>NC_069667.1:11514583-12170833 GCF_027244095.1 Hemicordylus capensis | reverse complement strand
TAAAGCATTCACAGGAGTTGAGCTGGAAGAACTGCAAAGAGCAACACAGGCTCAAGATATGGAAGAAGAATTACCACCAATTGAAGAAGTTGCTCAGGCGCAGGTGGAGGAGGTGTTGGAAATCGAGGATGCCACTGTTGCTGAACAGTTTCAAAATCAAAACCAAGCAACTGCCCCTTTGCCTTCACCTCAAAAACCCGAATGTCGTTTAACAGAAAAGCAACAAGAATTAAAGCAAAAAATAACTGAGCACATGAACCAAACAACCACCAGGGTTCGACTTCCTGCTCTAAAAACAGTTGCCAAAAAACAACTTGCTCAGGCATTAATAACAACCAATAATTTGCAAGAAACAAACCAACTAATGTACAGTGCAGCAACAATAACAACACAAGAGCTTGGATATAAGATCAGTGGACCTGCAAAAAAAGAAAGTAGTACATCACCTAAATGGAAGATTAGATTAGAAAATGAAATCTCCAGGCTTAGATCAGATGCTAGTAAATTGAAAGATATGAAAGACAAGAAGCTGAAGAATGAAAACACCAAACAGTATCTGATCCAAAAATACCACCTAGATTCAAGGAAAATTAGAGAAGTCCTGGAAATAATAAAACAGCAAATAACAGCAGTGTCAAAGAAGATTAGCAGATACAAAGCCAGAATTACACAACACAGGCAGAATCTCCAGTTCCAATTGAATCAGAGACATTTCTACCAAAGCACAGAAGGAGAAACTACAAGAAAAATAGATACAACAAATAAAAAAGAAACAGTGCAATTCTCGGGGAAAATATGGGACAATCCAATAGACTATAATAAAAAAGCAGGCTGGATGAAAGAGGTCAAAAAATGTAACCAACAAATGCAAGATCTAATAATAACACCAGAATTAATAAGTGAAAGAGCAAAGAAAATTAAAAATTAGACTGCACCGGGCGATGATGTACTGCATGGCTTTTGGCTTAAACACCTAACAAGCCTTCATAAACAACTATCAAAACAGTTCAATCACATTTTGCATGGAGGTGATATTGAACAATGGCTAACAACTGGGAAAACTCATCTCATAATGAAAGACCCAGCAAAAGGTGCAGTTCCAAGTAACTATAGACCGATAACCTGCCTGCCAACCATGTTCAATTTATTAGCTGGAATAATAGCAGATGAAGTGATGCAGCACTTATTAACTAACATCCAGTTGAACAGAAAGGAAATTGCCCGAACACCAGAGGCACAAAAGACCAGCTGCTGATTGACAAAATGATTTTAGAAAATTGCAAGAGAAGAAAAACCAATCTAAGTGTTGCATGGATTGACTACGAGAAAACCTTTGACTCATTGCCTCATACATGGATACTAAAATGTTTAGAAACAACTGGTGTCAGCAAAAACATTCAGATATTTATAAAAAAAGCAATGAGCATGTGGAGTACACAGTTAACAATCAATGGCGAGACACTTGAACAGGTTAGCATTAGAAGAGGCATTTTCCAAGGGGACTCACTATCCCCTCTGTTGTTTGTAATCGCCATGACCCCACTTTCACAAATAATAAACAAAACAGGCCTTAGATACCAAACATCTAAAACATCAAGTAAAATCAACCATCTGCTGTACATGGACGGTCTGAAGTTGTATGGAAAGTCCCAATCAGAAATTGAATCACTGCTAAACACTGTCCATATATTCAGTAGCGATATAGCAATGGAGTTTGGACTAGACAAGTGTGCTGCATTAATAATGAACAGAGGAAAAATAAGAAAAACAGAAGGAATAGAACTGCCCAATGGAAGCAAGATCAAGAATCTGGAAGAGAAAAAACATTACTAATACTTGGGCATTCTCCAGGCTGATAACATCGCACACACTGAAGTTAAAAGAAAAATTGGAAGTGAATACATCAGGAGTGTTAGAAAAATCCTAAAGTCCAAACTCAATGGCGGGAACACCATACAATCCATAAACACCTGGGCTATACCTGTTATCAGATACACTGCAGGAATAATAGACTGGACCCAGGCATTGCTAGAGACGCTAGATCGTAAGACCAGGAAAATCATGACCATCAATCATGCTCTGCACCCCCGCAGTGATGTCAATAGGCTATACCTCCCACACAGCTCAGGTGGAAGAGGAATGCTGCAAGTCCATCAAACGGTAGAGGAGGAGAAAAGAGGCCTTGAAGAATATATAAAGGACAGTGAAGAAGATGCACTTCGAATGGTCAATAACGAGAAACTATTCAACACCAATGAAACAAAGCAGGCCTACAAGAAAGAACAAGTCAAGAACCGAGCAGAAAAGTGGAAAAATAAGCCACTACATGGTCAATATTTGCACAATATAAGTGGAAAATCAGACATCACCAAGACCTGGCAATGGCTTAAGAATGGCAACTTGAAGAAAGAAACAGATAGTTTAATACTGGCTGCACAAGAACAGGCACTAAGAACAAATGCAATAAGAGCAAAAGTAGAAAAATCCACAACAAACAGCAAGTGCTGCCTTTGTAAAGAAGCAGATGAAACAGTGGACCACCTAATCAACCGTTGTAAAAAGATCACACAGAGTGACTACAAACAAAGGCATGACAAGGTAGCAGGAATGATACACTGGAACATCTGCAAAAAATACAAGCTACCTGTAGCCAAAAATTGGTGGGACCATACAACTGAAAAGGTTGTCGAAAATGAAGATGCAAAAATATTATGGGACTTCTGACTACAAACAGACAAACATCTGCCACACAATACACCAGAGATAACTGTAGTCGAGAAGAAAGAAAAACACGTCAAAATAATCAACATAGCAATACCAGGGGATAGCAGAATAGAAGAAAAAGGAAGAGAAAAAATCACCAAATACAAAGATCTACAAATTGAAATTGAAAGGCTGTGGCAGAAGAAGACCAAAATAATCCCAGTAGCAATAGCACTTACATTTATATACCGCTCTATAGCCGGAGCTCTCTAAGCGGTTTACAATGATTTAGCATATTGCCCCCAACATTCTGGGTACTCATTTTACCGACCTCGGAAGGATGGAAGGCTGAGTCAACCTTGAGCCCCTGGTCAGGATCGAACTTGTAACCTTCTGGTTACAGGGCAGCAGTTTTACCACTGCGCCACCAGGGGCTCAGTAGTAATTGATGTCCTAGGTGCAATTCCAAAACAACTTGAAGAGCACCTCAACACCACAGAGGCCACAGAAATCACCATTGGCCAATTACAAAAAGCAACATTACTGAGAACAGCCTATATTCTGCAACGATATCTATAATAACAGCAACAACATTGATAATAAAATTCAGCCATCCCAGGTCCTTGGGAAGGACTCAATGTCTGGATAAAACAAACCAGTCAATAACACCTGTCTGACTGTGTAAACAAGAGGAGGAGGAGGAGGAGGAGGAGAAGGAGAAGGAGAAGGAGAAGAAGAAGAGTGCATTAGATTTTTAAGAGTCATATTTTTGGGAAGGCAAACAAGGACATGGGCTGGAACAACATCTTCACAGTCCAGTTTCTGGGGAAAGGTATCGCCGTCCATTGTGTTGTGGTTAAAAACTAGAAAAGGGGTCTTTGGAAGGGTGAGCTTTGTCGGATGGGCTAACAATGGGAAAACTGGGAGAAGGTCCCAGAAGGCTGGGGATTTAAGGGGCATTCAAGAGTTACCGGCAAGCAGCCTGTTTTTCTCAACTAAGTCCCCATTAGCAGCAAGTAGACTCCAGAGCAGGAGAGCACAACTCAAATGCCCCAGTGGGCCGAAGCTCACCATGACGGTGTGCGGGAGCCGAGGTCAATTTTAAAACTAAAAATGAATTAAAATTACAATTTTTTATGTTTAAAAATCTAATTTAAAGTTTTAATAGATAGGGGAGGGTGGGCCTGTGTTCACCCCCCTCCCTGGCAGCCCCCACCCACTCACCCCGTGGGGCTGAAAACAAGGAAATAATCGATCCCCTTTTCTCCTCCCAACAAAATCTCCCTACCCCAAGGGAAACATTTCTCAATCCATAAATAGGGAAAGGGGAGAGATTTCCGCAAATAGGGACCGCAAAACAGGGTGGGCGGAAGAGCAGCAAGGGAGCTCCTTTGGCCAATGGCAGCAAGAGCACTGCTGGGGGCGGAAGTAGCTTGGGCCCACAAGCTCCCCAGCTGAGGTAAACTGAGCAAGCCAGGCAGGCAGATGGGCGGAATGAGGAGCCGCGAGGGAGCTTTTTCAGGCGGCAGCAGCAGGACCGGGGGAAAGAGGTGGCGAGCAAACCAGAACGTGCTCATGGGCTGGATCCAGCCCTCAGGCCATATGCTGTGCACCCCTGCTCTAGAGTGATGCCATTTTAGCATGCCTTTGCTGTTCTTCTCATGTACTTACATACATGTTTTCTCATGTGACTACAGTTTCCCTGTCCACCCCAACTCATGCTGTTTCTTACTGAAATTATCAAGATTCTGGCAAACAAGTAGAAACTGACTTGTGTTTGAGCCCAAAGTGCAAAGACAAACTAGGCAGTGGGGTGCTTGAGTAGGCCCAGCATGGGTGTCAATGACAGCTCCATAAAAAATATTGGGGCACAGAAGTGCATGGCAGGTGTGAGGTGTGTCTGTGTGTGTGAACTTTGTTTCATATGTCAGACTTCTGAAAGAAAAATAATTGCACATTCCAGTGTATAAGGCTAGTGTACAATATTCATAGGAACAGAGGAAGCTGCCTTATCATGAGTCAGACCATTGGTCCATTTAGCTCAGTATTATCTACACAGGCTGGCAGCAGCTCCTCCAAGGCTACAGGCAGGAGTCTCTCTCAGCTTTATCGTGGCAATGTGAGGGAAGGAACTTGGAACCTTCTGCTTGCAAAGATGCTGATGCTCTTCCCAGAGCAGCCTCATCCCCTAAAGCAGGGGTGGGGAACCTTGGCCCTCCAGCTGTTTTTGAACTACAACTCCCACCATCCCCAGCCACTGGGGATGATGGGAGTTGTAGTTCAACAACAGCTGGAGGGCCAAGGTTCCCCACCTGCCCTAAGGGGAAGCTCTTACAGTGCTCACAGTGTAGTCTCCCATTCAAATGCAAACCAGGGCAGACCCTGCTTGGCAAAGGGGACAAAGCATGCTTGCTACCACAAGACCAGCTCTCCTTCCATCCCAAGTGAGCCCATGAGGAAAGGCTCCTTTTCTATGTTGATGCTTTAAATATATTAATTAATGGTAATAAAGAAAAGCATTCTGTGAAAAGTGCCTTTCCATCAAGAGCCACAGGGAACCAGGGATGGCAGTGGGTGGTAGAGAGATATTTTTGGGGGGGCAATGGATCCCTTCCACAGAGACATCGGTAGTCTAATCCAAAAGGCAGGCTGCCACATTCTGATTGCCATGGTGTGGGGAGAAATTAATCCCTTTTAAGAAAAGCCAAAATGGTTTCAGCTTCTAGAAGAATGCTAGCCTACAGAAGAACAAAGGAGAGTACTAGAAGGAAAACTGGTACATTGGCAAAGGATGTTTGCATACTGAATAACAGATAACAGAGCCCGAGGAGAAGGAGTGAGAGCAACTAAAGGCCGAAATGAGTGCAGCTCAAAGCCATACAGAGCAATGGTGCCATTTTGCTCTCATTTGATGAAGCAAATTAAGACAAGGGTTTTCAGCTGTAATCAGAGAGTACTAACAGTCTTTCTTAAAAAATAAGAGATATCCAGGCTTCTCCCCTCCCAACCAATAAATGTTGCTAGTCATATGAAAATTTTGAGTTTCCTCAAAATTTGCTGAGAGAAGAACCTCCAATTTCCCTTCAAATGTTGCTTTAGTCCAAATTTGGTGGCATTTCTACAAAAGGGCTCATGGATCTTGGATTCCTTTGCATCAGGCTGTTGAGCTCTTGTCATTAGGGATGTGTAAGATGGCCGTTAGACCAGTTCAGTATGAATCTGAACCGCATTCTCCGGGCTCAGGCTCGGTTGAACTGGGTCCAGTCTGGTTCGACCATCTAACTGGGCCGAACCATTTCGCGGGCTGGATCGGGGGCAGGCGATGTATATTTGTAAAGGAGAATCCAGCGAGGATTCCCCTTTACAAGTAAAGGGCATTCCCTTTTGCTGGAGTAAATGGGGGGGGGGAGAGAAAAGTAGTTTTAATCTTTAAAATACAGGCGGCAGGGATGGCAGAGACCGTGGAGGCAACTACGGAGACACTAGCACCGGACACTCCTCCAACCCGCCCTGCCCCCAGCCTCCCAAATAACAACCTGGGCTGGCTGTGGTGCAGTTCAGGCCTCTGCACACATACGAGGGCATTTTCATGACCTCCAAACATTCGTACAGTACCACACAATTTGTCCAAATCACCTGTGTGCATACGCGAAAGTATGGCCTCCACGTGTGCGTAGAAGCCTGAACCGGGCTGCATCCGACTCGGGCTGACATTTGGGATGCTAGAAGGGGGGTTGGAGGAGCCTCGCCACTGCCTCCAATGTCTCCCCTGCCACCCCCCTGCCCCTGTTGCCTGTATTTTAAACATAAAAACTACCTTTCTTCGCTCCCCACCCCACATTTACTCTAGGGAAAGGAAATGCCCTTTACTTGTAAAGAGGAATCCTCACTGGATTCCCCTTAACAAGTATACCCCCGAGGCAGCTTGTGAGCTGGTTCTTCAAACCAGGGATCGGTCCGGTTCGAACTCAGACCACCTGAACTGGGCCAGCTCAATGTCAAGCCCAGCTCAAAGTGAGCCAGCTCGCACATCCCTACTTGTCACCCAGTTGCTCACTCTGAGCAATTTCTCACTGAAGGAGGCCACTGGCTGTTCCTTTGCGATGGCTGTGTTTGCCCCCTGATGGGCCACTGTGTGAAACAGAATGCTGGACTAGATGGGCCTTGTGCCTGATCCAGCAGGCCTGTTTTTATGTTCTTATGACTACCCGCTGGCCCACTTTCTCCTTCTGCCCTTTACCCCTCTTGCTCTGCTCCACCCCTTCCTCTTATTTTATGGATTGCTACCTCAGCCTTTGGGCCTTTTGCCGGACTTCACAACACCCTGCTTCTTTGGCCGCACTTTCTGGAATGTCTCTTCTACTTCTGTAGCCTGATCTTGCATATGCTTAGGCATCTGACACACTGACACTTGCCTTCACCCTCATTTGGATTCCAGCAAATGCAGTTGCTGAATTCTTTCCTTTCTGGCAAGGACCGCTGTAAGCAAATCCTTGATATATGAAATTTCCCTGGTGACCAATGGAGATGTCTCTTTTTCAGAGTGATATGCAATTCCTGCTTCACTTCTCTCAGCATTTTGTCAATTCAGGGGGCAATCAACCAAGTGCTATTCCTATGCAATGGGATTTCTGCAGGAGCTGTGCTTGGTGGATAGATCTCATAGAATGGATAGCACTGTGTGATTAGTAGGAAAGTAGGAACAGCCGCAAGCTATTTCAGGGATGGGATGTTTATCATTTTTCCCCTCTCCATGCACAAGCGTTGGAGCAAGATGGCAGAATTTTCTTCTTGTTTCATCCAAGGCCTTGATTGTGCTGGGGGACTTTTCCAGGGAAAGAGAGCTGAAACCAGGGCAATGTCAGAAGTAGATAAATTTCATCAAAAGGTTCAGGGGCTTCCGTGCTGCAGCAGTTCCTTTTGTTTAACTGGGAATTCTTCTCTGATTCATGTTTTAATTTGAGATGGAGAAGATTTGGGGCTTCATCTCTTCTTTGAGGTGAGCATTACATGCCCCTGAAAATGTGTGTCACTTTGAGCCCTGGATAAACGCATTTTGCCAGTGCAAGTTTTATTAGTGCACACAAGTACACATGCACATCAATAAAGCATCACACAAAAAGCATCCTAATGCCATGATGTGTATGATCACATCAAGGCTGCTTTTTTGCAGTGTTTTATGAATGCACGTGTGCACATCGGCAATACAAAAGGGAGTAGGTCATGATGGAACTGAAAGCTGCATGCACAGCACTCATTATCAGAGCACTGCTCATGCACAGTTTGTTATATATTTTTTAGTTCTTAATACTAATACTAATAAAGCATAATACTGTGATCTTCACTATTTTTCAAGCATGGAGCCACTTTGACAAAAAGCCTTCAGGATGAGAGCCATCCCCCACTGTGCAGATATCCACACAGATACACTTTACGGATGTGCCCGAACCGGTCTGGCACCTCCTTAGAGAAGCGCCGAACCGGCTCGGGTGCCCGCATTCGGACCAGTTCAGCAGGGTGGGGATCAGTTCCTTTAAAAAGCAGATGAGCAGTTTCTTACCTGCTCCTCTGCCATCACTGCTTTTCCGGTCACAGTGGCCGCTTTCCAAAAGGCCGCGCACAGGCTGCTGGGAGCAGCACTGCAGCTGTGCGCTGCCTTTTGGAAAGCAGGTGCCACACCTGGAAAAGCAGTGGGGGTGGAAGAACAGGTAAGGAACGGCTCATCTGCTTCTTAAAGGAAACGGCCCCTGCCCTGCCCATGGCTGCCCAAGCCAGTTTGGGCACATCCTGACTGCAATTTTCTTGGTGCTGGGAAGGCCCTTTAAGAGAGACAGAGCCCTCTCTCAAGCACTCTAGGAGGGAAGCACTGGGAAGAGCTCTACTTGCAGACCTTCCAAGATGGTTCAGGGGCTCCAGAGGGCTCCATTTCCCTTGAAGGAGCCCCTTTCGTTCTGGGCAAAGTGCAGCACTGGACAGTGGGAATGGTCACCTCCACATGGTGCCAGGGGGACTGTACAGGAGAACCTCGTTATATGCGGATTCTGTACCTGCGGTTTCCCACATCCATGGGTGTCTAATTCACACCCGGTTTCATTTTCTGCAGATACAAAAGGGTCAAAACCCACATATCCGTGGATCCTAGAGGGCTGGAAGTTCTCTGTGGGAGCCATTTTGTTGATCATTTCAGCCAAAAAGATATATTTGGGGGGATCCATGATTTGGGGGGCCATTAGGGACATTTTGGGGTGGGGTATTGCTGGAGACCCATGGAGCACAGTAGGGCACTTTATTTGGCCCGTTTTGGGTGTTCTTTGGATTTCGGGGGGTAATTTATTTTTCATCTGGGAACCTAACTCATTCATCCCCATAGACTCAATGAGGCTATTCACACAATGGTAGAAAATCGGGCTAGCCTCCGCTAGTCCAATTTTCTACCATCGTGAGAACCACCGGGCTCGGCTGCTTAAGTCACCCGCTTAAGTAGCCCGGTGCTTAAACCGGGTTTGCGGAGCGAGCACTCCACAAACCCGGTTTTTGCAATCGTGAGTTGCCGCGGTGTGGCTCTGCGCTGCAGCAACTCATGAGTAGACCCCCGACCAGGAAGCTCAAAAACAGCCTCTCGACTCAGGGGTCTCTCCAGTATGCCCTGCGCGCTTGCGCAGCGCATGCTGCAGCTTCCGGGCGCCGCGTGGCCCCCAAACTCCCCAGCCCCCACCAGCTCCGTGACGGAGCCAGCAGTTGTGTGGGCGGCCGCTGTGGCCACCCAGAGCAGACTTCCTGCTCATCTGCAGGGAGAGCAAGCAAAGCCCGATCTCCCTGCAAACCATCCCCAGGTGGCTCCCACTGATTGTAGGAACCGCCTCAATGACTCATTATCCATGGTTTCGTTATCCACGTTAATATGGAGGAACGCAACCCCTGCGGATAATGGGTCCTCCTGTACTCAACTTTGATGGAAGCTTCACACTGGCCCAATAAACAGTCAAGCAGCTGCAGTTAAGGTTGATGGGGGCTGTCACTGGCCCCCAGGCCTTGCAGTGAAGACCACTGCCCTCATATATCCAGAGACAGCCTGTGGCCTTTTCTCCTGTTCGACCCTCTAACTGTCGGCAGCAGAGTAAAATCCTGTATGAGCAATTGGGACAGCTCAAGCTTCCTGTCTGATTAAGCACAACACAGAACAGTCCCTAAAGCAGTGTCATCATGACATAGGCTGTCTTGCAGAAACAATACATTTTCTTTAGTGTCAGTGTCTTCTTAGCATGAAGTATAAACTGGCCCTTTGAGGAATAGGGAGCGCAGTTGAAAGTTAAAGGAGAGCAGTATACACAAGATGTTGTTGGCTGACAGAGAGAAGCCAAAGCAGGCTGTGAAGTTATTGTATAGTGCTGTGAAGAATGGTCTGAAGGGCCCTCTTTTCGAGAAAGGTATTTCTCATCACACATTTATTTATTTGTGACATATATATATATATATATACACTGCCTTTTCACCAGACCATGGGTGGTGGTTTACATTTAATGAACATGGCTTCCAAAGCAATGTCGAGCTCAGATCCCATGCTTTTCATCTGAGTTTGTGCAGGAGAACTTCCCGGTGGATTGTGCCCTTAGTCTTTGGTGCACTTGGCTGCTGCATCCAAGGAAGAGTTAAGGAAGGCCAGTTGGCCCTTCCCCTCTCTGGACTGTCTCTCTCAGTGGCTTTTCTACTTGGCCATTCCACTATGTAACTTCATTTTGTGTTAAAGCAGAACTGCACAACTTTTGGCCCTCCTGCTGATGTTGGACTACACCTCCCATAATCCCTGTCTGTTGTCCACTGTGGCTGGGGATGATGGGAGTTGTAGTCCAAATACAGCTGGAGGGCTGCCAAAGTTGTACAACCCTGTATTAAAGTCTTAGTGTCTGAATTCACTTATTTTTGTCTTCCTCCCATCCCAAGTGAATTTGGGTATCCAAACATTTTACATAATGGTTACCTAATGTCCCAATCACTCAGAATGACCACTGAGGGAGACAGTTTAGTGAGAGGAGAACGCCAATGGCTGCAGCTTCCAGCCAGGTTCATGAAGGGAGCCTTGCCAGGCTCACCTCTTCCTCAGATGCAGCCAGATGGCCTAAGAGCAAAGGCAGAACACACCTGAAAGTTCTCCTGCACAAGCTCCATTGAAAAGAAGGGGAGCTGAGCACAGCATTTCTGTATACTGAGCAGCTAAATCCCCTCCCCACAGAATCTGAAATGACACTCGGGGCTGTAGCCAGGATGGGTCCAACATGTGTACCCCGGACCCCCCTACCCAAACCAATGATTCTCCCCACCTAAGAAATTTTCAAAAGAGAGGATTTTTCATTTGTGTTGCAGTGTCTTCTGTTTGAAGAATGAGGCCTCACTTTAGAATAGGGAGCTTTCTGGTTTTAAAAAGCACGATGGTACCTGAGAGTTGTGCTCCAGAAGATTCCATCTGCCTTAGCTCTTCTCCCTCTGTCCACCCAAGATCCTCCCTGGTTCAGGGTAAAGATTCCTATAATACTTATCATGCCTAACCAATTTAGAAAAAAGCTAGTAAGAAGAAGCCGGGGTGTTTCAAGGGTGTAAGAGTTAAGAAGCCTGTTTGTTTATTCATTTGTCTGCAGGAGATATTCATCATAAACAGATAAATACTTCTGAAGATATGTAGTCAGCTTATATCTTCTGGCATGTGGATGTGGCAACAGGTTCTAAAAGTTTCTGTTGGTTACGAGGAAATCCCTGATTTTCCACTTTTTTCTTCAAAGACCCACGTAGAAATGTGTCAGCCCCCCGTTGCAAAAAAGGCCCTCATGACACTGCTGTCTGTTTGCTGTCCATTTTTAATGTAGTTTTCAAAGAGGTGTCATGGGGCATCTCTCCTAAGTAGAAAATGCAGCCGCAGCAACCTTGTTCTAGATGCAGAGAGAGGCATCCGTGTGTATGGAAAGAAGGCAAGCCAAATAAAATCAGCGCCTACCTCCTTCAGTGATTCTATAATGAGATGTTCGGTACTGTGCAGTAGAAACAGTGACAGAAGTAGGTTCTGGTGATAAAATTCTGTTTGTTGTTTAATCTTATTCACATTTTGTTACTCATTTTAAAGTACTATTTTTGTCAACTGAAGTCTTTTGCTCTTTACCTTCAACAATAATGGCCAGAAACAACAAAAAATAGCTTGTTAACTTTCTGTTTGAGGATGCAGGTGATAGAAAGTTTGTGGAGCAGAATTTCTTTTCAGCTCTCAAGTGGATTCATCCTCCCCCCGTCCAGCCATCAGATTGCGAAAAGAAGCAGATTTTCTTTTTACGTTAAATTCTCACGGCCCAGTCTGTTCTGGCAGCCATTCGCTTCCCATCCTAACGGTTTTGTTGTTTTGTTTTAAACTGCCCAGAGACGCAAGTTCTGAGCGGTATAAAAATATGTTTATTATTATTATTATTACATTTATATCCCGCTCTTCCTCCAAGGAGCCCAGAGCGGTGTACTACATACTTGAGTTTCTCTTTCACAACAACCCTGTGAAGTAGGTTAGGCTGAGAGAGAAGTGATTGGCCCAGAGTCACCCAGCTAGTTTCATGGCTGAATGGGGATTTGAACTCGGGTCTCCCCGGTCCTAGTCCAGCACTGTAACCACTACACCACGCTAAATAAATAAATATTCATTTGTAGATACAGCAGCTCATAGGATCAGCATTTGGGACATTTCTTTAAAAACCATCTTACTTTTTAAAAAAATAAATGAAGCACACTTGCATATTTATATGCAGTCTCATATAGCTGGTCCATCTAAGTTCAGCATCATTTATACAGACTGGCAGCAGCTGTCTGTTTCAGCCCTATCCAGAGACAGAACTTCAGATCCTCTGCATGGAAAAGCATGTGCTCAACAGCTAACAGGCTAATTAGCTAACAGGCTAATAATAGTTAAAATAATGTCAAAATACAGTAGAACAGCAAAACAAAAAACAAAAAAACAACAAACCACCAGCAATAAAACCCACCCACACACAAACAGAAAACAAGGTGGGATGAGGGGTGGGGGAAGCAGAGTTGCACCTAGGTAATTTTCGAGCCTGGACCTAAAGAGGAGGCCCCCTTTTTTGGAGGCCCCCTTTCCCCTGGAAAATAAGCATCATCATGCTTCGCCAGGCAACTACACCACCCGGGACAGACTAAAGAGGATTTGGGAGGCCTCAGGGGCTGTGGAGGCCCTGGCTGGCCCCAAAGTCCAGGGGTAAGGGCACCTTGGTGGGGGGGAGCCTATCCAACCAGTAGCAATAGGAGCACAATTTCAGTGCATTGCATTCATTTGTGCTATAGCTGAATTATAGGTATAAACCCTTTTTACATCTTCACCAGCAAGTTTGGATCTCCCTTATTTGTCTTGCTTGCTGCTGAACTCTGGCCGGGTTTCTGTTGCTCATTGTGAATTGCAGAGGATCTGAGCTCTTGTGAGGTCTTGTCTTCATCATAGACAAGAAGGATATCAGAATTGTCTTGCTAGATCAGATACAGAGGTCCAGCCAGCATGGAGCTCTGTATCCAACAGTTGCCAGTCAGATAAGGAACTTCCAAGTAGGGTATGGCAGAGATGATGATGATGATGATGATGATGATGATGGTGATGATGATAATAATTTGATTTCTATATCGCCCTTCCAAAAATGGCTCAGGGAGGTTTACACAGAGATATAACAAACAAATAAGATGGAACCCTGTCCCCAAAGGGCTCACATTCTAAAAAGAAACCTAAGATAGACACCAGCAGCAGTCACTGGAGGTACTGTGCTGGGGATGGAAAGGGCCAGTTACTCTCCCCCTGCTAAATAAAGAGAATCACCATGGTAAAAGTGCCTCTTTACCCATTTAGCAGGGGTATTAGACAGTCGTTCCCTCTCATGTATCTCCAGCATGTAGTTCTGAGAGGTACACTGCTTATGCTCATGGAAATTCCATTTAGTTATCCTGACTATTTAGAGAGATCCTTTTGGAACCTTTCCCGTTCTAGGATCTTTAACTGAATTACTAGCTTTCCCCGCAAGTTATTTGATGTTGAAAATCAGGGAATCATCTTAAATACAGAGTCCTCTTCCTCTGGGGTAAATACAGGTATAACCATCTATAACGTCTGTTTTTTAAGGGGGTCATCTTTAATCCAGAGTACTATTCTGGTAAATAAGGTATTTGTGATGTCACTTTCCTGGAGAAAGTGGTGTCATCAGCAAACCTGGCTACGTGTATCCCTGACTCTAGATGCAAGGCTGATGTGTCTCTGAGGGCCAGACATACAACCCCTTGTGCATTGTGCTAGTGCAGCGCCAGCTTGGATGTCAGCCTGTGACTTATCCAGAATAAGCATTTTACCTAACGGTACTCAAGCAATTTTACCTTTTTGTTGCGCTGTCCAAATGAGCTCATTTATATACCATTAACCACCCATGAATATTAATTATTTCTCATTTTTTCTCAGGGGATGTATATCAAGTCAACATATGATGGGCTGCATGTGATTACTGGAACAACTGAAAACGTATGTCTTGTTCATTTTGGTCACTTTCTTTGTCCTCATGTCTCCATGAGCTGAATGTTACCACTGTATCCTTGGTGTCATCTGTGGGAAGAATCCACTAGGAATATCTCTTCTTGCACTGTTGAAATGAATGGAACTGGCTTAATGTCCAATTAACTGTGTTTGCTTTAGTTATCTCCTGCATGAAATTTATCAGAGAAAGATACATCATGAGTATCTGTTTCTGGGGGGAAAATCAGTATTCTATACAGTGCAGAGACATGCTAGTGCAGAAGCCAAATGCCATTGTGGCTGAGTATGATGTGAGTTGTAGTCCAATCACATCTGAGGACCCAAGCTTTGGAGCATCTACACAAGTACATAGTCCAGTGCATAGACACTATTTTCACCCTCCCCAGTGACTGTGATAGAGTTGCCACAGAAAAGAATACTTCACATTGTTGAGTGTTCAAAGCGTTTCACGTGTATTATCTTCTTGTAATCCTCACAACAACCTTGTGTATTATCACCCCCATGTCCAATCAAATCAATCCATCTTAATTTCGATCAAAGATCAAATACAAATTTTAAGAACAGAAACAAAACAGAAGTATTACAACCAACTGGATCATGAGTGAGTCATTTGCTGTTGTGTCTTCACCGCTGCTGCACAAAATTTAGCTACCATACTAGAGGTTGTGGATTGGTTTGTATCTGAAAGCAGTAACTTAGTATAGAACCCCTCCAGTCTATCTGGACACCTCAGCAATAGAGGGGTGGTATACCTTGTATGGGACTCCTTATAAAAGAGACAATATAAAAAACATGCTGTATCATTCCCATCTCCTTCTTATCCCCATGTTGCATTGTGTTACCCCAGTATTGCACGTGAGACAGAGAGAGAATGACTTGCTTAGTGAGTTCCTGGGGGAGAGAGAATTTAGACCCAAGACTTAGCTCTGTCTCCTTAGCCATTGTTATGACAGAGATGAGATTTTGAATTTCATCTTGGTTTCTAGCTCAGTCTGCTAGTTTCTAACTCGGTCCCCAGGTTCTTGGTTTCTAGCTCAGCCTCCTGGCCACCCTGCTACATCAGCTCTCATTTGAAAGAGAGGGAATATTATACTTCTTGGGTCTAGCCTAGACTTTTGGCCTATACTGACCCTTGGCACAGATCCATGAAATGGGATTGAAGCTTCAGTTCCCAGATGAAAATTGTTATGGTCCAGATGGGAAATTTTATTGAGGGTGGCAGGGTTACCAGGATGTTCACCTCAACACCTAAACCCATAGACTCTAAAATGGAGGACATTGTTCGTGCCACAAAGTAAGCTACATGGCTATGAACTGAAGCACAATGGGAACTCATGATGACTCTTCTTAAAGTTGTGTGTCTTCACAATGGAATGCAAAGCAATGCCTGGGGAAAGTAGATCACCATGTTAAATGTTCCATTCTGCTCAGTTCACGGCAACTCCAGGTCAGTTCAGTGCAATTTAAGAATAATGGAATCAGACCCTCAAAATTGGAGATTAAAATGAAAAAGTAGCAGTGGCCAGACTTCATATTTGCAGCTTAGTTCATAATTCATAATTTGCAATTTCAGAAAGAAGATTAGTTTCAACCATAAAATTCTATGCAAGCCATTGAATTGAGAATGATGAGGAATGTCCCTTCTCTTTCCAGTTTGCTCATTAAATATTATACATCCATCACAGATCTTTTGGTCATTACCTAGACATGAAAGTCCAATCCATGCAACTCTAAGAGGGATGTGTATATCCTTTGCCAGGGATGGGCATTTGTCAGACCATGGGTCAGATCCAATTGCAGAGTGCAACTTTATCGTGCAACTTTATATATATATATATATATCCATCCAATTGCAGAGTGCAACTTTATATATATATATTTGCAGAGTTTCAGTTATAGGGGGAAAGAAACAAAAGGATTCTACTGCATTACATATCTATTGTTTGTATTGCTATTCTGAAAAGGCAAAAGACCATTGTCAATCTGCTTCCTGAGCTGATGATTTTCCAAGAAGCAGAATTTGGTGGTTCCATCTATACACTAAAATAGCTCAATAGTTCCAAATCTGCAATTAATTGTAGAAATTATCCTAGTTCAACCAGCATTCAGAAGGAGTGGAGTGCAGGAGTGGGACAATGAAGGCAAAGCGTGGGGAAAATCCCCTTTCACCCATAAATCTCACTGGGTGGTCTCGGCTATGTCATTCTCTCTCAGCCTAATCTACCAAAAATAGGATAGTCCCATGTAGGAGGTTTTGAGCTCCCCTATGCTAAGGATGCAAATATGTGATAAATGTCAACTTCAGTTGTACTGTGTTTCATTTTCTTTCTTCAGCTAGACCAGAGGCGTATCTAGGGAAAATAGCGCCTAGGGCAAACACTGAAATTGCGCCCCCTGTCCAAGCATCTGACACCCATCTTTCAGATAACTTTACCATAATATCAGCTGAAAAATACAAGTCAGGCTCGTTAATCTTTTAATCTTTCAAAAACTATTTTAGCAGTGGACTTAGCCAGACCAAAAAATGCTGGAAAACTACAAATTTCAGTATGCTGGGGCTCATGAAATACCCAAATATTATGTGGAGGTGTACTGGGAAAACTAAACAGAAGTGCCTGTCTAATTCTCTACTATGTATTGTAGCATCACCATTACATAAGTTTTAAAAATAAATGGAGAATTTGACTTTTCCCAGATACTCTGTAAATAATTAAAGGATATGCAGAGTAAACTGTGTCACTGCTTGGAATATATTCTAGTATTTCAGAAAGACAGTTAAAATGAGAGAAAGAGAGCAAGAAACTGCCAGTGGGTCTTAATATTAAGGATTTCACACTGATTCAAAGACAAATTCACCATTAATAGCCATATTAGCAAGACATCACATTTAACTCACTTATCACAAGAAGCAAAGTAAGAGCAAATGAATACAATCCTAGCTCATAAGCATCAGCTCAGTATTCACAAGCCCTGATTCTCTGTACATAGTGACAATCTGAATGTGTGTACAGTGACTTATATTATATATTATTATTTTTTTACCTGTAGCCCCTTTGGGGGGCTTCCTAAAGGCTGGGGGGGTTTGCAAAAGTTCCTCCTCCCCCCACTGGCCTCTAGGGCCTCGCAGGGACCATTTAAGCATGTGCGGTGGCCATTTTTAAAAATCTTTTTTTTTTAAATGGCCACTGAAAACAAAATGGCCACCGCACATGCTCAAATGGCCTCTGCAAGGTCTGGCATGACCTAGGGCCTCACAGAGGCCATTTGAGCATGCACGGTGGTCATTTTGTTTTTGGCAGCCATTTTAAAAAAAATAATAATTTTACAAAATGGCGCCCCCCTTCAAGTGGCGCCCAGGGCACGTCCCCTGCCTGCCCTACCCCTAGATACGCCCCTGAGCTAGACCTTGGTTGACATGAATGGAGTATTAAATTCAATTTTAATTGAGAAGTTTAGAAGTTATGTCTGCTTCTCTTCACTTTAGTCTATTTTATTTTTCCCCATTTCAAACATATAACCTTATTTTGATCATTATGAAGTTCCATGTGAAGGGCTCTGGCTTAATTAAGCATATTTGGGTCTAGGAAATTTAATGGACTTATAGTCATATATAATTGAGCACTAAGCTACACAACAGCACTAAACAGAGATGGAAAAGTCCATTTAGTTCAAGCATGCAGTCTCCCCTGCCAGTGCAGATTATCCTCTCTAGTGCTCAGAGCCATTTTAAAATGTGTTAAGCCAAATTCCTTAAAGGGGACTTATGCCAGGTAGCAAATAAACCTGTTGCACAGCAATAAGCCAGAGCAGGTCACTTGATAAATTGTAACTTTCTGTAAAAGCTTCCAGCTTGGGTCAGGCTTGCTTTCTGGTGTGAGAAACAAGAGGGCCCTTCCATGTAGATTTGGGGCCAGACCTGGGACCCTTTGTTGTTGGCAGGCAGGCTGAACTGGCAGCAGCATCAAGGTGGCATAGTAGTAGACTCACATTTCAAAATGGTTTGCAAGGCTGCTTCAAGCAATTTTCTCTCCAGTTTCACAAATTATCCAGCATGATCATAGATATCAATTTAGCCAGCATTTGCACTGTCGCGTCATTTGCCACCATTATAGCAGCATCAATGTTTTAAGACTGGCATGTCTTAACATTCATCTAGTTGGAGATTTAAATATTTTATTAAACGGGCTAATAAACTGCTTTCAGAGTATTGCAAAGGGAGAAGGAATTTCATTTGTGGTCCACTATGTGCTGATGCCAAGAGAAGCTCAGTTATTTCTGGGTAACTTACATTAGATCACTTTGATTATAAAAAGACATGATGTTGTCTCTGTAAATGAATATACTTATGAGAAATGAAGCTGAATCACAGCTTTAAATAGCAAGGTCTTCAAAACAATTGTCATTACTTCTGTGTTTCTGATTGTCAGAAAGTGGAAGACGGATGATTGAATGATTATATTGTCTTCACAGATGTTTCTAAAATCTATATAGAACAAATTATTACAATCATTTTTAATTCAGCAACAAAGCACATACACTAATCTTATTCTGATATTTACTTCTCTTCATAACAATCACAGTTTGGTATCCCTACAAACCAGATCATGCTTTCTTTCTTTCTTTCTTTCTTTCTTTCTTTCTTTCTTTCTTTCTTTCTTTCTTTCTGCTGGTTCTCATGATCACAACAAGCCTGGTAGGAAGGGAATCAGGAGATTCCTGTGGCATGCATGCTCCTGATTTCCAGTGGTAAGAACCTTTGTCAATGTGGGGCTGGCATCATGCCAACCCAACATGTAACAGAGATCAGTAATCTGGGATTTGATCAAGAGAGGAAGATCTCCATTGCCCGTCAGTGCCAATTTACATCATCATCATCATCATCATCATCATCATCATTATTATTATTAATTTGATTTCTATACCACCCTTCCAAAAATGGCTATGGGCGGTTTACACAGAGAAATAACAAATAAAATGGAACCCTGTCCCCAAAGGGCTCACAATCTAGGAGGTACTGTGCTGGGGGTGGATAGTGCCAGTTACTCTCCGTCTGCTATATAAAGAGAATCACCACATTAAAAGGTGCCTCTTTGCCAAGTTAGCAGGGGTCTAACATTGACAAAAATTTCCATGTTCTAACAGTCAGAAATTGGGAGTGTGTGCACCAGTGTCCCAGATGTTGTTGACTACATGTCCCATAATCTCCAAGCAAAGGCTATTGCAGCTGGGGATGCTGGAAGTTGTAGTCAACAACATCTGAGAATACTGGTGTGCACACCATGGGAATCTCCCGATTGCTTGTTGTGATCATGAGAACTAGCTTCTTCCTCCCCTCCCCTCCTCTGGAATTAACTAAAGGAACTCTCTTCTGGCTTAAAAAGAGACAAACATCCCAATAAAAGCGTGTGAGTGAAAGCTTGTCTGGGTGAGGGCTGAAGGGAGCAATTTGGAGCCAGCAAAGAAATCCGTGCCTGCAGTTAGTTGGCAAGAAGTAGTCTTGATAGGACTGCATGCTGTTTGCTTTTGAGGAACTGATGCTGATTGAAAGGCCACGTCCTAAGGACTGGGTGTCTGTCTGCTCAACATGCAAACAAAAAGCTGTTGCAAGAACACCATTAAGGTCTCTCCAGTGCTCTCTCCTTGTAGGGGAGTTGACCCTGTAAAAACTTTCTGCTGCTTGAGGAATCAGAGAGGATGGAGCCATGCAATGCTCTCCGCAGCGAGGGTCTTTGCTGTCTCCCCCTCTCTTTGTGTCAGCCGCAGGGTGGCTGGCAACTGATGGACTCTAATGGACTCTAATGTGGATGGATCTTAAAAGCTGCTAATTGACAGCATACTGGGCTGCGTCCACTCTTTTTTTATTTTTGCTAAACCATCCCCCACCCCCAGCTTATGCCAAGGAAACAAGTTCCATGCTGAGGCTGAGAACAGACAAATGTTGTCACCTGAATAAATGATGCGAGTTACACTCATTGGCATAGGTTGGCCAATTTTGTATAATTGATTCTGTTTCCACTAGCCATGGATATAGATCATTGGACTTGGTGGACTTTTTGGTCTGATGCAGTGGCGGTTGGTGGTTCCTGGGACTGGGGGGTGGGGGTGTTGCTAGGCAGGGCAGGTGATGGGTAGAGCCACAGGTAGTGAGAGGTGGAGCCATTTGTGGGCAGCTGCAAAGGTGGAGCCAGAACTGGGTGGACACCTTAGCAATAACTGGCAAAATGCTAATGTGTAGCTAAGGAGTGGGATCAAAATACAAACACACACACAAGCACACAAATCTCAATTGCTCATCTGCAGGGATACAGAGAAATATGGACAACATCATGTGCTTTAAAGTGCTTAACAGGTCTACAGTAGTGTGTAGATTTGTATCTAACATGGCAGGATTAAAACACAAGCATACACACACAGGAAAAGAACTGTATAACCCACTAGTAAAACACAGACCAGCTACAAAAGGCTACTTCTTTGGACTGGAGAGTCAATGTATTCTGAAATCACTAGGGCAGCTCTGTCTGCCTGATTATTTAAAAAATGAATACTGCTAATCAACAACAAAACCTGGTTAGTGTGCTGGACTAGACTGGGGGAATCCAAGTTCAAATCCCCATTCAGCCATGAAATGCACTGGGTGACTCTAGGACATCCTAGTCCCTCTCCGATTGGTTTATAGGGTGGTTCTAGGACTGCCCACTTTGCAAAAACAAAAGTGAGCATGCTTATTGGCTCCTGCCTTATTAATATGAATATTTTAAAAGATCTGGAGCTTTTCATTTGTTCTGTGCTACCATCGCCACCTTCACAACTCTTTAAGCAGCAGCAGGTTGCAGGCAAGAGCAGGAGGGAACAACAGAGGGAAGCAGTAGGCACACATAATGGAGGCAGAGACCACATGGCTGAGTGAGAAATTTAAGCTGAGCTCTGCCCATTTTGCCCATAGATAAGATCTGCTCCTGGTCTGATATTATCCGCGCAGCTCTGCTGTTGTTTTCAAATGCCTTTAAAATGAAATATCCTGAAGAATCACATCTGGATGAGTAGATGGGAGATAAGGCAGTGAGTGCAGTGTAGTGGTTAGAGGCTGAACTGCGAATCAAGAAGAATGTTCCAAGTTCAAATCCGTCATGAACTCACAGTGTGACCTGAGGCAAGCCTCTCAGGTCTCATATGCCACATGGGGAGGATTATAATATAGAACTGAGCTCATACGTGGTTGTAAGGACTGCAGTGATTTATCATATGTGAATTGCTTTGAGCATTCTAAAGCACTAAACAAATTCTTACTGTCACAATGAAGTGTGGAGGCTTTTTCTTTCTTTCTAAGAATTCTTATGGAACCACTCTATATCTCCTGGTGCATTTCAAATGGAAAACCCACATAAAATCCATATAAGATGATGCTGGGATGCAGACAGAAGGATGGGTGAGTCTGTGTGAGCTGTATCTTCTAGGACTTGGCACATCACCTCTGTTCTTGGATGGAGTGCATTGCACTTCTGCTTACCTAGGTGAAGTTTTAATGCTCTGCTGAAATATAATCCCAGGCACTGAGGCAAAGGCAGTTTTTGTCAGGCTAATGGAAAATGCTGGCAGGAAAGGTCTGGCCCTACCAGCCCATCATTCTGAGGGAGACTGAGGAGAGGGGGGTGGAAACGGAGGGAGGGCTGGGCTGCACTCTAAGTCACATGATGTGTTGCTGGAGATCAGCAGCTGGGAATCCCTGCCAACCTGAAATGAGTTGATGTCGTGTGCTTGGGCAGAACCTGTTTGGTGGTGACAACAGAAAAATAGAACATCTACGAGCTCAAAGGAAGTCCCCAGTAGACTCAAAGGAAGAAAGCTCAGTCACGCCTTCACAGCTCTTTGGTGCTTGTGTCATGCAGCTTGAGGAGCCCAGAACTGGAACTACCCTGCATGTCTGTAGATTCTTGGACTACTGCTGGGAAATCACTGTGCTGTGACACCAGGGAGAACCACAAGCACAGGTTCATTTGTAGTTTACCAGCTGCATAGGGAAGAGGACGTGACACCCTTCCTGGAGGTTTCATGAAGCCGTAGAATGAGGGTGCGACATCAGCAGTGTTCAAATCTGTGACTGCTGTGTAGGTAGGCAGCATTAGAGATGTGCACGGATTGTATTTTGGAATTTGATTCGAGCTTGAATCAAATAGCAAAATACTCGAATCGATTCACCCAACCGTGGTCATTGCCATTGTCTCGACGAATCAACTCAAATAGATATCAGTGATTTGGCCATGGGAAAGTCTAAGGGAAGGGAAAGCAAAGGCAGGGGATTACTGTGGCCTCTTTCACTCAAGCCCACCCCTCCTGTCCTACAGTACTGCCACTACCCACCTAATTCCTTCCCCAAAGTAGGGCCTATTTAAAGAAATCTAACAACCCTGTGAAGTAGGCTAGGCTGAGAGAGAAGTGACTGGCCCAGAGTCACCCAGCGAGTATCATGGCTGAATGGGGATTTGAACTTGGGTCACCCCGGTCCTTGTCCAGCACTCTAACCACTACACCATGCTGGCTCTTACTGAGGTGGGGGTGGGGTAGTGCTCACCTATCCAGCATCTTCGGCTGGGGGCTTCTGGCATCTTCAGCTGGAGTCTGCCAGGTGTTGCTCTTGGAGGCACTCTTGGACCGACAAGACACTGGGGGGAGGGCAGGTGGGCACCAAACAGGCAACCACCCACCCAAACAATCAATCAAAACAAACAAACAAAACTGAGAAAAGGGGGAACCAGAGAGAGCCTGACAGTTGTAGGCTAGGTACCAGAGAGAACAGACCAGCCTGCAAAACACACACACACACACACAGAGAGAGAACCACCAGTCCAATCCAGGCACACAGCAACAGCCACAAAGAGGTGAAGCTTGGGGCTAAAAAAAAACACACAAGCAAAAAAAATCAGCATTGCACCCCAGTTATTAAAGCCCCTGGGGGCTGGCTACAGGCAAAGAGAAAAAAATCAACATAAGAAAAAAGATAAAGATCAAACAAGCAGCACCCAGTGAAAGCCACTGGGGGCTGCTGGTACAATTTTTTTTAAGGAAAGAAAGTGGGGAGTCCTCCTTTGGCCTCCCCCCATTCCCCCTCCCCCAGCCAATGGGGACACAGTTGCCCATGACAATACTTGATTTGAATTATAACAAGCAAGGAGATCTCAAGGCAATCAGAAGCCAGTTCCAGAAAGCCAGTCAGCAAGGGGGGGAAACAAAATTGGACTCAAAATGGCTCAAATCGATTTGAGCTTGAATCAGGGTCGATTTGATTCAAATACAAATCAGTCCCTTTATTCTAGGGGTGATTTGATTTGAGTTCAAATCACTTTAATCTCTCTGATTTGAGCTCGAATTGATTTGACTCAAAATGATTTGCACATCTCTAGGCAGCACAGTGCTTAGCACAAGCCACTAGATAAGCAGCCTGCATCAGGCATTGCTACTCACGCAGTAGCCACACACTTGCATGATGCTGAAATATCAGCCCCAATGTCTCTGGGAAGGGCCTTGGGTCTGTGGGAGGATCTGGTGGTCTGCCAGCAAACCTCCACACAAGAATGGAGAATGGAGAGTGTGTGTATGTGGATCACACCTGAGAGAATTCTCTAGTATTTTGCTCAAATAGTTCACTCAAGGAAGATCCTCCACATCAAAACACACCTTAAGCAAAATTCAGGGGTAACTCTTCTCCCAGGTTGGGTTGGGTAGATCATACTCTGGCTTCATTCTGTACCTCTTCAGCAGATGAGGTACATTGTACAGTCTGCTCTTTTCTCTTTTGCCTGTGCTCAGTGAAATTCTCCAATGGGTTTTGTTTGGATATACATAAGATACAACTGTGAAGCACACAGGAGCAACTGAAGTGGCCATTTCAGCAGCAAGCAAGAAGCAGCATTCTTCTGTGTGCTTGTTTATGGCAGCATAAAAGTGGTACTCTGTTTTCAGCATCGAATAGAAGCATTTCTGATAAATTCTGGAGCAAAAATAGCCTTTGTGCCAAGTTCATAATTTTATCTCCAGCTTCTAAAAGTAAAAAGGTGCCAGCAGCCACTTACTCTCTTCATTATATTGTAATGTGCTCAGAGATAATAAACTGGGTTGAAAAAGAGGGAGGCTAGACAGAAGCCGAACGCTGACAGAGTTGGAGTTTTAGGGGATTAAAATCTATGTAATACAAGAAGGGACTTGAAAGAAAATAGGTATATTGTTGCCTTCCACTGCTGTTTCTGTAGGTTTCCATTAATTCACCGCAGTTGGAGGAGTCAACAGGGAGGGAGGGAGGGAGGGAGGGAGAGATCTGTATGTGTGAATGAACCAGCAAGGAGAAAACACCACCGATTGCCTCACATCACTTCGAACACAATGGGCCAGTTCAAATGATATGTCCAACTGGCCTCACCCAACTCACAATCAAGGATAGGAGCATACATACTCTTGTACCTGGTGTATCATTCCCGTTGACATAATTTTGAGGCGAATGAATAATCTGAACAGCCCTCACACACAATTTAAACACTGCTCTAACATAGGACCAGGCAGGAAAATGGGAGGAAGGCTGCATGAAGCTTACCTCCCCCAGATGATCCATCTATCATTGCTGGGAGTGTGAACCGTGCTCCCAGACAACCCGCCTCTGCACTAGGCAGCACGGAGCTCTGGGGGCCTGGATGATGTATCCAGGTGTCCTGCAACGCGCCGTGCGCTGAACGCTATGCACTGGGGGGACCTCTGGGATTGGGCCCAAGGAAACACACGATCTTGGAGCCTGGGCTAATGGTGCATTGCTGCCATTAACCCAGGCTAAAACCTGGGTTTCAAAGCTGGCCTCTGTGAATCATCCTTTTGTGAGTCAAAAGTGAGTACAAACAACTCTAACCTAGACGGAATATTCAGTCAAGTAAGCCAAGACAGAGCCAATGCAATCTGGCACATCCCAAAAGCTAAAAGGCAGCTCATTATCTTGTTTTAGGCTGCGTAGCATACTGGCCAAACGTGGTAAGAGTGGATAGGACCATGGACAGCTCACTGTGAGGATGGTGACAAAGGTGAGCTGGATACAAGGCAGTTCAAGAGGCCGAGAGCTTGTACAGTATCTCAAGCCAGCGGTACTAGTACCTCAGGGCAACCTGAGATACTGAGTGGTTGTAAAGTGCCCAGAGACTAGAGTTTGGGGTGATGTACCAACAAGGAGAGGAGAGCTGGTCTTGTGGTAGCAAGCATGACAATGATAGGGCTGAGAGAGATTCCTGCCTGCAACCTTGGAGAAGCCGCTGCCAGTCTGTAAAGACAGTACTGAGCTAGATAGACCAATGGTCTGACTCAGTATATGGCAGTTTCCTATGTTCCCATGTTCCTATACTAAATACACTCAATAACTTGCCCAGGCTCAACACACAGCCCTAGCTATTGTTGTTCAGAAACTATGCCCCCAAAAGAGTATAACCTGAAGATATGGGGGAAAATGATATATATGTTCCTAAAATCTGGCATCTACCAACCAGATGAAGGACAAATGTGTCTCTCTTTTTCAAAAGACATTTGCCTGAAAAATTGTCCATGTCAGATTTTAGAAAGAAATCCATCAGTTCCCTCCCATTTAAAAGTATTGCCCTATTTTGAGACAGGTTGCTGGATTCTGTGCTGGATTCTTTTTGTCATATGGGAATCTGTTTTGCATGCCTCCTTCCTGTGAAGAAATTCAAATTTCTTCACAACCCTTTCCCCCCTTCCACATTTAATTCTTCTTCATGCTTTGGGCCACAGCTTTAATTGAAATGTGGACATACAAAGCCGTCTCCTCTCATCCAAACCGGCACTCCTTTGTTAGTTTGAATAACGAATATGTTATGTGGTGTTCCCTGTGGCCTTCTGAAGAGATGCTGGTTTTTGTCACTTTTATTCTTTGTCACTTTGGGGTGGGTTTGGCTTTTGGAGCTTTTCTGAACTGCCTTTTTAAGGCTTTTCATTTTGTTCTTAGCCTGTGTGTACACTACCTTCCTGGGCCTTCTGGTTTCTGACAAGTACAATAAAATTCCCTTGGTTTCTCAAAGTGTCTTCTTTAGTCAAACACTTTCTGCTGCTTAAATATATTGTATGGTGCCTTCTAGATGCAGAAATCGGCAGTGGATTATAGCCAAAATCAATTGTACACTATTGTATTACAGATTTTTTTGCCCAGAGTGTTTGCTACAGAAGACAAAATACTTTATTAGAGGCAAAAGGGGGGCTGTGGGCAGTGGAGAGTGGAGAAAAAGAAGCATCTCTTGCTAAAGAGCTTATAAAAATTTTAATGAGAAATTTGTCAGTTGACCAAATGAAAACCATAAATCTTTTAAAGGCTAATCTTCCCATCTTTGGGGCTGCTGCTCAGCCAACTTAAGGAAGTGGGACATAGCCACAGCTTGCTGCTTTGTTTCTGTACAAAATGTGCAATGAAATAAAAGCAACATCAAAGACATTTCATTCCTACTACTTTAACCAATTGATTTGGCTTCTCTTTTGAAGGAATAATTGACCCCAGCCAAGATGTAATTGAAAAAGATAACAGAAAAAGCTGGGTCAAAGTCAAGAGACAGAAAAAAGGGAATATGGGAAAAGATGAAAAGAGACCACCCTGAGCCTTTACAGCTTGTGCTGGAAAAGGACCAAGGATGAGTTCACACATTCATGTTCGTCAAGTGATGACTGCTCCATTAAGTGACAACTTCCATCTCTAGCCCTATTCAGACATTATATTGCACATGCATACAGATATCTGCATATGTGTACATTGTTTATGTGAATGACTGTATATGCGTCGGTCGTTAACATGAATCTGGGTTCAGGCTCACCCAAATGTAGTGTACAGATAGGAAGTGTACTAAGTTCTTTGAGCATATTGGATGACATGACAGTCAGCCCTCCGTCGACATAAGAGTCCTGCTGGTGCAGCACAGCAGGGCCACTGTGGAATGACATAAAACCCTTTCTAGGCAGCAGCATAGCACTTCTTCCATTTCAGTGGAACAGCACTGCTGCCCTGAAGTGATGTTAAGTCATTGTGCAGCAGCCCTGTTGCACCACACCATCAGGGCTGCCTTTCAAGTTGCACTACGGCCCCTGTGGGTACCTAACATTAAAGGAGAACCACCTGTCATGTCGGCCACTATTTCTTCCTGTACACTGCTTTGAGTGCAAATGTGGAAAAGTGGGTATACATTTAATAAATAATGATGATGATGAACAGAGAGTATCATATCATGAACAATGACATCTTATCTTTGTATTCAGACAAAATGAGGACAAATGTTTGAGGATCATAGATGTCTAATACTACAGTCACAAAGCCTGAAAGACAGCAGTTTTGGTATTTCATATTGCCAAATTTGCTTTCCCCCTCCTATTTCTTGCCTTTAGTCTCCAGCAGACCAGTGCAAGAAAATCCATGCTGGGGATGAAGTGATCCAGGTCAATCACCAAACTGTGGTGAGTACTTTTCAGACTGGCCATATATGACTCCTGTATAAAGGTTCTCACTCATGGAGACTACCCAGCTGATTGCAAATGTTTGTTTATTACATGTCTCAACAAAATGTCAGTGAACTCAGACCAAGTTGTGATCTGAAGGTACATGATGCAGCTATCTTGCTGAGCAGGTCTGGTCTAGTATTCAGTTCCTAGTCAGTGAGAGATGTCCTGAAAACCATATAACACTCCTTGAGTTGTATCTCATCTTTCTTCCATAACAGAAGGGTCATAGGATAGTTTGCAGGAGGTTGCTCAGTGAGTTGGGACTGGCTAGACCAGACCTGCTCAACTTCAGCAAGGTTGCTGCATCATGTGCCTTCAGACCACATCTTGGTTCATCATGAATATTTCCATAAGCAGAGGATAGCCAAGTATTTTATACACGGTTGAGAGAAACAATGAAGAGCTTCCTGGCACCTTAAAGATGATCCTATCTATTATAACATGAGCTTCTGTGGACTAGAACCCACCATCAGCATAGGTGGCCCCAGAGGGACAGTGAAGGCATGACAAGTAGCCCTCATCAGTGGTGGCTGGTGCGGGTGCTCCAGGTGGGTGGCACCTTTAAGTGTAAATTAGTAGGTGCTTACCTCCCATACCGCAGCACCTGAAAGCTCTCCCTAGCAATGGCGCACCGCCCAGCACCCACTGTGGCGGAAGATCGTCTCCACCACTCAGCTGGTGGAGGCCATTTGCATGTTCAGCAAATGTCCTCCACACATGTGCAGAGAGGCCAGCTGAATGGCAGAGGGAAGCACCTACTAATTTACACTTACAGGTGCCTCCCCCCACAGCACCCACACTAGCTGCCACTGGCCTCCATTCCTCATTGGTGTACCCATGTGATAACTTGAAGGAAAAGCACACTTGAAATTCTTCTGTCTGTCTATCTATAGATAGACATAGAAATGCACTTTGCCCCTTCTGTGCCCCTCCAGTTTATATTACACTGCAAACAGTGGGGCCAAATGGATCTCTAAGCCATTTTGCCTTACTGTTTGCATATGTTTTCACCATACCCATGTATGGATGTATGGACGTGAGGTGTGGAACACATGCTATATTAGTCTGATTCCTATGCAGAATCTTTGTGTGTACTTTTTAGATTCTAGCTATCCCTCAGCCCTAGGGATATAGAAGGCTAGAAATCAAATAATTAAGAAAATACCTTTTTAAAGCACCTCAAATTAATTTTTAAAACATCTTTGAATCATGCCAGAACCAAATGCATGCTGGGAAGTCCACCCATGTTGCTGTTGGAATCTCATCTTTGGAATGGCTTTTTTAAATTTTTGACCAAGCAACTTTAATTTTGCTTTCAAACAGTGCTGCCCTCTTAATTAAGGAATCATTCAACACACACATTTCTAATTAGTTACACAAATACTAATTTTAGTAGGTAGGAACAGTCTGAAGAAATATCAAAGCCTTCTGTTCAACATCAGTTTCAAGAGTCCAAGAGCAGCTCCACTAATTAAATCACCATAACTATGGAAGAAATGCACTAATTGTAAACTGGAATACTTGCAGCCATTTCAGAGAGATGGCATACCCATCCGTAACTGGCAACTTTTACCCAACATTAACAGATCTTTTTCATCCTGTTTGGTAATGAGATTTTTGTTTCCTCTCTCTTTCTGGTGGATTCAGACCATTTTCATTCTGTTCAAACTGGCAAACTAGGAGCATCATTCAAATTGCAACAGGTTCTAGTTTTCATCATAAATACTGGCTAATTTTAAGCAGTACAACTGTGATCATGTATCAACTCGTTGAATTGCATTTAATATCCTCTCCAAACCAAGGGTTTATTTCAAATGAGCAGTCAATTTAAAAAAAAAAATGAATGTACTTCTCCCTCCCTCCCCCCTCCCCCCCTCTCAAATAACCTTTTTTCATAAGGATCATATACAAAGGGTGAAAACAGCCAGAAGTCCTTAATCTAACAGAATTATCATGGCATTGTTTTTTTATGAGCCAAAGTCTACTTCATGAAAACCTGTGCCAGAACAGTATTTCTGGGGAGGAGAGCTGGTCTTGTGGTAGCAAGCATGACTTGTCCCTTTAGCTAAGCAGGGTCTGCCCTGGTTGCATATGAATGGGAGACTAGAAGTGTGAGCACTGTAAGATATTCCCCTCAGGGAATGGAGCTGCTCTGGGAAGAGCAGAAGGTTTCAAGTTCCTTCTCTGGCTTCTCCAAGATCGGGATGAGTGCGACTCCTGCCTGCAACCTTGGAGAAGACGCTGCCAGTCTGTGAAGAAAGTACTGAGCTAGATAGACCAATGGTCTGACTCAGAATATGGCAGTTTCCTATGTTCCTAGTATTTAAGGTGCCAGTGATCTCTCAATTGCTCTTGCTGCCTTATTAGACCAGCTCTGTCTTATCTATTCTAAAGCCCCAGAGCTCCCTGCCCCACCCCACCCCATCAGAAGACTAACAGGTTGTCTTCTGGCACCAGAGTATGTTCAATTTCCTATGTAGGAAGTATGTCTTAAACAAAGGGGCTGGAATGTGGAGTCATGTAGAAATTACAAGATGAAGTGACTTCTGCCTTCATCAACATAAGTCTGAAAACCTCATTTGCCTATCCATGTATGATTGGCTAGTTTTTCAGTTCCTTCTCTCCTTGGCTAAAGAACCTTCACATAAGAAGCTGCCTTATAGCAAATCAGACCCTTGGTTCACCTAGCTCATTGACTACACTGACTGGCAGCAACTGTCCAAGATTTCAGGCAGGAGTCTTTCCCAGCCCTACTTGGAGATGCTGCCAGGGATTGAACCCGGGACCTTCTGATACAAGCCAGATATTCTACCACTGAGTTATGGCTCCATCCCAATTTCCCTTTCTGGCAATGCTAATAAGACATTTCCAGTTTCATTGTTCTGAGATTATAACATGTTTGGGGGCCATGGCAGTAAGGCATTCTTCCCCCCTCCCACAGTGAACCCCTTGAACATGACTTGAAACCAAAAATTGAATCCAAGAAAGTTTGGGAAGTTGCCTAGGCAAAACATCATACCAGGCATTGGGGGGGGGGCAGGGGGGAGCCATTTACCTAAGGAAACTAGTAGTCTGTTAATTTTATGCAAGTTTGTCCGTTTAAATGTCATGTACATTTTTATTTCATTTATAATATCCCCCCCTTTAAATTGCATTTCTGTGCCTTGGGTTTTTCATTCTTGCCTACCCATGGTATTGCACATGAATATCAGGGCTGACCCCCATATAATATTGGGGTTTTAAGAGGATTTTAATAATGCATTCTAACTTCCTGATTAAATGCTAGATGAGGGCAATGCACTGAAGTTTTTTGTTTTTGTTTTTAAATAAAGGGGCTCAGATAAGTAGGTGAGGTGCCAGGCAGGAGCTCCAGAAAAACTCTGCACACCCATGGCACACCACATTGCTAATTTAAGGACCAGATGGTGTAGATCTTCAACTGGACCTAATGTGTTCCTTTAAATCTTTGAAAAAGAAGCTCATGGTTGGGGAAAATTCATATCAGGACTGCAGTACGCAGAAACTTAAGCTTGTCCCTCCATTTTTCCAAGGCACCTCCCTGAAAGTGCTATTTCCTGCATTCAGGAAATTGCATAAATGTGCTGGCATCTGGAACCTGTGGGAAAAGAAGGATATGGATATCCAGCAGTGAAGCTGCCTTCCCTCCTCTTGGAGCTGTCCATGGTGCTGCTTCAGCTTTGCAAAGAAGATGATAGTCTTTTCAGTACTGAAGGCAGATTGAAACAAGAATAGCTGCTCTCTGGCAAGCAGGATTTGAAAAATTATGTATTATTTGATAAGAAATATGGGAAGCAAAGCCGCTCTCTCAAAGCACTTTCCCAGCTTTCATATAAGGTATCATCTCTCACCAGTCTCAGTGGTACATCTCAAGCCATAGAGTTCTTCTCCAGGATCCTTGACGGCTGCAGTCCTAGTTGGTCCAAGTTTCTTGCCTTAATGAGAAGCATCATTTCTTGCCCTGTCAAAAACAAGGTGGTTTTGTATTTTATTAGTTTTTATTCAGCATGGCAACCTTTTGCTTTCAGCTGTTTTTGGATCCTGGCGTTTTTCCATTTCCAGAGTTCTGCCTAATGACCTTCTGCCTATTGACCCAGCCTTCACCTTTCTGCACTCACTTGAACCCTAGACAGACCTTCTGTATTTCATGTCTTGCTGCTTTACTTCAATATCTCTTCCTGTTTTATTACACACCATGGCTTCTTTCCCTGGGTTCACTCTCTTGAGTGTTCCCTACATCTGTCATTGGTTCTTCCACAGTTAGGGATGTGCACGGACCTGTTCAGAGGCACTTTTACGGGCCTCCGAACAGGTTCGAACAGTTCGAAAGGCCATTTCGAAGGTGGGGGGGAACACCTTTAAGGGTGGGGGAGGGTGCACACACCCCCGCCACATTTTCCCTGCCAGCACTCTCTTAAAAACCGATCCGGTGGGGCAGCAGTGTACCTCCCTGCTGCCCCGTTCCCTCCTCGGTCCAGAAGTGACTGGAAGTACCCTGTGCACATGCGAACATTAGGGATGTGCACGGAACCGTGGAGCTGCGGTCCAGCACTGGTGTGGGGGGCTCTTTAAGGGCGGGGAAGGGTGTACTTTACCCCCGCCACGTTTTCCCCACCGGCACGTTCATTTTGTAAAGCTTTTGGGGCGGCAGGATACTTTCCTGCCGCCCCTTCCCCCAGTCGTCGACAAAAGGCTTCAAAAAGCCTTTTGTGCGTGCGCATATCGCACGTGCATGTCACGTCTCTGCGATGCACGCACGCATGTGACACAGAGACGTGACGTGCACGCGCGATGTGCGCACACGCAAAAGGATTTTTGAAGCCTTTTGCCGACGACTGGGGGAAGGGGTGGCAGGGAGGTATCCTGCCGCCCCAAAAGCTTTACAAAACGAACGCACCGGTGGGGGAAATGCGGCGGGGGGAGGGGTAAGTACACCCTCCCCCGCCCTTAGAGCCCCACACACCAGTGCCGGACCGCCAGACCGCCCTCATGTCCGGACCGGTTTGGAGGCCTTCAGAATGGCCTCCGGACGGGTCCGGGCTCATCCCTAGCGCACATCAGCACACAAGCACGCAAGCACCGACAGACGCATGCATGCAGGGTACTTCCAGACACTTCCAGACCGAGGAGGAACGTGGCGGCAGGGAGGTTCACTGCTGGCCCGCTGGACCAGTTTTTAAGAGCACACCAGCGGGGGAAACATGCTGGGGGGGTGTTAGTGCACCCTCCCCCACACTTAAAGGTGTCTCTCCCGCCTTTGAACTGGCCTCCGCCAGTTCCATGCACATTCCTATCCAAAGTTAATTTGACCCGCATGCTAAATATATGCTTGATTTTTAATGATGCAATTAGTTATGTAAACAAAGACTATGGTGGAAGGTGGATACGATGTCAAGGGTTGAATCTCTCAGAAGCCTAGTGATGATTAGAGGGGAGCCTTGAGGCTATAAGCACTGAGCATTGCAAAGCACCTGTCTTGTGTCTTCTGAAACAAAGTCTGGACATATGAACACTTGCACAGAAAGATTTGAGGGGAACTTGAGAATGCACAAACTTCCAGAACCAACCATGACAACAGTACTAGTTAGAGTTAGCACAAAAATTTAGAGCAGGAAGGAAGTGGGTCCATGACTTCAGGCTGAAACAAAAGGTGGGTCAGGTCCCCAACAGTCAGGGGCGTAGCAAAATTAGAGTGGGCCCAGAGACAAGATTTTAAAATGTCTCCCCCCCGAAGCTCAGTTCATGAAGTAAAGAAATCTTAAATGAGGCTGAATAGTGGTAACAAAAAGCAAAGTAAAATTTATATATTTATAACACCTATGTGCCACAATAGAACATCATGCTAAATTATTTTTTTTAAGGTTTTGTAAATTGTGGACGATGCAAGTCATTTAATGGTATTAGAGAAAGACATGCTGTTCTGGTAGCTCTGGGTCTTAACACTCACATCAATTTTGGAGGATGAATACAACTTAAAGCAGTGCGTGGCTGGGGGAGTCAGTCATGTTACTTGCCTCTGGGGGGCCCCCCAAGGCAGTGGGCCCCCAGCCAACTGTCTCCCATTGTCCTATTATAGTTACGCCCCTGCCAACAGTGTTGGCACTAGAAAACAATTGAGGGGGGCACAGAAAGGGTAAAATGCATTTCTGGGTGGGCAAGCTGTGTCCCACATGTTAGATTTCTGAAACAGAAATGGGTGTGTGTGGAACTGGGGGACTATTTACGTCATTGTCCCCCCTGGAACCACCCACAATCCCCCAAAGTTGAAGGCTTTTGCCCTATTGCCTTGCAGTTCCATACTTTGACTCAAAGAGTGTTGGTGGTGGCTTCTTGCAGTCTGATCCCTACCTGATTCTCTTCAAGGGTAACCCTGCCATCTGCCCCAGCTCTTTAAGATGAAATGGTTAAGTGCTGGCAGTAAGCCCTATTTTCCATTCTCCCTCAAGAGTTCCAGGCCACCATGATGTCATCTTTCTATTTTTGCCCAAATGTAATCTCTCAGCAGTACCCTCTGTAGTGTCCTAAGAGCTTTCCATTGTAGCCTGCTGACATTCAGGGCAGGCTGCCCTCAATTGCTTATATTCTTAGTATTTTAATGGTTCCCTCATTAAGGTTTCTCCTTAGAGCAATTTATCTTCAGGACGTTAATTATTTAACATTCTTCTCTAAGAAGGAGCCAGCGAAATCACAGAGGCTCTTGGATGTTCGCGTTTACACCCAGCCTTAAAATTGCATCAGGTTCTCCCAAGGCATGATTGCATGTTAAGAAAATTAGACTTCGTTGATTTCAGGCTTAAATGCAGGAACTAATAGATGGTTTTGAAATAAAGTTAAGATGAATGTATATCCAAGGACATTCTCTGGGTTAAAAAAAATCATCTCATAAGCTTACGCCCGAAGGAGGAGTAGGATTCATATGTCTGCCTCAGTCATTAAATTAGTATTAATTCTGGATTCTGTAAAAACCTTTTGCAAAAGGCTAAATTTTAAGTCCACACTGCAGGGTATTATCTCCTTTGTAAATACAACTGGCCCTAGGTATTCACGGGAGTTTTATTCTGGCCTATAACTGCAGGTATTGAAACCGCAGATAATGAAAGCTTAAGTCAATGGGAATTGGGGGGTTGGGTTCCAGAACCCAGGTGATTCACCAGGCAAAATGACCAAAAAGAAAGGGCGAAAGCAGAAGTAAGGATGGAGCACAGCACTCTGTCTTGGCCTTTAAATTTAAAAATACAGTACTCATCAGAATTAAAATTACTGTTTTTAATTTGAAAATTTTAACTAAAAGTAAAATTTCATCAAAATTAAAATTAAATTTCTAAAAGTGATCATTAGCATCTCATGAGGGCAGCACAATGCTGAGAGAGGTTCTGGAGAATGACGCCAAGGAGCCCCACAGAAATGGCTCCAAAAAAGGCTCCAGAAAGCTCCAGAGCAAAGCTCCCAATGGCTCCTTAAGGAGACCCAAAGCTACCCAACTGTACCCCAAATAGCTTCTAGAAGCACCAAAAAATATGTTCACCAGGCTTTTAATTAGATTTATAGTTGTAATAGTTTTTAACATTGACTTTTAATGTTTTGATCATTTTTAATTTTGTTGTATTTGTTTTTGTTGTACACCATGTGAATATTGAGACGCCCAGAGATGCTGGTTTGGGGCGATATATAAATAAATAAACATGCAGACCAAAGCACTCCACTGACCTCCTCCAAACTCCTCTCACAACTCAGGAGCTCACGCAGCAAGAGCATGGCCATGTACAGGCAGAACTGTGCTGAACTTATGCGAAGCCATGTACCAGGGATAATGAGGTCGGGCATATATCGCCCTACTGCAGATACATAAAACCACAAGTGCTGACAGTGCAGATAACGAGGGTGACCTGTAATGATATTGCAAACCTGGAGTGCCATTTATTTGTGTGTGTGTGGGGGGGTATTCTTCACTCCTGTGCTCTCTTTCTCTCGCTCTTCTAATCAATTAGCTGTTTCTACGCCCCAAAGCTCACTGTCGGGAGTGCTGCTGCTTGTGCAGGAGCAGCCCAAGAAATTGTGGTCCTCCCTGTGCCCCAGAGGTAATGTGAAAAGTCCAGCCACTTTGGCTCCTCCCAAAATGTGGGGCAATATTGACATGGGGAGGAGCCATGGCTTGTGATCCTTGGTTTCTCATGTTATATTCACACTGCAGAAAGGAACCAAACCACAGCAACCCCCATGCCATGAAGACCAAAGCAAAGGAGGGGCCTTGAGTAGTTATTTTTATACACATCAAGTAAACTTGTGCCATCAAATCAGTGTCAACTCGTGGCGACCACAGGAGTCCCATGTGGGTTTCTTTGGTAGAATACAGGAAGGGTTTACCATGGCCATCTTCCGCGCAGTAGGAGATGATGCCTTTCAGCAACTTCCTAGATTGCTGCTGCCTGATATAGGTGTTTCCCATAGTCTGGGAAACATACCAGCGGGGATTCGAACCAACAACCTCTTGCTCGCCAGGCAAGTTACTTCCCCGCTGCGCAGTAAGCATTACATTTGTCTGCATGCCAAGGCAAAATCCATTTGCTTAAACAAAAAACGGAATGACTGCTTGATCTGTTGATAACAGTGCTATAATTTTGAGATACAAAATAAGTACTTACAACAAATATGATGAGAATCCTTTGCTTTCTCAGCATCTTGCCCACCACCTTGGAATCTCTCCCAATGCATGCTCTGCCCCTCAGCCACAGGAATCTGGAATGGCACCTCTGGGAACTATCCATAAAACAGTTTTTAGACCATTTGTTTTATGCTCTGGCCTTTTGTTCAGACTCTGTTTAATAGCCTTTCCAAAACATTGTTTATGCATTGCACTTTTCAGAATGATGCCCTATTTTTTTTTGGTAGTAACAATATGGGAAGTTCTTCCTCTGCCATTATGCAGGCAGGATCTATGTGGGAAAGTAAAGAGGAGTTTTGAAACACTTAGAGGCTGTTCACATGAGCAGCCCTACCCAGGTTTGTGCAGTCCTACTGGGGTAGGGCAGGTCGTGTAAAGCACTAGGATCATGGCCGATTCCAGCACTGCCTCACCGGGTAGCCTAGGGTCTTTACCCAGGCATTTACCTGGCTAAAAGGGTGCGAGTGTCTTCAGGCAGCCCAAGCAGACACAAAGCCAGGCACCTAGCTGAGGGGAAATTTCTTGATGCACCGCACTCCTTGTGTGGTGCATTTAGGGATATCAGGAGGCTGCGCTGCATTTTCCCAGCCTCCAGAATGCCACACTTCCAGAAGCAGCATGGATTGTGTGGGCACATGAGCTGCTCAGCCCACAAAGAAAAGAAGATAATCTTGAGCAAACACTCCTGCCTTCCCTCCCAGCCCTCCCTGATGGATTGATTGATTAAGTGCTGTCAAATCAGTGTTGACTCTTAGCGACCACATAGATAGATCCTCTCCAGGATGATCTGTCTTCAGCAAGAGATACTGGAGTTGCTGCAGATATTCAGGCTGTGCTGGGGTAGCCAGAGAGCTGGTCTTGCACTGATTGATTGATTAAGTGCTTTCAAGTCGGTGTCGACTCATAGCGACCACATAGATAGATTCTCTCCAGGATGATCTGTCTTCCACTTGGCCTTGAAGGTCTCTCAGTGGAGCATTCATTGCTGTCGTAATGGAGTCCATCCACCTTGCTGCTGGTCGTGCTCTTTTTCTCTTTCCTTCAACTTTTCCCAGTATTATGGACTTCTCAAGGGAGCTGGGTCTTTGCATAATGTGTCCAAAGTATGATAATTTGAACCTGGGCATTTGTGCCTCAAGTGAACATTCCGGATTGACTTGTTCTAGGATCCATTGGTTTGTTTTCCTGGCTGTCCATGGTCCCCTCAAACATCTTCCCCAGCTCATACTCCAGCCCTGGTGAAAAAAGTTGTGTGAGCGACTTTTTAAGCAACCATGGAATGCCGCTAAGTAATTTTTAGAAAGGCGAGGCAAGTGAGTGGCCCGTCTGTGTTAGTGAAGCTTTAATTTCAGATGGTGGTTATAGCTTGTAATAACTTAAATTCAGTTCCTCTCCATGGAGTTTTCGGTAACTCAGATAAATGATGTTTTATCTTTAATTAAACACCTTGAAGGAATTGTACCAATATTATGCTACAATATGCTAGCAACCTCCACTCCCCCCTTCTGCCACCCCCACCCCCCAAATTAACAGGTTCTATTACAGCAGCAAGGATTCATTTCGTAATTATTCTGAAGCTGCTGTTTTGTAATCCTCCAGTGAAACACACGGATACTTCAGTGGAAAAGATAATTAAAAGCAATAATTCAGTTTGTTTAGAGAGTATAAAAATTAGAGCAGTACATCATTGTCTTTAAAAAAAAGAACTCATTTGTGCTTTTTTTGGAATGAGAATGAAACATTTGTTTAATATTGCCATATTTAAGAAACATAGAAACGATTACCTTTTCTGTAGAAAAAGGTTGCAAAGTGTTTAAAAAGGATTCCACATATTCTGGGTTTTTTTCTCTCTTTCAAAGAATGGTGTATATAATGTGTTGAGTGGTGTGAGGAGAAACATTAAAGTCCTCACACAGCTGAATATGCTCTGGTGGTAAAGAAGTTTAGCCCAAGATATTGTCTAATGACATTAGGTTGAGTTAAAAAAACAAACAAACAAACAAAAAATAAAGATATATTAAGAAACTAAACATCACATGCAGAGAGAGAGAGAGAGATTGAACAACATACCCAAACAGGCATTAGCCTTCAACAACAACTGAACAGTTCTAACTGGCTCTTAACTGACCAAGAGAGACCTATTAACATGACTCCTCATGCCTCTAGTGGCCAGAAGAGGTACTGCGGTGCTAAGAGCAACACTTTTGGATTCTGACTTCTAACATAATGTAGTATATAATCCATATATATGGCATAATCCATATAGGATATCAATAATATGGCAGTGCTTAGCTACCATACAGAATCAATATGAAATGTCATTTTAGAAAGCTACAATGAAAATCTTTCAAAAGCCCATTCTGGGATTTTTCTTCAGGTTGGCTGGCAGCTAAAGAACTTGGTAAATGCATTGCGTGAAGACCCCAATGGAGTGATCTTAACCTTAAAGAAACGGCCACAAAACACCCTGGTCTCTGCTCCTGCCCTTTTGAAGAACGTGAGGTGGAAACCTCTTGCCCTGCAGGTAAGAAGAAAGTCACCTAAGATTGCATTTCTTCATTGTAAATGAACAGACAAGTCAGTAGACGGGAATTGAAAAGACAAGTCAGAAAAGACAAGTCAGTCTCATTTTCTGATAGCAAGAAGCAACTCTCAGTTGGTCTGATGGCCAATAGAGCAGAGGGAAATTACAGCTCAGATGAGCCCAGTGGGCTTGCGGGATTCCTTCTCAGGTAATTTTGCTGGCTGACAACTGGACTAATGAAGCACTTGTGCAAGAAACAAAGTTGTCCCAGTGCAAGAAAGCTGTGGAGCTGCACAAACTCACAGGGCCTTTTGGAACTGTGCTGTTGTGCAAGAGTTCCTGGCAAAATGTGTGAGGCAGGCCACAGGCTCGTGCATATGCTGCACCGGCCCAGCACTCGTCTGGAATGCAGTGCCAGACTTGGCACAACAGCTGTGCACTAGTGCAACATGTGGGTGTGCAAGGGCTTCATTGGTCTGGATGTCGGCCATGATTTTATACAGTACAGTTATACCTGCTACATTTATGTCCCAGCCTTCCTCTGGGGAGCTCAAGGTGGCATGCATGGTTCTCCCTTCCCCCTCCACATTTTGTCATCACAACAACCCTGTTAGGTAGGTTAGGCTGAGAGATGATTCAGAGCCCAGTGAGCTTCATAGCTGATTTGAACTGGAGCCTCTGCAGCCCTTATCTAACCTCCAACGCAGCACACTGGCTGGCATACGTGTTATTCAGAGTATGAGTATGCCTTTGCATTTCCTCCAAAGCAAAGTTTGTGGATACTTGAACAATGTTTTAAAGCTCTGCTACCAGTCAATGCCAGAGATCTCAGGACCTTTGAAACAAATCTGAAAGGCTGGGCAGAATGGATATTTCTTCATATGGAAGAAAACGATCCTTTAGGTTCCAAGATGCATGATCTCCATGTCACAGATGGGGAACGCAGGCTTAGAGGACATGGCTGTATGGCACTTCCATGTTCCGAAGCAGAATACCAGTGAGTAGCTGGGGAACTCAAGGCTATTGTCTTCTATCCTTCTCAGGGGCATCTGGTTCGCACTAGTGAAAAGCTGTTATGCTAAGCCTGGCACTACATTCCAGACTAGTGGTGGGCAAGTGCAGCAACATGGGCCTGATCCAACAGGGCTCTTCTTAGGAGCAATAGCTTGTCTGAGGCGACCTGTGCAAGCTCATGGCAAGAGGTGAAATTTGAGCATGCCACAATGACTCGTGTGCTCTGCTGCCTTTATCAGTTCTACTGCAACTCAAGTGTAATGAATTTTTTGGGAATTGCTCCTTTGAGAGCAGAGGACATAAATCTGATGGCTTTCACTTTATATCTTCTTTTTTATTACTGGAATGCGAAATGGAAGGAGAACACAGTTACAAACGCTTCATCGTATACTGGCTGCCCCCTTAGCCAACTGCTGCTTGTTCGCTGGCTTGCCCAGGCAGAGTCAATACCATCACTTCCCCCGTTTCCAAAACATCACATCTAGTCTCTTTCCCTCTGTTATAGCTACAGTTTTCAGGCAGGGGGGAGTTAAATCCCTCTTGGTTTTATCAGCCTGCTTACTCTCAAGATTTTGGGCCCAAGGATTATGAGTTGGAAGACAAGTATGATTTGTTTGCCAGTATGAAAACAATTGAAACTGTTATGAATTATGGCTGGTTGGTCTGCCTGCGGAGTTTCCATTTGATCCTTTGCAAGTGCTTTGGAAAGAGAACTCTCAGCAGTCTGCTACATACACAACTGTGACTTTAGACTCTTACTGCACTTAGCTGCTTTGAATGACCATTTTGCTTCTAATCCACCCATTCCATTGTCAGATTTGTATATGAGTGACAGATTTGAAACTCAGGACCTACCTTTCATCCCAGTCTGCAACATGGGACTCAGTTATAATGTTTTAAGATATGCATCCCACTTTCTTTTCCTACCCTGAGCACACTTTTGAGCCTGCTCCATTAATTTGAATTGTCCATGCCCTACAACACTCCTTACCTGCTGACATCAGAGAAATCTTCCCCCGCTTTTCTTATTTTAGCCCTTTCTTCGTCGTCATTCTCTAAGAGCATCCAAGTTCACCTCTCCATCAGGTCTAGCAAAAAGAAAGAGTACTCGCAAGATTTCTTTCAGCTTTTCTTTCTCATACCTTTATTGGATGAATTGCACTCGAGGACTGTGGGATGTGCTACCTGAAAAGGTCCAAATCATTGTAGATTTTCCTGTCTAGCAGATAAGAATAGAAATCAAACTTCCTTTTGGACTAGGATACTTTAAGAATAATCGGAAAGGTGAATTCAGGTCATCTCACATAGGATTCAGGTAGTCCGCATTCTACTCTGAGCCTTCCTGTTGCCCCTTAAAATGAAAGTAATCTTTAAAACAAAAATTTCTGGGTGATGCTAGGGCAAGAAACTCCATTTCTGTTGCTATGGTTAAGGATCTTGAAAGGAATAACTAAGCACACATCCCAAAACTTCCATCTGTACCGAAAGCCATTGATGTAGGAAAAATATAGCATTGTGTGCACTCTGCCAGTTGACTGATTGCTTGGTTGTCATCAGAGTTGTGATAGCTGAATAAATATTTAGGATATTGCTCATCGTGTGAAATATTTTCTGCTCATATGAACCCATTTGTCACTCCTCATAAATTTCTGCATTTAAGCGCTGAGTGTGATTCTAGACACGTGGGATTGATTTAAAGCAGCAGCATCTGAGCTTTATCCAGCCAATAAATGCTGTCTGTGCGGTGTTCTTTTAGCAGCTAGCATTAAGATCCCCTCTCTCTCTTGGGGTGGGGGAGCTGACCAATGGCCTGGGGCCTAGAGAAGAGCCAGCTTTGGGCATCAGGGCCTGTACCATGTCCTTCAAGGCACAGGAGGGCCTTCCCGTCCCATAAATGCCCCAGTGCAGTGGTATGCTCCGAGTCAGGGCAGTATGTCACAGAAAGGGACCATGACAGTGGGTAGGAAGCCCCTCTGTGCACTGTCCTCCATGCACAGAGGGATCGGGATCACAGCCATGAGGATCAGGAATTTCTTCTGTGGGGCTTAATCTACTGTTGTGTAGCAGCATCACAGCTAAGAGACTAGACTGCAAACCAAGAAATCCCCGGTTCTTCTGTTCTTTCCTCTGCCATACACAGATCAAGGGATGTGTGAGCAAGCTATTCTCTCCATCTCGGCTGCCCCCTCTGCAAAATGGAAATAATAAGGATGGCAGTGATCTGTTGTGAAGGGTGGCTGTAAGGATTGCAGCCCCATAATGGAAAATCCATCCTTATTCTGATGGTGATCTGGAATGACCAATTCATTTGATGCCATAGCTAATTATTTCATTTGGTGCCATCGTTACAGGCTCTAATGGTGTGAACCAGCTCTGCGATTATGTGAAATGAAGGCTCTAAAGCAGAACTCCCCAAAGATCTATCTTGGCATTTCCCAGCGATGAGTTGGCCTTGCCATAGTGTTTCGTGTAACAGCAGGAGGACATTCTCCTGTGCTAGTGTTTTATTCCACTCTTGTCAGCTTTTAATTAGAAAACATGGCAGTCGTGCCAGCCTTTGCTACAGTCACCCCTGGTGGGTGTTGCCTGATATATGGGCTGCTTTCCTCTTGGAACCCCTATGGATACTTGAAAGCATCTCTTTCCCTTTTACTTATCATTCTAGGTCTTTGGCCACCGAGTTGCTTTAGCAGCCTGTTTCCAGAAACCTTATCCAATGCCTCAAACAATCATTTCATCATTTGCAGAGTATTTGTGGAGTGGGGTGTTGATTACTTCATCACTTTGCTACATCGCATTGCACTGTCAACACTGACTAATCTAGGGCATAAATTAATTTTTTGCAAATGGTAAAAGCAATGTATTTTAAGATCTATGACTATCCATATTGGCATGCATATATATTTATAAATCTGACACACTATATTGCAGGTGCGGGGTTCTTTAATAGTTTCTCTGTAAGTGTAATGTCAGTTCCTGGGATTGTAGCAGCCAATACTACAACAACCAATATGTATATACCTCTCTTCAACCAAAGTTCTCAAAGCGGTTTACATAGAAAAATTCCACTGACTGGTATGGAGGCAGCCAGGCTCGATCGGCCCGCCCCCCTCCCCTGATTGGCCGGTCTAAGGGGAACTAAGATGGTGGCCCCTGTGCCTGCTTCTGGTGATGTGGGCGCAGGTGCGGTGGCAGGAAGCGGCATACACAAATCTGGTCCCCTGTCCCCAAAGGGCTCACAATCTAAAAAGAAACATAAGGAGGGGTAATAAACAGTATCATTATCATTATCATTATTATTTACATTTTATATCCCGCTCTTCCTCCAAGGAGCCCAGAGCGGTGTGCTGCATACTTAAGTTTCTCATCACAACAACCCTGTGAAGTTGGTTCGGCTGAGAAAGAAGTAACTGGCCCAGAGTCACCCAGCTAGTTTGATGGCTGAATGGGGATTTGAACTCGAGTCTCCCCGGTCCGAGTCCAGCACTCTAACCACTACACCATGCTGGCTCCACCACCAGTGGCCACCCTCCAGCCGCTGTGCTGGGACTGGATAGGGCCAGTTGCTCTCCCCAAACCACATTGCCAGGCAGAATTAAGGTTGCCCTTCTTGTTGGTAGCTAAAAATAAGTCCTGATCTGCTATATTTTTGGATGCAGGGACAGCTCTAAATACACATGCACAACCTCCATCTCCAACCTGTATCTTTCTTTGAGAAAAGATAGAAGTGAAGCCCCATCCCGATCCCAGTAGGACTGGAGTTCAGCCCCTTCTTTCCCTTCTCTTTGTGGGATAAAATGTAATGGGCAGAAGGGTGGTAAGACGGGAGCAAAGCTCCAGGCAAGATCTTTGGTTCTTGTTGGAACTTCATGCCAAATCCTTACTCCGTACCCAGGAGCCTTGGGAAACTTACCCAGGAGCCTTGGGAAACTCCATTTCCCAGGCAGCTTGGCACTCTCAGTGCTGCTGTTGCTGCCCTTTTGGTTGCCAGGCAAGTTTCATCAGGAGGAGAAAGGGGGCTGATGCAATGCTAGGGAGAGCCGGTGCCAGGGCCAGGAGGGGCTGAGCATACTAGGAACTGAGCTTCAGTCTTGGGGAGGTTTGTGCTCTGCCGAGAGGCTCTGAACTGGGGGAGTTCATATTCTGAATTCCCCACATTTAAACCTGAGCTGCGTCACGCAGGCAAACCTGTTGCAAAGTGCACCATGAGTGTCCATCTGGCCTGGTTGTGTGTGTGCTGATGAGAAATGTATGGCTGATAGGCCTCCATAGGCCTCCAAATGAATGAAGCTGGCTTAGGGGTCCATGTAGGCTCATCCTTTCAACAGGACTCATTGTGGAGGTCTCTTCCATCTGGTGTTGCATTTTGAACCTATATTTTCAGACTTAGGGTTCCTGGAGTAATAGAATGCACATGCACCTTGTCAAGTCTGAAGGATGAGTACATATATAAAATTCAGCTCATATCCCTTTAAAACACTGAGAAGCAGCAATCGAAAAAGGATCTGGAATTCCCACGCCTGTATCTCTTAAAGGGGGTATGCACTGGGTTTTAGAGTCACACCCTTCAAACTTAGGTGAGAGGCTTGTCTGTGTTGTATTTATATACCTTTGCCCAAATACTGAATGTAATGTGAGACTGTCTGTTAGGCAATAACCCTTTCCTGCCCTGCACCCTGCAATCCTGTAACTGGCAGTGACCTGGATTAAATCATGGACCTTAGCTCATGTTGTTGCACTATAGCTGCAAAGTAGCAATTTATTGCTGTTAAGTATTTATTTTTTAAAAAAATGGATTATTAGTGTGGCAGGAAGGATTAGTTTGCTTTTATGCCATCTCTTTCCCAATAATGTTGGGCTTGAAATGCTTTTCCTAATAGAGACTTTTCCACCAATCTCTCTTTTGGGAGGAATTATTGCTACAAGCAATCCAGAAGGGGAAAGAGAGTTTGCAAGAAGCTGTGATGCCTGCTGGAGAAATGCACATTCCAATGTTGTTGCTGCAAAAAGAAAAGAAAAGAAAAGAAAAGCATCCAACTAGCTAGTTTATTCAATGCATTTGTTTCTCTCTCTCTCTCTCTCTCTTTCTCTTCAGCCTATGATTCCAACCAGCCCAACAAGCAACTCCACGACTCCAACCAGCACGATGGGACTGAGCTCCAAAATGGACAGCTCAACTCTCCAAGATGTTTTCATCCTCTCCCCTATGTCAGGACTCTACGGCCCAAGGTACATCTGGACTTGCAGATGCAGATCATCTTGGTTTTACAGGACTGTCGTTCCAGGCAAGGAAAGAGAAGCTCTCTCTCTCTCTCTCTCGCTCTCTCTCTCTCTCTCCCCCCCCTTCACACACACTTTAGGAACATAGGAAGCTGCTGTATACCGAGTTAGACCATTGCTCCAGCTAGCTCACAGTCTACACAGACTGGCAGTGGCTTCTCCAAGGCTGCAGGCAGGAATCTCTCTCAGTCCTGTCTTGGAGATGCTGCCAGGGAGGGAACTTGGAACCTAGATGCTCTTCCCAGAGTAGCTCCATCCCCTGAAGGGAATATCTTCCAGTGCTCACATGTGGTCTCCCTTTCAAATGCAAACCAGGGTGGACCCTGCTTAGCAAAGGGGACAATTCATGCTTTCTACCACAAGACTTCCCTTTTTGGGTTGGACACTTTGTTAATGGAAACCTTTACTTTGATCCAAACAAGTCGCAGCTGTCAGTGCAATCCTCTCCTACAGACGCCTTTGCAGTTAGTGGAGAGATCTCCCCTGCCTGCCTACTGCTCAGTGTGTCTGTCCTGCCTCCAGCCCCACCAGACATCACCCAAGAATATAATGTTCAAATAAGGTGAACACACCCCGAGTCAACTGTCAGGTCCCTCTTCCATATGAGGCTCCATATCATAGGGCAGGAGCTCCATATCACATGAAGCTTTCCTAAGTCTTTATAAAGCACACAGACTCAGGGGTGTGGGGGTCTGTATGTGATAGGTTGCTGGCAGCTGAGTTTCCAGATAGGAAAATATGAATACAAATTTGGCAAATATCTATATACTGCTTTCAACAAAAGTTCCCAGAGATATAGATAAAGATGGGTCCCTGTCCCAAAGGGCTCACAGTCTAAACAAGAAACACAAGACAGAAACCAGCAACAGCCCCTGGAGGGGTGTTGTGCTGGGGATGGATAGGGCCAGTTGCTCTCCCCCTGCACAATAAAGAGAATCACCACTTTTAAAAGGTGCCTCTTTGCTCAGTTAACAGGGGAACCTGCCTAAACACTTAAAGGAATGTGCTTGGTTTTAAACCCAAACACAGATTCATTCAGCACAGCCAGAAGGCACGGGTCTTCAGGGCCAGGCCAGTCTCTTCCCTATGGGAAAATGCTCCATGCACCTGAGACAGGAATTACCAGTATAATGTGCTGCGTGTTTCCTTTATGGATAGCAAAGAATGGCGAAGCCCTTTCATCTGGAAAATGTGCAAAGCAACTTCTGTGTTCAAAGACATTGAGGAATTACAACATGCTGTGGTGCATTCTGCTCTGTGTGCATTTCTTTTGTCGCTCTGGAAAGTCTGGTATGCACTCCCCTTGCCTGTCCTCCATGGGATATCATGGTGTTTGAGAAATAGAAGGCCAGCCTGTGGTAGGGTGAGTTGGCTGCCCTGGGAGGGAGACTTTGGAGCCATAGAGAGGGTGGCGCGTGGTCAGTTCCTCAATTTCCGCCTTGTATTGACTAGTCAAATACATTCTTTGTCACATCAGTGACACATGAGAGAGATTTCCCAGCATAAAAAGTAAACAGTGAGTGGTCTAGACACAGCAGGATTGTGGACGCTAAGCAGGCGTGGAATTGATTTATATCTGGATGGGAAGGAGAAAGGAAGACAACGTCTCAAAGCACCCTCAGCCTCAGGCTACTGCTTCAAAACAGCAATTTGTTGTTGTGTGGAGAAGGCCTCCCCATCTTTTTAAGTGGGTCTTGAAAACAGCCCTCCCTAGGGGCACTAGAAGTACAAAATATCTACAAAACGTAGGAAGCTGACATATACTGAGTCAGACCATTGGTCCATCTAGTTCAGTATTGTCTGCACAGACTGGCAGCAGCTTCTCCAAGGCTCTCTCAGCCCTATCTTGGAGATGCCAGGGAGGGAACTTGCAACCTTCTGCATGCAAGCACATGGATGCTCTACCCAGAGCGGCCCCATCCCCTGAGGGGAATATCTCACAGTGCTCACGCAGGGAGTCTCCCATTTATGTACAAACCAGGGTGGAACTTGCTTAGCAAAGGGGACAATTCATGCTTGCTCTCACAAGACCAACTCTGATGACTAAAACAATGCTAAAACTAACCAATAAATGCTTGTTTTCAGACAGAACTTATATATGATATGGTATTACATGAAAACCCAGACAGTAATCAGCATACATGCATCCTCATGTACCTTATACATCCATATTTTGAAAACAAGGAATGATAAAAAGAGAACTTGTGCAAGAGATATGTTCCTTCAGTTATATCAATACCATTTCCCTTTTATCCATGTGTTTTCATCTTATTTTCATGTCTGTAGAACTTTTTACTTCTTTATTTGTTTTGGAGGGGGAGGGGGACCTGGATGCACTGCCATTGGGATCTCCTTGTAAGCTGTACTAAGCCTTTGGACGAAGATCAGGGTATCAGTATAATTAAAAAAATAATAATCCGTGGCATGCTTATTCTTTGTATTTCTCCCTTTTCAAGAGATGAAATTGGAATCATGCCGTGTGATGACATCAGCAAATATGGCGTCGGAAAGCCCGGGATGAAGGGTTCTGAGTCTCCCAGCTACTTCTTGGAGCATGAAAGTGGAAAATATTACACCTTAATTGAAGGCGAGGGCCATCCCGCCAGCTCTGAATTTGAAAGGGGGAGAGCAACAGGGGTGCGGCGAAGAGAAAAGACCCCCACACATGGTAGGCTTGCTGGCTTTCGCCTTCCAGAGTTGTTATCAATATATCGTTTATTACATTTACAGGCCAATTTTTAGCCAGAGTTGAAGTGGGAAACTCTTGCCTCTGAGCACCCATTCTTGGCAAGATTAAAAACATGAGACACACGTCCAAAAGTTGGTTTGCAGCCCCACAGCCCAGCCAGCGCTTAGTGCAGCTCACCATCTTTCCACATCATAAAAACAAATGTCTTTGTCATTTGGGAGGAGGATGGAAAAGGGGAGACAATAGACACAGCATCCCTTTCTGATACAGACCTTGGGCTTTGTGTGGGCCTTAATAGAACAGCTGCTCATCTGATTGTGGGTAAGGTTTGCTCCTGTGGTTTCCCTTGGAAATGCTCTTCTGAAGTTGATTGTTAGTCGATTGCCAAGAAGAAGTGCTCTCCTGGAAACTCATTAGCTTTTGCGCCTGATCTTTAATTTTGCATTGCTATTGAAAGAAATGACGATAAATTAGATGGTCATAGATGGATAGGCACCAGAGGAGCTTTGCTGGAACCTGGACGGTGTTTAGGGCCATTTCTCTTGCACTGATTCTTTGCTTTGAACTCATGGTGGGTAGGTCTTTCAATGGCTTTTAACCATGACAGCTAATTGCAACCAACTTAGTGCCAGATGTTGTGGGCAAAGGGGTGGCTGGCTTCCCTAGCTCCTGCTTGTGGGCTTCCCAAAGACATCTCTTTCTGTTGGACTAGCTGGATCGATCTCACAAGGCATTTCTTACATTCTTGCCCAGGGTCTTGGTTGTGTGGGAAGAGGCCTATGTGTTTACAGTTGTACACACATATGTACCATGCAGATGTTAAACCGGACGTATAAATCCCCCCAACCTGCAGGAGATGAAAGGAAAAGGAAGGGACCACTTCAGTGGGCCTCTGTGTCTCTCATCATCATTGGCCTTGGCTTTAAAGAGCCCTCCACCACTGCTGCAAGTCTCACAGGAAGCAGAGCCCCTACATTGTGTGGGCTTCCCCTCTAGCAAGACAGACCAGAGCTGGGAATCTTGGTTGAGCACCTCCACCACATCATCTGGTGCCATCCAGCCAATGACATGACCAGCTTATCCACCCCAGCCCCTGCTGTGCCTCAAATGGTCCATCATTCAATGGGACATTGGCTATAGAGTCACCCCTTGCCAACCGCGAAGGAAAACCTTGTGGTTGACGAATTTGCAGTTGGTGAGCCATTGAAATCAATGGCAAACAGGGGGTTAGGGGAATCGCAGTCGTGAAAGGAACGCAAAATACAGTGGAAAATAGAAAAAAGAGTCAGGAGTCAGTAAGGAGGAGTGAAGGGGACCCCCCAAAATGACCCTGACTGCCAAAAATGACCTCCCGACTCCCCCAAATTACCCCTGCTCCCAAAAATAACCCCCCAAAATGACCCTGATGCCCAAAAATGACCTCCTGACCCCTGAAAATCACCAAAAAAAAACCCAAATTGCAAAAAGATCTTGCCAAACCACAAATAATCTTGATTATTCACAATTTCCCTGTCACGTCTCATGGATACTCAAAACCACAATTGGGAAACCCGCGGCTGGCGAGGGAGGACTGTGGAAGGGATCTCCTCTCCTGCTCCCAAAGGTTTTTTCCTGCCTGGAGGGGGCCCTGCTCTTTCTTCCACTGGAGAGAGAGGGCCCTGCTCTTTGTACCAATGATAAGGGAGGCTCAGTTGTGCAAGTGGGATGGGGCATTCTTGGTCATTGCCCCCAGGCTTTGGCATGCTCTCCCAATAAGCATGGAGAGCATTCTCGGCTTCTATAACAGCTTTTAGAAAGCAAGCAAGAAAAAGGTTTTTTTACCTAGGCTTTTAGATGACTACTATTTTTTGTCACTGCTGTTCTGTATGTTGGTGTGTATTAGTGTTTTATTATGTTTTTAACTTTACTATATTGATATTTTTAATATTGAACTATAATATTTATATTATTTTAATTATTTAAAATATTTGTCCTGTTTTAAATATATATTTTCAGCCGCCTTGAGATTGTTTTGGTGAAAGGCAATGTACAAATCTGACAATAAATAAAATCATCTGGGCCAAGTGTGGCCATTCAGGGGCCAGGGCTGGTACTCCACCTGATCCCCGGCCATAGGGCTATTGTCATCAGCACGGAGAACAACATAACATGATTGTAATGTTAAACTCTCCACCTACTCCAGAGGTGAGTAGGTCAGGCACAGGTCGGAATCCAGGGGCAGCAGTCAAAGGAGCCAGAGGCTGGCAACCAAGTCTAAAACCTTGCTAACTGAGCAAAGAGACACTTTTAAAAGTGGTGATTCCCTGTATTTGGCAGAGGGAGAGCACAAACAGCTCCCAAACCCGGGTAGAACACAGTTTTTGATTGTGTGAACGACCTCACAGGCTGACATCCAGACTAGCAAAGCACTTGTGCAATGAGCAGAGTGCATGAAGATTACAGAGGTGCACAAAGTCACAGGGATGTTAAAAACTGCGCTATTGTACTCTTGCGCAGTACACCTGCTAACTGAGCAAAGAGGTGCCTTTCAAAGTGGTGATTCTCTTATATTTAGCAGGGGGAGAGCAACTGGCCCTATCCACCCCCAGCACAGCATCCCTCCAGTGGCTGTTGCTGGTGTTTTTCTTATATTTCCTTTTTAAATTGTGACCCATTTGGGGACAGGGAGCCACTTTATTTATTTATTTACACCTGTGTATTTATTTATATCTATGTAAACTGCTTTGGGGACTTTGGTTGAAAAGCGGTATATAAATATTTGTTGTATTCATATAAGATAGGCATACAGGAGGGTCAGAGTCCAAAAGGCAGCTGTGTGAGGAAAAGAGCTAGGCAAGGTCTTCTTGAATGAGCTGTTCTGGCTGAGGTGAAGCCTTTATAGAGCCTGCTGAGCAGGGATTGGTCCTTGTGGGTCAGCTGATTCATTCATTCATTCATTCGATTTCTATACTGCCCTTCCAAAAATGGCTCAGGGTGGTTTACACAGAGAAATAATAAATAAATAAGATGGATCCCTTTCCCCAAAGGGTTCACAATCTAAAAAGAAACATAAGATAGACGCCGGCAACAGTCACTGGAGGTATTATTATTATTATTAGTAGTAGTAGTAGTAGTAGTATTTATTTACACAGTCAGACAGGTGTTATTGACTGGTTTGTTTTATCCAGACATCGAGTCCTTCCCAAGTACCTGGGATGGCTGAATTTTATTGTCAATGTTGTTGCTGTTGTTATAGATATCGTCGCAGAATATAGGCTGTTCCCAGTAAAGTTGCTTTTTGTAATTGGCTGATGGTGATTTCTGTGGCCCCTATGGTGTTGAGGTGCTGCTTCTTCTTCTTCTTCTTCTTCTTCTTCTTCTTCTTCTTCTTCTTATTATTATTATTATTATTATTATTATTATTATTATTATTATTACTACATTTATATCCCGCTCTTCCTCCAAGGAGCCCAGAGCGGTGTACTACATACTTGAGTTTCTCCTCACAACAACCCTGTAAAGTAGGTTAGGCTGAGAGAGAAGTGATTGGCCCAGAGTCACCCAGCTAGTATCATGGCTGGATGGGGATTTGAACTCGGGTCTCCCCGGTCCTAACCACTACCCCACAATGGCTCTCAGGTACTGTGCTGGGGGTGGATCGGGCCAGTTACTTTCCCCCTGCTCAATAAAGAGAATCACCATGTTAAAAGGTGCCTCTTTGCCAAGTTAGCAGGGGTGATTGAGTACTCAGCCAGTGGACAGGGTCAGTATTGCAAACTAGGTGGCACAGAGCTAATTTTTCCAGACTTGGTTGACACAGAAGTAAGGCCTTGCTTCAGTGCGCGTGTGTGTGCATACACCTGCACACACTTACTTGGTGTCTTACAGCAGCTTTTTATCAGCTGTGAGCGAGTTCTCTTCTTATTGCATATAAATAAGTGCTTTGTTGAGTTGCTGCTTGGTTAGCACTGGAGAGCAGGACTTAAGAGGACTCTGCTCCTTGTTCTCGGCCTTTTCCCCAAGCAAGAAAATCTCATTGGCATTTTGCCTTAATAGTAGGATCAAAGCAAAGCTGGAATGGTTCTTTGAAATGTGAGCCAATAAGATGGATTTGGCTTGCTTTCATAAACTCCGAATGAACAATGAGTTACAGTTAAGACACCAACTACATTATACCAGTGTCAGGTTTCAGCAGTGTTTAAATTTCCTTCTGATGATCACATTTGGACTGTGGCATTTCTTTGAGGAAACGAATTTGAAGAGCAGAAGATTAAGTCTGCTTTCTAACACATACACACTTTAGCATTGCTTCCTAGGTTCCAGAAATATTGGGGTCTTGTATTTCCACTGCAGCAACACTGCAATTTTTAAATAACGGTAGAAAATCATTCTTATTTTTTAATAAAGTTAGAAGATTGATTGGAATTTCTTGGAAAGTGCACAGTGGTGCATGAGTTTCTGTGACACCATGGAATGTTCTTGGACATTCTAACTGCTCTGGGGGAAAATGTCAACACTAGAGAGTGAACAAACAGTCAGGCTTCTGTGGGGAAAATGAAATAGGCCAGGAGAAAAACTTAGGTAAGAAAGAATTATGCGCAGTTGGCAGAAAAATTTTAAAGTATGGGAGACTGTGGGTAGGAAGGCCATGGAGGAAGAGATGTGTGGATAAACATTAATTTATTGATTTGGAAGTGACAAATCTTTGACTATACATCTCTAGTATTATGAAGGATAAAGGGAAGATGTTGGTGTTAACTGAGCAAAGAGATGCCTTTTTAAAGTGGTGATTCTCTTATATTTAGCAGGGGAAAGCAACTGTCACTATCCAGCCCAAGCACAGCATCCCTCCAGTGGCTATTGCTGGGGTCATAGGAACATAGGAAACTGCCATATACTGAGTCAGACCATTGGTCTATCTAGCTCAGTATTGTCTTCACAGACTGGCAGCGGCTTCTCCAAGGTTGCAGGCAGGAATCTCTCTCAGCCCTATCTTGGAGATGCTTCCAGGGAGGGAACTTGGAACCTTCTGCTCTTCCCAGAGTGGCTTCATCCCCTGAAGGGAATATCTTGCAGTGCTCACACATCAAGTCTCCCATTCAGATGCAACCAGGGCAGACTCTGCTTAGCTATGGGGACAAGTCATGCTTGCTACCACAAGACCAGCTCTCCTCCTCCTATTTCTTAGATCGTGAGCCCTCTGTGCGCTGGGACTCATCTTATTTTATTTATGTATTTGTTTATTATTTATTTTCCAGTGTAAACTGTTTCGAGAACATTTGTTGAAAAGCAGAGTATAAATATTTTTAGTAGGACTAGCAGTTGCTTGGGAAGAGCAATTTCTAAAAGGAACATTGCTACTGGACAAAAAGCAAGATTGTCCTTCTGGCTTCCCATGATGCCTGGTGTTGCTTATCTCCCTTTAAGGTCCTTAAAATAACAGCATGTTCTACAGTGGTAGTTGTCAAAATGTGCTGTGGAGGACCGCACGGTTCCTGGGAAGTTTATCTGGGGTTCCTCAATGAAAAGACTGCTAATGGCAGAGACATTTCCCCAAAAGATGGGGAGACATGATAGAGGTGTATAAAATTATGTCTGGAGTAGAGAGAGCGGGCAGAGAGAAGTTTTTCCCCCTCTCACACAACACTAGAACCAGGGGTCATTCCATGAAATAGATTGCCAAGAAATTTAGGAACATCAAAAGCTAGTACTTTTTCACAGAATGCATAATTAAACTATGGAATTTTCTGCCACAAGATGTGGTGACAGCCAACTGCCTGGATGACTTCAAGAGGGGTTAGATAAATTAATGGAGGGCATGTATGACTATTGCTCCATGGGCACAAGTCATGGGTGTGTGCTTGGTGTAAGGAGCTCCTGGCTCTCAGGGAACAAGTTCATTCCCTCGAGACCAAAGCAGCAGATTTGGAGAAGTTCAGAAAGCAGTTTACACAGGAAAATGAATGTAACATCTCAGAAACAACAGAACCCAGTACCTCATGGGTTAGCAACCTATGGGAGTGGTTGGCACCCTATGTGCTCTACACCACCACTCACTCTGGGCCACCCCAGTGCCCCCAAGTGCAGTTATGGGGCTGCTGAAACCTCCATAATTCCCTATAGGGAAGAACTTTAAAAAAGCATAACATCCATTACACCTTTAAAAATCAGCCCTCTGCCCAAGTCCTTTGAAATAATTCTGGGAGCTTCCTTGCCCCCACTGGGCACTACCAACCACCCTACTCTACTCTGGGCCATCTCTTTCCCCCCAACATGAAGCTATACTTTTGCTGAAACCTCTATTATTCCCTATGGGGAAAATCTTAAACTTCAAAAATTCACCAAAAACCAGCTCTTTGCCCAATTCCTCTGAAATTTGGGTGGTAGCTTCCACCCATTCGGCACTACCACCCCCACCCACTAGTTTTGCTCCGGGGCTGTTTTTTTAAAAAATCCCAAACGTTTTGGATTCGGATTTTGCAATTTTGAACAAAGAACAAAATTGGGGTGTTTTGGATTAGCTGATTTTGAACAAAGAACAAAATGGAGGTATTTCGGAGTTGGGCCAAAAACAAAATAGGGGGAAAAAACCCTAAACACACAATCCTAAAGTGAAGGTCTCAGGGAAAGAGGACATCACTCTGAGGAAGAGGGGAATGCTCCTTTAGAAGGGACCCTTCGGCGGATGATGAGCCCATATCCTCTCACACAGGGGATACTCGTCCAGGGGGTGGGGGCCTCCTTGTAGTGGGACCTGCGTGTAGACTTCATGGTGACTTGCCTGCGTGGTGTGAAGGTTGTGGACATCACGCGGTGTCTAGATAGGCTGTTAGGCAGTGCTGGGGAGGAGGCAGCTGTCGTGGTGCACGTCGGCACCAACAGTGTTGTGAAGTGTAGTCGGGAGGTACTGGAAGCCAAACTTAGGCTGATAGGTAGCATATTGAAGTCCAGGACCTCCAAGGTAACATTCTCAGAAATGTACAGGTTCACCAAGACAGGCAAAGCTGAGATTTGGGTGGGAGAGGGAGGGGGGCAAGAGAGAGTGGGGCAGGGGGAGGGGGGAAGAGAGGGGGCAACAGAGAGTGGGGCAGGAGGCTAGGGGCAAGAGAGAGTGGGGCAGGAGGGTGGGGGCAAGAGAGGGGAGGGGGAGGGAGAGTGGGGCAGAAGGGAGGGGGCAGGAGAGAGTAGGGCAGGAGGGGGAAGGAGGGTGAGATGAGAGAGAGGAGTGGGAGAGGGAGGGGGCAAGAGAGTGGGGCAGGAGGAAGGGGAGGGGGCAAGAGAGTAGGGCAGGGGGAGGGAGAGTGGGAACAGCCGGCCCCAAATAGTGCACAGATGCTCTGTGTGGGTTGGCTAGTAGATTAAATAATCATAAATAGCTTAAAAGATGGCAGGTGGGGAAATGAATGGAGTGTCAAGGGTCAGATAGAAAGATGAAGCCGGTCTCATTTTAACCCAGGGGTTCTCAAACTTGGGTCCCCAGATTTTAACTCCCAACGTGTAAGGGACCCACATTCAAGAACTTGTGTTGTAACCTTTGAGTCTGCAGTTTTTCAAACCTGTCCTCAAGACTTTGGGGTACACCTGTCGGGTTCCAGGAACATGGAATCCCCTATGCCCAGAAGTGAAAAGATGCAGAGCTATGCTTTATGTTCTGCTAAGCGGAGAGCTTCTCCTGTCATTTCAATAGGTTGTGCCACACACAGGTGCTCCACAGACAGGTTGCTCTCAACAGAGGAGAGAGACACTGCTGTAAACAACCTGCAATCTCTTGGGATGTCAATAAGTCAAAGGAAGAAAATAACAAAGGAAAAAGAGCTTGGAGAGGAAGGGGAAGGGAAATAATGGATGGAATATGGTTTTGTGGTACAACAGCATTGCACAGGTGATGCCATTCATTGAATAGATGCTTCTAATTGCTGGCATGTTTGTTATCCAATCCCTCACTTCCCCACTGCCTCTAAGTTAGTTTTAGTTCAGTGCCAAAAAGTTTGAAGTCAGGGTGCTGTGAGCCAGCTTGGCATGTGCCTTAGATTAGGCATGTCCTCATAATCAAAATTAGGGTCGGAGGAGTCACCAGCCAGGAGAGGAATGCCACTCCCAATCAGTGGTCATGTGTCTGCAAAGATCCAGGGAGGCGGAGGGGGAAACGATTGTGAGCGAGCCAGGAGCTGGGTAGGACAGCAGTTCATCCACCCTCAACAAATCGCTGAGGGTTGGCCCTGCCCGTCCTACCCAGCTCTCGCTTCCCACACGATCAGTCTCCCCTCCTCCTACCTTGATCTTTGCAAACACATGACCACTGATCAGGAGCATGCGCAGCTCTCCTACCCACTACCTCCTACCCTGATTCAGATCATGAGAATGAGCCTGTTAATTCTTCATTGCCCTGGTCTTCTGTGCTGCCCGACATAGAGAAAAGCTTGTGCTTATGTGCTTTCTGTGAGAAACGTGGTATGACTGTACCTGTACATCTTGACTTTGGAGCTGTGTACACACTGTGCTGTATGATTAGTTCCTTGAAGATTCTGAAATGTGGGTTTCATACATAAAGACGAGATACCCCATTTCAGTATTTAGCTGAGTTCATCTTGCAAAGTTCATAGCAATAAGGCAACAAGATAAATAAAATCTAATTGCTCTCATCACATGCTGCAGAGATTGTAATCAGAGAGGAAAAAACCTGGCCTCTTCAAAGGATATAATGACATTCTGAATTAATGGCATCTTATTTAACAGGCGGAAGAGTCAGTGAAGATGTGTCTCAAATCAGTAAACAACAACCTGTATTTATCCATCTGCGTAGCTGCACATTGAAAATCTTTGTTGGGGCGGGGGTGAGTGTGTGTATAGTGCTTTCTCCCACGACTTCAGAAAACATTGAAATTGCGGAAATGAGCCCATGGACTAAGAAAAGAGGGGGGGAATCTTGATTGCATTCAGCCTTTTTCAGCTTTGGATTTTATTTTGGGAGCTGGAAGATTGGTCAATGTCTAATGTTTCAGAAAATAACTTGAGTGTCTAAAGCAAACAGGCCAGGAAACCAGAGCCAGACTGGCATTTGTTAAGGGTTCCCCCCCCCTTTTAATCGGCTGTGTATTTCAGATGGGAGTTGACTCATGAACTGGAGGGTAGTTTTATGTTGATGTTGATCTGCACTGACAAGGTCAGAAAGATAATCCCACATAGCCAGTTTTACAGATCTGCTTCTCTCTTAATAGTTCCATTTCTCCAGCTACCCCTGATTTTCTCGGTAGAAAATTAGGATGTAGAACTACACATTCTATGTGGTGACGGTGGAGACTTAAAATATTGTATGAATAAAACATAATTGCTAGGTCCAAGTTTCAAATTATTTTAGATGGCTTTCTCTTTTCCCTGGAGACTTCTTCAGTTAGTTGCTAGTCTGCATTGATAATGCCCAAATTGAATACCCCTTCCAAACCTATTTCTGGGTGAGATATTCAAAGTTCCCAGACTTTAAATTGCAGCAGCTGAATGCCCATTCACATATTACAGAGGGAATGGGGTTAAACTGTTTTAAGTGCACACATGAAAATTAGGGATGTGCGTGAAATGGATTTTGCATTTTGTTTAGAGCTCAAAACAAAACACAGGTGGCTGAAATGTTTCATTGAAACAGCAGTCGACACAGTTGTTTTTACAGAATAAACCTCAAAATATTTTCGGTGTTTTGGCCATAGGGAACAATGGGGAAACTCCGAACAGTCCATTGTTCCCCATGGGTAGCTCCTAGGGGCACCAAAGTGGATTGAATGGTAGGGCATGAAGGGGGCTACCTACCACCCAACTCACAAAAGAAATGGGCAAGCAGGCAATTTTAAACAACATTTTGTCATTTCCCCCCAAACTCCCATAGGATCCTATAAGGGCTCTCTCTGCCTCCCCATCTCTTTAAATACGTTTTGAAACTTCCTCTTTTGAGCTCCCTCTCCCTCCCGCCAGCCAGTGGGGGCAGAGTAGCCCATGACAACATTTGATTTGGATGATAACAAGTCAACCAAGAAGCAAGGAGATGGCAAGCCATTCGGAAGTCAGTGCCAGAAAACCAATCAGCAAGGGGGAAACAGGCCTCCAAAATGGCGCTCAAAATGAATCAAAATGTGGTTGTTTTGCTCCAATCTCAAAACAGGACCTTTATTTAAAGAGTGTTTTGTTTCAAGCTCAAGACACTCCAAATGGCCTTTTCCAAGTTTGCATATCCCTAATAAAATATGAGCGATGTTGCAACCTAGTTTTTGCAAACACAAATAATTGTATCATACATAAATCCTCATTAGGGAGCCGGGATTTATTTGTTTGTTTGTTTATTTGGCATATTGATATCCTGCCCCAAACTTGCATCTCTGGGCGCCTTTGATTGTGGTGCCCTCTTAAGGGTACTTTGAGTAATGTATGAAAATTCCCTAAATGTCAGCATGCTAATCACCTCCCTTTTCTTCTTCTGAACATGTTATCTCTTTCAAAAATAAAGAAGTCATGTTTCATGCCCATCATGCATGAATTGATTTCATTGCAAAGTGTTGTGCTTGAGGTGACATGAAAGTTCTCTCTAGCGTGACTGATCACTATTAATCACCATTTATGCCACATGCAAGTGATCACTTGATTCTACAAAGAATGGATGTTTTAAAACTGATTTTTAAAAAATGTTTTAAAATGTTTTGTACAGTAAAACCTCATTATTCACTGAACAACTATTCACGGGTCCGCATATCTGCAGGGTGTTCGATTGATACCCGTTTTCAGTGTCCGTGGATATGAAAGCATCATACCTACATATCTGCAATTCCTAGAGGGCCGGATGTGACTACGGAAGTTATGTCTGGCCGTCATTTTATCTGCCAGAGCCATTTTGTGGCTCATTTCCTAGGAGAAAAACTCATTTTCTCCACAGTTTTCCTCACTTTTGGGGGGCATTTTGCACTGGAGCATGGTCCACTACAGAATTCCATGGTTTTTTTTCCAGTGCCCTCCCTTTAAGTCCCCTTTTCCTCCATCCTGGAACCTAACCCCCCATTTCCCATAGGAGGAATGCCTCATTACTTGTGGTTCTGTTGTTCACAGTAGTAGATGAGGAACGGAAACCCCATGAATATCGAGGTTCTCCTATAATGTATTTTGTATTTTCTATTGTAATTTGTTTGTTTGGTGTTCCATGTTTTAGAACAGTTTGTTATGAGGCAGCTAACAAATAAAGTTGTTGTCATCATCATCATCCATCGTCATCATCATGCAATCATCTTCATCATCATCAAAAAACTTTATATGTTAGCCGCCACATAACAAATTGTTCTCTGGGCGACTCTCAACAGAAGATTAAAACATACAATAAAAACACATACATTAAATCATAACAGACAAAAAAGGTGAAAAGAAAATACAAACTACAATACAAAGCAGCTTAAAATCTCATTTTTAAATGAGTTAACAATCAGAACAAATCTGAAAATCAGAATTTAAAAGGCCTGGGTGAACAAAAAGGTCTTTACCTGGCGTCTAAAAGAACAAAGTGATGAAGCCAGGCGAACCTCACTGGGGAGGCTGTTCCATCAACGGGTGCAACCACTGAAAAGGCCCTCTCCCTCATAGCCACCCACCTCACCTCATTTGGCAGGGGCACCTGGTGAAGAGCCTCCAAAGAAGACCTTAAGGACTGGGTTGGGGCATGTGGCACTCTCTCAGGTAACCAAAGCTAATACAAAGGCATATCAGTTGAAGTTGATACAAAGGAGTCCAGATAAGGTCGCAGTTGGCGTATCTTACACAGATACGGAGTTGGCGTATCTGTCCAGGTACGGTCACAGTTGGCGTATCAGCTGAAGCTGATACAAAGGAGTCATAAGGGGTCCAACGGCCCTCTGTTCCAATCCTCTAGCTGAAACCAGGATTATACACCCACCAATCCCACCCCTTATTAATACTAATCCAGATTTCACTAGCTAGCATGAAAAAACAGCCAGATGGAGCAATGGTGTGACTTAAGAGAAGACAGCTTCATATGCCAATTTGTTACTTCTGGTACAGGAGTGTAGCTACAATGGAACAAGGGCAGACAAATGTCCCTGGGGGGCCTTGCTGGATGACAGTGTGTTCTTTGCTCTCCTCTTCATGCCTCTCTGAAGGAGGTTGGAGGGCCCACCTTCACTTTTTGTCCCAGGGCTTTGCAGCACGCTTGTTCCAGCATGCATGCAAAAATGGCAGTTGGGCAGATGTGCAGTTGACAAAAATGGCGGTTGGGCAGAACACCCCCACCCCCAATGTGGGGTTGTTCAGTGCATGAACTGGGGAGCAGGATTGTGCCCGCAGTCCTACTACAACCTCTATGCATTGACCGGCTGCTGTTCTTCACAGAGCTTAGATACTTACATGCTGCATGCAAAATACAGATCATATAGATCATGCACACAGCTGGTAGGCATGTAGGGTCTATGCAGAAGAGCTCCCAATTGATGAAACCATTGATTACCCGCACATTTAGTCATCTGAACAGGGCTCAAGTCATTCCAAAGGAATTTTGGAACATAGGAAGCTGCCTTCTAACGAGTCATACCCTTGGTCCATCTAGTTCAGTATTGTCTTCACAGACTGGCAGGGGCTTCTCCAAGGTTGCAGGCAGGAGTCTCTCTCAGCCCTATCTGGAGAAGAATTCTCTCCGAAAATCCGGTAACATACAATTCTATAGCACTCAACATCATGTTGTCAGATCACTTTGTGCCCTCACGGTTGCTCCCCTGCAACTGGTATTTAGAGACCTCTTGCCTCTGAGGCTGGAGATGACCTATAGCCACCAGACTAGTAGCCATTGATAGACCTGTCCTCCATGAATTTGTCTAAGCCCTTTTTAAAGCCATCCAAGCTGATGGCTGTCACTACATCCAGTGGCAGGGAATTTCATAGATTAATTACACACTGTATGAAAAAATACTGCCTTTTGTCGGTCCTAAATTTCCCAGCCTTCAATTTGATGGGATGACCCTTGGTTCTAGTGTTATGAGAGAAGGAGAAAATTTTCTCTGTCCACCCTCTCCACTCCATGCATAATTTAATACACCTTGATCATGTCTCCCATTAGTTGCCTCTTTTCCAAAGCAAGGCCCTTTCATGAGGCAGGGTGAGGTGGTTGCCTCAAGCAACAGAAGATCACGGGGGTGCTGGCAGAGTGGCAAGATGTCCCCCACTGCCATTGGAGCAGCTTCTCAGAACTGATCTGACCCTTGCAAGCTTTGCAAGGAACATGGGATGTTGTCTTATACCGAGCCAGACCACAGGTCCATCTCGCTCAGTATTGTCTACATAGACTGGCAGTGGCTTCTCCAAGGTTGCAGGCAGGAATCTCTCTCAGCCCTATCTGGGAGGTGCCAGGGAGGGAACTTCAGACCTTTATTGATATTTTTTTAAATTGTTAAATTTATATACCTTCTTTCATAAAACAATCCCAAGGCAGGCTCTAACTAGGGACATGGTTCCATGCCACCTTTGGCACCTCTGCTCCAGTACCACAACATCCTGGGCTGGAAGTTGCTTCTGCCTACCATTGACTGCATCAGATTGCTTCTTTTCCCCAACCAACTTAGCACGCACGGAGTCTAGTGTAAATGAACCCTTCTTTTAATGAGTTCCAGCATTTTAATGGGTTTCCTTTTGCACTTTTCCCAGGTGATCTGAGACCAGTTTCTATGCCCACAGAATACAGCTGGATAGGAGAATCAAAAGAGCCAAATATGTACAAGAGGGGCAGCCGAGGTGAGTGCTTTTGCTTCTGCACATGCACAAATCCACGACTATCAAAGCTCTGACTTCCTTCATATTTCTCAGACTTCTCCTAAACAGGAACTTCCAAATTCACCTTGAAATTCTGCTTGAGGCAAAACTGACTATGTAGGGATGTTTCCTATTATTTATTAATAATCACATTCTAATCCCATTTTTATCTTTGTCCCTGGATCTCAGGGAGGTCTGGCTGTCTCTTCCACCTCCGCCCTTTTCATCTTCACAACAACCTTGTAAAGTAGGTTAGGCTGAAAAATAGTGGCCCAGTTAACTCTATGCTGAATCTCTCGGGTCAAATTTCACCACTCTCTATACACCAGGCAGACCTTTCTATATTCATAGAGAGCCAATATTTTAATTCAATTATTCTGACTTCCTCAGAATTCCTCAGACATTTTCACCCAAGAAGGAGCCTCTGACTTGGCCCTAAAATGTCACTTTAAACTGAAATGCAGTAGCAGTGCTAATGCAAGCGCTCCAAAGTGTTTGGAGCAAATGAAAGAGCAAAGAGCTGTTGTCTTCATATATCTCCCCAGGGAAAGAACCAAAGTAAAGTGCGTGTTGTAGTTATCATGCTGTACAGAGCAGTGGTTTGAAGTGGATCTGGTGTGCCAAAGAGCTGCGATTTAAAAAGGTTCTTGTTGGCATTTCTTGGAAAGTAGGGCCTTTGGATCAATAGGCTGTGAAGAACTGATAGAATAGTTGTTTCATTTCTCATGTGCCTTAGCAAAACACCTGGGTCTAGAGAATATACCCACTTGAGCCATTGTGGACTGTGGGCTCACTTGAAAATGTCATATCACAGCAATCAGTAGCACTTGATTGATATCCCCCCACACACTAAAAAAAATTACACTTGGATGTTTTAATGAAGCTGGGTTCTCTCTTTAGCTTTCTTTCTCGTTTTTTCTTTCCCCCACTGCTGACAACAGATTCGGAGAACTCACTCCTACGATACCTGAGCGATGACAAAATCTTGGTGATCCAGGAAGAGCCTTTGACTCAGAAGGACAACAAGAGAGATACAGGCCGCCGGTCAAGGAAAAAGGGCAAGAGCAGTGGAAGTCCCAATTATCCTATCAGCCCCTCCCTGCTGACCTCCTCTGTTAGTGTACGGCTCGAACCCGGACAGCAAGATGTCTTGAACTTCTCCTTAGCTGAGAGCAACACAGTTCCACTTTATCATGTAAGTTTGTTACTTCCGTTTAAAACTGAAATCCCAAGAGGTGGTCTGTGCTAGTCTTTCATAGCAAGAAATGACCAAGAGGTCTTATGTTTCCTTAAAAAAAGCAATACATTTGGAGTGGCATTAGCTTTCATGGGTCATGGATCAGATATTTAAAGCCCTCAGTTACCTGGGGTCAGAGGATCTGGGGGGTGGAGAGCCAGTCATGGGGTAGCACGCATGAATTGTCCCCTTTGCTAAGCAGAGTTCACCTTGGGTTGCATTTGGATGGGTCACTATGTGAGTGTTGTAAGATATTGCCCTGAAGGGATGAGGCTGTAGCTCAGTCACACCTTGCATGCAGAAGGTCCCAGATTCAAACCTTGGCAGCATCACCAGGTAGGACTGAGATAGACTCCTGCCTGAAACCTTGGAGAAGCCGCTGCCAATCAGTGTAGACAATACTGAGCTAGACAGACCAATGGCCTGACTCAATATAAGGCAGTTCCCTGTGTTATAATGGCCTGTATGAAACTACCTGTGACCCTCAGTCTTCTATGGAGGTCCTCCTTTGTATTTGTCTGCTCACTGAGGTGTGTCCCCATATGGGACAGGGTCACCTTGACTGTGGTACCCAGACTGTGGAATAGCCTCCCTAATAGCCCCCTCACTGCCTACTTTCAGAAGGGAAGCAAGGACTGTCCAGGCAAGTGTTTTAGACTTGTTAACGCTTCCTAACTGCTTTTGCTTTGCTGTATATTTCTCTCAGTCTCAGCTGAGATAATATATGGCAGTAATCATGCTGAACTTCCATCGGGAATTGTTGCAAGGATTACTGGGACAATGTAGGTGAGGATTATTATTATTTATTTATTTATTTATTTACACAGTCAGACAGGTGTTATTGACTGGTTTGTTCTATCCAGACATCAAGTCCTTCCCAAGGACCTGGGATGGCTGAATTTTATTGTCAATGTTGTTGCTGTTGTTATAGACATCGTCGCAGAATATAGGCAGTTCTCAGTAACGTTGCTTTTTGTAATTGGCTGATGGTGATTTCTTATTATTATCTCTTGTTTACACAGTCAGACAGGTGTTATTGACTGGTTTGTTTTATCCAGACATCGAGTCCTTCCCAAGCACCAGAGATGGCTTGTAATTTGTAATTGGCTGATGGTGATTTCTGTGGCCCCTATGGTGTTGAGGTGCTCTTCAAGGTCTTTTGGAATTGCACCCAGGGCGCCAATTACCACTGGAATTATTTTGGTCTTTTTCTGCCACAGCCTTTCAATTTCAATTTGTAGATTTTTGTATTTTGTGATTTTTTTCTATTTCTTTTTCTTCTATTCTGCTATCCCCTAGTATTGCTATGTCGATTATTTTGACTTGTTTTTCTTTCTTCTCGACTACAGTTATCTCTGGTGTATTGTGTGGCAGATGTTTGTCTGTTTGTAGTCGGAAGTCCCATAATATTTTTGCATCTTCATTTTCTACAACTTTTTCAGTTGTATCATGCCACCAATTTTTGGCTACAGGTAGCTTGTATTTTTTGCAGATGTTCCAGTGTATCATCCCTGCTACCTTGTCATGCCTTTGTTTGTAGTCAGTCTGTGCGATCTTTTTACAACAGCTGATTAGGTGGTCCACTGTTTCATCTGCTTCTTTACAAAGGCGGCACTTGCTGTTTGTTGTTGACTTTTCTACTTTTGCTCTTATTGCATTTGTTCTTAGTGCCTGTTCTTGTGCAGCCAATATTAAACCCTCTGTTTCTTTCTTCAAGTTGCCATTCTTAAGCCATTGCCAGGTCTTGGTGATGTCTGATTTTCCACTTCCACTATCAGTGTATCTGATAACAGGTATAGCCCAGGTGTTTATGGCGTGTATGGTGTTCCCACCATTGAGTTTGGACTTTAGGATTTTCCTAACTCTCCTGATGTATTCACTTCCAATTTTTCTTTTAACTTCAGCGTGTGCAATGTTATCAGCCTGGAGAATGCCCAAGTATTTGTAATGTTCTTTCTCTTCCAGGTTCTTGATCTTGCTTCCATTGGGCAGTTCTATTCCTTCTGTTTTTGTTATTTTTCCTCTGTTCATTATCAATGCAGCACACTTGTCTAGTCCAAACTCCATTGCTATATCGCTACTGAATATACGGACAGTGTTTATCAGTGATTCGATTTCTGACTGGGACTTTCCATACAACTTCAGATCATCCATGTACAGCAGATGGTTGATTTTACTTGATGTTTTAGATGTTTGGTATCCGAGGCCTGTTTTGTTTAGTATTTGTGAAAGTGGAGTCATGGCGATTACAAACAACAGAGGGGATAGTGAGTCCCCTTGGAAAATACCTCTTCTAATGCTAACCTGTCCAAGTGTCTCGCCATTGATTGTTAACTGTGTGCTCCACATGCTCACTGTTGTTGTTGTTGTTGTTGTTGTTACATTTATATCCCGCTCTTCCTCCAAGGAGCCCAGAGCAGTGTATTACATACTTAAGATTACTGAGATAATGTATGTGAAGTACTATATAAAATTTATATTATAAATGCTCAATATTATGATCATGTAGACAGTGGAAAACCATATGAAATAGTCTACATCTGAGGTAGACCATTGGTCCATATAGCCGAGTATTGTCTGGTCTGATGGGAAGCAGCTTTTTGAGACCTTTCCTATCCCTGCAACCTAATATACTTCTAACTGACCAAATCTTTGTTCTTGGGAAGACTGGAAATATGGACACTTCTGCCCTCTTTATAGTTGTCACAGAGATGCCAGAATTCCATTTCATATTGATAGTGTGACACATCCTGAAACAGTGGTTATATATTTTCTGGCCCATTATACCTTCTCAATGGTAGTCATTTCAAGTCTCGGATCAGGTACACACTCTAAGGGAGGAATACCGTTTTGTTGTCTCTGGATGGTAGCGTGAAACCCACCAAGGTATTTGCATGGAACACTGGCCATCTGTGGCTGGTGTTTCCTTCATCCCTGACTACTCGGTGACAATCTTTCGAGGCAGAAAAGATTCAGAGAGGGAAATAGATTTATACAAATGCAGTGCAGAGAGCATGCACTATCACCCAGTCAATCCATCATGATACTGAGGCAATCACGTCATTGGAAGAACATTTGGGAAAGCATAACACCAGTTCCAAACGCATCATTGTAATTTACAAGTTTGATTTAACTGCTCCAACAGTGTCACAAATCTTTGATGCCTCTGCCTTGAATGTATACAGCACTGATCTGTCTTGGAGAGAAGTCGATACCTTTCAGTGGACCTTGTGATAATGAACCAGCATGCAGTGGCAGGAAAAAACATGCCCTGGAAATGAGCCTGTAACGTATTCCAGCCTTCAGTGTCTGAGTCTCTTATGGTGCCCTAGAAATTGTGCTTCAGCACAGGATCCAGGCAACTTTAGGAAAGATACAGATCTATTTCAATACTGGCAGCAAATTCCCTGTTCAGCTACTCTTTGAAATGGGTGGTCCTCTTCCTTCATAATTTCTTCTTTTTAAACTAATAGACAAATTACCTTCTTCTTTTGATCATAGTTTAAGATCCATTTACACAACTGATGGACACATGGGAGCCAGCGAAAGAGCATTTGAAATGACCTTTTGCCATTGTAACTGGGGTATGATGAGAGTTGTAGTCCAACAACTCCAGGAGCTTTCCCGTACAGCAGGCTTTCCCCCCCGGTTTGCTGCAAGTTCAAATTTGCCCCCCCAAACCCAATGCAAAAAGTTGATTTTTTAAAACTGTGGACATAAATCAAGCTAAGCTCCAATATGCAGAGGGAAACCTGAATTGTGTATGGAGATTTGGGGGGAAACCCAAATTGTGTATGGAGATTCAGTAGGGACCCCGAATCGTGTATGGAGATCCATGCGAAATATCGCATGGACTTTGGGGTAAATCTGACTGGTATGTGAATGCACACCCACCCTCCCAAAATAAAGTTGCTGAAAAGTCCCCATCTGGGAAAATTCCTGGGGACCCATTTGAGAGCCCCTACCTCGGTGCATTACAATGTGGTGGGGGTTTTCTAAGTGACTTTGGGTTGTTTTCCATATTTTGACATCATCTACACTCTGCTACTTCCACCTGCTTCGCCAGGCTCATTCCCTGAAGTGTTCCTGCTGAATGTGTTCCGCACACGTGCACTCTTTCTATCAGCCATTACATGCAAAAAAAATCTTTCTCCTGAAGCTATTCAAAACGATAACCCCTGAGATGTAATTAAATTGTTATGCATTGGAATTTAGCTTAGTTATACTTCATTAGTCTCAGTAAACAAAAGGCATTTAATTTAGACCATCATATCTACAAGCATAAATGTGCAATTGGAAATAATGTCTATTTTTTCCTTTGCTTTCTGATGCAATATGCAGTAGTTAGGGTGCAGCCAAACCAACACACTTTATTTCACTTTCTCTCCATTTACTTTTGCTCCAGCACTACTGTTCCAGCACTACAGTTTGTACAGTTTGATATACTATATATATCTTGTGAAGCCACCTGATGGCACAGTGGGGAAGCAACCTGCCTAGAGAGCAGGCGGCTGTTGGTTCAAATCCCCGCTGGTGTGTTTCCCAGACTATGGGAAACTCCTATATTGAGCAGCAGTGATATAGGAAGATGCTGAAAAGCATCATCTTGTACTGCATGGGTGGCAGCAATGGTAAACCACTCCTGTATTATACCAAGAAAACCACAGGGCTCTGTGGTCAACACCGACTCAACATCACAACCTTTCCTTTCCATATATGTTTTACACAGATGATTCTTGCTCCCAGAATTGCAAGCTCTTGATGGTTTTCAATCCAGCCCCCCACTTTATTTTTATTTTTTTTGTACTCAAAAAATGGAAAGTACCATTATAAATACTCCATAAGAAGAGTCCTCCTGGATTAGACCAACAGTCTGCCTGGTTTCCAGCATCCCAGTTTCCATAGTGCTGCTGTTCCTCAAGGAGTCCCACAAGCAGCACGTGGAGGCAATAACCTTCCCTGCTGGTGTTTCCTAACACTCCAACTGGTATTCAGAGCCAATACTGCTACTGACTATGGAGATTCATTCAGTTTTCAAGGGAAAGAGCCACTGATGTTCTCCACACATTGGCCAAATCCCCTTTTATCTGAGCCAGAGTTCACCACCACATCTGTTGGCAGAGTTCCATTCCATTAATGAATGGCATGTTGTGTGGAAAAATACTCTCTTTAATCTGCCCTGAATCTATTGCCGCTCAGGTTGATTGGGTTCCCCTCAATGCTAGTCTGACAGAAGAGAGGGGAAGTTCTCTCTAGCCACACCATGCATAATTTTGCCACAGGGAATGATTCCATCAGGCAAGGCTGGTCTCCTGAAGGCTTGACCTCTCCCATGCAAGAAAATGTACAAAAAAACGATGAACTTTAGATGTGCATTTTGTAGGCTGGTGTGTTGCCCAGATACAGAAGATACCAACAGAAAAATTAGCTGCTTTTTGTGAATGTATGCTTTCTCAGGGGTGTATCTAGGGGTAGGGCAGGCAGGGCATGTGCCCCGGGCACCACTTGAAGGGGGGCGCCATTTTTCTAGAATAAAAAAAAATTAAAATGGCTGCTGAAAACAAAATGGCCACCGTGCATGCTCAAATGGCCTCTGTGAGGCCCTAGGCCATGCCAGGCCTCGCAGAGGCCATTTGTGCATGCGCAGTCGCCATTTTGTTTTCAGTGGCCATTTAAAAAAATTATTTTAAAAAAAAAAAATGGCCACCGCACATGCTGAAATGGTCCCTGCGAGGCCCTAGAGGCCAGAGAGGGGAGGGGAAACCTTTGCAGACCCCCACCCCCACAGCCTTTAGAAAGCCCCCCGAAGGGGCTACAGGTAATTTTTTAAAAATTATTTTTTTTAAAAAAATTAAAAATTAATATAATATAAGTCACTGTACACATATTCAGTTTGGCACTATGTACAGAGAATCAGATGGGTGTCAGATGTTTGGACAGGGGGCGCAATTTCAGTGCTTGCCCTAGGCACTATTTTCCCTAGATACACCTCTGTGCTTTCTAGCCTTTTATACCCTAGAATCCAAAAATGGAACCCATACATTACAATGGCATTGGGCCAGGTTATCAAAAGCATTGTCTCCTCCCATAGTAAGTGGCTTGCTGTTTGGGATCAACTACTCAATAGCAGCCCAAGTCATTCTGCTGCCTGAAACACCTTCATCCCTGCCCCTTGTCCTAACTTGCTTTGAGTTGCACATGTACAGAAGGCGGATAGATAGGTGCTGGTGCTGCTCCTTCTCCTTCTCCTCCTGCTCCCATTCTGGATTTCAAAAGCAAGAAAGGAAAAACAGAAGAGGAAGTGCAGAAGAGAGACTAGAGAGTCTCTTCTCCTCTTCTCAGCAGCAGCAGCAGCAGCAGCATTGACACCAGGGATGAGCAAATCTATTCAAACTTGAATCAATTTGACTTGAATCTGGGTGATTCAAATGATTTGAATTCTAATCAAATCACCCCTTAAAAGGCAATTGTATTCTATTTCTAATCGAATTTTTGAAATTTGATTTGAGTTCGATTCGAGAGATGTTTGCCACCTTTTAAAAACCATTCAGGCTCCCTGATTGGTTAAAAGGGCATCAAAACAGGGTTGAATCGATTTGAATTCAAATGGAATTTGATTGAATTTTTGGACCAGCTTCGAATTTGGTTCGAATTTGAAATGAGTTTTTGGAATTTGAAATGAATCAAAACTTTTTTTCGTGCAATCTCGGGCACCATCAGAAGAGCAAGCAGGCAGGGGGTAGTAGGATGCCCCAACTTTGCTCCGTCCCCAAATTCATTGCCTTATACAACTTTCTTCAGTTCACTGTACAGCCCTGTATCTTCTACTGTGGCCACTTCCTAAATGTCTCCACCTTTAGGTGATAGACATATTATCTATCTATCTATTTATTCGATTTCTATACTGACCTTCCGAAAATGGCTCAGGGCAGTTTACACAGAGAAATAATAAATAAATAAGATGGATCCCTGTCCCCAAAGGGCTCACAATCAAAAAAAGGAACATAAGACAGACACCAGCAACAGTCACTGGAGGTACTGTGCTGGGGGTGGATAGGGCCAGTTACTCTCCTCCTGCTAAATGAAGAGAATCGCCACATTAAAAGGTGCCTCTTTGCCAAGTTAGCAGGGGATATTTCCTTGGCACATTTTCCCATTAGGCTCTCCATCTGGTTTGGGCTACATACAGTACATATGATGATCAGGACTAGGACCTTTTCTGTGGTGGCCTCCAGCTATGAAATTCCCTCCTTACCTAGCTTCACCTGCCACCTACTTTGCAGAACATTTGGTTCCAGACTCAAAATTTACCTAGAGTTGTAGTGAACCATTACATTCTCGTCCTAGCTGCTGCTGTTGAAATCTCTTTTAGTTTGCTCCATTATTGAGTGACTAATTGTGGTGTCCAGCATTGTTATGATCAAATTGTGGTGGTGGTGGTTTATTCTTACAGGTTAGCTTACAAGCACATTGAGTTAAAAAGGATATACATTGTAATGAATAAAGTTGCAATTCCCTAGAAGAGACCAATAAGAAGTTCTATGCCCTCGCGACAAAAGCTCAGTTGCAGATGAAGTTTAGCTTCTTCTCTGTTTGGACAGATTTTTAATGGTTATATCAACCACTGTGTGCAATGGAGTCCATAATGTAACTGCTTTTACTGAAGGCTTTAAGCAAAACTGTCACTCAGAGTCAGTCGCTTTATATAGATGGCAGTTATGGAAGGAAATGCCTGCTAGAATGTCCCTGTATTCCAGCTGTGTTTCTTTTCAACCCTTCCTCTGTTCGTTCACAGTTGGGCATTTTTTGAAATTACTGTTTTCATTACAATGGCAGTGAGAAATGTACTGTAGGTAGCCCAAACCAGACGGAGAACCTAATGGGAAAATGTGCCAAGGAAATAAAATTTACGGTGGTTGGTTAAGAGTCACTGTTGAGTGCGTTTTGGAAATCAGAGCGTCTACCTGACATGGGTAGAAAGTTTAAAATGGCAATTTAGCCAGAGACACAGCTCTTCCAGAGTAAACTCATTACCACAGTATAGCTTGTTGATTTGATTGAATCTGGAACCTGGCACACACACTGGCCTCTCCACAGTGTTCAGGAGGTTTCGGTCACAGTGACTGCAAACCTTGAGGGCCTTTATGAATTTATATGGATGCAACAGAGAGGTCCAATCAGGCAAGGAAGCAGATCAGAACACACTTGCAGGACAGATCAGAGTGGAAGGCAGGTAAACACCAGGAGAGAAATGGGCACAAATTGTGCCCATTTCTCTCCTGGAGTTTACCTGCCTGTCCACTTTGATCTGCCCTGCATGTGTGTTCTGATCTGCTTCCCTGCCCATTTGCCGCTCATAGAAGAATAGACCTGTTTCCATCCCAGTGTGCTTGGAGTTCCCAGGATGTCATTCTGAAAATATCTCTGGACCATTTTAGATGCCTTGGTTCACAGCTCTGAAGGTCAACAAAGTCCTGAGTTTGGGAACCAAGATTAATATGTATGACATGTTTCAACAACAACAACAACAAAATGTTCTCAGATGATTTTGCATCGAAAAAGATTATTCCCTGCCCAAAGGGGCTCAGAATCTAAAATAAGTAAGACAAGTTAAATCCCAGCAACAACAGTTCTTGGAAAGATGCTGTGCTGGGGTTGAATAGAGACAGTTGCTCCCCCACCCTTGGACACATAGCAAGGGGAGAGGAGGCTCATGTTTGCCCCTCTCCCCGGGGGCCCCTGTGCATGCACCAGCCACACCCCCTGCATGTGATGTCACACAGCAGGGGCATGGACCGCACCCAAAAGGGCCCACGTGGCCTTAATGAGTTCCTCTTCCAGCCAGGTGTTTCCTTCATTCTCTCCCTCACTCAGAGCAAGGGAGAGAACGAAGAAAATAGGGAGGGCCGAGAGGCAAACCAAGCGGCACTCGGGAGCTGGGTGGATTATTTGAGTCTATACGCCCAATTATAGCTCCACCCTGCTCCCCCTGCCATCAATAAGGGAACTGCCACTTTAAAAGGAGCCCCTTTGTCCAGTTAGCAGGGGTTCTCCCAACAAGTGTCTCAACTGGTGGGGCAAGACACTGTTTGTGGGGGTGGGCAGGATGTGGAGCATAGTGGAGAGTGCCTGATAGTGAATGACAGTGAAGAGGTCTTTAATAACACTTAATTCCTAACTCTCCACAAGCTTGGTTCTGACCACAGCTGGCAATTATAAGCAAAAGTAAGGATGTTCAGGAAAAGTGATGTCCCTCCCTCCCTGATTGCCATCTCTCTCCATTCTGAGTCCTCTCGCCGTCTCTGGTGCCTGCTGTGGCAGGAGCAGCTGCTGCTCCAGGGATGGTGGCTGGAAGAGGTGAGGTTCTCTCTCCTTTCCTGCTTCCTGATGCCTGTGGCAGCTTCTCAAGCAGCAGGAGCCCTGGGAAATGTCACTTCCAAATACAGTCTGTCATCCATACATCACTCCCCTGGGAAAATTACATTCCCCAAAACTCCCTGTTCTTGGAATGCTGCCCAAGGAGCATTGCATATGCCACGGCTGGGGAGAGGACAGAAGGAGGGACACTTGCCATGAAACACTTGTTGCCACTCCTCCAGAGGAGAAGGGGAAACCAAGTTTCCAGCTGTGGCTATTGTCTGATGGAGAAATTAAGGGAATTCTGGGTTCATTTAATGTGCAGAGGCCATCCTCGTCCATCAGGTTCAAGCTTTTATTGAACACGTAAGAACATAAGAATAGCCCTGCTGGATCAGGCCCAAGGCCATCTAGTCCAGCTTCCTGTTTCACACAGTGGCCCACCAGATGCTGCTGGAAGCCTACAGGCAGGAACTGAGGGCACACCCTCTCTCCTGCTGTTACTCCCCAAAGACACAAACACTTCCAGCCTGCCAGAAATCAAATCCTCAAAAATCACCAGCTGTCAGCAATCTGACCACCTAGAAGGGAAGTCCAGGAAGATCGTCCACAATACAAACTCGGCTGCAGAAATGAAACACAGCTTGGAATAGTTCTTTATATCAGGCTTGGGCTGAAAGCTGTCGACACGAGGGTTGACAAATGTTGTCTTCCAGAAGCTAACAGAAAGCTGCTGATGTGCTTTATAGTCCAAGCTGATAGCTCTCAGCTGTCAGGATTCAAGGCTTATCAGCCCTCTGCAAGAGGCATTTACTCCTCCTGATAGTTTCCAGCTGTGCTCTCCGCCCTGTGACATGCCATTGCTGTGGAGTCAGTGGGGGTTGCCTGCACAGCTCATCTTCTAGTCTGTCCGTCACTGTCTCTGCTGCCTCAGACTGCTGTGCCTGCTCTGAAACATCAGCTGGACCTTCCTCAGCCGTCTCTTGGGAACTGACAGCTGGGCTCTGCCCCTCAGGCACCCCTGCATCAGCTGAAAGGCTGCCAGCTTCCCCTTCCTCCTCGCTATCTGAGATTGAGGGCATGACACCAACCCTAAGTTTCTCCTTCCCCTCTTGTTTCCTTGGTGATTGATTGATTGATTGATTGATTGATTTATCTATCTATCTATCATGGCATGCCAAATGTTTCTCTTTCAAGAAATGAGCACACCCCCAGGTTTTTGGCCAGAGTCTTTTATACTGTTTACATACAGGCTATAGGATTGAGTACAGAGCCTATCAGAGGCCAAAGTTTCATGGTATACATCAATCATACTAATAGAAGCAGAATATAGCTTAGCCATTGGTAGATAAAGTGAACCAATTACAAAGCAGAAACCAGCAATAATGTACCAATCAGTTTTAGCTGTGCCTATTTCTAGTCAAGGGCAAGGTATGGTCAACAGGGGCTTATCTCTAGCCAGGCGGGGCAGAGTATTGTGTCAGGGAAAGGGGCCCTGTAACAGCAGGGTACAGAAACATATCACCTTTAGGGTTTATGTATGTAACACAACTAGGTGAAAGGGGATATTGGAATTTTCCTTCATCACGTCCTAGCAGCTATTGCAACGGTCTGGTCAGTGCTTCCAGTGGCAGGGAGGAGTTCTTCTCAGGCAGATAAAAAACCAAGCTGGATTTTTCTGAGCGAAAGAATTGCAAATGTCAGTGACCACCACTTCTCATCCTGTGGTTCTCACCCTCAGCCACTGTTCTCTCAGCTGCGGCAAAGCCACAGCTGGGGACACAGCTGGGGAAAGGAATGCAGAAGATACATCAGATGGGAGAAGGATTACAGAAACCTCTTCCATCTTCCACTTCCCCCTTAGGTCTGCCACTGACCATCGGTTTTGGCCTTGAGTCCTGACAGCCTGCCTAGGTGAACAGGAAGCATGCAGTTCTTTGCAAATAGTTTGGTAAGGAATGCTGTATCCCGTACAACTTAGAGGCTGTTCTCACAAGCAGCCAAGCCCAGGGACCCATGTGGATCCTGGCAGTGCCACGGCGCCAAACCTGGTGCCGAGGCTGAGCTCTTAGACCAGGTTAAGTATGCAAGTGCACCCTTAACCCGGCTACCGGGACTGTACATCAGCGTGGGCTGCTTGCAGCTTGGGTTGACACAGAGACAGGGGCCTAGAGTGCCTGTCCCCTGGGGGAATCACCCAGTGCACCATGCTCAGTGCGTAGTGCATTGTGGGATACCGGAGGCCGGGTCAATGAGTCCCATCCTCAGAGCGATTTGCCCTGCTCTGTGCTGCACTGATCATGTGGGAGCACTGTCTGTGGAAGAGCACTGATCATGTGGGAGCGTGCTCTGAGCTCCCATCAAGCACAACATGATTGTCTGGGGGGAAGGCAAGGTTTGCAAAATCTTTCTCCCGCCTGCCTGCCTGCCTGCCTGCCTGCCTGCCCGGAAGGTTATGTAAATGGCCCCTTAGGCTACTGCTTCATTTGTTATGGGAAAATAGCTGCTGGATGCATTAATCTTAGATTGTTTTTTTAAAAAAAAAAATCACAGAATTGATAATTATACAGAGCTATCTCATTTAAATAAATGTTGAGGAAGTGGTGTGGAATCGAAACCTAAAATTAAAACATTTGGAGTGGTTTCATAAATTGCTTCAAGGATGCAAACTTTGCTGCATAAAATGGGATCTTTAACTAATGCACGATTGGCCCGATGCCCGGGTTCGATGCTGCCGCACCACACTGGACTAACTAGAATATTAATGTCAGGAAATGCTACCCTTTTTGCTACAAGGTCATGAAGGCAATTTAAAGGGTTTGCCATTTTTGTTCAGAAGGGAGGGCTTTCCTTAGTTTTTACACTCTGCCCGTAATAGGACTAATGAATTTCATTAAGCCTGTCCTTTGGGAGACGTCACTTTTTAAAGAGGGGGAAATGCTACACTGAATAAAATGTGCTTTTGTTGGTACAGTGCACTTTTACAGAGATCAAATCACCAAAGTCTTGAGATGCCTAATGCCCATAGAGGTTGACATCTGAGTGTAGGGTCCTCAACCTGGTTCATGGAACCATCCAGTCTTTTCACTGATCAGCCTTTCTAGGATACAGGGGACTGAAAAAAGACTACCGTACATTTCATGCCAGCTGCATGCAAAGGGGCTGGACCTAATCCGGGGACATCCCCAACTTGCACTGGGTCTTTCTTGCATGCTCCAAAGACTCTGGTGCAGCTCTTGCCCTGCTAACTGCGCAAAGAGGCACGTTTTTAGCATGGTGATTCTCTTTATTTAGCAGGGGGAGAGTAACTGGCCCTATCTACCCCCAGCACAATACCTTCAGGGGCTGTTGCTGGAGTCTTTCTTATGTTTCTTTTTCCATTGTAAGCCTGAGCCCTTTGGGGAAAGGGAGCCATTTTATTTATTTATTTATATCTATGTAAACCACTTTGGGAACTTTTAGGAACATGGGAAGCTGCCATATACTGAGTCAGACCATTGGTCTATCTAGCTCAGTATTGTCTTCACAGACTGGCAGTGACTTCTACAAGGTTGCAGGCAGGAATCTCTTCTCAGCCCTGTCTTGAAGGAGCCAGAGAGGTAACTTGAGACATTCTGCTCTTCCCCTCCATCCCCTGAGGGGAATATCTTACAGTGCTGCTCACACGTCTAGTCTCCCATTCATATGCAACCAGGGTGGACCCTGCTTAGCTAAAGGGACAAGTCATGCTTGCTGCCACAAGACCAGCTCGCCTCTCTTTGTGGAAAAGTAGTATATAAATATTTGTTGTTGTTGTCGTCGTTGTCGTCCCAGAAGTAGGAGATCATGGAAATAACATGCAGTCCCCAGACCAGTCTAAGACTCGCTTTGCACACTGTCTAGAACCAATGTCCAGGTGTGGACCAGGTTGTCCACACACAGCTATGCATGCACAAGCTCCATACACATGCATGCACTTACACTACCCTTCAGGAATGGACAGGTGATACAATCCGTTTAGGCGATCAGGAGTGGGAGCATCAGGCACCCATCAACATATCCTCCATGCATCGCCTGTCCCTGGTTATGTTGTCTGAACCACGCTAACATTACAATTTCATACATTCCTCAGAGGGAGTCATTTCTCTGTCTGGAAAGTATGGCAGTTAGAAGGGTTTTCACCCTTGTATTAGACATCTGGAAAGTCTTGATTTCAAAGAAACAGAATAAAATATTACAATTTTCTGCCAGGGCATTTTGATTGTAACTGCCTCAGTGAACTAGCAAATGTAATGAGACCAGTTATCTGAGAGCAACTACGACAGGAATATTAAATGGCTGCTATCCATACCCTGTTTTCATGTGCGTTTTGGCTGTTGGAGCCTATCTGTAAAACGATGATAAACCTTCCCTGCCTTGCGGAACAGTGTTAAGCGGCATTAATTATTGTGTGTAAAATACGTCCACAGCTTGGGATGAAAAGTGTGCTGTATAAGAGCAAAGTATTCTTATTTCTGAAGTCAGGGAAGATAACATCCTCTAAATTGCATATTTGCCCACAATCTGCTTGTGTAAGAGGGTTTTCCAGATGCCAAGTTTCACTCTTGGGTCAATTCAGGTCATTGTAGCAGAGCTGGTATTTTGTAAAAAAGAAAGAAAGAAAGAAAGAAAGAAAGAAAGAAAGAAAGAAAGAAAGAAAGAAAGAAAGAAACATGATCAGTTCCCACATCACACCATTAATGTATGGCTATTCCTATCTTCTGGGTAACCCAGATCTCACAGGTACACATTTTAGACTTCAGATAGGTGTTGGGAATGGCCTGAATTGAGTCGGAGAGCCGTAAGGCTCATTTGGATGATGCTTCTCTGACTAGCCCAACCCCACGTGTGAGCCACGAGCGTGCATCTCCTCCCCTGCCCCCAGTATCCCAGGATATCTTTCCTAATCACATGAGGGTGCATTTTGTCTAAACCGCTCCTTTACATGTGCTTCAGACATTCTTGGGATGGGGCCATCGCTTAGTGACATGCCAAAGGGCCCAGCTTCACTCCCTGGCACACTTCCAGGTAGGGCTAGGAAAGAGTCCTGCCTAAAACCCACTGCCAGTCATTGAAGACAGCCCTGAGCTGGATGCCCCAATGGCCTGATTCGGTATAAGGCAGCTTCCTATGTTCCTGTATAGTTTAAATTGGTATTTGCAGCAAATGTAAAGGAGCCTCTGGCCGTTGGGGATGGTGATGGGGGTTTGGTTGGGAACCCCTGGGCTAGCATGGACAGGAAATGACTTGACTAGCAAGCCAGAGGTTGCCGGTTCGAATCCCTGCTGGTATGTTTCCCAGACACCTCTATCAGGCAGCAGCGATCTAGGAAAATGCTGAAAGGCATCATCTCATACTGCACGGGAGGAGGCAATGGGAAACCCCTTCTGTATTCTACCAAAGAAAAAACACAGGGCTCTGTGGGTGCCAGGAGTCGACACCAGCTCAACAGCCCACTTTAGTACATATGGGGAGATGGTTATACCACCAGGTTTCCTATCTTCCCTGCCTCTTGGCCATTCCCCTGCTTAGCAGAACAGTTTGGGAGCCGCAGTGCTAATAAACTTCAGCTGCTGGGAGTGTGTGGGGGGGATGCCTGGATCTGCTGGCCTCTTCTCCCTCCCTCCTTGGAACTTTGTCCCTCCAGGTGTCTACTGCCCCCCCCCAGTGCCCCCCCACAGTGTGAAAACAATTTTTTCCAAGAGCTGCTGGAGATTTGGGGCACCTGTTCAGCTTCAGCCCTGAACCAGTGCTGGCATTCATTAATCAAATGCAATGGAGCATTTCTCAAAGTTTTCTGTTCATTGTTCCTGTGCCGCACACAATGAACAACAAAGATGCAAAAATTTGTACTTCTTTTGAGCTGGCCTTTTTATCCCCACCTCCACCCCAGTAGTTCCCTTTCTGGCTTCCTTTTGCTACATTTCTCTTTTTCATCATGGAAATTAAGAACTGTAAATGTATGTCGCTGGGAGGAAAGTTCCTTCCTGTCGCCTCCCTCTCTACTATCCACGAGCAAGTTGGGGGAGGATCCTCAAAGGCGGCTTTTATTTTTAGCTCAGTGTGTTAAAAAAAAAAAGGCACGTCTCTTGTGTCTTATGATGGGTTTAGTGTCAGCTTACTGAACTAGAGAGATAAGTTAAGCCTTCTGGCATCGGGGCTGCTGCTTGGTGGGGAGAAAAATGCTAAAAGTGTAGGATCTGTCATTTTCAAGGCAGCAGCAGCAGCAACAACAACAACAAAAAGGAAAAATGTTTTTGTACAGCCTGAAAGGCGCAAGGGCCGCGATAAAGAGGGGGCCACTTGACATCCGTAGCTCAATAAACTGCTTATCTTGATATGCTATATGCATCACAAGAGAACCCGAGAGAGAGATTGAGAGAGAGAGAGAGAGAGAGAGAGAGAGAGAGAGAGAGAGAGAGAGAGAGAGAGAGCATGACTGGGCAACCATACGCCCTCTTCTAAGCCGCACTCACTGCTGTAGGTATTACACAGGAGCATAGGAAGCTGCCTGATACCCAGTCAGACCTCAGAATTGTTTGCACTGGCTGGCAGCTGCTCTGCCACTGAACTTGCTGATGGGATTGCTTATTGAGCATAGGAAGCTGCCTGCCTTATACTCAGTCAGACCATTTGTCCATCTAGCTCTCGGTATCATTTATGCTGATTGGCTGCAGCTCTCCAGGGTTTCAGGTAGGAGTCTCTCCCAGCCCAGCCTCGAGTGAACCTGGGACCTTCTGCATGCAAGCAGATCCTCATCCACTGAGCTACAACCCCACCCCAAAGGAGAATATCTCACCATGCTCACACATCACTGCCCATCCAAATGCAAACCAAGGTGGACCCTGCTTAGAAAAAGGGTCCCACATGACCAGCTCTCCTCCCCAGGAGTAGGTATTATTGTTCCTGCTAATATTCAGAGACTCCATTCACATGAGCAGTGGTATCCATTTACTTCTTTGCTTCTTGCCATTTAACGATGGCACTAGAGGCATCTATTAGGCTTGTGCGTTTTGTTGTTTTTCTGTTTTGTTTTTGGCCCAAATCTGAAACACCCCCATTTTGCTCTTTGTTCAAAACCAGCCAATCCGAAACACCCCAATTTTGTTCTTTGTTCGAAATTGCAAAATCTGAATCCGAAATTTTTTGGATTTTTAAAAATGGCCCTGGGGCAAAACTAGTGGGTAGGAGTGGTATTGCCTAATGGGTGGAAGCTACCACCCAAATTTCAGAGGAATTGGGCAAAGGGCTGATTTTTGGTGAATTTTTGAAGTTTAAGATTTTTCCCATAGAGAATAATGGAGGTTTCAACAAAAGTATAGCTTCACGTTGGGGGGAAAGGGCGTGGCCCAGAACAGAGTAGGGTGAGTGGTAGTGCCCAGTGGGGGCAAGGAAGCTGCCAGAATTATTTCAAAGGAATTGGGCAGAGGGCTGATTTGTAAAGATTTAATGGAGTTTACGCATCTTTAAGGTTCTTCCCCATAGGGAATGATGGAGGTTTCAGCAGCCCCATAACTGCACTTGGGGGGCACCGGGGTGGCCCAGTGGTGGTGTAGAGCACATAGTGAGTGGTGGTGTAGAGTACAAAGCCAGCTAGTAAATGGGGTTAGGAGAGTGAGCACTCCCCTAACCCTGTTTTTTTTAATTGTGTGTCAGCCGTGGCTGCAAGCAGCTGCAGTTGGCAGACCCGGGGAGGAGAGCGGGGGTCTCCAAAATGCACTATGCACTTGTGCAGTGTGTTATTGGAGCTCCAGGGGGCGACACGTGGTGACACATCCAGGCACCTCGACCCTCAGAGCTATCAGCAGCAGCCAGTGCTCGTGTGGGCAGGCAATCAATGCCCCCCCCCCAAGAAGATCGGCTTCCTCCCTGCAGACCAGGTAGCTCTTTCTCCCTGCTTGTAAAAAAGGGCTCATTATGTTCAATGCTCAGTAGAACACTGCTTATCTGTATCTTGCACTAAAGAGGACCTGTGCCCAAGTTCACTTTTAACATGAAAGCATGTGCAGTCATTCACACAAAAACATGTACATGTGTGCAGACACGTGTATGTGTGTTCAGTAATATCTGGAGCGAGCGATTGTGCATGCCTTTTCCTTCCATGCCCATCACCCACCCACCCCCGCTTCATGAGCTGCAGATTTGAAAAGCATCCCCTCTACCCCCCACTCCAAGTCATTTGCAAAAGTGTCCAACAGCACAGGGTCCACCAGGACAGAGCCCTGGGGCCCTCCACTTGGTACTTCCCTTCCGAATGACATGGAGCCATTAATGTGTGCTTGTTGGGCATGGTTGTTCAACCAGCTGTATGCCAGTAGCATCCTTTAGCCCACCTTTTTATTAACTTGTCGACAGGAATATCATGGGAGATTTGGCCAAATGCTTTGTTGAAATCAAGATACTCTATGTCCACAGCATTCCCATGCTGGTTTAGCATTCCACTAAACTCTCAAAGCAGGAGATGAGGTCAGTCTGGCATGACTTGTTCTCGACAAATCCATGCTTTACTTCTAAAGTAAGGGTAAAGTTGTGCCGTCGAGTCGGTGTCAACTCCTGGCACCCACAGAGCCCTGTGGTTGTCTTTGGTAGAATAGAGGAGGGGTTGACCATTGCCTCCTCATGCACAGAATGAGATGATGCCTTTCAGCATCTTCTTGTATCACTGCTACCCGATAGAGGTGTTACCCATAGTCTGGGAAACAGACCAACAGGGATTTGAAGCGGCAAGTACAAGTTGTGCTTGTACTTTCTCCATGTGGTCAGTGGTGATTTTGGTGAGGTGTCTTTTTGTTTCTTGCTGGTGTGTTTTCATAGATCCCAGTAGGCCTTATTTATCTTCTTGGGCTTCTATTCACCACCTGATTCATTCCTAAGTCCAGGTTCAGGGCCAGCCACAGCATGAAGCTGGATAAAGCAGAAGCAGGTCATTTTGGATGGCTGGTTATGAGCCAGGGGCAGCATGGCAGCTCAGCCAGCATTGCCCCTGCCAAAGATGGCCTGCAAAGGGCGAAAGAAGAAATGACACCACTGTGTGTTTCTTCTTCCCTTATTTATAGAAAAAGAGGAAGGGGAAGAGATTTGAAGAGATGAATTGGGGGATGATGTAATGCAGGGGAAAGGGAGAAATGGAAGGAGAGGGGCACCACTTGATGCTCTGCTTCAGGGCTACAAAATGTCAGGGGCCAGCAGAGTCTGTCATTATTCATAACTCTACAAATTATCTGACTTTTGGTTTCCTTTTATTTTGTGGTGGATAGTTGCAGGCAACGACACAATCCCATTAAGAGCTGGATCCAATCAATCAAAAAGTGGCTTGGAGCTGACGTTCAGAGATGCTTACTTTAATTAAAACATTGCAATAAATCAGGAAGTCCGTTTCACAATGGCAGGAGAAGCTTCTGCTGCGAATAATCAGGGGAGAGCTGTCCAGTGCCAACAGAAGGAAAGAAGATAAACCAGATATTTCCCAACGGTTGAATACTGAAGCACTCGCAGTGAGGAAACATAGTTGAAAAATACCCATGAAAACATTGAGACTATCCACATGCGTGTGCAAAACTGGGCTAAGGGAGGCCAGCCTGATTTTGCACATGTGTGTGAACCACCAGGATCGAGCCCGATCTTGGCGGCTACACAGCGGCAAACCCACCTAAATAGCCACCCTATAAAACGATGTTAAGAGAGTGAGCACTTCCTTCACCGCGTTGTTTGGATCATGTGGCAGCCGCGGCTGCCACACTTCAGGGAGCCCTGGTAGGGGGGATACCCATGATGCACCGCGCACTCACGCAGTGCATCCTGGTAGTTCCGGGGGTTGGGACAACACATCCCAGCCCCCGTCCCTACCTGCTGTCCTGGCGCATGGGTCATCATCTGGGTGTGCAGGGAGTGCACCCAGCAACACCAGCTCAATCGAGGCTTCCTTTTCTGAACAGGAGAGGAGAGCTGGTCTTGTGGTAGCAAGCATGACTTGTCCCCATAGCTAAGCAGGGTCTGCCCTGGTTGCATATGAATGGGAGACTTGATGTGTGAGCACTGCAATATATTCCCCCTAGGGGATGAAGCCGCTCTGGGAAGAGCAGAAGGTTCCAAGTTCCCTCCCTGGCTTCTCCAAGATAGGGCTGAGAGAGATTCCTGCCTGCAACCTTGGAGAAGCCACTGCCAGTCTGTGAAAGCAATACTGAGCTAGATAGACCAATGGTCTGACTCAGTATATGGTAGCTTCAGGGGCGTAACTATAATAGGGCAAGGGGAGACAGTTGTCCGGGGGCCCATTGCCTGGGGGGGGGCAGAGGCAAGTCACATGACTGACTCCCCCAGCCGCGCACCCGCCCGGGCTTCCTTCAGTTGTATTAATCCTCTGAAATTGATGTGAGTGTTAAGACCTGGAGCTACCAGAACAGCATGTCTTTCTCTAGTACCATTAAATGACTCTCATCATCCACAATTTACAAAACTTGAGCTGAGCTTCAGTGGGGTGGGGGGCCCATTTTAAAATCTTGTCTCTGGGCCCACTCCAACCTTGCTACGCCCCTGGGCAGCTTCCTATGTTCCTATGATCATCTGCAGAGAAGGTAAGTTTAACCCCCCTTCCCCACATCCTGCCCTCTAGCCCTTCTCACAGATTGTGAGAAGAGGCCCATTGTCTCCCTCAGGTCAGGGGCAAGCAACTTGGCTCTCCACCTGTTGCTGAAGTACAACTCCCATCATCCCTAGCTGCCTTGGTTTGCATTTGGATGGCTGACTACATGTCAGCACTGTAAGATATTCTCTGTAGGGGTTGGGCCATAGCTCAGTGGAGGAGCATCTGCTTCTCATGCAGAAGATTCCAGGTTCAATCCCTGGCAGGACTGGGAAAGACCCGTGTCTGAAACCTTGGACAGCACCTGCCAGTCGATGTAGACAATTAAGTTGCTCACACAGGGCCATGCATGCAGGGCGGCAGGTGGGGAGCGGGGGAGGCTGTTTACCCTCCCCTTCCCCCCAAGACGAGTGATTGTGTGATTGCAGGTTTCTGGGAGCGCGGATTGTGCTCCCAGATGAGCAGCGCTGCCTGATGCAGTGTGCAGGTTCAGAGGCCAGGACGATGCCTCTGGGAATCCCACAATGCACTGCACGACGCATGATGCATTGATCAGAAGGAGGAAGTCACAATTAAAGTTGCTAAGTTTTGTGAGGCAGCTAAGAATGCTAGACAACAGATGGTGAACCAGATTATGTAAACTGGAAACTGCTGCTTAGGATGAGATAATATTGGATCTCTGTATATATTACTATTATATCATATGTGTATTATTATGTATGCCTTAAATTTTGGTCTATGGCTGTAAATAAACATGACTATGACACTGTGGAGACGGGAGTTCTAGGTGTCTGTCTCTGTGTCTGCTGGGGCTAAACAGAGCCCCAGCGAACACTCGGTCCCGTGGCCCGGCTTAAGAGAGCATCCGCTGCTCTCCGCACCCTCAGGTCACTCAGAAATTCCCAGCTGGCTGAGCAAAGTGTAAGGCAGCTTCCGACTCCATATAAGGCAGCATCCTGTGTCCCTGTTTCTGAGAATCGGAGCCCCCCAGCCCCCTGGAACACCTGGTCAGAGGCCTGGAACACCTGGTCAGAGGCCATAAATGGGCGGCCTGGACACATAGATGGAGTCATTCCGGAGCTTAAGGACTTATGATGGGTCAGAGACGCCTGTGGCCTTCAGCTGGGCATATGGAGGAGGAGCCCACAGACTCCTAGGTTCTCAGGCCTAGCCTTGGCTGTTTCTAATGCATGGCAAAGTGGGGGGCAGGCAAAAAAAGGAGGGTCCATTAGAGGAAACAATGGAGCGAGTGGAATCGGTAACCTTTCTGCCCTGCTTCCTAGAATGCCTAAGAGCCAAACTGCACATTATACCGGGAAATCTGCCATTGATCCTCTGGTTTTTTTCTTTCTTTTAATGCAGCTGTAGTGGAGCTGGTAATCCAAGGAGGCTGGGGATATTTAACCCATTCTTCTGTGCTACTTGTGTATGCTCTCCTATTTGCTATTTTCAGAGAGAGAAATGCATGCACTGTTTCCTGCCTGTCTTTTCCCTACAGAGCAAATAACTAGTTTGGTGAAGATCCCAATTGACACAAGGGAAAGGGATAAACACCTCTGTGCCGCTTCCCCATTCAAATTAGCAGCCCCATCCTTCCCCCTGCAGCTGCATTTATCAGTTGTAGATCTCCTGCCATGACATGTACTTTGGCCCTCAGACTGTGGGTTAGTTAGCAGCTGCCCAAGACGTGGTAATTGAAGATATAGCTAAAATCTCCATATGAATGTATGAGCTGCTGTATACTGAGTCAGAACTTGACCCATCTAGGTTAGTACTGTACACGGACTGGCAGTGGCTGTCCAGGCAGTGTTAGTTCAAGACATTTTGTTGCCTGATGTTGATTTCCCCTCTCTTCCCTCTCTTTTCTCTTTACTTATGTTAAAATTACATCCTTCCTTCCTTCCTTCCTTCCTTCCTTCCTTCCTTCTCTATTTGGAAGGGGAGAGCCATTCCACCTCCGTTTCCTCTGCTGGTAACACATGGGGAGGATACTGGTTAGGCTGTCATCCTGCCCCTGAGAACTGGTGTACCTTCTGCTGCCTCATGATAGGGGCAGCCCTGTCAGGGTTTCAGGCAGGGATCTTTCCCAGCCCTACCTGGAGTTGCCGCCAGGTCCTGAAACTGGGATCTTCTACGTGCAAAGCAGATGCTCTACCACTAGGTACTGACCCTGTAGCTTAATTTTTGTGTGTTTGACATTTATATCCCGCTCTTCCTCCAAGGAGCCCAGGAGTACATAGTTAAGTTTCTCCTGACAACAACCCTGCGAAGTGGGTTAGGCTGAGAGAGAAGTAACTGGCCCAGAATCACCCAGTGGTTTCACGGCTGAATGGGGGTTTGAACTCAGGTCTCCTCGGTCCTAGTCCAGCACTCTAACCACTGCACCACGCTGGCTCCTTATTTTTATCATGTGGTATAGCATTATTGCATCTAAGTATTGTCTGCACTGACTGGCAGCAGCCCTCTGAGGTTGCAGGCAGGGGTCTCTCCCAGCCCTACCTGGAGATGCTGCCAGGGATTGAATCTGGGACCTTCTACATGCCAAGCAGATGCTCCACCACTAGATGTGGAGAGGAGAGCCGGTCTGTGGAGAGAAGTGCTGGTCTTGTGGTAGTAAGCATGACTTGTCCCCTTAGCTAAGCAGGGTCTGCCCTGGTTGCATCTGAATGGGAGACTAGAAGTGTGAGCAGCACTGTAAGATATTCCCCTCAGGGGATGGAGCTGCTCTGGGAAGAGCATCTAGGTTGCAAGTTCCCTCCCTGGCTTCTCCAAGTTAGGGCTGAGAGAGATTCCCCACTGCCAGTCTGTGTAGACCAGAGATTCTCAACCTTGGGTCCCTAGATGGTATTGGACTTTAACTCCCATAATCCCCAGCCACAATGGCCTTTGGTTGGGGATTATGGGAGCTGAAGTCTATCAACATCTGGGGACCCAAGGCTGAGAACCCCTGGTGTAGACAATACTGAGCTAGATGGACCCGTGGTCTGACTCAGTGTATGGCAGATCCCTTTGTCCCTTAATGTACTATCTATCCTTCTCCTATGAAGCTGCCTTATATGGACTTATTCCATCTAGCTCAGTATTGTCTAGCGGCTGGCAGTAACTCCCTAGGGTTTCTGATGAGCTTCTTTCCCCGTCCTGCTTGAAGGTGCTTGAACCTGGGACCTTCTGCATGCCAAGCCGATGCTTTACCAGTGAACTCTCTCCCCTCCTGTGTTGTGCATCTGATTGAAATCCTTTCTCCAGTATAATTTGCAGAGATCCCCTTAATCCCCAGCATATCTCGCTTTTGTGCGATAAACAAAAGCATTTGTGTCAGAGCCCCTTGAAGGGGCTCAGCCTTTCATGGCCTGTGACTCACACTCTTGAAACATGCTTGAATCTGATGTGATGCTTCTTGATATTCTAATCTCGCAAGACAAATTTCAATAGGCTGGGACTGGATTCACATTAGTGCAATTACCTGCAAACATAAGCCGAAGCCTTCTGTGATTTATAGATCAAAAGCCTGCTGCTCAGATCTGATATCAAAAGGTGTATTTAACCTTATGAAGCTTGTCGCCCAAATAAATTACAACTAAGCCTCCCTCTCGCTCCTGTTGAAGCCGAGGGGCTTGACTTTAATGAAATCGCAGGCTGTCGGGGAAGTATGCTTGTTTTAATACTATCCAGCATTAATGTTTTACCCTCACAGTATCCCCCACCCCAAATGGTGATGATGGGAAAATGTAGAGGATTTTAGCCATGGCAGTCTGAGAAAATGAAACCCAGATTTCCCTCAAGGGACCTCAAAGATCAGGTCCCAAGGGTGTGGAATGAACAGATGATTAGTAGTCTATAAACCAGAGCTGTTTAGCTGGTTGATGTGTTCAAATAATCGATTATAACTCTTCATTCCCTGATTAACTGGGAAGCAGCTTTTTTTATTTATTTATTTAACAAAAATGTCTGTGTGTACACTTCTATATGCAATCTGTACCCTCCATTTCCCCAGGGAGTGGGTCACATATACGGCAGCCTTCAGATGTAAGCTCAGTGCAGACAAGACCATTAAATGCTTATATGTCAGCGGCAGGGCTGGTAGGTCTACCCTGATTTTATCCCCTAGAACACACATGCATAAAACCTTGAACCCATCTGGAGATTATACTATGATGAACAGAGGTGTTTATATCCCTGGACTTCTAGGCCAATGTCCAGGGCCCCCCACACCCCCTGGGGCCCCCAAATCCTCTGTAGTCTGTCCTGGGTGATATGGTCGCCATGGCCCGCTGCTGGTCCCCATTGTGCCAGGCGGCCAAGTGTGATTGTGACCTGCGCCGGATGCTTTAGAGGCAGAGGGGGACTGCGGAAAGGAATCGGTGGGATGGGAATATGTGAAGATGCATATTGAAAAGTTTCTGCTAATGCATATTTGTATAAATAGAACAGTTTTATATTATTACATTCTTGTGAATTCAGTTGCTGTTTGTACCCTCAAGAACCCACGTGTTGAAAATACTGCATGTGTCACAGTGTACGTGTGTAGCGGGATGATGCTTAAGTGGGGGAGAGGGTGTGCTCCAAAGATCTTTAGGTCCAGGCTCCAAAATGGCTTAGCTGCACCTCTGATGATGAGTGTCCATGCCACAGGCAAATGTGCCAAGTCAAACCATTCCTCTAGCTCAGTATTGTCTGCATAGACCGGCAGCTGATCTCTGGGCATTTCAGATTAGTCTTTCCCAGCCCTATGCGGAGATGCCAGAGGTTGAACCTAGTACCTTCTGCATGCAAAGCAAATGCTCTTTCGCCAAGCTGGGGTCTTTCCCAGTCATTCATCTGTCACGTTACAGTATTTCTGGTGCTTTCAAAAAAAGTGTTGTCTGTCTTTAACCCTGATTAACCATGGACCACTATGTGAGAAAACACAAGGGCGCTTTCCAGACTAGCTGCTCATCAGCAGCAAAATGCCTCCGTTTGGAGAAGTCTCATTCAGAACGTAAACAGCAGGGGGAGCAGTCTCGCAGCAACTAACAACCCGAAAAACCAGCAACTTTTTCATGCCGGATGTATGACGTCCTTGCTCTATATCACAGTGATTAAATTCACAACAAGGCATTGGAAGTGTGAACTGCATCCTGCTGTCCACGTAGGGACTGTGGTGTCACGACGCAGGAAGTGTGGAAGCACACTTCCGAGATACGTCCTGACCCCGTTGTAGGGGCTAGTCTGGAAAATCGCCTTGGATATTTAAAGAATGAGAGAGAAACAATGCTTCTTTCATACTGCCTTCTGACAAAGTATGATCATAGAGAAGTTTGAGGTGGTTAGAGTTATAGTTATAGAATTACTACTACTAGTACTACTACTACTGCTACTGATATTTATATATCGCTCTTCAACTAAAGCTCTCAAAGTGGCTTACATAGAAAAATAAAGAATACATCAATAAGATGGACCCCTGTCCCCAAAGGGTTTACAATATAAAAAGAAATATAAGGCAGATAGAAGCAACAGCCACTGGAGGGATGCTGTGCTGGGGTTGGATAGGGCCAGTTGCTCTATCACATGCCACATCACAGCACTTGATTACTTAATCCCTTATTGTCTTTAACTGTAAACTTGAGGAAGGGGCCAACTTTGCCTTTGAAAACCAAAGCTATTCATATGAAACGCGAAATTCATATGAAAAGAGAGAAGGCATTGTGGAGATTCAAGAGATCGCATGGTCTTCACATGCTTGCAAATTTTCACACAAACAAATCTTCATTTACTGTGTGTTTTTGTTTCTTTTATCACCAAAAGGTAGAATAATCACTCCTTTACTTTTCTCTCAAACTGTTAATGTTCCTAACCTCCTTAATACAAATGAAAGGATTCTTGATATGCAAAATTTATCTTTTGGTGTGATGTGGGCATTGATTGAGTGCAAAATAAACACCCTGCCATCCTTTTGACTGAGCCCTACTGAAATCTCAGTGGCACTCTGTAACGCCCATCTAAGTGCGTAGCCTAATTTCCCTGTGCAAAGTACTAACTTTGCAATTCTGGAGATGGACTCCTTTCCCTAGACAGTGGTGCAGATGGCCATTCCTCAGTCATTCTCATGCGTGCCTCAATCTTGAACAGGAAGGGCAGCCTCAGCAATGGCAGGGTGTCATTCACTCTCTGCGTTGAACAAAATCGTGACTCCAAGAAAGGCTCCAATTAGGTTCAGCTACACTGGAAGCAATCATGTTCCCTTGGGTAAACAGGCTGAATCACTGAGGTTGCCTTTGGCTGAAGACGAATTCTAGTTTTCAAGGGAGTTGAAGGTATAATAGCCATTGATGTCCATATTATCTTGCTGGCCAAAGTCTATTTTTTTAGCCTACTTTCCAGCAGGTTTATGAGATCACCCAACATTTGCTGTGTGTGTCCATCCGTGTGTCCGTCTGTGTCTGTGTCCCCCGCATATCAACTTCGCAATGCCTGGACCAATATGTAGGAACACATAGGGACACCTCAACGGCGTAGTTTGTGATGATGTCATCCACCCCAATTCAAGGTGGCTGATGCATAAACTTTTGAGGTGCAAGTGGGAACCGATTTGGACCAGATTCGGTCCAGTTGTAGGGACACATAGGGACACCCCAAACTCATAGTTTGTGATGATGTCATCCACCCCAATTCAAGATGGTGGAAGCATACATGTTTGAGGTGCAAGTGGGCTAACTTGTGAACTGCCTAACCGATCTAAAAGTAGACCATGCAGTAGCAATGTCAACCCACCCATAGTGTGTCCAGTGCTATGTCCTATATTTCCAAACTAGCTCAGGGCCACAGTTAAGACACAGCGAATCTCACATGAATCTGTCCGGCTTATAAGAACTTTCAGGGAGGACCTCTTGCTGTTCTTCCAGTATTGTATATGGTTATCTCCCCCTGCCCCGCACACACACCACTCTTCATTATCAATTTTAGTGTAATTAAGAAAATGATTTGTGTTTTTCTTTGGGGACAAATTGTTATTCTGGCACATTCTCTGCTTTCAGTTTTTGTAATTACTGTACACTGTCTTTGATTTGTTGCATTTCATTCACGTAAACAGGGTGTGCTGTACTTCCTTTGGCTTCAGTATGTCCTGCACCTGTCAACCCTGGGCCTTGGAGCATCCAAGGGGTCAGCAAGGGAGGGAGGAGATGGGGCATGAAGAGTGAGCGTTGGCACGACTGGGACCACGGGAGGATGGAACCAGAGGTGCTCTTACCCCCAGACCTTAGGGACTCGGTCCAGTCCTCCAAGGTCCGGGGAGGCCTCCAAATAGCCGGGCCTGGGGGCCTCCGGCAACCAAACCCCCGTGCTTTAAAAGATATATATATATATATATATCATTACCGCAGATGAGGGGTGGCTGCAGGAGTGAGGAGTGAAGCAGTCCTTCTCCCCTCTCCCCACTCTCCCCCCTCCCCCTGGCGGCGGTGGGGACCAGAGTGACGCTGGCCCCGTCTGTTTTGGCCAGCATCTTTTTCCAACTGCAAAGCGTGCCTGCACAGTTAAGATAGTCGTAAGTCCGTGACATCACGGGCTTGCGATGATCTCTCATGGCTAGGGAGCCATGCAGGCAAGGCTAGACTAGAGTCAGGTGATGCAGGAGCCCTGAGGATCAGTCATTGGCTCCTTGCACCAGTAGGGTTGCTGGCCAAAGAGGGGAACTAGAGTCAATTCCAGTAAGGAGACTTCTAATCCTCCTGGCATGGGAAGGCAGGCAGCGATAGGAGAGCCAGTCAAGTGCCAGCAGGAAGTATAAAGGAGGAGAGCTGGTCTGGTGGTAGCAAGCATGAATTGCCCCCTTGGCTAAGCAGGGCCCACCCTGGTTTGCATTTGAATGGGAGACTACATATGTGAGCACTGTATGATATCCCCCCCTTAGGGAATCGGATCACTCTAGGGAGAGCACCTGCCTGCTGGCATGCAGAAGGTTCCAGTTCCTTTCCTGACATCTCCAAGATAGGGCTGAGAGAGACTCCCGCCTGCAACCTTGGAGAAGAGGCTGCCAGTTTGTGTAGACAAGACTGGGCTAGATGGACCAAGGGTCTGACTCAGTATATGGCCGCTTCCTGTGTTACTAAAGTCTTGCAGACGTGCTGCCTTCCTCTGTCTGGGCAATTTATTGCTGGAGAACTCCACTCTGTACTCCAGTGGTTTAGGGAGGGCATCGATGTCTGGAGGTTCTCACGGACAGCCCCCGCCCCACTCTTACCTTGCACGGCTGCGGCAGCCCACTCCCTGACCCGGCAGCCTTCGGGGACGCTGCCCTGTCCCTGCCCCCAGCTGGCTTCTGCACATGCTCAGATGCCCTATGAGTGCTGGCCAAGTGCCATGCCAACCACACCAACGGCTGCCACACATGTCCAGAGGCCAGCTGAGCAGTGGCAGAAGGGCAGCTGGGCTAGGGAGTGTGCCGCCATTGTGGGCTGCTGGGTCGCGCGCCACAGCAGGGGTGTTGGCTGCCCGGTGCCCACGGCAGCGAGGTGAGGATAAGGGGCAAGCAAGGCAGCCCCCGAAAAGAGCGGGGTGGCCCTTGGCAGCAGGGCAGACCAGGTTCTTGGGGCCCATGTGCCCAGTTACAGCTCCACCCCTGCTGGACTCTCTCCAGGCACTGCATAGCGGCTTCTGGCCTCTGGGTCTAGCCTGCATGTGCCCAGCTGCCCCCCCTGCCACCTGCTTTCTGCCTGCTCACCTCCATTTGCTTGAGTGCCTGGCTGCTGCTGCTGCTGCTGCTCAGGCAAAAATGCAGGCCTGATCTGGAAGGAAGGATTTAAAGCCAACGCAAGTCAGAACCAGTGTTCTCCCTCATTTTTGCCGTCTGTGTGCGGAGTGAGTTTTGTCCTGGGTGGCAGTATCAAGGCAGTGTGTGCGCGTGTGCATCCAAAATGGGGCCTTCCTGATTCAGCCTGAGCGGGATCTAAAATGTGTTGGAAATTATCTGTGGTGAGAGAATCCCTTTCTCATCATAGCAGAGTGCACAGAGGCACAACACAGCGGTAGTTTAGTTAGGCATGCATGTATCCTGAGAGTAAAGTAACTTGGAGCCAATTCATAGTTTCAAATCAATATAAAAGGCATTTATTAAGGAACTCCATTCTAGATAGGAAAGTGAGGAGTTAGGATCTCTAATCTAACTATCTAGCTGGATGCAGATGGATTCTGCATCCTCTCTGCACATATGGTGCAGGGAGAGAGGCCTGTCATGTTGCAAGGTAGGCGGGCAGGTAGGAAGAGAGAGGAAGGAGGAAGTTGAATCCCTAAGAGTAGCAATCTACATTTCAAAGGGATAGCATCAGAGCAGTGGAGAAGGGATGACCAATGTCTTGACTCTCTAGCCCTCTGATTTACTAGTCTGTCCTCCACTGTCTGAGGCAAAGAGACAGCGCAAAGTCCTGAAGTGAAGTTTGGGGGATCCTGCTAAGGCGAGACATCTGAGAATGTTCAAGAGAAGCCAAACAAGTTTCTCAAAGTCAAGAGAAATTTCTCAGAGAATTTCTACTCATCTCTAGCTCCCACACTATGAGCCCTTTATCTTGAGGAGTGAGAAAGGGCAAGAGGGTTAGCAGGGAGGGAGCCTTAAAAAGCTTCCTTCCCCGCAGACAATCCAGGGCTCCCTGTTGGGTCCACCCAGACGATTACCAGCTGCTGCCAGTAGTTTGAGGAGTCAGAGTGTTCACCTACTCTGGTTTTAGAGAGTGGCTGCCTGGGCGGATTTGCCGCCAAGGCACCACCAGGATTGGGCCCAATCCTGGCGGTACACACGAGCAGCCCAAACTTGGCTGGACTTCCTTAGCCCGGTTTTGCCTGCCCATGTGAATAGCTTCTATGACTGTTCCAGCCAAGTCTCAGCAAGACCAGCATTAGGCTGAGGAACTATCTTTATGGTGTGCGTTAGGTGAAGCTGGGAAGTATGCTCAGGGTCATCCAAGGAGCTCTGCAGGGATTTGAACTCATAGCTCCCTGGCAAGGGAGCATCTCTCAAGCCATGATGCCACACCCTTTTCAGCCCTAGCCGCTCTCTCTGGTTCCCCCACCCCAACCAATCTTAAAATGTAACTGCTCCGTTGATTAACACAGAGTGGAGACAGTTAAACGAGCCAAATGAGAGTTGCATTTTTCAGTGTCTAAAATTAATAATGTGAGAATGAAGAGGCAGATGAGAAGAATATAATTTAGCCTCTGAACATGAATAAATTATGGGACAGTGGCAGTGCTGAGGAGGACTAATTGAATGATTCTCTCCAGCTCTTTGATTGAGTCACTCTGGTTGCCTGTCCACCAGGAAGAAGACCAGCATGCTTCATTCATATGTTAATGCTGCACTGGCATTAAAAGTTAGAGTATCCATTACTTACACTTTTCATCATTACCTTTGAAACTATAAGGATGGTGCTGGGAAGTTTTGACTCTTCTTTCAAGCTGGGCTACCACAAGAGTCTCTGTGATACAGATTGTGAAATTACTTGTTACAGAAATGTGAGTTCTGTTGTAAGGCAAGGCAAAGTTGTGCCGTCGAGTCGGTGTTGACTCCTGGCAACCACAGAGCCATGTGGTTTTCTTTGGTAGAATACAGGAGGGATTTACGATTGCCATCTCCCACACAGTATGAGATGATGCCTTTCAGCATCTTCCTATACCGCTGCTGCCTGATATAGGTGTTCCCCATAGCCTAGGAAACATACCAGCAGGGATTTGAACTAGCAACCTCTTGCTCCCTAGGCAAGTTACTTCCCCGCTATGCCATTAGGTGGCATAGGAGTTCTGTTGTAGGCCCCACAATTTTCTCTTTTCCTGTCTGTCTTTTTATTTATTTATTTATTTATTTATTTATTTATTTATTTATTTGGCATATTTCTATACCACCCCAAACATTTCTATACCACCCCAAAAGTTCTCTGGGTGGTTCACAAGACAATAAAAACAACCAATAAAAAGATCAACGTATTTCAACAATTAAAATTTAAAAATTTTAACCCTGCCAAATTCCCATCTGATTCTAATATTTCCAATAATGTATTGATTGACTCTAAAGTACAGGTATCTTGTAAAAACACTATATCGTCTGCAAAGGCTCTTAGTTTGTATCTTTGTGTCCCTATTGACAATCCTTGTATTTTGGTCTCTTCCCTTATCATCCTGCACATAATTTCCAAGACCAATATAAATAATAATGGAGACGGGGCAACCTTGTCAAGTACCTTTCTGAATACTAATACTAAAATAATCTGTAAATTTTCCATTAACCTTAATGTTTGCTTTTTGCTCAGAATATATAGACCCAATCGGCCTTATATAATTAGCTCCAAACTCTACAATTTCCAGGGTGTTCAACATAAATTGCCAGGAGATGTTATCGAAAGCCTTCTCTGCATCCAAAAACAACATAGCCAGTTGTTTACCATTATGCTTTTCGTAATATTCTAATACATTCAAAACAGTTCGCACATTGTCCTTTATTTGCCTTTTTGGTAGAAATCCAGCTTGATCTTCATGAATTAATTCTACCAGGACCCCCTCCATTCTTTTAGCAAATATAGAAGCAAATAATTTATAATCATTATTATGTAAGGAGATTGGTCTATAATTTTCAACCAGAGTTTGATCGTGGCCAGGTTTTGGTATTAATGTAATAGTCACTTTCCCCATTAATTTCTAAGCATGTGGGAAGGATATCCCAGCTTCGAAAAACAATGCAATGAGCAAGCAGAAGAAAATAACCATTCCTCGGGCTGTTAGATACAATCATATCTGGGGGAGGGATCCTTTTCTGCTCTGTGACACTGTGAGGCATTAGAATTTGAGCACAACGCAAAATGCATCCACCAAGCCTCCTTGTTTTCTGTTGGTGGGGGGAAAGAAGGGAAAAGGTGGCAATTCAGTTTTAACATCTTTTCCCTAAAATGACCACTTTCTGCTGGAATTTCTCACTAGCTCGCCTACAGCTTGTCAGCAGCCCTTGGTGTAATCCGTTGAGACAGTAAAATTCCTTACCATCCTTGGGCAAGGCCATAGTGTCATTGCTGTGGTAGCATTTATTTCTCTGGCCAGTGACTAGTTTTTCCCCCTGGAAGCCATCTTGAGAAGAGATGAGAGGGGGGTGGGCAACGTTTCTTGCATCCCCGCTCCCCATAAGTTCTGCTGCCCAAATCTCATTGCTAGCAATGCTGCTGATCTACACCTCTCAATTCTCGACTGGCTTATCAATTGCCAGATGGGCCAATCAGAGGGATGGATTTGAGCCAGTGGACTCTATTTGCCGATCCCTAACCTCTCCTTCTGGATTTTCTTACGGTGAGACCATACCCAATACTAAAACTTGGGTCTTCTAGATCAGGTACCAGAATAAGGAAGACCTTTTGTTCTGGTAGCGGGAGAAAGTGCCATTCTTTGGGAAAGGACATCTCCAGCTGCAATCCTATGTACAATTTTCTAGCAGTAGGATTTACTTTTTAGTATAGGATTGCACTGCACCGCTATTACTGAGCAGAGCAAGAATATAAAGCTGCAAGTATGCTGTGTACTCTTTCTCTGGGGCTATTCCCACGACTGCGCTCATGTGCAGTCGGGCAGGTGTGGGGGGTGAGGCAGGGTTCAACCTACCTCCTCCCCGGCAACTGCGGTGAGCCCCTGCAGTGCGCAAGCCACGCACCCAAATGACCAGCACTGCTGGGAGCAGTGCGGAGGACTCTTTGTGTTGCTCCTGGCCGTGCTGGTAAACAGAGGCTGGGACTCATTGTCCCAGCTTCCATGAATCCCACAAAGCACCGTATGCTGAGCACTGTGGGATTCCCCCCCGAGACAGGAGCTCTAGGCACGTATCTCTGTGTCAGTGCGAGCTGCAAGCCCCTCATGCTGACACATGCTCTTTGGAGCCACATTAAGGGTGCATTTGTGCCCTTAACCATGGCTAACAGCCGGGCATCAGCGCTGGGTTTAGCACCACAGTGCCGCAGAGATCCATGTGGATCCTGGCCGTTCTCACAGGCAGCAAAGCCCAGGCTTGGCTGCTTGAGCCTGGGTGTGGCTGCTCATGAAAACAGCCTTCCCCTCCCTCCCTCCCTCCCTCTATCTCTCCCCCCCTCCCTCCCTTCCTCTCTCCCTCCCTCCCTCTCTCCCTCCTTCTCTCTGTCTCTCCCCCCCTCTCCCTCCCTTCCTCTCTCCCTCCCTTCCTCTCTCCCTCTCTCCCTCCCTCTCTCTCCATCATATGCCTTTCTTGTATTTTCTCCATCATTTATTGTCTTCTGCTTTCTAGAACACTAGATCTGAACTAAATACGTGGAAATTAAGCCAGAAATGCATGATGATTCTGGTCATTACACTAGGGAATTGACGAGGGATGTTGAGCTTTCCTTAGGGTCTCATAAAATCTGTGTAAAATGCCCATGTCCCACTTGTACAGAGGCTGTTGCCTCTGAAAATTCAGGCCATGGTAAAGCCATTTGGATGACCCAGAACCCATGCAAGAGCTGCTTTAAAGGTGTACCATGTGACACCTGTAACCATATGAAGAAGCAGTTTTGTGTAGCTTCTAACTGCACATCAAGCCTAGTAGTACCTGAGGCCCCCAGATTCCCAAGTGGCAGCAAGGGGATGAGAACACTGCCCTGGCCCATTTCCAGGCCCAGTTCAAAGTGCTGGTTTTCACCATTAAAGCTCTAGGCAGCTTGGGACTGGGTCAGCTGAGAGAGTGTCTTGCCCCATATCTCCCAGCTCACACCTTAAGATCTTCCTCGGAGGCCCTGCTCCAAATGTCCCACCAAATAAGGTGAGGCAGGTGGCTACTAGGGAGAGGGCCTCGCGCCCCATTTATGGACCAGCCTCCCCAGTGAGGTTCTCCTGGCACCTTCACTTTGTACTTTTAGATGCCAGGCGAAGACCTTACGGTTCACTCAGGCTTTTGAAATTTTATTTTAAAAATTGTTGTTTTTTTTAAAAAAAAAGTTGTAGTTTTTTGTGTGTTATTTGATGTGTTTTTATTGGATGTTTTAATTTTCCATTGTGAGCTGCCCAGAGAACAATTTGTGGCTAGCAAAGTTGCTTATCATTATCATTCATTCATTCATTCATTTAACAATACTACACTTAAATTCATAGGGAGCTGAGGTTTGCACAGGATCATGTGGCTGCCAACCAATTTAAACCATTAAAGGAGCACTTTCAGAAAATTCTGAATCCCTCTTCATCCTTCCTGTTCCTCATGAAAACAAGGTCCTGAATGTCTTTGCATTTCATATGTGTTTGTATATAGCAGAACACATTATTGTACTGTTGCATCAATTTAATTTACCTTGGTTGTACTGTTTTAATTAGGCTATGATTCTGTGCACAGAAAAGGCAATTAGCTGACATTTCACAATGCTAAGTAACCACTTGGTGCTTATTTTAATCTGTATAGTCTTCTGTTGTGTGTACCAGAGTTTAAGAATTTATAGATTATTCTCTGAAATACCTGATATTGCATGCAAACCAGAACTAAACCACAAATACATTTATATCAGTTGCACTATCAAGCAGGCAATGGAGAGAGAGAGAGAGAGAGAGAGAGAGAGAGAGAGAGAGAGGTCTGTGACCTTGGATTTTGTGATATTTCACATGCAAATGATCAAGTATCAACTGCAGGTTGCCTGGGTTTGGGAAATTATATTGAATTATAAGCCAAAAAAGAAGATGGCATAGCCCATATAGCATGTATGATAACACCAGACTGAACAGAAACATATTCTGGGCACATTTTTGTTCTTGAAAGAGACTGGTCCTCTGTCCTCTGAGATGTATTAGAGACATAACAAGATAAATAATTAAGAAAAATGGAGGCTGGTACAGCCATAGCAGAATAGCTCCCAGGAGAAATCTTTCAAACCTACCAAGATAAGCAGCAAAGTGGGAAGATTAATGATGCCGGTCAGTATCCAATTCCAGTAGATATAGTACCACAAATTCTTCCATGGAGCATCCATAGTATTGAACAAGCATCTTTCTCCTTGACGATGGGTCATGGGGCCTGTCAGGAATATTTAAACAGTATCTGAGTGTATTAATTGTCTTATGGGTATGCCCATACTGAGTCACTCAGAAGCATTGTGTATGGCCACATCTTTGAGGCTGAAAAGGATAAATGGGCATACATCTGACATTAAAAATGACACTGAGAAACTAGGGGGAGGTCATTGCAGTCCTCCAGGACTCTCTGCAGCTGACCTGAACATCAGTAGTCTACCAAAAAGAAACTTCAAAGAGAGTCGAATGTGAAATGGCTGAAATAGGAGATTTTAATCTATTTATCTGATGTTTTATCAAGAAGACCAAGGTTTTCTCTTTCACTGTAGAATTTAAATTTAAATTGATTGATTAAGTGCCATCAAGACAGTGTCGACTCTTAGCGACCACATAGATAGATTCTCTCCAGGATGATCTGTTTCAACTTGGCCTTCAAGGTGTCTCAGTGGTGCATGCATTGCTGTTGTAATCAGTCCATCCACCTTGCTGCTGGTCATCCTCTTCTTCTCTTTCCTTCCACTTTCCCCAGCATTATGGACTTGTCCAGGGAGCTGGGTCTTTGCATAATGTGTCCAAAGTATGATAGTTTGAGCCTGGTCATTTGTGCCTGGAGTGAAAATTCTGGATTGATTTGTTCTATGATCCATAGTTGCATAACAACATCCAAAAAGGTTGTGTCATTACATTAGGTGCCTGGGATTTCTCCCAATCAAATAAAAAAAAGCACACCTTTATTCTTCTAAGTACTACAAAACATTTCCTTAACACATTGGTTCTTCAGGAATCTGGTTTTGAAGTAATGGATCTTAAAATAAAGGTTAACTATGGAAGTTCAACATGTCAAGAGGCTCTTAAGGAAACGGATTCATACAAGTGAAAATGCACAAGTGAAAATTCACAAGCAGTTCCTCATGGTGTTATAGTTTCAGAGGGTAGAATAAGAAATCCATTCCTTGGAGGGAAAATGGGATACAAATTTGGATCAGAGAATGATATCCCATATATTCGGAATGATGACAACGTCACCGCCTAGAGATGTACATATCAGGCAGTAAAGAAATATGATAGATAGATAGATAGATAGATAGATAGATAGATAGATAGATAGATAGATAGATAGATAGATAGATAGATAATGTCCCATAGTACTCAGTAAAGTAATGTCCAGGAAAAGCTCTGGGTTATGCAAAGAGGCTGAGGCTGAAGACCAGAACAAGAACAAAACACCACAGCTGTGGATAGTTTCCACAGTGCTACCAGATCTGAAAGTGCCACTGTCGGAATAAATTCTGACATGATTTTCATTGATCTCTGTTGTGTTGGAAGTGTTGGGATTCTCTGCTGTGTCCAATCTATGTTGGAATTGTCAGCATTGTCAGAGCGGATCCTGTTTCTGAACTTTTTGTAGCTGTTTCTGCCATGAAACATGGCAGAAAGTGCATTTAAAATTATTATTATTTATTTACACAGTCAGACAGGTGTTATTGACTGGTTTGTTTTATCCAGACATCGAGTCCTTCCCAAGGACCTGGGATGGCTGAATTTTATTGTCAGTGTTGTTGCTGTTATAGATATCGTCGTAGAATATAGGATGTTCCCAGTAAAGCTGCTTTTTGTAATTGGCTGATGGTGATTTCTGTGGCCCCTATGGTGTTGAGGTGCTCTTCAAGGTCTTTTGGAACTGCACCCAGGGCACCAATTACCACTGGGATTATTTTGGTCTTTTTCTGCCACAGCCTTTCAATTTCAATTTGTAGATCTTTGTATTTGGTGATTTTTTCTATTTTTTTCTTCTATTCTGCTATCCCCTGGTATTGCTATGTCGATTATTTTAACTTCTTTTTCTTTCTTCTCGACTACAGTTATATCTGGTGTATTGTGTGGCAGATGTTTATCTGTTTGTAGTCGGAAGTCCCATAATATTTTTGCATCTTCGTTTTCTACAACCTTTTCGATTTTATGGTCCCACCAATTTTTGGCTACAGGTAGCCCGTATTTTTTTGCAGATGTTCCAGTATATCATCCCTGCTACTTTGTCATGCCTTTGTTTGTAGTCAGTCTGTGCAATCTTTTTACAACATCTGATTAGGTGGTCCAGTGTTTCATCTGCTTCTTTACAAAGGCGGCACTTGCTGTTTGTTGTTAACTTTTCTACTTTTGCTCCTATTGCATTTGTTCTTAGTGCCTGTTCTTGTGCAGCCAGTATTAAACCCTCTGTTTCTTTCTTCAAGTTGCCATTCTTAAGCCATTGCCAGGTCTTGGTGATGTTTGGTTTTCCTCCATATATTGTGCAAATATTGACCATGCAGTGTCTTATTTTTCCATTTTTCTGCTGAGTTCTTGACTTGTTCTTTCTTGTAGGCCTGCTTTGTTTCATTGGTGTTGAATAGTTTCGCATTATTGACCATTGAAGTGCATCTTCTTTACTGTCCTTGATATATTCTTCAAGGCCTCTTCTCCTTCTCTACTGTTTGATGGACTTGCAGCATTCCTCTTCCACCTGAGCTGCGTGGGAGATATAGCCTATCTACATCACTGCGGGGGTGCAGAGCATAATTGATGGTCATGATTTTCCTGGTCTTACGATCTAGCGTCTCTAGCTCTGCCTGGGTCCAGTCTATTATTCCTTCAGTGTATCTGATAACAGGTAATAGCCCAGGTGTTTATGGCTTGTATGGTGTTCCCGCCATTGAGTTTGGACTTGAGGATTTTTCTAACTCTCCTGATGTATTCACTTCAAATTTTTCTTTTAACTTCAGTGTGTGCGATGTTATCAGCCTGGAGAATGCCCAAGTATTTGCAATGTTCTTTCTCTTCCAGATTCTTGATGTTGCTTCCATTGGGCAGTTCTATTCCTTCTGTTTTTGTTATTTTCCCTCTGTTCATTATTAATGCAGCACACTTGTCTAGTCCAAACTCCATTGCTATATCGCTACTGAATATACGGACAGTGTTTAGCAGTGATTCAGTTTCTGACTGAGACTTTCCATACAACTTCAGATCGTCAGATGGTTTATTTTACTTGATGTTTTAGATGTTTGGTATCCCAGGCCTGTTTTGTTTAGTATTTGTGAAAGTGGGGTCATGGCGATTACAAACAACAGATGGGATAGTGAGTCCCCTTGGAAAATGCCTCTTCTAATGCTAACCTGTCCAAGTGTCTCGCCATTAACTGTGTATTTCACATATTTTTTTAATTATATTATTATTATTATTATTATTATTATTATTATTATTATTATTATTATTATACATTTATATCCTGCTCTTCCTCCAAGGAGTCCAGAGCAGTGTACTACATACTTAAGTTTCTTTTTCACAACAACCCTATGAAGTAGGTTAGGCTGAGAAAGAAGTGACTGGCCCAGAGTCACCCAGCTAGTCTCATGGCTAAATGGCTGAAAATCAATGGGTGGACTGATTCTCTTCAAATTCAACACACACAGTGCTGTCATCATGTACTACCACCATGCAAAGTCTTAAAAGCTTTCTGCGCAGCCATTCTGGAGTTATTTTTGTGTGTGTTTGTTTTCCTCTGATCCTTATTGGTGGGGGGGAGGGTGTGGCAGAATCCAGTGTAAGATGGAATTTCTGACATGTTCTGACATTAAACACAAGTGCTGATTCCAATTCTAACCATATTTATGTCTGATTGTATTGCGTCTGATCAGAGTTCAGATCAGACTATTGTTCCTAGTAAGCACAGTCTTACAAAACACTCAGGGGAGCAGGTGCAGGTATAGGACACCAAGTCTTTCTCTCACCTGACCCCAAACCTCCAGATGTGTGGTACAGTACTAGCATCAGGGATAATAATTTTGATACTTGTAGTCCATCATTGTGGGGTATGTATACAGCCGCTACATCCATTTCCCCCCTTTATTTCAAATAATAAGTAATACAATTAACATTCATATATGATCACATTTTAGGAACACACACACACACACACACACACACACACACACACACACACCCTCTACCTCCATGCCTGCCAAGCCAATCTTATACTTCACGGTGTCACAATACGTCTTTGCATTTACATTTTTAATCTGAAATCTCATCACTTTGGACTTCATTTCAGAAACCCTCTTAATGCCAGGTTTCATTGGTGAAACATCACAAAGCATGTCATCATCTGGACCAGATAGGGCTTTCGCAATGCTATTGCTGTGAAACAGCTGCAGATAATCCTGTTTGATCCGCTTGCAATGTATGACTGTCAACCTATCATGGAAATCTCTTCTCATTGTTCCAAAAGGCATCTGATATTTCATGCATTCATTTTCATCTTGCAAAACTCTTTGGCTGAGAATATTTACTTTGAATTGTCACTATTTCCTCGGTGGCCCCAAATGTTTTTGCAAAGCCTTGGGTGAGGTTGGGTGAGAGGGAGAAGCAGCATCTGTCAGGGGGTGAATGGTGGACTGGACCCATGTTGAAGCCTGAAGACGGCATGATCCAGACAGGAAGCAAGCAGGGCTAGAGAACAATGCAGCCAGAACTCTTCCCACCCTCAAAGCTGCTTGAATCCAGCAAGAAGTAATTATCCAGCATCTTGTCCAGTTGTGTCCATTTTTACTCAACTTGCGAAAATTTTAATAGGGGCCCTTCATTTTTCTTCAGTATTGTGGCTGAAACTCTGGGAAGTGCCTCCAGATTAATATAGCTTGTGAACTGCAAATTAATAAGCTGAAATAAATGAAGTGCTCTGTGTCGTCAGGCCATTAATATGATATCAGGATGTAATGTCAGAAAATGATGATAATTAAGGGCCTGGCGTGGTAACCTTGAAGGACGCTTCCATGAGCAATTCCCATGGAGTCAACAGGGCTGCTCATGTGACGAAGTACTGCTTAAACTAAGTGTCAAACCTTCATTAATTAAATCCAGATTTCATAGAATTTGTTTAAGAACCTATTAGCAATCAGGCAAAATTGATATTTAGCACCACGACAACGCAGCTTCCGTTGTGGAATAATTAAATTTGATGACTCCTATCAGATATGGGTTTTTATTTTCTGTAACTTCCATTTTGCATGCTCTAAAAGGAGGTGACATGTTTAAAAACCAGTCGAAAGGAAATATGTCCCTGTAGGTTTAAAGAGGCAGGGTTGCCTTTCTGCATTGATGGTGTTTTGTATTAGGGTAAAACAAAAGACAAAGGAAGAGAGAGAGAGAGACAGAGAGGGAGGGAGGGAGGGAGAATGAATAAAATATATTTTTTAGAATTGCAATACCTATAACATACTCATAATATAATGAAGTGTACAAAGGATTGTTAATTCAAGAATAAAACCAGTATCACTACAAAGTGGAAATATGTATACTCCACCAATAGTTAGTCCATGCTTAGAACATAATTGGATATCCTGGTATCAGTCAATTCCATAAACAATCCGATGGTGCATTCTTCTTTTAAGTTCTGGAGTTGAAGAAGTCCAAATGCAAAATAACTGCTGTCCCAATGAATTGCCAGATGTGTTTCGACCAGGATATCAGATTATGTCTTAGGCGTGGACTAACTATTGGAATATACCTATTTCTACTTTTTTCTTTGTGGTTTTATTTGATACTGGTTTTATTCTAATTCTCAATAACATATTTTTATACTACAAACAAACACACACACACACACAATATAGGTTCTTTTGTGTTTTGTCTTTGTATATGTGAACCCAGTCACCAGTCCTTTGGCGGGGGGGTTGTTTTGTACTAGTGTCATTTGTGTGCCAACTGTCTCTGTTAACCAGAAGGTCCCTAGTTTTTGGTAAATGTACAGCCCCTAGTACATCACTGTCCCTATTTTCTCACTGTTTTTTCCTTTGGGGAATCACTTGTTACAATTTGGGAGACGGTTTGTTCATGTGAGTTGCTAGCGCCATCATTTTTCAGGGTTTAGTTTCTTTCCTAAAGTTTCTAGAAGTTAAATCTGAGAGAGAGGAATTGGTATAATTTCTCTCTTGTGCATATTCATGTACATCAGAGGTTCTCACACTTGGATCTCCAGATGATGTTGGACTACAACTCCCATCATCCTCAGCCACAATGCTGGGGACCCAGGTTTGAGAACCCCTGATGTTGACACATGCATGCCAACCAAGCTACCTGTTTATATATTGCAGCTGCTAAACCACATTTTGAGCCATTGAGGGCCTGAGAGCAAATATGTTTTACAAGTATATCCTTCCAGTTGGTCACCCTCTTCGCTCTTGAATCCTTGGAGGACAGGCTATTCTAGAGCACAAATGAGCAGCAGCTCTGCTGATGATCTATAGGGTGAGAAGTGGGGTGCTCCAAGCATATCCCTCTTTTCATCTGTGAAATGCTGGGGGAAATGGTATCACTAAAAGCAGATGACATATGAAACAGAACTAATGTAAGGTGCGGCATTTCAAATATACTGCAAATATTAGTTTTGTTAGTTTGGTGACGCAGTACGTCCAGGGATTATGAACCACAGAAATAGGAAACTATTAAATAACCCAATTCTACCTGTAAGGTTCTTCATACACTGATGTCTTTCTTTCAAAGGGAGGGAGGGTGGGAGAGGGAGAGAGAGGACACTCTTTAATATTGTAACTTAAAGTTTACTTGGCCTTGTAATCTAGGAGTAACAAACCGACCTTGTAGTCTAGGAGTAACAGAGGAACAAGATAGGGCCTGGATTGGTTCCCATGCAATTTTGTGCATAGACATAGCAATCTGACCTCCACCTAACCAATGAAATGCAAACAAAACAAGAGGAAGAAGCTGTCTCTGTGACATGGTATCATGGTAACATTTTTAACAGCTATACCAGCGCTTCCTGCATATGTTCTTTCGTTTATAAGAACAGGTGGCACCTGACATGTCACTCCAACTCCAGCCACAAGGTGTAGATGGATTGTGTGTGTCCATGGAACCACAGATCCTATTTAACTATTCTTGCTTTGACGAGAACAGATGTCATTAAGGCAGCAGTCCTAAGCACTAGGGAGTAAGTGTCATTGAACTCTGAACAGACATGTATAAGATTGCAAAGCGCCTTACCTGAAGGAAGCCACTGAACCTCTTGGACCTAGTATTTACACAGTAGGGATAAAAATGTGCTTCCAAACTGATCCCTCCCCAAGACAAAAAGAGAAAAAAAGAATCATAGTGTTGAGGGCTGACTTTCAATAGATCACAGCGAGGGAGCTACTCTGCTGCATATGAAATCCTAGGAGGCACCAAATAAATGCGGTTGTGCACATGATGTTTCAGTGGGGGGGGGGGGAGGCAGGATTGCACCTACCTTCCCCCTAGATGATGTGGTGCAGACCTGAGGCCCCGCGGCTCATGCACCCACATGACCTGTGCTGCCGTGAGTCCTGCAGCATTCTGGAGGCCGGGGAAATGCAGCCCAGCCTCCAGAAATCCCACAATGCACCATGTGAGGAGTGCACTACATTGGGGGATTTCCCTGTGAGCCACCGGGTGCTCCACGTGCCTGGTTCTGTTTCTGCAGGCAGCCCATGGAGACACACGACTGGGGACTGAAGTAAGAGGGTGTTTTTACCTCAGTAAAAGCCCAGCGGTGGTGGGGGATGGGGGCAGGCTACCAGGATTGCCCTTGATCCCAGCACTTCACACGAGCAGCCCTACCCAGGTAGGGCTTTGCAAACCCGGGTAGGGTTGCTTGTGCGAACCGCCTTGATGTTGGCTAACAAAGCCACCTTCTTGACCGAGAATGGACTTCTGCTTAAATTCAGAATAACTGAAATTACACAATCTATTTCTTTAAAAAGGAGCTGGTGAAGTAGAGATCCTTGACCAAGGATGGACTTCTGCTCAAGTCCCGAACAACTGAAATTACACAATCTATTTCTTTAAAAAGGAGCTGGTGAAGTAGAGATCCTTGACCAAGGATGGACTTCTGCTCAAGTCCCGAACAACTGAAGTTACACAATCCGTTTCTTTAAAAATGAGCTGGTGAAGCAAAGATTCAATAGTGTGGGTGTTAGTAGAGCAAATATCCGTTATCAGTAGTGTTTCACTTCTGGGAATGTCCCACAGAAGAAGTTTCTCCTTGCCTCTTGGGTGGTCCAGTAGCAATCCTGCCACCTTTCAAAGGGTCAAATTGACAGAATAAACGTTGTAGTCTTCCCAAATCCTGATCTCTGATGTGGTGTCACAGTTGATGGGTCAAGATGTTAATGTAATGGCCGGGTATGCCAGACTTCAGAAAGCATCTTCTCTTCATTTTGATCTTGTTGGTACCCTGAGAAGGAGCCCACAATAGGGAAGAGACTATTGTAAATGTGCTTACAGCATCACAAAAATCTTTCTAGAATTTTGCAAGACACTTCTCTAAAAATACTTGCATGTTTAGCAGCCATATGCCCCTGCCCAAAATGTTGCCTGCCGCAAGTACTACACACACGAGTCTTGCAACATCAAAAACCTCATGAGGGGCGGGGGGCACCATGTGCCAGAATCCCTTACGATTCACTGTTGTGGCTGTGAACAACTGACTTGCAAAGGTTCCGGAGTGCAGTTCTAAAATTGCTCACACATCTTAGCAATGTTTGCAAATAGACAAATGGTATGACAATTTTAGAGCTTGCCTGTTTGGACTTTCAAGCTGTTTGACTGGCTTCAAAAGCGACACACCATCTTCCTGCTTGATGTTTAGTAGCTTTTAGCTTGATGTTGTTCTTTGCCAGCTAAAACAATTTACAGATTATTTCCTGCCACCAGCTTAAACTAATTTAAAAATAGTGTGTTTTTTTCTGGTATAGTCTCCTGAACCTATCCTCTAACTTTACAGGAGCAGCTTGAATCAATATAGCAAGGCGGATCAGGGCACAAAGGCAGGCTTTTGTACATAAAAGCAGGTTTCTGTGCTTGTAACTGATGTAAATTGTGTAGTGTAAATGCAATTGTGTACAGGACAACCTCGTTGCTTCCGGAGGTTACATTCCTCACCTATTACCACGAGTAATGGAACAGCGACTAAGGAGGCATTATGGCTATGGGGGAAGGGGGGTTAGGTTCCAGGGTGGAGGGAAAAGTTTTTAAAGATTGCCAAAACCAGCCCAGAACTCACTGTGATGTGCTTCGCGGGCTTCCTGTGTGCCCAGGAATGCTCCCCAAAAGATGAAATACATCAAAATATGTGAAAAAGGGGATCCAATTTCATGAAGAAACGAGTCACAAAATGGCTCCTTTAGACAAAATGGAGAGTAGAAGTCACCTCTGCAGTCACTTTTGGACCTCTAAGAACTGTGGATACATGAGTGTTAACCCTATTGTATCCATGGATACTGGAAACGGGTGTCTATTAGACACCCCACGGATATGCGGAACTGTGGATAGCAGTTCCACGAATAACAGAATTGTCTTGTATTTGAATGTGAACCATGCGGTCACATGTTCCCATCCAGTGACACTAGATATGGGCCAGCCAGTTTGCCAGGATTCTGATAACAGTACCTTCCCCCTCATTCATTTGAATGTTCATTGGCATTCTGTGACATCACAGCAGCTCTGGCAGTGTCTAAGCAAGATCATAGACAGGCAAGCAGATAGCAGGCAGAAGACAGTTTTAGAGCTAAACTAAATGTCATGAAGGAGACCTATGAATAAGATGTAATAGGTCACCTGAGATCATAGGTCACCATGAGGTCACCATGATGTAATAGGTCACCATGAGGTCACCTGATTTGGCTCTGGACTGCAGAGCTAGTGGGGTGTAATCCTTCTCCCCACCAATACACACCATTTTCTGTGAGCAACTTGACCCCTGAAGCTTTTTATTGTAAACCACCCAAAGATGTGAGTTTGGGGCAGTATATAGATGGATGGATGGATGGATGGATGGATGGATGGATGGATGGATGGATTAAATAAAGCAAGCAAGCTGCTTTTGCATTTAAGTCCATATGGACAAAATACACACACACACACACACACAATTTCAGGAGTGAAACTAGTTTCGGGGAGCCAAGTGGTACAAAGAACGTTACTAGGGAGGTGGGATTTTGCTATACATTGAATACTTATAGAGGTAAGGTAATTATTAATGATTCTCATACCTAGCAGGATGCACAGGCTTCTGCAGCTGGTTTTGGGGCAGAGGAGTGAGGAGAGATGGCTCCCACTTAGATTACTGCAATTGTACATGGGGCTGCCTTTGAAAATGGTCCAGAAACTGCAGTTGGTACAAAATAGGAACATAGGAAGCTGCCATATATTGAGTCAGACCATTGGTCCATCTCGCTCAGAATTGCCTACACAGACTGGCAGCAGTGGCTTCTCGAAGGTTGCAGGCAGGAATCTCTCTCAGCCCTCTCTTGGAGATGCTGCCAGGGAGGGAACTTGGAACCTTCTGCTCTTCCCAGAGCGGCTCCATCCCTAAAGGGAATAACTTACAGTGCTCACACTTCTAGTCTCCCATTCATATGCAACCAGGGTAGACCCTGCTTAGCTTAAGGGGGCAAGTCATGCTTGGGACCACAAGATCAGCTCTCTTCTCCAAAATAGGGCTGCAAGATTATTAACTGGGTCTACACGTTTTGAGCATATCATGCCAGTGCTTGTCAGCTGCACTGGTTCCCAGTCCGCTTCCTGGCCCAATTCAAAGTGCTGCTTTTAACCTTTAATGCCCTAAGAGCATCTTGCCCCATATGTCCCAACTAAGACCTTAAGATCTTCTTCAGAGGCCCTGCTCCGAGTGCCCCTGCCAAACAAGGTGAGGCGGGTCACTACTAGGGAGAGGACCTTTTCCCTGGTGGCACCCTCTATCTAAATTGTTTTACGTTTTTCTGTATGTTTTAACTTGTTTTTATGTTATTGTTAACCACCCAGAGATGAAAGTTTGGGGCAGTGTACAAATCTGATTGAGTGAGTGAGTGAGTGAATGAATAAAGTTCCAGGCTGGTAGAGGAGGAGTGAAAGGAGAAATGTTTTGGGGAGAGCACCCACAATCTCTTGCTACCCCTTGGAGTCATCTTTTCCAAATTGTCCCCTTCCTCTCCACAATTGCTGTGAGACACTTTTGAAATTCAAATATCTCCTTCAGGTCATTCACACAATCAAAAACTGCATTCTACCCAGGTTTGGGAGCTGTGTGTGCTCCCAATTTTTGGTTGTGTGGAAGCAAGATAAGAGGAAAACCTGGGTAGAAATGATTGTATGGAGCAGTGTAGGAGGAAAAGCTACCCAGGTTTTGCTTCCAGGCAATCACTTCTATCTAAGTTATCCTCCTCCTCCTCTTCCACGCAATCACTTCAACCCAGGTTTTCCTCCGACCTTGCTTCCACCCAAGGAGGCGCTTCACATGATTGGTGTGAAGCGCCATTAGGGTTAGTACAAGGAGAGCCCGCTTTCTCCGCACACGGGCAGAGAGCTGTCCCTGGGCGGCCGAATCGGCTGCCTACACAATTGCCGGCTCCATTACAGAGCTGGCAGGGCAGGTGGGGATTGGGGGTCAGGCGGTCCTTGGAAGTTCCAGGATGCCCCATGTGAGCAGGGTGGGGTATTCTGGAGAGACTCCCGGGGCCAGGAGGCTTGTTTTAGCCTCCTGGCTGGGATCTCCTCATGTGTTGCCACAGCGTGCAGCCGCACTGTGACAGCACACAATCAACTAAACAGAGTTAGCGCTGACTCCACTAACCTCATTTAAGGGGAGGGGTACTTTTGGTAGTTTGCTCCCATGGCAACAGGTGACCAGGAGAAATCAGGCTAGGCTCCCTTAGCCCAATTTCTCCTGGTCGTGAGAAGAACTTCAATCACTTCTACCCAGGTTTTCCTTTTACCTTGCTTCCCCACAACTGAAAATTGGGAGCATACACAGCTCCCAAACCCAGGTAGAACACAGTTTTTGTTTGTGTGATGGACCTCAAGGTCTAATCTGCCCCTTCATTCATTCTATTTATATTTTTCACTAATTTACCAGATCAAAAATTGAAATGGCATTGTCGCATCCCAGAAGATTCCTACTGTCACTTTTCAAAACAGGAATGCAGTAAACCCTTTTCTCTTTTTTCTGCTTTTTACATTCATGGTTTTTTCTTCTTCGTTTCTCTTACAAAATCATAGCTGAAAGTGAAAGTCAGTGTACAGCTAGCTTCCTTCCCGTTTGCACTAACAACTTGCTGATTTGGGGTTGTTTCTGTGGCCTTGTTTTCCTGCAGATAGTGCAGCTTTGATCATGTTAGGGAACTCTTTTCTTTTCTAGTCCCCCCCCCTTCGTTGTCTTAAACCCCAGATGCTAAACGTCACTTTTTCTTCCTTTCCACAGAGAGCAGGAGACACAGGCGGAGGAGATTCTGAAAGGTAACTCATCTTTGCCTTCTTGCCTTTGGAACGTATTTATAGAGTTGCTGCCAACTGTATTAATTAGAGCTTAGAGGATTTTGTTGAGATTTTCAGTCATAAAATGAACTTTGTGCTGAATAGAGAGCCTGAATAGTTGCTAGATTGCAGGCAGAAGGTAATTAGCAGAGTTCAAAACCTCTCTGGACCAGACCACTTGATGACGGTGAAAGAAAAAATGAGCACAGGATAGAAACAATTAGATGCACTTTAAAAAATGAAAAAAGGTTTAAATTGGAAGGGAAAGGTGTGATGAGGAAGCTAATAGAGAGCAAAAGCTTGTTTGCTTTCTCTGCTCTTTATAGTTACCCCCCTCTCTCTCCCTCTTTAAAGGCTTCTGTTTGCAAAGACATTTCCAACCTGAGAGATGCCAACCTAAATATTTAATCATATCGCTTTGACTTTCCAGAATAATATGAAATAAAATATCTTCTAGGAGCAAGTTGGTTTGATGTTAAAATACTGAACACAACTGTTTCCCCTGCTAACTGAGCAAAGAGGCACTTTTTTAAAGTGGTGATTTTCTTTATTGAGCAGGGGGGGGAGCAACTGGCCCTATCCATCCCCCAGCACAGCATCCCTCCAGTGGCTGTTGCTGGTGTCTATCTTAGGTTTCTTTTTAGATTGTGAGCCCTTTGGGGACAGGGATTCATCTTTCTTTCTTTATTTTTATTCAGCTATGTGGACCGCTTTGGGAACTTTTGTTGAAAAGTTATAAATATTTGTTGTTGTTGTTGTGAAGTAAGTAAAGTGTGCCGTCAAGTCAATTTTGACTCCTGGTGTCCACAGAGCCCTGTGGTTTTCTTTGGTAGAATTCTAAGAATCCAGGAGAGGTTGACCATTGCCTCCTCCCGAGCAGTAGGAGATGATGCCTTTCAGCATCTTCCTATATTGCTGCTGCCCGATATAGTACCAGCAGGGATTCGAAGAGGCAGCCTTCTGCTTGTTTGTCAAGCATTTCCCCGCTGCGCCACTTAAGGTGACTTAGTAGTACAAGCATGTAAACGACTGTTTCTCATTGATGTGAAGCCAGTTTTTGTGTGCTTCTCCTGTGTTTGCCGTTGGCCATTGATTGGGCAGGCCTCCAGCTGTAAATGAGACTAAGATTAATTTCAAGTCTCCCACAAAATGCCAACAGACTGTAGCCCATTTTGGGCTGGTGACTGTTCAGAATCTTTCCATCAAGTTGGAATCCGCCCCGCCCCCCCCCCCCCCCACATCTCCGCTGCTCTTGAGAAGAGCTGTTGCTTGTCAAAAGCATCCCCACTCAACATCCTTCTTTGTGCACCTATAACTAAAAACTTTGAGGTCCTATAACTAAAATATCCCCATGGGCAGCAGGGTGGGGGTTCCATTATGTGTATTAGGGTTTCTATATGTGGAGTGAAGCAAGAGGTGCCCCTGTTTTTCCCAGCAATGACGATGAGAAAAATGCTTCTTATTTCTGTATGTGCAGGAGGTTGTGAAGTGTGCAGCTAGGTAATTTCAGTGTGTGGATCTAATTGCATTAGGGGAGCCCCCTGGTTATGCTGCCCAGGGCAGACTTGAGGGTGTGTATGCTGACATTTCTGTTAAGTAATCTTTGCACATGCTCAGAGACCCTCTCGTCCTTGTTATTTGTTCATGACTATCCTGTTACCATTACTCCAAGCTGGAGAAGACATCATCTGATTAACTTCACCTGATTAACCCACCCCCACTCAACAATAATGTGCAAGAGTTCAGTTGTGAAGTGTGCAATGAATTGTAGGAATATAGGAAGCTGCCATATACTGAGTCAGACCCTTGGGCCATCCCACTCAGTATTGTCTGCACAGACTGGTAGTGGCTTCTCCAAGGTTACAGGCAGGAGTCTCTCTCAGCCCTCTCTCAGAGATGCTTCCAGGGAGGGACCTTGGAACCTTCTGCATGCAAGCAGGCACATGCTCTTCTCACAGCAACCCCATCCCCTAAGGGGACAGTGTTCATGCATGTAGTCTCCTATTCATATGCAACCAGGGCAGACCCTGCTTAGCAAAGTGGACAAGTCATGCTTGCTACCACAAGATCAGCTCTCCTCCCATAGACCAGCTCTCCTGTGGGGGTGGGGGGGAAGGAGGGGGAGATCTTCATGGATCTTGAAGCCATGTGATGTAGAGGTTAGAGTGCTGGACTAGGACTGGGGAGACCCGAGTTCAGATCCCCATTCAGCCATGAGACTTGCTGAGTGACTCTGGGCCAGTCACTTCTCTCTCAGCCTAACCTACATCACAGGGTTGTTGTGAGGAGAAACTTAAGTATGTAGTATGCCACTCTGGGCTCCTTGGAGGAAGAGCGGGATATAAAAAATGATTTTAAAAATAAAATAAAACAAAACATCAGGGGTATAACTATAATTGAGCAAGCGCCCTTGGGCCCCTCAGGAAGAGGGGGCTTCCAGATGCCTCACTCCAGCAAAGAAATGGGGGACAGGTGAAGAAGTCTGGGGTCCCATCTTCACTTTTTTTCCCCATGGCCCACAACATCCTCGCTATGCCCCTGAGTCCTATATGAAATATTTCTCTTAGAGGATGGAGCCGCTCTGGGAAGAGCATCTAGGTTCCAAGTTCTCTCCCTGGCAGCGTCTCCATGATAGGGCTGAGAGAGACTCCTGCCTGCAACCTTGGAGAAGCTGCTGCCAGTCTGTGTAGAGTTACTGAGCTAGATGGACCAATGGTCTGACTCAGTATATGGCAGCTTCCTATGAGGCAAATATGCCAACCGGCTTGCAAATATGCCCATTGAAGCAAGGTAAGATATATGCCTTGCCTGATCATTTTCTTGGTTCATCCTTCACCTCTCTAAAAAGGCAGAGAGCTCGGAAGTACTAAGCTCTGAAGATTAGTAATCCTCATGCACAAGACCAGCCTGTGTGAAAAATGCAATACACTTTGCAAGACTTGCCTCATTCATAGCTCAAGGCTCTGTAAGCCACCTCTTTAAGGAGGTGATAAAGAAAGACAAAGAAAACAATTAGCACTTCTAAGATGCAAAGAGGATGAGCAAGAAACTCATCAAACTGCTTGCAGGCAACACACAACTGGTTTTTGAGTGGTTTAATGGGAACTTTGATGTTAATTGATGTTCATTGGGAATTTTCATTTTAAACTTCAGCAGACTTGTTCCGAAGATCTGCTAATAATGGTGACACTACTGAAGTGTCTTTTCTGAGAATTCGAAGTATTTCACATACATCATTTTAGTAATGTTTACCATCAGTACAAATGGAGGTCTGAGGCCCAAAGAGGCCTACCAACCATGCAGAGCTGAGATCTGACCCAGGCACGTCCACCCAATAATACATGCTCTTAATACAAGCTATCTAAAAATATATTTAGTAAGTACCTGTTTTCCCGCAACAGAGAAGGCATTTTAAGAGGTACTGTATAACAGCAAATAGTTTGGAGCCGTGGATGCTCATCTGTGAATTGGGTCATGTTTCAAACCTGAGGCCCCAGTCTTTAAGATCTGGGTCTTGCCCAAAGCCACATCTGCGGCTTTTAAAAAGGATATTTGTCTAAATTAGTCACTTGCATTTTGTGTATATGTGCGTGTGCAATAGATCAACAGAACTGCTAGGAAATAAGCGTACATGCTGCAAATATAAATATAAATACCTTCTTGGCTACTCCTGGAAAATATACATTCCCCCTGTGTGTGAAGAATTTTTCAGGGGAAAGATGTACTTCCGTAGCTCTCCAGTCTGTTCTTTGTGTCGCTTGTCTTGCTTTCCGACTCACATTCCTGGCTGCCACTGTAAATAGCCCTTCCTTTAGTCAAAAGCCCTCTTTGCTTGTTATGTTCAACACACAGGCAATCTGTGTACAGTGTACACATGTACAGACCTGCATGCACAGACGTTATGTTCAATGAGGCAGGATGCCTCTGAGTACCAGTTGCAGGGGAGTAATGGCAGGAGAGAGGGCACGCCCTCAACTCCTGTCTGTGGCTTCCAGCGGCATCTGATGGGCCACTGTGCGAAACAGGATGCTGGACTAGATGGGCCTTGGGCCTGATCCAGCAGGGCTGTTCTTATGTTCTTATGTTCTAATGTTCAATGCTCAAACCCTGCATTTGAGATGGTTTCTTTTCAAGGTTCACTTTTTAAAACGATTCCGTTTGAAAATGAATGCAGATACAGTCATTCACACAAAAACCTGCACATGTGTACAGGTGCCTGTGTGCATGTGCAACATAATGTCTGAAGAGGGCTTAAGACTGTCTGAAATATGTGATGCGGGAATTCTTTTCTGTCACATATCTTGATATGGCTTGACTCTTTACACATTGGCTGCTATTCTGAGAATTTATATTGCAAGGTTTGAATGATTAATGTAAACATGGCCTACTTTCAAGTGTTTCAAATTATCAGGAAATCTTGGACAGGATTTGTACCCCATGCCAGTTTTTGCTTTGTTGTAGAAGTGTTTTTGTCATGTTGAGACTCCCGTGAGGGCTAATGTCTTTAAATATAGGTTAAGCATTTCCTCATATTTGCATCTAATAAGAATGGCAGGACCTTGTTTGGTGAACTTAGGAAAGCAATTTCATCTGCAGCCCAATCTCTGCCTTTACAAAACATGTGCGATGAAATTGGAGGTCGATGCATTTCGACTCTTTTTCTGCCCTTCAGAAAGCTTTGCCTCGCCACTTCTTTGGAACGGTGATACAGTCAATCATAGAACCATTAAGGCAGAAAGAAAAACATTTGGTATTGAACGCTCTGAGCATTATGTTACTTCTTACGCTCAATGTCAGAAGTTGAAAACCAAAATGTAGGCTGAGATGGATGGTTTATCAGGCCACGTTTTATCATTACAGCTCTTTCCGGCATTCTTAGCAGACTGAAGTTCTCAAAAGGAATCTGTAGGGTTTGTGGCCCAAATAAAGGCACATGTAAAAATGCTGGAGCAGACTTCCTAACAAAAGAACTCTTCTTTAAAGTTTCATGTCCAGATGGATGGTGTAGAAAGTGACAAAAATATATGGCCAATAAGCAAACTCCCAATGAAGCCAGGCTACCACATCTGGGGCTTTTTCGTTAGAAAAAAGGCAACTAAGACATGATAGAAGTCTATAAAATCATGCATGGTGTGGAGAGAGGAATTTTTCTCCCTCTCTCACAACACCAGAACCAGGGTCAGCCCATAAAATTGATGGCCAAGAAATTTGGGAAGTACATTTTCAATCAGTGCATAATTAATCTGGAATTCTCTGCCACAGCATGTGGTGATGGCCACTAGCTTGGATGACTTTAAAAGGGGCTTAGACAAATCCATGGAAGACCAGTGTTCCTTCTAAAAGGGATTCCCAGATGTTGTTAACTACAACTCCCAAAATCCCCAAGCAAAGGCTATTGCAGCTGGGGATGCTGGGAGTTGTAGTCAACAACATCTGGGAATCCCTGTTAAAGGGAACACTGTAGAGGACAGGTCTAGCCATGGCTATTAGTATGCATGGCTATAGGCTACTATAGCTCCAGCCTCAGAGGTAGGATGCCCCTGAGTACCATTTGTAGGGGATTGGGCATGCTCTCATCTCTTACCTATGGGCTTCCCAGAGCCCACAGGATGCTGGACTATGTACATTTGGAGGATCTCCATGTTTTTGTTTCACCAATAAATTTGGTTTATTAGTTGAAGACAGTTCATCATGGAGATAATTTATCTATGTGGTTCCTAAGAACCAACACCGACTTGATGGCAGTTAATCAATCAATCAATCAATCAATCAGGCCCAGGAATTGGCATGCACCTTTGTTTTATTTTACCCACAACATTTACATTCTGCCCTTCCTTTGAGAAGGTCAAGGCAGCGTACAGAAAGGCTATCGATGCAAGGGTAAAGATTTGAACCCAGGTCTCCCCAGTTAAGTGCACTATACCATTCTAGCTCTCCTGTCTTTTTTCTACCATGCTGCATTGGCCTAAAGCCATGAGCAGGCTGGTCACTCATCCACAAAGCTTCTCCTACCCACAAGTCAATGCCTGGCATTTGCAACAGGCAGCCCGCTATTAAGCCAATGCCCACACTCAATGGGCCAAAGCCACAGTTTGGCGAAATTAGAGTTCTCAAGATGCAGTCCATCCCAGTTGACACCACCTCACCAGGGAGGCGAGGCAAGACAGAGCCAGGGAGTCCAAAATGTTGGTGTTAGTTCCTGTTCAGGTTCATCCATATTTTTAAAACTCTCCATTTCAGTTCTGGTTAAGGCACTAACTGTACAAAAATGCTTCCACAACCAGTTCAGACACTGTAAACCAGCTAAGGGTCCAATGACCGGTGATGTTCAATGCATCACTGACCCTGATCTGCTCTATTTTTCCTCTGTAAGTAGCAGCCAGAATTGAGCCCCCCACGGATGAGGTGATGGGCAGAGGGACCTTAACCATAACCCCACTGTGGTCCCAATCAAGACCACCTTGCCCCACAAATGTCCCTTGCCAAGGAAGAATGCTTCCACAGTTGTCAGTGGACCAGGCAACATTTTCCTAGTGGGATTCGTGGTGGGGATGGAATCTGGATTGGAAGCCTAGGGGTAGGGTTAAAGGCTCCCCACCCCCTGGCATGGTCCCAATCTGCAGAGTAGCCCCATTGAAGATACTGGACTCATTCACATAATTGTTTGAATCTAGATTTAATGTGGGTTACTGAAATGAATGTGATGGTGTGAACCTATGCCAAGGTGGGAATCTCCCATTCATCTTGGGCCATGAACCACCTTGGTATGGGTTCACACAACCACAGCTGGTAAACCACAATAAACATAGATTTGAATAATCGTGTGAACGAGGCCACTGTTTACTAAGGAAAACTAAAGCACACCACAGCCAGGGACATGAGAAAAGCCCTGCTGGATCATGCCCAATACCCATCTAGTCCAGCATCCTACTTCACACAGTGGCCCACCAGATGCTTCTGAGAAGCCCACAGGCAAGAGGTGAGGGCATGCTCTCTATCCTGCTGTTGCTCCCCTGCAACTGGGATTTAGAGGGATCTTGCCTCTGAGGATGGAAGTGGCCTATAGCCCTCTGACTAGTTGCCTGCCCTCTATCGGGTCTAGAGGACATGTTAAACATGTTAAACACCACAAGTAGAATGGTCCCTTGATACATTTCATACAAAACAAACTCAGATTTTTGCTTGCCATGTAATTCTATAACATGAAAACAATGATAACTGCTTAGCTTCAGAATAAAAATATTTAAACTGAATTTTTAAGGAGTTTCCCAAACAAAATACAATAGGATAGAAAAAACAAAACAGAAAAATAAATAAAATCTGCCCTTGAGAGGCATCGGGATCTGATTTGCTTCAGAACTTCCCACGTCTAATCTTATTTATTTAATGAGAAATGCAGATTGCCTTTTAGGAAAGGCAAAAAGACAAAACCATATTGGCCTTGGATTGTGAAAATGTTGTCTGTGGTCCTGCAGAACGAAAGCTGAAACCATGAATGAAACTGTTCTGAAGTGAACCGACTTGTGTTAATCTTTCATTTTTACCCTAATTAGCAATGCACAAACTGAAGAAAGACTGGCATCTTAATCATATAATTGCCCTTATTGTTGGTGTAATACATTTATTTAAAGGGTGTGTGTGTGTGTGTGTGTGTGTGTGTGTGTGTGTGTGTTTGGTGAATTTTTACAGGGTAGCAATTCAAATTCAAGAAGCCCGTGTCTTCATTTTGAATCAGAGCTTTAGGAAGACATCTTTATAGGCAAGACCCCCAAGAAAGAGCTCAACAGATGAGTAGGTTCACAATAGGGATGTGCAAACCAGCTCATCCTTGAGCTGATTCGACATTGAAATGGCCCAGCTCAAGGGCTTGACATGGCCTCAAGCTGTACTGGCCCAGTTTGGCTTGAAGTCAAAACTCACTGCCTCTGGGAGGCATTGCCATGGATGTGGAGAGGGTCTCCAGCAATTCCCCCTCTCCCCACCGGTCTCCCACCAGTCTAAAGACAGCCTGGTTTGGGCAGTTTTTGGCATGTTCTGGGCCTCTCCGTAGTAAGTGGTGGCCATTTTGGAGGCCAACTGGCATGCACAATGGAACCAGCATGACCAGGGTCACACAGGTGTCCATTGCGCATGTGCGGTGGCCTCCAAAATGGCTGCCACCACTACACAGAGGCACAGAACAGGCCGAAAACCACCCGAACTGAGCTGTTTCAAGACTGGGAGAGGCTGGCAGGGGAAGGGGGAACTGCTAGAGAGAGACACACACACACTGCAGCCACGGCAGTCCCCTCCTCCCTCGGAGGCAGTGAATCCTTTTTTTAAAAAATTGTAAGTTAGAAACTCCAAACCAGCTCGAATTCAAGTTGAGCCGGGGGTTCAGGAGTGTGCAAAACTAAATGTGCCCAGTTGTTTACAAGTCTGATCCAGACTCAAACCGAACCAGGCAAACCGGTTTTGTGCACTCTCCTAGTTCACAGGGGAGTAGGTGGTCTTTAAGGTATCCCGGGCCCAGACCATTTGAAGCTTTGAAGGTGAAAACTGGCCCTTTAGATTAGACCCAGAACTCAACCAACTGGAATAATTTGAGCAGGGAGGTTATGTTTGGTGTAGTATCCCCACTGCAACCATCACAGACTTCCGGCAAGAGATCTGTAATAAAAAACCAATGTGTCTTTTATTTAGCTATAAGAAAAATGACAATAAAGCAAGTTTTCAATCCTACTCCAAAAACCATACCCTGCTAGGGGGCAACTCAACAACGCAGATCCATCCTCTTCGCCAGCCCAGAAATGTACCACATTTGTCGCTGGCATTTCTGTTCAGCAGCCTCCAGTCCAAAAGCAGCAGGAACTAGGAAGGAGAGAAAGAGGCTTCTCAGCCACAGCTGGGTTTCCTCCGCCAGCGCCTCAGGCTGCTGACCCTGAAAGAACGCTGACTGCCGCCAAGTCAGCAGCAGGCTAGCTCTGCTGCTATTGAACGCTGTTAGCATCCCAAATGCAGGCCAGGGAGAGAGACATCTCAGATCACCTTGGCATCTGTGCAGCTGCCCTCGTGCCTTCACACTCCAATTGCGGTCGGAGGCCAGCAGCTTTCTGGATCTCGCCCATGTCCCAAATAGCTTCTGTTCTTCATGCAGTATATGTGAGACCTTGCAGAGGTCGTGTGGCCCTTTGGGATGTGCCACAGGTTAAGTCCATGTTCAGTGCTGTGTGCAGACATGTGGGGAAATCACAGCTAGGCCCCTGTGAGATCCCACATCAACTGGCTTGGCTCCCACTCGCCAGGAATCCAGCTGGAACAGCAGAGACCTCCTGGCTACCTCAATCACCACGGTGGTTTCACTGCTCCTTGGCATAGCTGTCCTGTCTGCCATTGGATCAGAGGAAGTTCTACCTCAAAGCCAGCCACAGACATGCCCAGCGAAATGTACATGTTGAGAGCAGCTTTGGACATGAATGGGCCAAGGAAAGAGGAGCAGTACAAGAAAGTCATAAGAAAATAAGAACAGCCCTGCTGGATCTGACCCAAGGCCTATCTAGTCCAGCATCCTGTTTCACACAGTGGCCCACCAGATGCCTCTGGTGGGCCAGTGTCATGCTTCCTGTGTTTGCATGTGCCATGAATATCCACAATGGAGACCACAGGGGAGGAGGAAAGTATACCACACCCATTCCTCCACTGTGAGGTCTGGTGAACGGGATGCAGGCAGGTAATTCAGCAGGGAGTATGAATCGTACTCGAGCAACAAGTGGCTTAGACTGAAGAACCAGGCCAAGGTCACCGGCTTTATCGGCTCAGATGGGACGCTATTGGCTCCTTGCATCACCCAATCCCTGCAGTACCCTCCTCTTGTTTACTGCTGAATAGTACTGCAGTGCTGCAGCACAGCACAGAGGGGGCTGCCACAATAGGGTGGGCAGTAAGGTGGCCGCCCCTCTGCAGCCAGCATCCCGTTCGGAAGCTCCGTTGCCTTATACACATCAGAGAGTCATCCGAGGCCACACTTCAGACATGAAGAACTGGTCGCTAAATGCTGAGTCGTCCTTCAAACCATTTTTGAACCTGTGGTGCCCCCCCCCCCACCGCCCCCCACCGATAGATTCACTGGATGCGTTGGCATGCTGTTTGATCTAGTTCTTGCTAATTTAGCTGTGTGTCATATTTTGGCAGCTGCAAGCAACGTTTTCTTTTGGGGATATCTCCTTCCTGTTTTCTAAATATAACGAAAGACAAGATATAATTTTCTTTCACTTTTGTTTGTCAGAGAGACAGGGAGAGGAGAATAGGGACAGTTTTAAAAAACCTGTACCCAGAGAACCTAGCCTGTGGGGAGGGAATTGAGTTTGTAGCCCGCCCTCCACACAAAAGCATGAATTTGTCCATGTTCAAGGAAGAGTGCATCACTCCACTCCACTCCATTCCTTTACTGTTCCATAGATTTCCTCTGCTCTGCAGAGAATTCTAGGTTAATAAGGAGAATTTCAAAAATGAATTCTGGAATTGCTGCATATCAGGTTGCATCAGGACATTTGCATTCTTCCCTTACTGATTAAAAGCGGGGGTGGGGGGACGACACCATCTTAGGAACCTAGGAAACTGCCATATACTGAGTCAGACCATTGGTCTTTCTAGCTCAGTATTGTCTTCACAGACTGGTAGCGGCTTCTCCAAGGTTGCAGGCAGGAGTCTCTCTCAGCCCTATCTGGGAGAAGTCAGAGAGGGAACTTGAAACCTTCTGCTTGGCCGCAAGTGGCTGCCTCCCTTCACTTCAGGAAAGGGTCACCCCTAGTGTTGATGGAGTGACATATAACTCAAAGGAACTGAAAGCTGCATCCAACTCTGTACAGCAGAGAGGAGAGCTGGTCTTGTGGTTTCAAGCATGACTTGTCCCCTTAGCTAAGCAGGGTCCACCCTCGTTGCATGTGAAAGGGTGACTAGAAGTGTAAGCACTGTAAGATATTCCCCTCAAGGAATGGAGCTGCTCTGGGGAGAGCAGAAGGTTTCAAGTTCCCTCTCTGACTTCTCCAAGATAGGGCTGAGATAGATTCTTGCCTGAAACCTTGGAGAAGTCTCTGCCAGTCTGTGAAGACAATACTGAGCTAGAAAGACCAATGGTCTGACTCAGTATATGGCAGCTTCCTATGTGTTCCTATGTTCCATACAAATGTTGGAGTCTTTAAAAATAATAGTAATGAGAGTTCCTAATGCATTGATTCCACTTTGGAAACAAGCCCAGGACATTTGGGACTCAGCCTTCCTGGGGGAAAATCCAGATGAAGCAGATTTTGAAGCATTCCTGTCAGTCTCTATCAGCCTCAGGTATACCTGATGTGCTTTTCCCATATCAGCCCTCCTTTTTTCAACAAAATGCGAAACCTGGCTGTACAAATACAAAAACGACAAATATTTATATATGACAAATATTCATACCTCCAGCACACTAATTCCAGTGACTGTTGCTGGTGTCTATCTTATGTTTCTTTTTAGATTGTGAGCCATTTGGGGACAGGGAGCCATATTATTTATTTATAATTTCTCTGTGTAAACCGCTTTGGAAACCTTTGTTGAAAAGCGGTATATAAATTGTTGTTGTTATATACCACTTTTGAACAAAAGTTTCCAAAGATAGTACATAGATATTAAAAAAAATTTAAATGGCTCCCTGTCCCTAAAGGGCTCACAATCTAAAAAAGAAGTGAAAGATAGACACTAGCAACAGCCACTGGAGGGATGCTGTACTAGGGGTGGATAGGGCCAGTTGCTCTCCCCCTGCTCAGTGAAGAGAATCACCACTTTTAAAAGGTGCCTCCTCTTGTGTGAGACCTCAGTGTACATGTGACAAAAAAAAGGAGAGTTGTGCTACTATGCCCCTCATTACAACATCCATATTGCCTCTAGCATGTTGATGCATGTATACAGCCCAAGATGCATGCACATCATCACAAGCCATTCTACACATTTGTTTGAAAATTACCCTTCCTGTATGGATGAGGTCTCCTGTAGGAAAAGCATTATGTGTGGACCTCTTCTCAGAGGCGTTCTGTAGTCTCTGGATTATTAGTCTCTTCCCACTCTTTTAGAAAAGGATGCCTCGCTCTCTACAGAAACACTGCCAAAAAGATTCATGTCATCACCCTAGGAAGTTTAAGTTTCTCATTCCCATTTTGTGACATGAAGTCAACCTTTGCCTCCAAAGAATTTCTCCGGTCAGGAGGGCACACATACATTGATCATAAGAAATGAGGTACAGCATTGGAACCGACAAGTTCCCAATGGGTCAGAGCAGCGGCTACAGAAATAGACCAGAAGAGAAAACTCCCTGGCAGGATTGAACAAAATTCCTAGCAACCTTATAAGCAGTGGAGTTGACTCTGGAGGCAAAACATGCCTCCAGACATACAGAGCATGCGGAGCTCTGTAACAAACCACAGGAGATGAGACAATCAGATACCTAACGTTATGATCTGGTTCAGACCCGTGGTACCTATTGCAGAGATACCAATACCAATGCAGCATGGGCCGATCTCTCTCCTAAACGGGGCCGTGCAGCCCCATTTGGAGCCGAAATCGGCCCGTGCTGCATTGGCAGCATGGCTAGAGTGACCCTCCCTGCCTTAAAGGCAGGGAGAGTTGCTCCTGGTCTCGCTTCCAATGCAGCCGGGCCGATCAATCTCCTTCCCAAATGGGGCCACGCGGCCCCATTTAGGAGAGAGATTGGCCCATGCTGCATTGGCAGCGTGGCCGGAATGGCTCTCTCTGCCTTTAAGGCAGGGAGAGTCACTCCGGCCATGCTGCCCAACGCAGTGCGGGCTGATTTTGGCTCCAAATGGGGCCGCATGGCCCTGTTTGGGAAGGAGACCACATCCCCCGCGTCTGGCATCAGACGCGGGGCGTGGCTAGCTGGTCCCTTGCGTCTGACGTCAGACTCGGGTGGGGCCAGGGGGCCAGGCGGCCACACATGGGCTGCCACCAGCCTCCTTACACTCCTGAGAGAGTGTATCATTCTCTCTTGAGAGAGAATGATATATGCATGCAGGTCTTTACCTGTACAGTGCACAGATTGTAGATTTGGTGAATGTAACATGTGAACAAAGCTAATATCATGCTGGAATGAACTTCTCTTGAAGTTAATTCCTCTTTTTTTTAAGAGCTTATGAAATTAGGGATTCACTCGGCTCTCTTGGATTCACAGAAGGGCCAAGGCAAAAAATAAGCAAGTTGCCATGACTTTTGACACAGACAGCTTTTGAGAACTTGTTACCAGAAAAAGCCTTATGGGAACATAGGAAGCTGCCTTATACTGAATCAGACCATTGATCCATCTAGCTCAGTTTTGTCTGCTCTGGTTGTGGCTCTCCCAGGTTCCAGGCAGGAGTCTCTCCCAGCCCTACCTGGAGATGCAGTCAGGGATTGAACTTGAGTCCTTCAGCATGCAAAGCTCAGCCACTGAGCTTGTGTTGAGATTTCCTCAGAATCTGAAGTTGGCCTAATCAGCAACTTGGCTGCCTGTCTCCTTAAATTCCTAGGTCTTCCTTCCCTTTTCTGAACTGGCAAAACCTCATCATTTTTCAGTTTTGTAGCCTCTCCAATTTTTCTGTCAGAGAAGGAAACATCATGAGCAATTTCTTGCTGAGAAAAGGGAGATGAGAGGGAACCTGTCTTTGCTTTCTTTCAGCACTTGCCCTGTCCATGTGATATTATCATTCTCTGGGACAGAAAACTGCAGGGGCTAAGGGTTACCACTGGTGTCATCATTTGCTCTGCCAAGTTGTTTGTCTTAACAGCTACAAAATGAGGACTGGATGAGTAAAATGGCCCTTTAGGGAGACATGAATTGTCTAGCAGTTTAGGAGATCTTCCAAAATGGTGTGAAGTTGATGACACAGGACAGCAAGAAGGAAAGGAAACACATTTGGATTTCCTCTCACCTGGCAAAGAGGGACCTGCCAGTCGGCTTCACACCAAACAACCTCTTGCCTGCTAAATCAGTAAGGCTTAACTTTCACTATTGTCCTTACTATTGACAATAACATATTAACACTATTGTCAATGGGATACAAGCAGTTCTATTTATTTGATTGATATACCGACCACCTAATGGTACAGCGGGGAAGTAACTTGCCTAGAGAGCAGGAAGCTGTTGGTTCGAATCCCTGCTGGTGTGTTTCCCAGGATATGGGAAACTCCTGTACTGGGCAGCAGCAATATAGGAATGTGTTGATAGGCATCATCTCATACTGCACAGGAGAAGGCAATGGGAAACCCCTCCTGTATTCTACCAAGAAAACCACATGGCTCTGTGGTTGCCAGGAGTCAACACCGACCTGACGGCACAACCTTTCATTTCCTTTTTGATTTATATACTGCCCTTCCAAAAATGGCTCAGGGTGGTTTGGGAACTGGGAGCACTCCTGGTTTTCAGTTGTCTGCTAGCAAAAACCTAGATAGGAAGAGGGGGAACTGGTCGTGTGTGAGAGAGGAGCTGGACTAGAAGACCGTGGTCCCTTCTGATGCTAACATTCCATGATTCTAAGGTATGCCTGTGGCGGGTGCTCAGGGCAGCCCTTAGGAAAGGGCATAAGAGGGTGGCAATGGGATCTTGGCTGGCTGGCTGGCTGGCTTAGTTAGTTAGTTTTTACATTTATATCCCACTCTTCCTCTAAGGAGCTCAGAGCAGTGTATATGGTTATGTTTATCCTCACAACAATCCTGTGAGGTAGGTTGGGCTGAGAGATAAGTGTCTGGTTCAGAGTCATCCAGCAAGTTTCATGGCTGAACAGGGTCCTAGTCTAACGCTCTAGCCACTGTACCTTGCGCCACCCATTGGTGGTGCAATCCCAGGGCAGTTTGCAATAGTGTGGAAAATATCAAAATAAAACAGTTGCTGTTGAACGGAATGCATCAAAATCAACATTAAAACAGCAGAGCGGGTTTTCAAAGGACATCAAAAGTCATAGTAGCAGAATTTAAATTATTCTTTTTAACCAATATTTTAAAAGTGTTGGGTAAGTGCAAAAATAAAAAGAGTAAATTACACTGTGTCCAAAAGGACACAATTAGGTGATTTAAAGTACAGAAGATCTGGTATGGAGTAGGAATGTGCATGGAACAGATGTAGCTAAAATCACGGATCATTCACGGATCCTTCCATCATAACATCGGTTGAACTGGTTGTTCAGAGAGAATTATCCCATTCTGAGTCGGAATGTTCCAAGTGCCGTTTTGGAATTCAAGAATAGTGCTCTTCTGGCCTCTGGACATGTGCAGCAACACAAATGGCCATGCTGCATGCATAGAGGCCCTAAGAGCACCATGTCGGGTTCCAAAATGGCACTTGGAATGTTCTGAGTCAAAATGGAGACCTTCCTTTGAAAGGCATTCTGTTCTGAGCTCGTTTTGAGGTGGAACATTCCAAGCGCAGAACGTTCTGCACATCTCTAGTAGAGAGTGCGGAACCCTTCCTGCACTTGCTGCTTGTTCCTCTGCAGTCCATTCCTTGAGGTAACTTTCCTCCAGCCAGGCATAGGTCAGGGAAGGGCTGCAAGGAGGCAAGCCACAGATGGAGATTGTTCAGCATTCCCTCTTACACCTGCATGTCTCTTTCACATTTTAAATTGATATCTTTACATGTGACAGTAGTAAGCCTATAACTTTAAATGGGGATCTTCCCAATCAAGTATAGTTGGGCCTTCAACTGGTTTCATAGTCCTTCACTCCCTAAAGATCCCTGGGAACTGCAATTCAGTGGGAGGTTCTCACTTGCTGAATTTTCAATGCTCACCAAACTACAATTCCCAGGATCCTTTGGGGGACCCTATGAAAGCTTCACTAGTCTAAAACCGTCATAAGTCTGCATTCAGGATAAGCCCTTAGAGACAGGCCATCTATTTCTACATTACATTATTTGATAGATTTAATGCTATGGACATTAGTGGTCCAAATTATTCAAAGGGATTTACAGAGTTGTACATCTCCGGATGCACAAAAAGTAATTTATTTCTGTACTGTGGATGTTTCAACTTCAATAATAGCTTTCTCTTGGATCACCAATTTGCAGCTATTTATTATAACTGAACTCTTAATTACATGAGGGGCATCAGGCTGCAAGATGCTCATATTAAAAAGACCTCTGCTATAAATAGCCAACACCCTCGGGGGGGGAGTGGGGGCTGGCTGGAATTTTGCATAGGAAGTTGCCATCTACTGAGTCAGACCCTTGGTCCATCTAGCTCAGCATTCTCTGCACTGACTGGCAGCAGCTCTCCAAGGTTTCAGGCAGGAGTCTCTCCCAACCCTACCTGGAGATGCTGCCAGGGATTGAACCTGGGATCTTCTGCATGCAAACCAGATGCTCTGTCACCAGGCTATGGCCACACCCCCATTTCTGGGGTAGGGGTGGGGTTGGAGGAGTTAATTATCTATTTTACTTGCTTACTTACTTAATTCTTTATGCACTGGTTTTCCCCAGAGGGTTTTTGTTGTGGTTGTTTTAAGTCTGGGGTGATTGCATGTTGTTGGCTGACATCTAGATAAAGTTGCTCACCAATAGTCCTGTTGAAATTAATGGGACAAATTAACCATGTCTAACCTGCCCCATTAATTTCATTGGGCTACTTATGAGTAACTTAGTCTGGAGGTCAGCTATTAATTTGACATGGTATTTTAACAAAGTTTGTTGTTTTTGTTGACTGTGCGCACCATGTTGGGTGCCGTTGTTGGTGTGGAAATATACAAATGGAATGAATGAATAAAATGAAATGAAATCAAGGGCTTACATGCGGCTTCTTGGGGGTCTCCCATCCAAGCACCTAACAAGGTCAAACTTACTTTGCTTGCTGGCTTTAGAAATGTGACTCAGTGTACCCACATTTTGCCAGTACTTAGCCTGGAGTCAGCCAGGAGAGGTTTCCAGGACTGAAACCGATTATTATTTTAAGACTGCAGGTAAATAGGTGGCCTTTGGGGGTAGCACTGTGCCTTGTAGAACTGTAGCAGGCAGAAATTCATCAGGGGCATCTATAGGAAATGATTGAGGAAGCTGCACCTGTTGAATGGTCTTCCTGGATGCATCTCTCCCCAGCCCAATGCGCAGTTGAAGGACCAAGACAAAGTGTTGGTGCATGGAGCCATTTCTAAAGCCTGCATGATATACGAGACTGTTAAAAGTCTTTGCAGCTTCTATGATGAAGACGTTAAGCTCATTCACTCGCCCCCTCCCTGCCCACTCACTCACCCCTCCCCACCACTTGCTCACTCACTCACCCCTCCCCACCCACTCGCTCACCCCTTTCCCACCGCTCACTCACTCGCTCACCCCTTTCCCACCGCTCACGCACTCACTCACCCCTCCCCACCCACTCTCTCACTCACTCGCCGCCACCCCTCCACTCACTCACTCACTCACCCCCTACCCGCTCATCTGCATATGGTATCCCCACTGCCCAATCACCACGGTGCTTCTGCTCTGCTACCTCCGATTGGCAAAGCACTGTGTGGGCAGGGTTTGCCACATATGACCTTAGTGTATTATATAGAGAGATCGATAGGGGAGGATGAGGATACAAATGACCATAAAGAGCAGAAAGCTGCAACAGACCGTGCATATTCAGTTCCGGACTTCCCTTGAGACATTGCCCTACTTCAGCTGCCATTCAGAAGAAGCAGCACGCATGGTAGAGTGGTGGACCCATGCAGCAAGAAAGGAGCAGGGTGGGAGGAGACACTTGCCCCTGGAACGGTGCCCTGTGCCTCGCGATCACTCTGGAGATGCCTGCCACCTGCTCCTTCCCAACCCCCAACCCCTTCTGCTTGCATTAATAGAGATCAACTAATCAGCTTTGAGGATTTGTAAACCAGATGCTTTCCCAAGAACCAGTTACATTTCCCTGATCCCTCCTTGCTCCTTTTTTAAAGCTCGTTTCTTTCTCCAAGAGAGACTTGTGCTCTCACATCTTAAAAATCTGCTTTACAAACTGAAACTGCAGGGGTTGTTTTAAGTAACTTGAAGCCTTTAAGTACACTCTTTGGAGTACTTGGAGGGACTGTTGTTTGTGTGATTCTTATGGAGTGAGTCTGAACTGCCTTCGGTCCATTGATCCTCTCTGGATAACGCCTGTGTTTCATAGAGGCAGACTAAGCGAATAAGCCGTAGAAGACAGGCAGGTAAATGTGGATTGAAAACAGAACTGTGTTTATTGTTCATTCGGAATGTATCTGTCTGAAGTGATGAACTCTTCCCCCCCCTCCCTCAATTTCTCTCCAGGTATGTGAGTTCTGCCATTGAACGACCAGGAGGCTCATCCATGAGGAAGGTAAATCATTGCTAAATCACTATAGTGGCCTAACAGAAACTTTTCATTGGGCAGGTTCTCATGATTTTTAAAAAAACAACCCTCTAGCTTACTGAAGAATCCCAGTTGCAGAGCGATGCACAGTCTCATGGTGTGTGTCACGAGAACAGACATTTCCATCAGTCCCTGATTGGTGCTGCAAACACCCGGGATTTAACCAGGATCGACCAGCCAAATCTATGATTAATGATCCTGGTTAAATATCAGTCGTTTAAATGTCAGTCGGATCCTGGTTAAATGTCAGTCGGTTAAATGTCAGTTGGAGCTGGGGTTGGCAAAGCGATCTTGAGTTATCACGGCGTCTTCCACAAGAGCATCCATGGCCTGCCAATTGGGCTTGTCTGGCAAGCTAGAGGATTGGGTTTTTTGATTGTGAGAACTACGCCATTGTAATTTCTAGATTTTCAGTGATGTCTCAATTTTTGTTTTTCTTGATGGACACATCTCACAGGGTTTCCAAGCAAGGAAATGCACACTTTCCAATTTATGATGAGGAAAACGTATTGCTGAAACAATTACGCTCTGGATCTTGCCACTTCATGTAACAACTGATTTGTTGGATTGCACCAGAGAGTCTGGGCAGAGTACAGACTTAGTCATGACGAAACACCATTGATATAATTGAGACATGGCTTATCTCCCATTAATTATGACTTATGTCTCATTAACAAGTCCCATTAATTACAATGGGATTTAGTCACGACTGGTTTTATCTGGATCCTGGCCCTCTCCTGACAACAGTCCATGCTTTAGAAATGTTCGCAAAGAGGACGTGATGGAAATAGCCACGCTCTGTGCCCCCAGCATAGAGGCGTCCTTACCAATATGAAGGATCTGTTTTGCAATGGGTTTGTGTAATTCGTTTTGAAAAGCCACCTGGCCATCACCACATTCTGTGGCAATGAATTCTCTGAGCCAGAGATTCTCAAACTTGGGTCCACAGATGTTGTGGGACTACAAATCTTATCATTGCCCTTCAACCATGCAATATACTTGTCCCAACAGGTGTGTTGCATGGTTGTTGGAAACACTAGGGATGTGCATGAACCACAGTTCAAGCACAGTCCAGGAGCGGGGACCGGGAACTTTAAGAAAGAGGAGAGCAGGTTCTTGCCTGCTCTCTGCCACCCCATGCAGCTTTTTTCTGGACATCCCAAGAATCCCCAGGCAGTGCCAGCATGCCCATGATGCCCGCACATGCGCAGAGATTCTCAGGACACACGCTGTCCCAGCAGGAAGCTGCATGTGGCAATGGAGTTCCAGGACCCCACTGTGCTCAAACCACAGTTTGGACCACAGTTTGTGCACTTCCCTACCAGTCACTCAGTGCTCTGGGCCTCTCCATTGCCCCTCTATCTATCTATATATTTCTCCTGGGTGTGCCCAGGAAAAATGCGTCCCGGCAGCCCAGCTGATTGGCTGGGCTGCGGGGGCGCCTGATTGGTCCTGGCGCACCCAGGAGAATTGCCTGGCTGGGCGGCTGCGGAGGCAAGGCGGCGGGCCCGGCTGTGGTGGACCAGGTGGCGGCGGCGGGCCCGGCCGTGGAGGCAAGGCGGCGGGCCCGGCCGCGGAGAAATGGCAGCAGGCCAGGCCGCAGCGCAGGCGGCAGTGGGCCAGGCCGCGGCGGCAGGCCAGCTAGAGGCACAGATGCTCTGTGCTCGGGCCCACTAGTTAATATTATTTTTATTATTTTACATTTATATCCCACTCTTCTTCCAAGGAGCCCAGAGCGGTGTACTACATACTTAAGTTTCTCCTCACAACAACCCTGTGATGTAGGTTAGGCTGAGAGAGAAGTGACTGGCCCAGAGTCACCCAGCTAGTATCATGGCTGAATGGGGATTTGAACTCGGGTCTCCCCGGCCCTAGTCCAGCACTCTAGCCACTACACCACGCTGGCTCCCCACACTGGCTCCCCTCTACCCAGGTAAGTCCCCAAAGCTACTTTCCTGAGGATGCCCTGCAACCTGGAGCCAGCTCTGTAAACTGGGCTAGTTCAAAGATGTGCTTCTGAGTCTGTAAGAAAGCAGTCCCCAGAAAAGCGGATGAGAAGAGAAACAGGGGCTACTGCATGGCCCTGCGGTCTCTGCCTTCCTCTCCTTGCACTGAAAAAGGCATCTCTTGGCTGAAAAGCATGCATTGCAAGCCGGGGGGGGGGGTGAAAGTAGAAAAGCTGAGTGACAGGATGAGTCAGGCTGGCAGAGAGGGGTCTCTCCAAAATCGGTGGACCCAGCCCTGTTCAAATTATCGAATCCGTTCTGACAATCTCGGGTCCAACCTGTCTCCCTCATCTTTGCATGCTTTGTGGAGGCCCTTCCCTGCCATTTCCCCAGGCACCATTCAGCCCCCTGCCCCCCAAACATCATCATGCAGATGCTCTTAGAAATGGGCAACGCAAGGCAAGTCGTGCACGTTTATGAGCCGAATGTCGCCGCCTGCCAGCCTGCTAAGAATTTCCACTTCCTCTGGGCTATTCTTCATGGAGTGAACTGGGGATAATTAGCTGAGCTGCCGAATGAAGCTGAACAGAAGGCCTGGCGTCCCCACTGCCTTTGGAGTACATTGCTTGAATTCTAAACTATATTCTAAGTAACCGACAGCAACGTTTTTGTAGCAAAGTGCACAATTAGGTAGGCATTCAGGGTTTCAAACAAGACGCCGGCGTGGGAAGCGGCTGCCAATAACAGTCATTTCCGTAAGTCTGAGATCCGTGACTCCTGACAGGGGCTGAGTAATCTGTTGCATCTGAGAGTAAATTTGTCATTGGTAGATGAAGCTGCAGCCCTGAGACAGAGATAATATAAGGGGTGTGTGTGTGTGTGTGTGTGTGTGTGTGTGTGTGTGTGTGTGTGAAAAGTTATAGCTTGGCTACTTTGATAGCAGTCTGCTGCAGTTCCCTAAACCTTGTTAGGAGGTAAAAACAACTGGGAAGATTATTGGAAAGCTGATGGAAGATTTAAGAATGAATCATACTGCTCCATAAGCAGCTCTGATATTTTAAAATGTATAGCCCTGGGGTTCTCAACCTTGGCTCCCCAGATATTGCTGGACTACAACTCCCATCACCCCCAGCCACGATGGCCTTTGGGCATTGGGGCTAGGGGTGATGGCTGTTGTAGTCCAGCAACAACTGGGGACCCCATGGTTATTGCAGAGTCTATTGTGGAGATATCCAGCAACTCCTCTTATAGGATTAGATTGGATCACTCTGCAAGCTCACATCTAGCAGAACTGTTTAGGGTTGTGAGAGAGCTAGTACATGCCCCTCCTTCCTTGAATTAGAATTTGGAACCATCAGTTACCTATTGTGATGTTTTTAATGAGTTATTTGTGGATAAAAAATTCACAAATAACATATTCAGGCTCATATTCGAGCTGACTTAGACTCAGACCCCACAATTATTGCAGAATCTAATGCAGAGGTATCATCTTATGTGGTTAGGCTGGATCAGTTTCAGTTTGTGACTCCTGATGATGTGGACAAATTGCTTGGAACGGTGTGACCTACCACCTCTTCTGGACCGTTGTCCAACATGGCTGCTTATACTATCTGGCAGGGGGGTTGTTGTAGAAGGCCTGGTAGATATTATAAATGCTTCTCTGAGGGAGGGCAGGATGCCTACCTATCTTGAGGAGACAATAATTAGAACCAGATTTTAACTGAAAATAGCACCTAGGGCAATACTGAAAATAATTAAAGGATATGCAGAGTAAACTGTGTCACTGCTTGGAATATATTCTGGTATTTCAGAAAGACAGTTAAAATGAGAGAAAGAGAGCAAGAAACTCCCAGTGGGCCTTAATATTAAGGATTTCACACTGATTCAAAGACAAACTCACCATTAATAGCCATATTATTAAGACAACACATTTAACTCACTTATCATAAGAAGCAAAGTAAGAGCAAATGAATACAATCCTCGCTCATAAGCTTCAGCTCAGTTTTCACAAGCCCTGATTCTCTGTACATAGTGCCAAACTGAATATGTGTACAGTGACCTATATTATATTATTTTATTTTTTTAAAAAAATTACCTGTAGCCCCTTCATGGGGCTTCCTAAAAGCTGGGGGGGGGTCTGCAAGGGTTCCCCCTCCCCCCACTGGCCTCTAGGGCCTTGCGGGGACCATTTGAGCATGTGCGGTGGCCATTTTTTAAAAATAACAATGGCCTGGCCTAGGGCCTCACAGAGGCCATTTGAGCATGCATGGTGGCCATTTTGTTTTTGGTGGCCATTTCGGTGGCCCCCCCTTTAAGTGGCACCCAGGGCACATGCCCTGATTGCCCCTTAATAGATACGTCCCTGGGTTATGTGCCACCTTGCAAACCAAAAGCAAGGCCAGTTCAGCTGCTAGCTAGGTGGGTCCAGACAGACGCCTGGGGCGGCAATCTGTGTGGTGCACTGTTGTACCCCACCCCCTTCACCCATGTGGGTGCCCCCTGGCCCTGTGGGTGCACATGCTCTCCTGTTCACTCGCAAGTGGGCGAGTGACTGAATGAGCTCTCGCCATCTCTGTCGCCTGCTTGGCTGCCCACCTGCTCTCCTCGCCACCTTCACCCGCAGCTCCTGTGTCACATTATAACTACGCTGCTGCATTGCTCGACTACATCATTGTAATGCACTGTGCTAGGCTGGCTGCCCAGAAGGAGCCAGCAGCCAGCGAAGGCTGCAGGGGTGTGTGTGTGTGTGTGTGTGTGTGTGTGTGTGTGTGCATATATATACATATATATATATATATATATATATATATATATATATATATATATATACACACACACATATAAACATATATTTACTTACGGTAAAAGACCAAACATAACATACATACAACAAGCAGCAAAAATACAATTATCAGAAGAAGAAAAAGGAAAAGGAAAGAATAACCCATAAAACATAAAACTATCTAAAGATGCATTTCTTCACCCAGACGTTTAACTGATATTGTTTTGATTGTTTTAATGTTGTTTTTAGAATATTGTTTTAAAATTTTAAAATGTGTTTTTAATTTCTTGCTTTAAAATTTTTTGTTTTTGTTTTTAATTAATCTTTTACTTTTAATCTTGTTGTAAACCGCCCAGAGACGCAAGTTTTGGGCAGTGTAAAAATATGATAAATAAATAAATAAATAACATATCAATTAAAATTTGTTAAAACATTTCTTATGTTTATAGCAGCTGCACAAAATCTGGCTGTGGCCAAGGTAATTCCCTTGTGCCGACCTGACAGGAAGAGCTCAATATAGAACTGTCCCAAAAATTTGCACAAATAAGGTTCAAACCAGGAAGTATGGATTGTTTTGTAAAAGGTACAGTGTAAAAGCGCATGTGCAGTTGTCTCAACCACTTCTGCACCACAGGGACATAGTCGATCCTTATAAGGGACGCCCTTATACCTTCCCTCCAAAACCATAGATGGCAAGACATTAAATCGAGCCTGGGAGAATGCTCTCCTTTGGGTCAGAGCAGACAAGTACGTAAGATACATTGCCAGAAGTGGGTAACTTGAGAAGTAATCATTATAAACTCCAATAGAGACCCTACTCCGGTCCCTTTGTTGCTCCAGGTCCCAAATTCTCTGTTTTAAGACTTTTTTTGACTAAATCTGGGCCTAAAGGGCATATGAATTGCTCAGAAAACCCACGATTACCCAGTATAACCTGTACATTTTTCTTCCAAATAGACTATTCATCCTTTAAAACCAAAGGAACCAAGCCCAACCCACGAGAGTTAATTTTGTGCCAGTAGTTAATTAAATGTAACCAAGCCTGGGCTACTGTCCTGGTAATGCCCGCCTCTAAATGAAGTGACACATTTGAGACACAACTCGAATGGAAAATACCTCGTAGAAATACCTCGGTGAAATCTCGTTTGAACCCGTTCAAGTGACTGTAGATTTCCTGTCAAAAAAAAATCTGTATTCCAAAATTTTAGCAGCAGGAATGGAATAGGCCCCTTTGGTGTAAAAAAAATTTAATACAGCTGTGACTGTATGTTGAGCCTTAGTGGTTAAATAGTCACAGTGGGGTCTCTGTGAGAGACGCTCATGGAGCACAAGGCCAAGATATGTATACACTTTAACTTGCTGAACACTATTATCATTTATGGACCAGCAATGCTTTTTTGATCTCTTACCACATACCATCACCTTGGTTTTGTGAGTGTTAATGGCCAGAAATTCCTCAGCACAAAGTTGTGCAAGAGTTCTCAGAGCCCTCCGAATGCCAACAAGTGTAATAGATAATAATGCTGCATCATCTGCATACAGCAAGATAGATATCATTCTGCCTGCTAGCTTGGGCTGATGAAAAACAGGGTCATCTAAGAGGGGGATTAAATAATTAATATAAAAATTAGGTAGGTGGGTGGGCGATGGGGCTGGACTGCCTGTCCACTCTGACAACAGGGACTATGAGACCACTCAGTCAACATGGCCTGCCCACCCACGTCCCTGCCCACCCGCTCAGAGTGCTCATGCAGGCAAAGGGGGTGGGGACAGTGTTGTTGACTACAATTCCCAAAATTCTCAACAAAAAGCAACTGCAGCTGGGGTTTCTGGGAGTTGTAGTCAACAACATTTAGGAATCCCTGTTAGAGGGAAGACTGGGGGTGTGGGGGGGGGCACTAAAGACCAGCTTGACCTGGGCACCAGCAATCCTTGGGCTGGCCCTGGATTAGGGGCTTCTCTTCCCAAAGGGGAAATTGGGAATTGTACCTCCATAGTGGTTAGGAGTTGCCATGACGCTTTCAAACACAACTGGAGACCTTCCAGGAAAAACAGACAGCACATCTATGGAGCACTGGTTCCTCCCACGTGCCCATTAAACTCATCATGATGCAATGGGTGCAACAGGACAATTAAAAATGAGTGTTGGAATAAGCAAAACAGCAGCAAAAATGATTCAATCCAACTATTGAAGTCAACATGATAAAAGCTTCATGCCACCCAAGAGAGAGAGAGGGGTGAGGCTGTGCCTGCTGCATTTTTCCAGTGGGGGGGAGTTCCATATGGGAAGGAGATGAAGTGGACACGTGCAGTGCTGGAGAGGCAAGGGGAGTCAGCAGGCCCGTGTTGGAATGGGGTGGCAGTATGAACTTTGCCCGACACACAAAGCTGGATGGATGCTGCCTTCGACAGCAAGCGGCGATGTGGGTGGGTAGGCAGAATGGGCCCAGAGGCGGGGCCAGATTTCAGCACAAGTGAAGAAAGCGGCAGTTTAGGGCCTCACATCATGTGGATTCTCTGAATGCCAAAGAATGACTAAATTTCATTTTTAACATAATTGGTTGAAAAATAAAGGAGAAAAGTTGGTGGGGGGGGGTGGAGACTCTAAAACAGACATCATTCTGAGAAGATAAAAATATAAGTATATGGCTACACAATTATTTATCATATTGAGTCTATGAATCTGTGCAGAAATAACTGTATGTTAAATTGAAATTTTATTAGATCAGCACCTTGTTTAGAGAGGTGCTCTTAGCCCTGGACTTCCGGGCAGAAGTCCAGGGCCTCCACACCCCCTAGGGGCCCCCAGATCCTCTGCAGTCTGTCCCGGGTGGTTTGGTCACCATGCCACTGGCACACACTGCGTGTCCTCTGCTTTACGGGGGAGTGAAGAAAGAAATATGTGGGGTGGGAAAATGTGAAGTTGTGTGTTGAAGTGTTTCTGGTAATGCATATGTACGTAAATATCCCTGTTTTATATTCTTACATTCTTGTGAGTTCGGTTGCTGTTTGTGCCCTCAAAGACCCATGTGTCAATAATAGTGTATGTGTGCACACGTGCATGTGTGTGTGGGTGGGGGGGGTGTGTGTGATGCTTAACTTGCAGCAGGAGTTGGGGGCTACAAAGGCCTTTAGGTCCAGGCTCCAAAATTACCTCAGTGCACCTCTGCTTGTTTAGACCAAAGGCCACCATCACAGTTACAGGCAGTGGTCGCCTCTTTGTACAAATGGTGCTGTGACCTTCAGCAGCATGGCAAGCAGGGGTGAGAGGCACACCGTGGTGGGGCTTCCAGCCCATTTCATAATGCTATGGGGCCTTTTAAGCTTGACAACACTTGGGTCCTCATCATGTCATAATCCAGCCCCACCCAGAATGTACCATAGCAAGCGGGGTGAGTAGGAGAAACGGGCAATGTCAGGGTGGACTCTGGCCCAGGGTGGAGACAGTGAGGCAGGCTGGAACAGCATCCTGAATCCTGCCTCAGATCGCAAAAGGCACCCAGCTACACTGCCCAGCAAAGGAACCTAGGGCGCTGCCTTCTACTGAGTCAGACCATTGGTCCATCTAGCTCAGCATTGTCTACGCAGACTGGTAGTGGCTTCTCCAGGGTTGCAGGCAGGAATCTCTCTCATCCCTATCTTGGAGATGCCAGGAAAGGAACTCAGAACCTTCTGCTCTTTCCAGTGGCCCCATCCCCTGAGGGGAATCTCTTACAGTGCTCACACATGAGATCTCCCATTGAAATGCAAACAGGGCAGACCCAGCTTAGCAAAGGGGTCGTTCAGGCTTGCTTCCACAAGCTCTCCTCAAGAGCTCTCTTCCTACTCAACAGATAAGTCACTGCAACCTATTGGTCAGAGAGAAGCTACTTTGTACAGAAATGTTCCTCAAAGCTAGAAGCAGGGAGCAAGATCCAAAAATAAAAGAAATTTTTTTTAAAATCACTTTGAGAAATTCCAGCACATTGCATTATAGCACAGTTAGCCCTTACCCATCAGAGTACTCAGTATAGAAATTTATCCAGCAATAGGCTGCTCAGTATGTGGGAGCGGGGGAAGAAGCAGTGATGTCAGACCACTGGCTGCAAGGGTGTGTGAACCAAAACCACAATCTCAGCATCCTGCGTGGCAGACACAGACACCGATGACGTGCCACATGCTGCGGTTTGTGAAAGAGCTGTAAATTAGGCTGGCGATTGCACATGCACACCCCTTCCTGTTTCCTTTCGCAGTTCAAAGCTCTGTTTGCTTGTAGGAAGCTGCCTCCTTTGAACCAACTCAGGCTGCTGGTCCATCCAGCCCAGTTTTGTCTGCTCTGTCTGGTTGTGGCCTCCAGGATCTCTAGCAGAAACCTTTCCTGCCCTGCCACTTGAGACCTTTTTCGGCTGAGATGCCTTGGCAGACAACTGGGACATCCTGCAGGCAAGACATGTGCTCTGCCACTGCCTTGTGGCCACTTGCCTTGCTTAAGGCCTGCTCCTTGTGCCACATGGAAGCAATGGCGGTGCCAAGGGGGCTAAGTGGGGCCTGAGCCCAAGAGCGGCAGTGGTGGCAGGATTATTTCCAGCCAGATAGTAAAGGGTTAATCTCACCTCTAGCTGTGAAGGGATGTGGAGGGTTTCATTTCTAAATGGGTTCCCGGCATGCCTGCTTTTGTGTCAGCTAGGCAGACAGACCAAAACAAAAAGGCCATTCACACAACCAACCACTGAGGCTGGGGCAGGCGGGTGGGGGGGGAGGGGGAGGCAGGCTTCTGCTTACCTTCCCCCAACACGACCGGGGCTTCTTCGGCAGCGGCGGCACCACTTATGCACCCACATGAGTGGGGGGCCAATGAAGAGGCCAGGTGGGGGAAAGAGCATCCCAGCCTCCAGGAATACCACAATGCACCCTGTGAGCCGCTCAGTGCAATGTGGCCATTCTAGAGGCTGGGACACTCTTTCCCCTGGCCTCTATGGTATCATGGGCTGCCGGTCGCCCGAACCGGTCTGCTGGCAGTCTGTGCTTTCACACAACCGGGCAGAAGGCTAGAAGGGTGTGGACACACCCTCCTACCTCACTTTTAGCCTGTGTAGAAAACCTGGACTACCTGGCAGGAGAGTGCCAGGATCCGTGCCGATCCTGACGCTCCACACAACCAGACCAACCCTGGCAGGGCTGGTTGTGTGGATGGCCCTAAAGACTCATTCAAGCAGACTTTTCTCTCCATCCAGACATGTAACTCAGCTAAACTTTTCCTTATTTTAAGTAAAGTTTCTTATAGTTATGAATTATGATTCTAAGTGGTTTCTTCAGAACCCAACGCTGCTAATAGGACCCAGCTGGAATCTAGCAGCCAGACCCTCTGAGGCAGGGGCGTAACTACCATTAGGCAAGGGGAGGCAGTCAACTTGGGGCCCCACTGCCTCGAGGGGCCCCCCAGAGGCACCTCACATGACTCCCCACCCGCCCATGTTGCACCCCCTATGAATTATGTTGAGTCTCTTGGAGATCGGCAGGAGCAGAGAGTAAAAAAACTAGGTTCAATGTGAACTGGATATTCACCGTATTCATAATGGGAATGTGAGTGTGAGTGCACTATATATTGTGAAGTGTGTTTGTGTGTGTATATCAGCGAGGGGCCCATTTTAAAATCTTGTCTCTGGGCCCCCTCCAACCTTGCTACGCCCCTGCTCTGTGGTAGAGGCACTGCTGCATGAGGTGCGTATGTAGATATAAGGCAGTCTAGAGTCATGTCATGTGGTGACTCTGTGCCCTTATCTCTATATGTGGTCCTGTATTTTCTTATCTCTAGTTGTGACTTGCGCAGCAGCTCCTCCTTGCCTGCCCTTCCCACCAGTCAATGGGCTCCCCCCCCCAACAGCCCCTATAATAGTGGAGGGGCCTCTGGAAGAAAGCAGTTGTATGGAGAGAGGGGGAGGAAATGAATTGCCACCAAAGGTTTCTCCATCCAAGGGTTGGAGGAGGAGGACTGGAGCTGCTGTTGCCTCCTACCCAGTGAGCTATGGGGAAGCTCACATGTGCCACTGGAGGGGTTTCCTGCATCCCACCTACCCTGGGAGCGAGTCATACCCCAAGGCCCCGAACAACCTGGCTCTGGCCCTCCAGTAAGACTCCCAGTGATTTTCTTTGCATTTCATAACCTGAAGCTCAGTGCTCAGCCAGCTGCTCGTTTCTCAATGAACTTGCTTAGATAGATTTTTTAAAAAACAAAAAAATCCTTCTTAATTATGTTCCTCTGAACAATGCAATTGCACATGGTGTTCGGCATACGAGGAGGAAAACAAAAAGAATGAGGCTGATGTATTCCTATTTTTAGACATGCTAATCCCTTCTGCTTTCTCTGATCTCTTTTGCTTGCCTGATCATCATCTTCAGAGTCTTTTGCAATGAACCAGCGAGGAGTTTGTTGAATGGATAATCTGCCCTGCACATCTTCTCCTTGGTTCCTATGGAGCTGTTCTCTCTTGTGTGTAATGCCTTTATGCCGTGAAGAAAGCGTTTCCAGGAGATTCCAAAAGTAGCATTTACTCTGGATTGCACCACGCCAGTTCAAGGGCTCTTTCGCCAGTTGTGAAGGAGCTGTGCACACGTGCATGTTGCCTTTGACTGTACCATGCAGTGCTTTTGAGCTCTTCAGCACACAGGGAGAGGGAATTTCTCTGCAGATCTCAGCACTGAGACCCCCTTGGCCAGGAGCCTTGTGGGGTCTGAGTTGGTAGCTTCACAAGCACAGACCTAGCAAGAGTGCCAAGTCCAAATCTCTGGGCCACAGTGTGCCTAGGCATGGTGAATGTTTCTGCTTTTCCATTAGCTGGGGGGAAAGCAATCTCTGGGAGCAGAACAATGGTGTTCCTAAGTCCTTTGTTTGTGACTAATAGTGCCATCTTGTTGAGATTTATTCCTTGAGCTTTTGGTGAGACTTGAGTTAGCTCAGCGGATCGGATCAATACATAGAGAGCGGTTGTGCCGCTGAGCCGCCCGTCTTTCTGCTATTTTTATCTCTAATTTCAGACTAGACTGTCGGAAAATATCCTGACAAAATAGAATAGTACATGTGCAATGATATTTGTTGGCTTTCTGCTCGCTTACTTGAGCCAGAAGAATGCCACAGAAAGTCGTCTTTGAACAGAAGGCTCTCACAGCCTTAAAATAACACGGAGTGGTCATGTGTCATTTTCTGCAGATTGTTTTCTTGTAATGGTTTTTTGGACACGCTTGGAAATAATCTGGACCAGAATACAAGTGGCGCTCATTATCCATAGTCCCAGAACCTGCAGTTTCACATGTCCACAGTTAATAATAATAATAATAATAACAACAACAACAACAACAACAACAGAGGGTTTAATACTGGCTGCGCAAGAACAGGCACTAAGAACAAAAGCAATAAGAGCAAAAGTCGAAAAATCAACAACAAACCACAAGTGCCGCCTTTGTAAAGAAGCAGATGAAACAGTGGACCACCTAATCAGCTGTTGTAAAAAGATCGCACTGACTGACTACAAACAAAGGCATGACAAGGTAGCAGGGATGATACACTGGAACATCTGCAAAAAATACAAGCTACCTGTAGCCAAAAATTGGTGGGACCATAAAATTGAAAAAGTTGAAGAAAATGAAGATGTAAAAATACTATGGGACTTCCGACTACAAACAGGCAAACATCTGCCACACAATACACCAAATATAACTGTAGTCGTGAAGAAAGAAAAACAATTTAAAATAATTGACACAGCAATACCAGGGAATAGCAGAATAGAAGAAAAAGAAATAGAAAAAATCACCAAATACAAAGATCTACAAATTGAAATTGAAAGGCTGTGGCAGAAGAAGACCAAAATAAACCCAGTGGTAATTGGTGCCCTGGGTGCAGTTCCAAAAGACCTTGAAGAGCACCTCAACACCATAGGGGCCACAGAAATCACCATCAGCCAATTACAAAAAGCAGCTTTACTGGGAACAGCCTATATTTTGTGACGATATCTATAATAACCAACAGTATCGATGATAAAATTCAGCCATCCCAGGTCCTTGGGAAGGACTCGATGTCTGGATAAAACAAACCAGCCAATAACACCTATCTGACTGTTTAAACAAGAAATAATAATAATAATAGTTCGGTCATACAGATCCAGTTTCTTTATTCGTGGGGCGAAAATAGGGTTATTTTCACCTATCCTTGGTTCTTGAGTGGCCAGAAATTACTTCTAATGTTTTTTCTTGCCACCATATTGAAGTGCTGGGCCACTTTGTGGCTCTTTTCTGCATACACACACACACACACACACACACACACACACACACACACACACACCCCTCATAGAAACATAGGAAGCTGCCATATACCAAGGTCCATCTAGCTCAGTATTGTCTACACAGACTGGCAGCAGCTTCTCCAAGGTTACAGGCAGGAACCTCTCACAGCCTTATCTTGGAGAAGCCAGAGAGGGAACTTGGAACCTTCTGCTCTTCCCAGGGCGGCTCCTTCCTCTAAGGGAAATCTCTCCCAGTGCTCACACATCAAGTCTCCCATTCATATGCAACCAGGTTGGACCATGCTTAGTTAAGGGGACGAGTCATGCTTGCTACCACAAGACCAGCTCTCCTCAAAAAGAACAAAAATTGGAGGATTGGAAATTTGGGTGACATTGCTAAAGATCTGCAGAGTGAAGCACTGTGCTTATTTCTGCTCTCCCCTGCTTTTTGTTGTGATTTTCAGCACACTTGAATGTGCTTAGGAACCTAACCCCCCAATTCCCATAGGGTTAAGTTCTCTTTATTTGTGGTTTCGTTATCCATGGAAATAGGCGAGAATGGAATCCTCATGTATAAAGAGGGTCTCTTGTATGTTGAAACGGCAAGTCATCCACCTCCTGTTTAGAGGTTATAACCAAGTGGAGAGAACCAGCTGTTAAGGAAGTATCTCCCATCCATCACAAATGACAGCCCGTTAAGTGATGATGAGGTTAATCCAAAACATCATCCAAAAGATGATGGGGTTAATCCAAAAGTGGTGTTTGGTGTTACAGAGCAGGATCTTTCATTTGTGCATATTCTCCTTTGCATCTCCCTTTCATTCCTTCAATCCGGTTTCTCTCCTAGATTGTAACCTTCTTGGGGACAGGGATCTCATTTTTGCTTTAACCATTCTGCAAAACACCGAGGCGCTTCACACGACATGTGTAAAGTGCCTGGCAGGGTTCTGCAGGGAGAGCGGGCTTAGCCCACTCTCCCCACAGATGAGCAGCTGCTCGTAGCTGGGCGGCCAGATTCCTGAGGAAACTTAGCAGTCATGGGATAAGGGGACAAGTACATGTGTGGATTGCTAACTGGTTGAAAGACAGGAAACAGAGGGTAGATATAAATGGAGAGTTTTCTCAATGGAGGGAAGTAAAAAGTGGGGTCCCCCAGGGATCTGTACTGGGACCGGTGCTTTTTAATTTATTCATAAATGATCTAGAAGCAGGAGTAAGCAGCAAGGTGGCAAAATTTGCAGAAGATACCAAACTCTTTCGGGTAGTGAAATCCATAACTGATTGTGAAGAGCTCCAAAAGGATCTCTCCAAACTGGGGGAGTGGGCGACAAAGTGGCAAATGCGGTTCAGTGTTGGCAAGTGTAAAGTGATGCACATTGGGACGAAGAATCCCAACTTCAAGTATATGCTGGTGGGATCTGAGCTGTCGGTGACTGACTGGGAGAGGGATCTTGGGGTCGTGGTGGACAGCTCGTTGAAAGTGTTGACTCAATGTACGACAGCTGTGAAAAAGGCCAATTCCATGCTAGGGATCATTAGGAAGGGGACTGAAAATAAAACGGCTAGTATTATAATGCCCTTATACAAAACTATGGTACAACCACACTTGGAGTACTGCGAACAATTCTGGTCAGCACATCTTAAAAAGGACATTGTAGAACTGGAAAAGGTACAGAAGAGGGCAACCAAGATGATCAGGGGCCTAGAGCACCTTTCTTATGAGGCAAGGCTACATCACCTGGGGCTATTTAGTTTGGAAAAAAGACGACTACGGGGAGACATGATAGAGGTATATAAAATAATGCATGGTGTGGAGAAAGTGGAGAGAGAGTAATTCTTTTCCCTCTCACACAACTCTAGAACCAGGGGTCACTCCATGAAATTGATTGCCAGGAGGTCTAGGACCAACAAACAGTACTTCTTCACACAATGTGTGATCCACTTGTGGAACTCTCTGCCACAGGATTTGGTGACAGCCAACAACCCGGATGGCTTTAAGAGGGGTTTGGATAACTTCATGGAGGAGAGGTCTATCAATGGCTACCATTCGGAGGGCTGTGGGCCACCTCCAGCCTCAAAGGCAGGATGCCTCTGAGTACCAGTAACAGCAGGAGGGAGGGCACACCCTCAATCCTGCCTGTGGCTTCCAGGGGCATCTGGTGGGCCACCATGCGAAACAGGATGCTGGACTAGATGGGCCTTGGGCCTGATCCAGCAGGGCTGTTCTTATGTTCTTATGTTGATACTAGATTGGAAGGCAGAGGGGTTCTGGGAGGAACCACTCTGGAAGCTTTTCCATATGCTCAAATGGAACAAGAGACATGGAACTATACTGTAATTAGCTAAACTTTTTGTTAGAAATGTAAGAGTTTCTAAGGCTGACCCTGGTAATGACCTCGGCTGGGTTTGGAGGGACTTCTTGTGTAGAATGTGGCTTAACTCATTTTTTAAGTCATTGGATGTCATACAGACACATTTGGAATGATGTTCACAGTTCTGGCTGACCCATCTCAAAAAGGATATCATAGACCTGGAAAAGGTGCAGGAAAGGGCAAGAAATGATCAAGGGAGCATCTTCCCTACAAGGAATTTTTTAAAGCCTAAAATGATTTGAGGTTTTTTAGTTTAGTAAGAAGGCAACTAAGGGAGGACATGACAGAGATCTATGAAATCATGAATGGTGTGGAGAGAGTGAAAAGAGATGACTTTTTCTCCTGGTCTTGTATAATTAGAGTTCAAGCTCACCCAATGAAATTAATTCACAGTAGATCCAGGACTGACAAAATAAAGGACTTCTTTATGCAACGCGTAATTGATGTGTGGCATTTGCTGCCATGAGATGTGTTGACATGGATCTGAATGGTATGCAAGGAGGCTCATAATAATATTTGCCTTAATATGAGGCAAGCATTGCAATGCCAAATTTTCCTCTCTTATTCAGAGTCAGAGAGAAGCATAAGCTTTCTTGCCTCCCACACGGCCACCTTACTGCTGCCATCCCCTCCCACTCCCTGCCCTCCTCCTCCTCCTCCTCCTCCTCCTCCTCCTTTTTTCCTGTTCTGACAGAAGTGGAAGATAAAGGATCTGTCTTCCGATTCCCTTTCTGATACTCTTTTATAGCCAAGTGCCAGGCACAAGAAGCACTGGGAAATGCAGTTTTCCTAGGGCTACTGATCCATGTTAGTTGCACTGGGGAAAAACCCCTACATTTCCCAGGATTCCCTTTTCCCGACACCCAATATTTGCCAGACATCAGAGAGGGGAGTGGGAGGCAGATCTACTCCCTTCCCTTGCCACAGGAAAAGCAACAGTGTAAAGAGCAAGTGGAAAGGGGCTTGGTGGGTGAGCAGGTTGGTGGGGAGGTGAGGGGAGTTAGATGCTCATTGGTGGGACTGAAGGGATCAGATCCTGTCACATGCCCAAAATCAGAGAAAGATTTTTCCAAGTTTGGGGAAATTGAGCTCTGTTCCAAGCCTGAGCGGGTAAGTCACCGTGATGATCAGTCGCTTAGCTGAGTTTAAAAGTGGATTAGAGACATTATTGGTGGAAGATCACCCTGTAAATGCCGGCTATTTGCTGTGATAGCTAAATGTTCAGAGGCCATGTACATTTGAATGCTGAAGGAAGGGCATGGGGGCAGGTGATGCCTATTGCATCCTTGCTTTGATTATGAGCTTCCTGGCTGGCCCCTGAGGAAAACTGAATCATGGATTAGATTGGCTGTTGGTCTGATCCCGCAGGGCTTTTCTTAAGCACTCGGTATGATGCACTTTATTCGTCATTGCCCTCTGTGGCTTGTACCACTGTGGTCTGGGTAGTGCTTCTGAATCTAAAAGAGGCTGATGAAGTTGGACTCAGACACCTTCTCTAGCTGTCCGGTTTTGACCCATAATTCAGGGAATTTGCACTTATGGAAATGTAGGGCATTGTGGAGGCTGCCCTTACACCGAAGCAGAGCAGCCTCTGCTTAGCCAAGAGCTTCCACTGTGATCATCTGTGAACTGGAAACTCCCACTGAAAAAATAAAGTCAGCTAATCTAATCGATGTGGTTGCAGATTTCATTCTGAAACCAGAAATGGAAAACCTGAAATGGCTTTAAACGGATGCAGAGACATCTGCAGGGTGTTATGAAGAACTATTCCCTTCTGGGCCAAGACATGTGATTGTTGCCCACCTACGGGGAAAGTGCTTGGGGAACTCAGCAATGCCCTCTCCCCTTGCCTATGGACAGATAGTTGTGTGTACCTGGAGACAGAGGTGTGCCTGTCTCCTGTTTCATCGTTTGCTCTTCCTTGCAAACATTCTTTCCTTGCTAACACATGCTAGAAGATCCTGCTGCTGGCCAATGGGAGGGAACAGGCAGGAGTGAGATTTTCTCATTTTTCTCATAGCTACCAGTGATGCTCAGCAGCTGTGAGAGGTGGAATAGCCTGCCTCGCACAATAATAGGCTCTTCTTCTCTGGAGGTTTTCAAATAGAGGCTAGATAGACATTTCTTGGGGAAGCTGTAGCACACTACGAGTGTGCCACGGAACACTGCTGATGTGCCATGCCGACTCGCTCTGAGTCAACTGCAAAAGTGAGGAGTTGGGACTCCCTGCTTTTCTTGCTCCTTGATGCTCCCGGAGCTTTCCCAGACAGCAAGCTTTATCGAGGCTTTACTGCGAGTTTGAATTTGCTCCCAAAAACCAATGCAAAAAGTGGATTTTTTTTTTTTGATTTTTTTTGCCCCAGACATAAATCAAGCTAGGCACTATGAAAAATGCAAATTGTGTGTTAAGTACTCCCCAATATCTTACACAATATCAGCATAAATCCAGCTGATGTGCAAATGCACACCTTCCATTCCGAGCTGAAAGCCCCGTCTGGAAATGCTCCAGGAGGGATGTGTCCTTCTTGGTGCTTTATGGGGCGAGTCAGCTGCAGAAGTGAAGTTCAATCTCCCCGCTTTTGGTGTTCACTCAAAATATTTTTTAAAACAAAAACAAAAACCACATGGTGGCTTTCAGTGTGTGGGAGAGTGGGCAGTGTCCATTATTGTTGTTGTTGTTGTTATATATTTTTAATTTAAGTGTGTCTTAGGATGAAAAGAATTGGGAAACGCTGTAGATTAGAATTCTATTATTTTAATCCCCTCCCCTCCCAGTCTGAGGTGCTGGGAAGTTAGGCCTGGGATAGGATTAACCAACAGACACAGTTCTGAGAGGAGAAAGTCTGATAATGAGGCTATTCTCACAACTGGGCCAGGGACCTTCCTCCCAAACAACCCCAACATTCTATTTGGCACGCCGCCCCGTGCCCGCACGATCCACGCTGCTCCATGAAGCACAGATCTCTGGAGGCCGGAAATTGTCCCAGCCTCCAGGAATCCCACAATGCACCACGTGACAAGCACAGTGCATTGGGAGATTCCCCCAGGAGGCAAGCACTCTAGGTGCCTGACTCTGTGTATACTCAGGCTGCCTGCAACTTGAGCATACACACAACCCTGGCGCCAGGGTAAAGGGTGTGCTAGCGCCCTTGAACCTAGGTAAAAGCCAGGTTTGTGGGGCAGGCAGCACCAGGGTCGGGATCGATCCCAGCACTCCACAGGAGGTACGGCTTCCGTAGCCTGGGCAGAGCTTTTCATATGCATAGCCTTATGGTGTTCAAACCAGAGGTGCACCTGGGTAATTTTGGAGCCTGGACCTAAAGGCCTTTGGAATCACCACCACCCATACACACAATATTTTAAACACATTTTTAATGTGACCACACAACCCAGGACAGACTAAAAAGGGCTTGGAGGCCCCCAGGGGGTGTGGAGGACCTGGACTTTGGCCCAGAAGTCCAGGGGTAAGAGAACCTCTGGTTCAAACCATTCCACTACGCTTGGGCTTCAGTCCAATACCACACTGTGAACATTCCTGGGATAAGCCCTATTGCATGTAATGGAACTTATGCCCAGATCAACACCCACAAGTTTGCTCTGCAATCATGTCTGTTCTGCCTTCACCCTTTGCATTGTCAGGGTAGACATGCGACTGTGAGAAGTAATTGGCATGTTGTGTTGTTTTTGTTGAAATTGTCTTATTTTTATCTTGTTGACAGCCCTGGGGGGCGGTCTTAGGACGAAGGACAGTTTATACATACAAATAAAGTAAAGTAAAGTAAAATAACGTTTAAGCATGAAAAAATGGTGACTTTTGTGATGTTTGCAGAGCATTGCCTGTCTTGAAAAGCAGCTTTGTTCAGCTTGCCATGTGCTTCGACTGACAAGTCTTTCTCTCTTGTCTTTCTTTCCAGACTTTTCACTACGCTTCCCTGCGGGTAAAAAGCAAAAAATGGCCCAAAGGTAAGTTTCTCAATGATCCAAATGAATAAATAAGCATTAATATGAAAACTGAGAAGTCAAGGTCATGCTCAGGGGGGAGCTTGGTCTCCTCCCCCATACAAAATAGATTGTACTGATAGGTATACATATGATGTCTATATAGCAACACCTGAACCTTGGGGGGGGGTGGACACACGTGGATTTTGCTCAACAAAAGAGTAACATATTGTCATGTGTTCTACTAAAAAACTCACAATGCAGAGTGTTCTTAGGAGTGTGGCTGAGCCCTAACTGCTCAGGCAGTATTCAGACAGGGAATCATATAGTTTAGTGAGTTTCCATGCAGGGTTCATAGGAAACTGTTTGATCGACATCTCCTGCCTAGAGCAGGGATTGTCCCCCCGCTCTGCCCAGCCCCCAGGATAGCTTCCCTCACTTTGCTGTTTTGCTAACTTCTGAACCTCCTCCAACTTCAGTGTGGATTTTTGGCCAGACATCCTTTTTGGAGCAGACGTCTGGCAGTAGGGCACTTCACATTTTATTCAGGCACCTGGCATGTTTATCCATTTCCGTGTGTGTGTGTGTGTGTGTGTGTGTGTGTGTGTGTGTGTGTGTTTGGTTTTGATGCCTTTTTTTCTCCCAGACCCAATCCATTTTTTTATTTTTTATTTTTTTTTAAAGAACTCTGGGTTGAAGGAGGGAAGTGGTTTCCTGATTGTTACAAGGTCTAGCCGCTCAGCGCTCAGCGGAGCTAAAATGGGAGGTGGGAAGGAAGTTGCTTAGCGATTGGCCCAAGAGCTTCCAAGCAGCACTCTGCATAGCTGGTTTCTTCACGAAACAGGGAAACCTAATTGTACTCACACTCAAGTCACTGTGAAAATAGGTGTGTCTGTCCAGAAAGGGGCTCCTCCCTCAAATGTGTCTATCTCAGGCCTAGGAGGAAGCTTGTTATGGGTTTCTCGAGCTTATCATTGGTTTCTTGAAAGTTTATCATGAGAGGATCAGTGTGGGAGACCAGCTGCTCCAAAGACGGCTTCCCTGCACCCTAGTGTGGCAAGGGAGTGATGGCTGCATTCTAGGCGCCCCTCTTCTTACCTTACCAGCATGCAATGTGTGCTCTAGCAAGGTCACCAGCTACAGGTCACATGCAAGAAGCCCAAAATGTGGCTTCCTCCCACGCCCATATTGTCCTAGATCCTGGTACAGATGTGTCGCTTTCCATATGACCTGAGCTGCTGGAGTTAGTTTCCAGAAGAAAGCACATACTGCAGTCGTTCTCTTGGACACACTCAAACTGTGCAGAGTGGAAAGGAGGCCTACCAAGGTTGGCTAGTGCAGCAGGTGAACTGGGTGTGCGCTCTAGAATGTGCCCCAGAATCTGCAGCTGCACACAACGGTTCCCTGACAGGCAAACTGATAGGGAAGGTTTCCCGGAGGACAGAAGATCCAGTGGTATACTGTAAACTTGTTTGCAGGATTGGAGGGTTGGGGGAGTGCCCAGCTATGATAGGATTCTCTCTATTGGCCATTGTATGAACCCAAACATTGAGGGAGAAGGAGGGGAGAGTGATCATGTGGGAGCTGGGTAGGACAGGCGTACCCAATTCACATTCCATCCCCAGCATTTTATTGAGGGTAGACAACAAACCACCCTACCCAGCTCCCAGATGATTACTCCCCCCTCCTCCTACCTTGATCTGTGGATTCACATGACCACTGATCAGATGTGTGCATGGCTCTCCTACCCTGGCTGGGCACTCCTCCTACCCAGCTTACGGTCCTGCGAATAAGCCAATGATATACATACCAACATGCCTTCCTGGTATATATTACATTAATTTAACATATCTTCACCCCACCTTTCCACCATAAAAGCAGCTTACAATGTAGGAGTCCAAAATAAATCTTTAGAAAATAAAAAATAAAATTAAGACAAGGGTGTGTGTGACACTAGTAGAACAAGATGAGGAACAGCATCAAGATGAGAAAGAGCAGCCGGAGAATTGGCCCCCACCAAATTAAAAAAGTAATGATGTCATTTCAGCAAAAGTCTTTGAAAATAAAATGGCATTTACTTGGCACCTTACCATAGGTGCTAAGCACCCATCTTTGGGAAGGATGTTCAGCATGACTTGATGAGGGCAGGCAGAGCATGGTCTCGGCTGCTGGCGCATCTGCGGGATGGGCTGATATTGTGGTGCCTGAGGCAAGGTGTCAGATGCTGCCTTACCCCATGACCGGGGGGGGGTTGGCCCCCTTCCAAAACCAGCCTTTCCAAGCTTTGAAAAAGTGATGGGCTGGGGAGGAGGGCAGGTTGTCGGCAGCTTCCTCTCGTCTTGCTAGTTTTGCAAGGAGTGTGAGGAGAGGTACGCTTGGCAAAGCTTGCAAGGGGTCGCCAAGAGTTGCTCCAATGGCAGCAGTGGGGAGCACCTTGCTGTCCTGCTGGCACCACAATCATCTGCTGCCTGAGGTGGCCGCCTCAGCTTGCCTCATGAAAGGGCTGTCTCAGGGGAGCCAATCCTGATCACTTGTCCAGAGCCTTGCATCTTCGTCTCCAGCTGGTACATTTCTGAGTGTACATTTTAAATGGATGAGAATTTGGAATGCCATTTCAAAAGGAATAAACTTTTCAGAGCTTAGCTGTGAAATACCACAGAAGAAAGAGTAGTAATTTAATGTGATCTAAACTCTTGACACTGCTTCGCAGCTGCAGGACAAATATAATTAATATAACAATGTAAACTCAATTTTTCACAGTGAACAGTCTAATGTTTTAATTAAATTTGCCCTAGGCTTTTAAAGAAAAGTGATATGAATATTAGGGGGGAAATTCTGTTTCTGGTGATAAAAAAAAATAGAGAAAGAGAGTGAATAAAATTTCAGGGTTCTCAAGTCAAATATGCTGAAATAATGGAAATAAAGTCTTTCTGTGTTTTTAACATTGGCTAAGACCAATGCTAAAAGCAATGCTTTTAACATCGGTTCTATAACCCCCTCAAAACTCCTGATGAATTAGCTTCAGAGTTAAATCCTCATGGCATATACAGGTTATTCTTTCCTACTTTGCTAAAATAGATCAGACAATGAATCATGATGCAGGTTAATCACAATAAACTGTAACGTCATCTGATCTCTGTGAAGCATTAAGAAATCAGGAGCCAAGACAGAGTATTTTAGACATCTGTGCCCTGATCAACTTCATTCTACATTTGGCTGTTCGGATTTAAAACAGAAGAAAAGCCAAGCCAGTACTGCAGAGGAGTCAACACAATGAAGAACTGATAAATCCAGCTGTAGGACTATTTGATGCTGTTACTCATTCAATAAGCAATAATAGCCCACTAAAACCGCTTTGGGATTGTTTTAATGAAACGCGGTATATAAATTTAACAATTAAATTTTGTGTAAACCGCCCAGAGACATAAGTTTTGGGCGGTATAAAAATGTTTTAATAAATAAATAAAATAAATAAAATAAAAAGGAAGTAAGTAAATGGTGCCTGTGTCGTGAAATAGCTATGCAAATGTGAGCTGAGGTATCCCGAGTTCAAATTTCACTTTAGCCATGTATGAGAGCATAGCCGGTCTTGTGGTAGCAAACATGAATTATCCCCTTTGCTAAGCAGGGTCTGCCCTGGTTGCATTTGAATGGGAAATTATATGTGAGCACTGTAAGATATTCCCCTTAGAGAATGGGGCCGCTTTGGGAAGAGCACCTACATGCTTGCGTGCAGAAGGTTCCAAGTTCCCTCCCTGGCAGCATCTCTAGATGAGTCTGAGAGAGGCTCCTGACTGCAACCTCGGAGAAGCTGCTGCCAGCCTGTGAAGACAATACTAAGCTAGATGGACCTATGGCCTGACTCAGTATATGGCAGCTTCCTATGTTCCTATGTACCTCCTAAGTAAGCTGTTATGCTCTCAGCTCATCGGCAAAATGGGACTAACCATACTGATAAAGTGGCAGCAAAAGGATTTGGGAATTGCAGTGGGCCGTCCTGGCTTCTGAGCTTCTTTTGTCACTGTTTCCATTCAAGGAGGTTCACTGAACAACAGCAGCAGGAGACGGATCTCCTGCAAAGACCTGGGGCATGGAGACTGTGAGGGCTGGCTGTGGAAGAAAAAAGATGCCAAAGGCTACTTCACCCAGAAGTGGAAAAAATATTGGTTCGTCCTGAAGGACTCTTCGCTGTATTGGTACACTAACCAGAACGTGAGTACTGACTACTGCTAGGAGAAAGAAGCAAAGCCAGAACTCAGTATTCCAAGGGAGGAGCTATCATTGGGTGAATGTGTCTGAAGGACGTGCCTGGCTTCCCCTCCCGCTTCCATCCCCGCTGGACAGCCACTCCTGCCGCTGCTGACCCCCTCGCCCGCCACCCCACACCCTTGTGCGTTGCTCCCACTGCCTTCTCTCCAGCCTCCTCCTCCTGGCCAGTGGGAAGTGGGAATGACCCGAACGGGCCCTGCCCGCTTCCCACCAGCTGGGAGGAGCCGGCAAGTGGGGGCGGGGGATGGCATAAGAAGCATGTGGCATGGCTACAGGTGAGTGGGAGGCCCGTACTACGGGGGGGGGCATAGGACTGCACTGTGTGGGGCAGAGGGGCCATTGAACACAGGCTCTCTCTGCCCTCGCTACGCCACTGGAATATTCGCATTTCTTCTTGGTCAAGGCTAGCAAATAGACCCAGGTTATTATTATTTATTATTATTTATCAAAAATATTTATACCCCACCCCTCCAGTGCACTACTGCTTGGGGCGGCTCGCAACAATAAGACAGAACACAGATACAATAGAAGTAATAAAATTAACTTTAAAAAATTGAGAGATTAAAAACCACAACTATTAGGTTCAAATTAAAACAAGGAACCTACCAGATATAACAAAACAATAATGGAGCATTAAAAAGCCTCCTTAAAAGGGTGTATTTTGAGATTGTTTTTTAAAAACACCGAGGGAGGGAGCATGGCAAAGCTCTTCAAGGAGGACGTTCCAAAGTCAAGAGGCCACAACCGAAAAGGCCCTGTCTCTAGTCCCCGCTGACCGGATATCTGTTAGTGGCGGGGTCATGAGCAGAGCCTGAGATGATGAGCCAAGGGCCCTGGCAGATGCATATGGGAATCAGGTTATCTTCCATTTTAAGATCTTCTTTAAGATCATTTTAAGATCATTAAGATCTTAATTCAGATTCTTCTGAGGACAAGTAGCAGTTGGCAGCACCAGACTTAGTGGTCACACCACTGAGGGGATGGTGCCAAATCATACTCCTGTGTCACATCCTTCTCTGATTGTTACCTCATATCCGTTTCCTCCTATGCAGGAGGACCTCATGAATCACGGGTCCAGCACTCGCAGTTTTGCATATCCGTGGCCGGGTTATAGACACCCAATCTCAATATAGGCAATCTGGAAATGGCAAACGAGGTGTTAAATCAGCATGTCCACAGATCAGAGGCAGCCAGAAATGACAGTGGAGTTCATTTCTGGCCACCATTTTGTGCATCAGAGCCATTTTATGACTCATTTTGAAGGAAAAACAGCACCAAACATGCAAATTTGGGCCACCTTTTTACTTGTGGGGTGAGATCCATGGACAAGTGAAAGGCAGTGGACCAGAGTAAGGCACTCTATTTGGTCCATTTTGCCATTTAGGGGTGATTTTGGGGGGTACGGGAACCTACTCACCCGATCCCCATAGCCCTAATGTCCCATTATTCACAGATTCACTAAACACCCCACCCCCACCACCGGAGCCCCCGCAAATAACACGGTTCTCCTGTATATCAGTTCACTGTTCCTCCTGCTCACTTATCCAGGGTGTCGACCCTCCATCCCATGGGCCAACTAGGCCTCAGTCATATCTCTGAAGTCTGTGTCACCTTCAGGGTGGACATATCTATCTATATATTTAATTCTCTTAAACATACTCATCGCTAAGCCCATGTGTGGCAGCTCCTGTGAGAGTTCGCAAGCAGCTGCCGGACTAGCGATGGAGGAGAAAATAGGGATGCTGGGGGCAGGTGGAGGCGGGTTGGCCCGGCCGGTGGGAGCAGCAGGTGACAGTCGCAAGCCGGCTTTGGATTGTAGTCTTCTTACTGAGTTTTTCGGAATAAAAAACAATCCATGTAACATCAACTTCAGAAGCTGTATTTCTGACACAGAGAGCCACAATGCAAATCACTAGGGAGCACAGGACTGAGTTATTAATAGGTGTGAATTTGCCTTTCCCCCCACTCCCCAGACATTTTTATATCTAAAGGTCATCAACAAACACAACTGGTATTAACTGTCCCTTGCTCAGTAATCTGGGAATTGAGCACCTTTAATGAAAAGAGTGAGTGAGTTCTCTTCTCTCAGCCCTTTGCTCTTTGTCAACAGTATTTCTGTTTTTCTCTCCTGATAGGATGAAAAAGCAGAAGGATTCATCAGTTTGCCAGAGTTCAGGATAGACAGAGCCATTGAATGCAGGAGGAAACAGTAAGTATCACAGGAGAGGTCTCCAACTTCTCATTGCACAAATTGTTTCCTGAATTTTGCAGTTCAAGATTACCAGGTCTCATTGCCAAAGGGTCTTTCCTAATTTTGTACAGGGAGGACACTGAATGTGCAGTTTGCTTTAGCATTCCATTCCTATGCATCCAACAAAGGCTGGACAGCCACCTGTAGCAGAGTTTCCTGCTCTTGGCAAGGGTTAGCCGAGAAGACCTCCAAGGTTCCTTCCAGCTCTAACTTTCTATGATTCTCTCTTTCCTAATTCTAATCTGCAGCAACTCCTGCCTTTGCACCATAGTGAGAAATGCTGTCTCCAAGGCTTGTGCCCAATTTACCTAAACGGTCACTGTCTTCCTTATAACTCAACATCAACTTTCTGATTACCCCAAATCTGAAATAATCATTATATAGTTTTTGCACTAAGTTAGGGCATCAAGAACACAACCCACTGGGGAGTTCTTCTACATACACACTGCTTAAAGTTGGGGTAGGCAACCCAGGCTCTCTAGCTGTTGTTGAACTACAACTCCCATCATCCCCAGCCCAGCCACAATATATTTTGGCTAAGGATGATGGGAGTTGTAGTTCAACAACTGCTGGAAAGTTGTAGTTCAACAACTGCTGGAGAGGCTGCCTACCCCTGGTTTAAAGAAGCGACTCACAAGTGCTTAAGAACATCCTTAGATAAATATTTTCAGTGGCCTTGTGGGACATCTTTCTCATTCAATCTAACGCTGGCACGTCTTTGGGGGTGCAATTGAAAATCAACAATGTGGTTATGCCTGCTTCTTCTTTTTTAAGCCACTGGTCCAATAGAATAAAAATGTGTTCACACTTTCTGGAGCATCTGGTTATAAAAGGCAACCATGGCACCAATTCCTACATCTGACATCCAGACGAGACCCTCTGAAGACTTGTGACCTTTAGTTTGGAATCTTGTAGAACTGTCTTGGCATATGGAACTCTTCACATTTTGGAGCTAGGCATTGTCACTGACATTCTCCATGTTGCCAATTGGTTTCCTGTCGGATATAATGGCCTTGTTTAATATACAACTAAATATTCATTCATTCGCTCACTCTTTGGTAACACATCAAAGACAGAGAAATAGGTCACAGCTGCACTGGCCCGAGGGCAAAGAAGAAAGAATATGTAAGAATCACTCTTACGCCACTGAGAACTAGAAATCCAGCTTCCCCAGACAGCAGGGTACACCTCTTGGGTGTTAGAGCTTCGTAAGATATGTGACAACCCACACAATTTAAACCATCATAAGTCATAGTACAATTGTTGTATCCCAGCCTGATAGCTTTTCACTACAGAGCCTCCTTTTACGATCTCGCATTCTGAATCCTGAGTATCATAACCAAAACATGATGCATCTCTAATACAGCAGGCAGATTTCCCAGTGTTTGGAGGCTGACTCCAGAGGGTGGTGAGGTCAGGTGCTTGCTATGGCCCAACACCCCCAAACTGCGCCCATTTCCCATGATCAAGAAGCTCACAGGCAATATGAGATAATTCTTTGTATGCACTCCTAGCATTGCTTTCTAATTAAAGGGAAGGACCCGTTGTGGGTGCCTTGCCCAATGGAGCCCCTGAAATCCTGGAAGCAGCACGGAACGCACATGTCCAACATTGCAATGTAAATATACATTAATTCAGTTTATGATCTTGCTGAGATTCTAGTTTATGGTTCTGCTCTCCGAAGGCACACCCAAGTTCGGGGCATGGAAGCCAGCACTAGCATGCCAGAACAGCTTGTGCCCATACATTTCAAGGAGTGGCTCTTCTATTATCCTTCCTTGGCCCCGCTATTCTTGGGAACCCTCTTCTATGCTGCTGTATTAATTAGTAGCTACTGTGTGCCACCTAGTGGACGCTCCCGGGTTTTTTTGATCCCCCCATGTTTTCAGTGTGTGTGCTCGTCTTTGTGAAACAGAATTTATTCAGGTTGATGGAAGACATTAAGCAATAAAATTTCTGGCTGGCTGTTTATTTCCCTTCCAATCTGACGGCGCCTGATCAGCTCTCATGAAAAACACACATGTGTGAGTTTCTGATTTCCAATTATGTGCTACTCAACAGACTCTTCTAGGCAATGCTGGCTTCTGGAGGTTCTAGACTGTCTAGATTGTGACTGGGCAGCTTGCCACATCCTTGGAAAACCACAAAACCACTAAAGGAGGTGGTGGTCAGTGACAATCTCACCAGATTACGAGAAGTCTTATGCCTTTTCTTCATGTAGAAGCTGTTTAGCCATGCAGGTTGATTGTGGCCTCGGATCACTATTCCTGAGCTAACCATACCATCTTCAGCCCTTAGGGCTACTGTCTTGTTAGATTCTCATAGCTGGGTGCTATGTCAGTTGCTTTATTGTCATGCAAAACTCTTGTCTGAACTGATAAATGCCCAGGACTAGTTCTTAGGCAAGATCTATGAGCTTCCAAGCTCTGGAAACAACTTTTCAGCTCACAGAACTTTCTAAAGATCTTTCTCTTACAGGGCTGCTCAGACTTGGGTCCCTAGGTGTGGTTGGACTAATTCTAATCAATGGTATTCTAATCACTTCTGGGCAGAGGGGTATCTAGGGAAAATAGTGCCTAGGGCAAACACTGAAATTCTGCCCCCTATCCAAACATCTGAAACCCATCTTTCAGATAACTTTACCATAATATCAGCTGAAAAATACAAGTCAAGCTCATTAATCTTTTAATATTTCAAAAACTATTTAGCAGTGGACATAGCCAGACCAAACAGTGCTGGAAAACTACAAATTGCAGTATTCTGGGGCTCATGAAATACCCAAATACTATGTGGAGGTGTACTTGGAAAACTAAACAGAAGTGCCTGTCTAATTCTCTACTATGCATTGTAGCATCACTATTACATAAGTTGTAAAAATAAATGGAGAATTTGACATTTCCCAGATACTCTGAAAATAATTAAAGGATATGCAGAGTAAACTGTGTCACTGCTTGGAATATATTCTAGTATTTCAGAAAGACAGTTAAAATGAGAGAAAGAGAGCAGGAAACTCCCAGTGGGCCTTAATACTAAGGATTTCACACTGATTAGACAAACTCACCATTAATGGCCATATTATTAAGACATCACATTTAACTCACTTATCACAAGAATCAAAGTAAGAGCAAATGAATACAATCCTAGCTCATAAGCTTCCTCCCAGTATACACAAGCCCTGATTCTCTATACATAGTGCCAAACTAAATATGTGTACAGTGACATATTATATTATTAAAAAAAAAAAAAAAAAACCTGTTGCCCTTTTGGGGGGCTTCCTAAAGGCTGTGGGCAGGTCTGCAAAAGCTCCCTCTCCCCCCCCCCACTGGCCTCTAGGGCCTCGCAGGGACCATTTGAGCATGTGCAGTGGCCTCTTTTTTTAAAAAAATTTGTTCTTAAAAAATGGCCACTGAAAACAAAATGGCCACTGCACATGCTCAAATAGCATGGCCTGGGGCCTTATAGAGGCCATCTGAGCATGCTCAGTGTTTATTTTGTTTTCACTGGCAATTTTTAATTTTTTTAAAAAAAAAATTAAAATGGCGCCCCCTTCAAGTGGCGCCTGGGGCACGTGCCCTGCCTGCTCCACCCTAGATACGCCCCTGCTTCTAGGAACCTGAGTTTGAGAACCCCGTCTTAAGACACGGGAAAGTCATGGGAGTCCTTTATATCCACATACTAGGTATAATGAGAAGCCAGTAACAGTCTTTAGGAATTTCTTATTGATCAGCATCAAAAGAAGACACATTGAGTTTTGAGCACAAAATAACTGGCTTTCATGTTGTCAGAAGCATTAAAGTGTCCTGTACAAGAGGAACGAATAATGGAGGTAAGAGATCTGAAAAGCAGGCCCCACATGGAGCTCTTCCAGAAGAAAAATGTCAGAGGGGAAGGTCTCTTTGATGAGCAAGACACAATGGAAAAGTTGGGATTCCATTGCACTGTATTTTCTTGGTGGACGGAGAGTAAAGTGTCAGCTGGGTGCTGTTTACTCCAATAATTACATCACAATGGCATTGAGGTTGCTTTGAAGCTCCCCACTGCTTTAAATGCATTAATATTGTCAGCTAACTCTGCAACTCGGCAAAGAAACACACCAAAACAAAGAGGAGGGGTTGAAAATGATGTATTTCAAGTTGGCTCTCCCCCCGCCCCCCCTTGGCACGCCCCTCCAGCGAGCTCTAGCCTCCGCTTCCCTGCAGAGCCATTTCTGAAGAATTATTCAGTGGACACACCATCAAGAACCCAAGGTCTCCAGCATGCCTTTCAATTTCTTTTTCCTACCAGCAAATGCCATCTTCCATCAGAGAGCTATTGTGCCAAGGAAAGCGAGCTTTTTTGGAAATCGTTCCCTCTGCGAACAGCAAGTGTCTGCTTTGAAAGGGTTTCCAGTTCATTTCCTAAAAGGTCACACATTGAGGGGTATTACATGCACTGCTCTGCTGTGACCTGGTCTGAGTTTCTAATGAAAATGCAGAAAATGGCTCTTTGAAGGCCCTCCTAAGGAGCTTAATAAGAGAATGATACTAAAAAAGATTTAGGTAGTTGCACATCCTGGACCAACAGCCGGGCACACAAAAAAACCCCATTGAGTGATCCTTTATTCAACAGAAACATTCTTTTTGGTGGCGGTGAAGTGACAGATGTTACTTTCATGGTTTTTTCTCTCCCGATACTGACTTTACTGCTCATCAGAGTTTTTCATTTAATTCTTAGACTTTTAACCTGCCTGACCATGGAGGATAGTTCAGTCAATGACTATTAGCCATGAGTGGAGGTACAATTTCATGCTCAGAGGTACAATACCTCTGAATACCAGTTGTTGAGGGATGAAGATTGGAGGAAGGCCTTCACACCCTGCTTCTGGGCTACTTTGAGGCACCTGGCTGGACACTTCTGGAAATAGGGTGCTGGATCTTGATCAGATCTAGCAAGACTGTGAGGCTCAGAGGAGCTATGCAATTTAGAAAACAGCGCTGATACACCTCCTTAAAGTATCTTGTGGGGTACTTGGGGGCAAAGCTAAGACCACTGCTAACTGGATAAACTAATATTTTAGCATTGTTATCTTTGTTATTGATTACCTTGCTTATTTTGTAGATTGTAGCATTGCATGTATCCTGGTCTATGACCATAATAAAGTACAAGAGAACCTCGTTAATTGTGGGTCCAGCACCTGCAATTTCACGTATCCGCGGTCAGGTAATGGACACCAGACCTCGGTATACATGGGGGGAGGGGAATGGGGGGAGAGTTAAACCCACGTATCCACAGGTCAGGGGGTGGCTGGAATTAGAAATTTCAGAAGTCATTTCCGGCCACCATTTTGTCCATGGCAGAGATCAGGAGCAATTTATGCCTCTTTAAAAAAAATAAAATGCCCCCAATGAATGCAATTTTCAGCTGATTCTTTACTCATGCGGGGCATTGCTGGACTGCTGGGGACTCATGAAGCATGGTAGGCCACATCCCCCCTGTGTTTTAGGGCCATTTTACCCATTTCCCAGACATTTTCCTGACCTCCGGGAACCTGACCCCTGGATTTACCTTGCCCCAATTACTCAGGATTCATGGTTACCATATCCGCGGTAGTAGCAGAGAATGGAACCCTTGAATGCTGAGCGAATACTGAGGTTCTCCTGTATAAGTAAGTAACTGGATAAAGTTAGAAACTTTTTAAAGTGGGGGGGTCTCTTATATTCAACAGGGGGAAAGCAACGGCATAGCCCAGCCTAACATACCTCCCAGTGTCTGTTGCTGGTGTTTTCTCTCCCCCCACCGACCCCCCGCCTTTGCTATTGTAGCTTTAGACTGTGACCCCTTTTTGGACAAGGAACCATGTTTCTTTATCTTTCCCCCTTAAATTGATTGGATACTTTTTTTTTGTTACGAAGTTTGGATGCTCAAAGCTGCACACGCTCTTGCAGTCTTGGTCTGCTTGCACAAATGTTGCTCATGCACGACAACGATACTGGATAGCTTTGCATTGTTCCCTGCAGTAGAGATGGCCTGGGGAAGAGGGTGTTTACCACCGGTGGCACCCTGCCGCATTGATGCAACACTACTCTAGAACACCAGCTCCCAACTTAGAGGAACTAGCATGGTTCCAGCGTGGAACCGCCCTGACCCATTTTGGAAGGGCGGTATATAAATCAAATGAATAAATAAAAATAAATAAATAAACTAGCTAGCACATCCTTGCATTCGTGCAACATATTTGCACTTCGGGGATGGGGCCGTAGCTCAGTGGCAGAGCATCCACTTGGCATGGAGAAGGTCTTGGGCTCAATCCCTGGCAGCATCTCCAGGGCGCTTTCCAGACTAGACCCTACAACGGGATCAGGACGAATCTTGGAAGTGTGCTTCCCTACTTCCTGTGTCGTGACACCGCAGTCCCTACATGGACAGCAGGGTGCCGTTCACATTTCCAATGCCTTGTTGCGAATTTAATTGCTGCAATATAGGGCAAGGACATTGTATATCCGGCGTGGAAAAGTTGCTGTTTTTCCAGGTTGTTAGTTGCTGCGAGACTGCTCCCCCGGCTGTTTTTGTTCCGTATGTGACTTGCCCGAATGGAGGCATTTAGCTGCTGATGAGCAGCTAGTCTGGAAAGCACACCGGTGACTCCTCCCTGCAACCCTGTAGAGCTGCTGCCAGTCAGTGTGGACAGTACTGAGCTAGATGGACCAATGGCCTGACTCACCATAAGGCAGCTTCCCCTGCTCCTACTGCAGTGTTAGTCTGGATGTCAGCCAATAACAATAATATACTAGCTGGGCCGGGCACAGAACATCTGCGCCTCTACTTTCCCCTGCCCACCGATGCTGATTTCTTTCTCACCCTGCCAGCTGCTGCTGCTTTCTTGCCCACCCACCACCACTGTTTTCTTACCCTGCTCACCACCACCACTGTTTTGTCCCCGCGCCGCCTTTGTGTTTTCCGCCTCGCCTCCGGCGTCGCCACTTTCCTCTTCTACTTCTGGCAGCTTGCTCGCGAAATCTTGTGAGAGCTGCCACACATGAGATCAGCGATGGGTACCCCATATATATATATATATACACACACACACACATACACACACACACACACACACACATAAACACACACACATCCTGATTGGCCTCAGCCACTGAATACCTGACCAAATTTAAAACTGATTAACCCCTGCTGAGCAAAGAGGCACCTTTTTAGTGGTGATTCTGTTTATTGAGCAGGGGGTGAGCAACTGGCGCTCTCCATCCCCAGCACAGCATCCCTCCAGGGGCTGCTGGTGGTGTCTATCTTACGTTTCTTTTTTAGATGGTGAGCCCTTTGGGGACAGGGGGCCATCTTTATTTATTTATACCCATGTAAACCGCTCTGGGGACTCTGGTTGAAAAGCGGCATATAAATATTTGTTGTATTCATACTTCCAGCAGATACTTGAGTTTCTGAATGAGAGAAGTTTTGAGGCGGGAGAAAAGCCACTGAAAATGTCTTCCTTGTCTTTCCCTCCCTAAAATAAAATTAAAAAATGAGAGGACAAAGTAAGAGAAGAGCAAAGGACACGTGGGTCTCCAAGAGTTGTCCACACAGCAGAAAGCCACGGTTTCCCATTATGTCTGAACCAGGCCATTGTGCCAGTCACTATTGCTCAGCCTCTAGCCTGCTTCATTGGGTTATTGAGAACAAATGGAACAACGGTTCTGAAATGATTGAGTTGTTTAAGTGCTACAGGAGGGGCAGTGGTGGCGCTAGTAACAATATTTGGTGGTGGTTGCTTAACTGGCTCATTCAATTTATATCCTGCCTTTCTGTCAGCATACTCATGGAAATGATCAAAATTACCGGTGCACAAAATGGTTACAGGAATTCTGCACCCAGTTCCTAAAGAGCCTGGCACAAAGTCCTTGCAATCTCACTGGAACTGTGTGATGTTTTGTGTTTTCTTCACCGAGTTTTAACAAAGAAACTTACAAAGTTCTTTTCCCATGTCTGCTTTTCTTGCAGTGCTTTCAAAGCTTGCCATCCCAAAATTAAGAGCTTTTATTTTGCAACTGACTGCCTGGAAGAAATGAATAGGTAAGACACATTTATATTCTGCATAGAACTAGAGTAATTTTATTCTGATATATATGGAGCAGGAAAACGAAAGGAAATTACTCTTCCCTGGGCGTGTTGAGATTTCCCAGGGCTCTGAATAGATACTTCTTACACATTTAATGGAGATGACTGTGGAGCTATTTGTACAGCTGAAACTGGGGATGGATTAACCATGATGCTAAGTAGGCCACAAAGTAGGGCTTTAGCCAGATTGGTCTCCTGTTCAAGTAAAATTATCTGAGAGGGTGCAGGTTTTTCTTGCATCTGGAATTGCCATTCACTTCTATGGCACAGCCACATGGTGTCATTTTCTTTCTTCTTCTTTTTTTAACTTCCAGTGTTTTTTGCATTTCCCTTCTGTGCTTTTCAGACCTGATGGATGGCAGGTTTTGGTTTTTGGTTTTGGTTTTTTAAAAAATGCAGTTGCAGTTCTAGCCTATTTAGTGTCAGCAAGTGGCTTTTCAGGGCTCCTGTGCTTTTAAATTAAAAATGTTGTCTTTGCAAGTTTAGCCCATTTTATTGCTTCTCTTGAACCCAGATACAGGTTTAGTGAGTAATTCCCTTTGAACAGCCATTCTCTGAATTGCCCCATATCCATTTTTGTTCCCACATGGTAGGGGGAGTCTTTACTGATTTCCTCTCATTCTTTCTTTAACAGTGAAATAGTACTATAAATAGAATAGTCTGGGGCCTTCCCTGGGGTATCATCACGTGTAGAGCTGCCCTAAAAGAGGCGTGAGATATACAAGGCGAAGGGAAGAAAGAAAAAGAATTGAACATGGGGGGAAAACTGGGTTATTTTATACTCTCTTCTCTGGAGAGGGAGATCTTTCTGCTCTGTCCCTGATTGCTATAATTTGGGTATTGTTCTCTTCCGGGTGAAACCAAGTGCTCTTGCCTATTGTGTTCTTGCTAACAAACAAAAGTTGATAGCACTAAAAATCTATAGCCCATTAGCAGAATTGCTTGATTTCTGTCTTAATATTTTCCATGATGCAATCACACACCTTTAAACATAGTATGCTAGTTGGGGAAATCCAGACATTTCCAATGACACTATAAGGCTCTTCACATGAGCAGCCTAACCAGCCTGGGTTAGACTGCCGACATGCAGTGCCATGATTGGGTCCAATATTGGCACTGCCGCCTTACCTAACCTTTTTTTCAACCCCAGCCTTTAGCCAGACTTAAGGGTGCAAGAGAGCCCTTAGCCCTGACACCAGGGTCACACGTATGCATGAGCTGCACACAGCCCGAGCATACACAGCTGGACTCCTGGAGTGCCCAACTCATGGGGATCCCCCAATTAACTGCACTCATCATGTGATGCATTGGGGGATTCCCAGAGGCTGGGACAATGAGTCCTGGCCTCCAGCGATCTACGCTGAACTAAGGAGCATGGATTGTGTGGATGTACAATGGTGCGCCCATGAGCACACAATGGATCATTTGGGGGGAAGGTAGGTGGAACCCTGGCTCTCCTCCTCCCCCCTTGCCCTCTCTGGGGATCGTGTGCATTGGCTTTATATTGTCCATCTTTCTAATACCTGTTTTGGTTTCAGCTATCCATTTGCGTAGACAGATGAGTTTTTCTTGCTTTTTTTCTTGCTTTGTTTTTAGAGCTGCTGAATATAAACTGCCCATTTTTTATGGGTGCATGCATGTATGTATATAGTACATTCATGTATGTACTATATTTATATGCCATGTTTCAGCTTAAAAAAAAATCCAAAGTGGTTTGCAAAACAGATTAAAAGCAAATATCAGCAATTAAGATCAGAGAGAGAGGGGTGGGGCTATATATCGGAGTTCTCAAACTTGGGTCCCCAGGTGTAACAATGCCCATAATTGCCAGCCACAATGGCTGAAGACAGTTGATGGGAGTTGTATTCCAACAACATTTGGGGACCCAAGTTTGAGAACCCCTGATGTATATGTGTACACACACACACACACACACACACACACACACACACCCCAAGCAGCATAAATAAGAAAAACACCAATAAAAACCTCACCCTGAAAATGGCCATCTCCCACAGCTTGAGGAATGTCTTCACTTTTGAAAATTTTAAAAATGTCTTCACCTGCCTTCAGATCTGAACGAGAGGAGGAGCCAGGAGGGCTTCACTGGAGACCATTCCAGAGTTCTGGAGCTATCACTAAAAAGCCTGCTCTTAGCATAGCTTCCCCTGAGATCATTTGTAAAAGTCAGTGCTCAAGGGAGAAGACTCTCCCTGAAACAAAGCAGACCCAGACCACTTGCGTCTTTCTAGGTCCAAACTATCACCTTGAATCGAGAACTCCTTCCTAATTTGAGAATTCTGATGTGCCAACGGAGCTCCTGGGTGCAGAGAAAGGCTTCTCTTACCCCATTTATGGAACTCTTTACATGTCAGAGCACATCTACAGAAGAAGGGGATGTGGAAAGGAGTGTGCGTCGGAGTTTTGTATGCATCAGAATGGCTGAGGAGCTCTGGAATGGAGTTTAGTCGGTGCTTCTAGTTGGTCACTGCATGAAGCCTTCATAAGCACATCAGAACATCCCTGCTGAATCAGGCCCAAGGCCTATCTAGTCCAGCATCCTGTTTCCCACAGTGGCCCATCAGATGCCTCTGAGAAGCCCACTGAGAAGCCTCTGAGATGCCTCTGAGAAGCCCACAGGCCAGAAGTGAGGGCCTGCCCTCTCTCCTGCTGTTGCTCCCCTGCAACTGGGATTGAGAGGCATCGTGTCTCTGAGGCTGGAGTGGTCTGATCCATCAGCGCTCTTCTTAGAGGTATGCCACATTCCCTAGGCTGGCTCCAAATTTGCAACCTATGATTTGCAGCTAAGCTGGCTACCTCCATCTCTACTGGATCTACATCTGTACTGATGAAAAGGTTCTGTATCAATGGGTGAGGACTCACCCTCAGCCCACATGGCTGTTCTTCAGGGCCTTTCCTGCTGTTCTGCTTGTTGCAGACAGATGATGCTTTGCAAAATTAATGTCCTCATGCTGCTTTGTCAGATCTGCACTCACACGCTTGTGTTCCTGCCATGAATTATTCATGAAATTAATACATGTGTTCCAGTTTGTCTTGGTCACTCAGCACCTTGTCAAGAGAACAGTATTAGTGCTGGGGCACACATTTACTTGGAAGCAAGAGTTCCTTCCTTCCTGGCATATGGGCTTGTACGGATTTATTCCATCTGAAAAAAAATCAACAAGGAATGTGGTGTCTTTTCATTGGTTCAGGAACTAGAGATGATCATGGATTTTGAGATTAAAAGGAAAAGGAGAAGAAAACGGTTGCCCAGATTAATTCCAATTAGACAAAAGCAGCAACTTATTAATATTTTTAACTGCCCTAAAGACAGTGCTTGCTAAGGACAAGGGAGAAGCTGGGACTGTAAGGAACCCCCTGTTTTGGTTCACTCCAAAACAGATTTTGAAAAGCATTTCAAACCTGTAGTTGCAATGAGTGTGAACAGTTGAAAATTATAGAAAGGGATGTTTTTTGTTCTGTTCTGTTTATTATTTCTTATTTGTTAAGAATTATTATAATATTATTATTATATTATTTGTTCTGTTGTTATTGTGTTTGGTATTGGTGATCATTGTACCATAAGTTGCCCTGAGACTATGTGGAAATGCAGAGTATACATGTTTTTTAAAAGGATGTTTTTTTAAAAAAAAAAATCAGATAAATAGGAATGCATTGCTGTATTTTGCAACTATGCATTGCTGTTTTAAATCCAACTGATTTAAAACAGTAATTTTTTTCTTTTTAAAAAGCAGAATACTATTGTAAACAATGAGCTCTTATAAGAATTTTCCACATCCCAGCTATGAAAAAAATGGGAGGATTCACATAAGCCCTTTTCTCTGAAATTGCCATCCTTGGTTCACTCACTTTTGACAGAGGATCTACTCGACATCACTTCCAAGAAATTGATTTCCAATATTTTCTGCATTCCCCTTCCTGTATTTTTCCAGACCTGATTTGTGGTGATGGAGTGGTGGTAATAAAATGCAATTGCATCCCCCGTATGTCCAGTGTAGATAGGCAAAATGCTATGAAGGCTTTTCTGTGATCCTGTTCCTTTACATTGAATACTCTCTCTTTGCTTGTTCAGCCCATTCTATTGCTTCCATTGACCCTGGCTGAGAGATTAGTAATTGCCCCTTGAATAAGCCTCTCTGTGAATTGCCCCATGTCAGTGCCAAGTTTTTAATCACTGTGCTTAAGTGAGAGACACTGGCAGGCACAGAGCCAGCCGAGCGGCGGCCTGGGTCCAGCCCCGCTCGGTGGCCCCTCGAGGTACGCCCGTGCGCATGATGTCACGCATACAGGGGCGCGGCTCGGGCTCCAGAGGAGCCCAGAGCGAACTCCCCCCTCCCACGCCTGGGCCACTGAGAGCCAGCCAGGGGAGAGAATCAGCCAGGGGCGCTGAGAGCCAGGGGAGTGTTTTTCCCTTTCTCTCCCTCTCTTCCGCTGGCAGCACAAGTGAAGAAAGGGGTTGGGAGAGATCTGGTGGGGCTTCTCAGGGCCCAGTTTATGTTTATTTTATTTATGTATTGGTTTGTTTGTACAATGTCTATACTGCCTTTCATAAGGCATCTCAAGGCAGTTTACAAAAGTTAAAAACCAATAAAATTCCATTAAAATCATATTAAAAACCCTAAAATCAGTTAAATAGTAAAAACCATAAAACACACCAAAAAAATCTGCCATTAAAAACAAAACAAAACACCACAAGAACTGAAAGACGTGGCAGCCCCTCAGGGATAAAAGCCAGAATAAATAAATAAAATGTCTTGAGTTTGTTTGTTTTTTAAAGCAGCCACAGATTTCAAAGAGTGGACATCCACAGGGAGAGAATATGCCAGAGCCTGGGGGCAACCACAGAGAAGGCCTTGCCCTGCATGCACGGCAATTTAGCCTCTCTCAACATCGGCACACAGAGCAAAGGCCCCTCTGACAATCTTGTTGGGTGTGCAGAAACCCTTGAGAAAAGGTGGTCCTTCAGTTATCTAGAAGGGTTTTAAAGGTAATAACCAAAACCTTGAATTGGACCCAGAAACAAATTGGAAGGCAGTGCACCTCTTTCAAAATAGGTGTAATATGCTCCAAGAGAGCAGTTCCAGAGAAAACCCTGGTAGCTGCATTCTGCACCAACTGAAGTTTCTGAATTCAAGGGCATCCCCACATAAAGCACATTGCAGTAATCCAGCTGTGGTGTGACTAAGGCATTGGTAACTGCGGCTAGATCTGCCTACTTGAGAAAGGGCGCACTAGCCAAAACTGTGCAAAGGCACCCCTGGCCACCTCCTCCACCTGAGCATCCAATAGTGGTCTGACCACCACCTCCTTGAGGCTCAATGGCATCTTGCCTTCCCTTAGTGGAGCATTAATAATTGGTTCCAACCACATAACTGTTCCTTCCCTGGCAGATTTTACTAGCCATTAAGGGCAAAGGTCCAGAGCCCATGATGTTGCCTAGGATCTTAGCCACTTCCTCAGACTGCACTACCTGAAAAGAATCCATCACAACTGCGCCAGATGGTTGTTGAGGCATGTCTCCTGGATCTGCCAAAATCCTGGAGTGCAAATTGGCACCGTTGCAAGCAACTTTATCAGTTAAATGAACTGGCTTCTGATAATTCTTCCTTTGTCACCCAGGGGCCTATATGAAGCAGTGACTTTGCCACACAAAACAGCTCTCCTGGCCTATAAGAATGCTGACCATTCTAATTGGCAAACACAATGGAGGCAGGGGGGCGGGGAGTTTGATGCATGACACACACATACCCCACCACCACAGAGTAGTTCCTAAAATGGGCTCTAGACCATGTTCAGTCAGATTCATTACGGGTCTTCCTCTAGCATCACTCTAGCCATCGTCCAAGTTGTTTCATTGCCCTAAGCTCCAAGGAGAACCAAGGAGTGGAATGGACTCCACCAAGCCAGAGAGGCCATTTAGGAGTCATCATATCAACAGCCCAGGCTATCTCCACATTCTGGAGATTCACCAGGGCCTTGACAGAGTCCCCAGTTCTGGACACTGGAAACTCCCCAAGAGCTGTCTGGAGACTGAGCGGATCCATAAGCCTTCAGGGGTGGACCATTCTAATTGTTGTAGTAGTAGTATTGTTTATTTCGGCCCAAGGCCAGCATGACCATTCTAATTGGTCCACCACCCCTTCAGAGGCTAGAAGGAGCAGTCAAACTTAACCCACAAGATGATTTGTCCATGACAAGGGAGTTGTATCAAATTTCCCCCACCTGCAGATCATTCAGTTCCTGGTTGGCAAAAACCAAAATCCAGCATATGTTCCACCACATGAGTAGGGCCCAATATTAGTTAGAGATAGGCCCATGAAGTCCTGAGTTGCTCCTACTAGGGGGGCCTCAGCGTGGACATTGATAATAATGATAACTAGCTGGGCTGGGCGTAGAGCAGCTGCACCTCTAGTCCCCCCCACCCCCGTTTTCTTCCCTGATCGCTGGCCTCCGCTCCCTCCACCTGCCTGCCCGCTGCCACTGCTTTCTGCCCACCCACCCACCACCGCCATCTTCTTTGCCTACCTGCTGCCTTCGCCCGCCCGTCGCTGCCTTCTTCCCCCACCCATCGCAGCCATTTTCTCTGCCCAGTGCCCTCCCTCCCTCAGGCAGGCTGGCCAGATGCTGCTGCTGTTCGCCACCAGGTTTTTTCTCCTACCTGGGTGCCTGGCTAGCTGCCACTGCCGCCATTTTCTTCCCTCCCACCCATCCCCATCGCTATCCGGCAGCTGCTCGCTAACTCTCACAAGAGCTGCCACACATGGGATTAGCGACGGGTACGCCTAAGAGAAATATATATAAAGAAGATAAGTCTTGGGGAACACAATGCCACCTCCAAGACCACCTCCACCAGCTCAGGTAGAGAGGCCAGGTTCAGTGGGGTGGTCAGTACACCAACAGAATACCTTTCCTATCTTGTAGGGCCACCCTCAGGGACAAACACTTGAAATTCTGATATTGCCTAACCAGGCATCTGGAAAGGGGAATGGACTCAAGATAGATGATGGCAACGCCTACTCCCCAAACCTCAAGGTGGGGCTGCTGTAGGGTCTGTAGTGGAGTGTAACAGATTGGAAACTGAGGCTTCTTAAGTTTATTGAAGTGGTCCTTCAATATCCTTGAGGGAGGGTTCCCAGAACTCCCTGGAGCTTCAGGATTGCGAGAAGAACAGTGGGCAGAGTTTAAAAGGAAAGAGTTTTTTAAAGGCAGCATTTAAAAAAGTTTCCTCAAGGCCATGCAAAGCTCAGGTTCTTTCATTCTCAGGCCATCAAGAAGAAATGAGATGCAAGCTAGAAGCTGCATCTGAAGTCTGATCACTCTCCACAATTCCTTGCAGCCCACAGGCTGTTCTCACAGGCTGAGAGCGCAGGATGAGAGCCCTTGCACTCTCACCCTCAAGCCTGCACCTCTGCCTCCAGGTGTACTCATGTACCTGCAGAAGGGGAGGGGTCAGAGCAAACAATTCAGGGCTCCACCCACAGCTGCCACTTTCCACTCTCCCCTCCCACTCTCCATCAACATGCTAAACATGTTGATGAATGTTTAGCAGCTGTTCGACAACTTAACTCATCTCCCCAAATTATTTCCAGTTCAGATTGGGGAAGTGACTACCCATCAGTAATTTCTGTAGGTAGAGCTGTTCCTTTTATAGTAACACCTATAAAACACCTTTTATAGGAACACCTTTATAGGAGGTGTTGCTTTCATAGGAATATGTTAGGTGGATTTACAAGAAATCTTCCTACAATACTCATGGCCTTTTGAAACTTGTGCTGCTAGCAGGAGGGCCATCTTATAGAATTTGTAGGATTGCTCCTGCTGAGAGGCATAAAAGATTCTGCAAAATATAAGGCAGATAGGAGCCATCATGTGAAATTACCCACATTATATCCAGGCTAGGTGCCCCAAAATAAAAGCACTAGGCACCCAAATCAAAATCTGGGGTTATTTCAGGAGTCTTTCCTTTGAAATTATTCTTATCTTCAATACATGTTTAGACACTACTACTACAGTATGAACCATAGTTCCAAAACTGATGGGGGCACCCAGATGGAGGGGACTGTGTAACTCATCAGGAGGTCTAAAAGCCTGTGTGCTCCTTACGTATTTCAGATGAATATCTATAGTTGTTAAAGATGCATCTAAAAATGTGTGACTGTGACTAAGAGGTATTGGAAAACACAGGTACCATAATCAGAGAAGCAGAACTGGCTGTGACTCTCTGGGAAAGCTAAATTAAGGCCCAAATAAAACAAGACACTAGCTGTGCACACTCACACCCTTACCTGTTTGGCATTGCCCTTGCCTGAATTTCATTTAAATGACTCACCTGTGTGCGCAGCGTGAGCACGTCAGTGAGTGCTGCACTGGTATGCTAGTGCATGCGTAAGCACATGACAGCACATTTTAAATGGGGAGCTGGAGGCATGAAAGGCTGCTTCCGCATATCTTTTTGTGCATATCTGATGTGCACCTCAGGGACAAATCCTGGTTTCTTGCTTTGTAATGTGTACAACAGGCTTAAGGGCAACAAAAGTCGCAACAAAATATACACATGGCCACAGTAGCATGGATGTCCATTGCCAGAAAAGGTGGCAATGGTCAGTAACTCTGATGACTTCAAAGAGTGTTAGACGAACTGGTGGAAGGTAGGTTGGCATTTTGGCAATTTGGCTATGTGCCAAACTAAATCTCCAAGTTTAGTTTGTCACCGAATTCCACTTGTTGAGGGTCAGCAGCACTAGTACATGAGCCAGCTGGTGTGGTTGGTTCCATCAGGGAGGGACGAATGCTCATTGTGATTTTTGACAAGTCCTACATCACTAGAGATGGAAAAGAGGTGATAACAATGCAATATTTTCAGCTTTCAGTGTGTTATCATGCTTTTATTGTCCTGACCATCCAGCCTGCAGTGGCCAAATTTGCAATGGCATTTTGAAAGAAAGTTTTACACACACACAAACTACTATACAATTTTATCATTGTTGACAGAGGCATAGAAATGAAAATTGGCAGGAATGTCCTCCAAAGATTACTCCATGGAGAGAGTACAACAATTTGTTCATTTTTACCTAATGCTTTCCTCTGTGCAAAAACGACTGCAATTTTACCCTAATCATTTGGGGGTAGGGATGAAGCAGGGGTGATAGGGATGTGCGAGCCTGCTTGCTTTGAGCTGGGCTTGACATCAAGCCAGCCCGGTTCAGGTGGTCCGAATTTGAACCGACCCGGCCCCCCAAAGAGGGATGCCGCTCCGAGTTCTAACCGGACCAGACCCCGGTTCAAAGAACCAGCTCCTGGACTGGCTCGGGTATACTTGTAAAGGGGAATCCTTGAGGATTCCCCTTTACAAGTAAAGGGGGCATCTCTAATACTAATGGTAAAGGCGGAGGGTGGGTAGTGAAAGAAAGCGGCCTCCGTACCTTTAGAGGAGGCAATGGTGGAGCAGCAGCAAAGAAGCAGCCAAGGCTCCTCCAAGCCCCCTGCCAGCCTCCCAAATGACAGCCCAGGCCATTTGCGTCACTAAGCAAATTGTGTGGTGGTGCAGATGGCCTCTGTGCATGTGTAGAGGTCACAAAAATGGCCTCTGTGCATGTGCAGAGGCCTGAACCGGGCTGCAGCTGGCCCGGGCTGTCATTTGGGAGGTGGCGGGGGCTTGGAGGAGCCCCCCCCCCCACTGCCTCCCCCTGCCGCTTCTTCACCGCTGCCTCTTATAAAGGTATGGAGGCGGCTGCTTTCTTTGGCTGTTCCCCAACCTGCCACCTTTACCATTAGGATTAAGGATGACCCCTTTACAAGTATACCCAATCCGGCCCGTGAACTGGCTTGGCCCGGTTCAACAGCCGGACCAGAATGGATGGCTCGCACACCCCTAAGTGATAACATAGAGAAAGCTGTAAGTGCAATGTAACCTATTTTCCATCTCTAGTGGGGTAAGGTAAAGTGTGCCGTCGAGTGGGTGTCGACTCCTGGCGACCACAGAGCCCTGTGGTTTTCTTTGCAGGGGTTTACCATTGCCGCCATCTCCCGTGCAGTATGAGATCATGCCTTTCAGCATCTTCCCATATCGCTGCTGCCTGATATAGGTGTTTCCAGTGGGGCTTCAAACTGGCAACCTCAGTTTTGCCAATCCTGAAGTAACATTTTGTTATGCTTGCAGAAGATCCACTTCAAGCAGAAAACTCATCTTCAGAGTCTAAACCTCATTCTCCAAGCATTTTTCATATTTTGCTGTTTCAGCTAAGACATTAAGCTGGCAATTTATTCCTTGAAAAGCAGCCTTAACATCCAAAACAAGAAGACAATTCAAGCAACTACAAAAGCCAATCAGGAGGGGGAAATATGCTAATACAGCTATGATCTCAATCCAGTCATTATGTGGATATTTGCATGCAAGCTAATATTTCAGTCAAACAATTGCAGTGATTTGGAGAAATAAGGGAAAGAGAACCAGATGATAAGATGTTATTTAGAAGAACCGACCAGGACATACAAAATTGCATTCATGAGGGCAGGGGAAACTACTTCAGAGCCATTATGCTATTGCTGAGATGGCTGACAGGATTATTTGATACCTATATTGGGAAAGGCAATGGCCTTATTCACAAAATAATATTCTCTCTTTTGCTGAATGTCCAACCTGAAGAGTTCTTCAGAACTAAAGGCTTAACAGAAATAGTAAAAAAGGAAGAAAAATGTGGCTTGAGACCACAAAAACACAACTAGGCTTTGAAGAGATAGGATGAAGAGGGTAAGGAAGTCCATTAAGCACATAAAAGATCTGCACATGAAAGCATGAATTGTTATGGTTCACTTCTCGACTGTTAAGCCATCGAGGGCTTATTTCTCTGTTGCTGGCTTGACAAACCTAAGCAGGCGCTGCGTGAAATGAGATCAGCAAAATCATGTCAAATTATTGAATCAGAGAGAATACTTAGCGCATATCCCATGAGTGATTTTTTTTGTCAAAATGCAGCAACAGTGACAGACGCAATTGCAGGAACGCAAGCGCTACAAAGACTTGATATGTTTGAAAAGGGCAGACTTCTTCATGCGAGATGCAGTATATCTGTGTGTGTGTGTGTGTGTGTGTGTGTGTGTGTGTGTGTGTGTGCGCGCGCGCGCGCATGTACATATACTTCCAAACAAACATCTTCCTTGGAAGAAAATCCAAATAATACCTGAAATATTGTTTATATAGCACCCCCAGTGTGCACAGTACTGGAGGCCAGGTCCTTATTCTGAGGGGCTTATAAACAAACAAACAAAAATTACACAGGAAAGATGACAGAGGGAGAGAAAGGAAATGGAGGAAGAATATCCATTAATTTCTGTGGTATTAATATTTCTTTATTATTTAGTTATTTATTTTATTGATATACCGCCCTTCCTAAAGTGGCTCAGGGCAGTTTACACTAAAATCAGAAATACATAATTAAAATAAAAAACCAATTAAAAGCAGGTTAAAATTGCAATTAAAACTAAATATCATTAAAAGCCAGGCTATTATTATTATTATTATTATTATTATTATTATTATTATTATTATTATTATTATTATTATTGAGCCACCATAATAATAATAATAATAATAATAATAATAATAATAATAATAATAATAATAATAAAAGATGGTTCTTTAAAGCTCTCCTGAAGGCCTCCAAAGAAGATAATCCCCTCAAATCTGGGAGGAGTGCGTTCCACAACTGAGGGGCATGTATGCCAAGGCCTAATTATCACAGAACAGGGATTCCCAACCTTGGGTCCCCAGATGTTGTTGAACTACAACTCCCATCAGCCCCAGCCTTTGGCCATTGTGGCTATGGCTGATGGGAGTTGTAATCCAACATCTGGGGACCCAAGTCTGAGAACTGCTGCAGGAGGGTATGTCGCGTAAGACGGTGTGCCAAAGCCTTCACATAAAAGGTGGATTTTGAGGAGGGATTTGATGGAAGTGGCATGTTGTGGGAGTCAGTTCCAGGCACAAGGGGCAACAAGGGCAAAGGGTGACATCATGTGAGGGAGCAGATCAATTTTGGGCAGCTGAAGAGAGGAAGGTCACAAGCAGGCATGCATCAGGAGAAAAGAGCAGAGAGATCATACGGGATGTGGTGGGGGGGAGCCATGGGAGGATTCAGAGGGGAGGCATTTGTGGTGGTGGTGCCTCCCTAGCAAGTGGTATTAATTGCAGAGGCAAGCTGAATCTGCAATGATTCTTTTTATTTGAGGGAGGGGTGCTGATTGGGGTTGTGGCATGGGGTAAAGGGTTAGTGCCCCCTCCCCCACCTCAGTCCAAATTAGGGAGGTCATGTGGCTACTTTGTGCTTTTTTGTAAAAATAAAATTCCCGCATGATTTTTCATGGGAAATCAGCAGAACTGGGGGGGGGGCATTGCTGGACAGCTGGACACCTGGAGAGCACAGTATGGCATTTTATTTCTCTTATTTCTGTTTTTTTTTTCCCCTTCAGCCCTTTTTTCTCCTCCAGGAACCTAACCCCCAATTCCTATTGCCTCAAAGTCTCATTATCTGTGCATTCTCAAACTCTGCAGTCCAGCCAAGACTTTACAGAATGAAACCCTTAAAAAAACCTAAGGTGGCTAACAGCAAAAAAAAAAAAAAAGGCACTTTAGAATTAACAAATTCCTTAAAACTTCACAAAGTTACAATTAAAAACAAATGTTCTCTTCATGTCAATATCAATCCAAAGATCCCTATGAGTCTGTATGCTTGAGGTCAAGCAAGCACAGTCTCCCACCAATTACAGATGGGATTTATGCCAGAGTAATTTCTTTAGGATAAGGGTGCAAACCAGTGTACACAAATGTGAGCTTAAAATACATGCAGCACAAGCGCTCATTTGGTTCAAAAAGCAATATAAGATGCAATCTGCAGATTAAAGCTGCTTCAAAGAAATGAAATGTAGCTGTTCAGTTTCCACTTTCTTGGTTCATGTTTGCCACTGTTTCAAATGTTTGGAGAGAATGTTGAACAGCTGTTATTTTATTTTGTCTTACTGATTTAAGAAATTTGCAGGAGAAGCAAAATGGCTGTGTGCTCATCTTTTGAAACCACTCAGGCAGAATTAATGGGTTTTCCACTAAGCTACGAGGCAAAATATGCATTGCAGCTTTTAGCTTTACTCTTTTCAGTGGCATTGCTATTTGTTTGCAAAGCAATTATGGTCATTTGAAGGCTTGTTTTGAGGTGCTTCCTAGCTAGCAATTAATACATTGGTAGAGCTGCCTGCCATAATGAACAGTGGGGTCAAACACAGTTTGTAGAGCTTATTGGCCTACCATATTGTCATTTATAAATAATGTTTTGACATCAAATTGTCCTTCGTCAATCGATGCCTTTGCCGGACTCTGCGAAATAATTTGCCACTAGCATATTATTATTGGATGCGTAAAGAGAATCAGACAAGATTGTGATGTCATTTTCTGCAAAAGAAGCCCCTTTTGTTTGCATCTGTAGTGCAACAGGAAAACACTCCAAATCAGAAAATGACTTTATAGATGCTACGGATGTTCCTGCTATAACAGTGATAATTAAAATCCTGTTGTATTCATATGACATTCAAGTGTTTACTAATCCCACTAACAATTAATATGGATGAATTTGCTGCTACTGCCTTTGAAGAATTATATTCTCTCTCCCAGTACCATGGATTATTCTGCCATATCCCATCACTCTGGGTGGTTTTCTCACAGGAGCACTTGGGCTCTGGTGCTCTGAAAGAGCTCTAAGTGAAGGACTGATGCTTCCTTGCCTTAGTACTTGTATGTCAACATTCATTCTGTGTATATTTGCTTTCTTTCCGATTCTTTCTTTCCCATTCTTGCCCACATCAGAGGTGGGAAGGGGACAGAGTCCAGCAGCAAGCACACACACACACCCATGTGCAACCCCCAGGACCTCAGCCAAAAGAACTCCAGGACGTATCTGGAGGAACTGGTCTCACCATAAACCCTTAATAGATTTATTTTTTAACAAATCCAGATCTTCCAGTCATAGACTTTACAGATCAGGGAGGCTGAAGAATGAATTGGGACGGAGACATTAACACCTGGCTGAAATGCATGTGCTAAACAACCTCCAGTTGCAGGATTTGGGGTGACATTTTCAGGCAGGCCTGCTCAACTTAGGGCCCCCAGCTGTTTTGGGACTTCAACTCCCATAATCTCAAGACACAGTGGCCAATTGCCAGGGATTATGAGAGTTGTAGGCCAACATCTACAGGAAGGCTGAAGTCGAGCAGCCCTGTGTTAGGATCATTTTTTCACAAGAGTTAAAAAATAAATAGGCTGTTCTCATGACCAGCCTAATTCAGCCTGGGGCAGCCCAGCTGGGGTTAGGCTGGTTGTGAGAAGCAGCGGGACCCTCATGGATCCCTCCACTCCCTGACCACCTAACCGACTAAAGAAACCTGGCTGTTAGCCAGGGCTAAGGGTGCACTCACACCCTTAACCCAGCTGCCGGGTATCGTGCGTCTCCTTGGGCTGAGTGCAGCCCAAGACGCAGGGGCAGGCACATAGAGTGTTCATCAGACAGGGGACTCCCCCAATGCAACACTCATGCTATGCATTGCATTGTGGGATGCCCAGAGGCTAGAACAACAAGTTCTGGCCCCAGATTTCTCCGCCCTGCTCCATGCTTCATGGAGCTGCATGGAGCAGAGCTGCCCATGTGGGTGCACGGGAGGCACGCTGATGATGGATGGTTTGGTCATCTGGGGGGAAGGTAGATTAAGAGCAGTCTTCGCCCCGCGTCCTCCCCTGGCGATCATGAGAATCACTTCACTAAAAAAGGCACATATGTGCTGAAGAATGTAGTTTATTCTGCCAAAACCCAATGAATTGTTACCAGTTTTCCAAAAATATATTACATTTCTGTCTTCCTTCCCCATGTCTAACATAACCTTATTCACAATTATTTATAACCTTATTCATTCCTTTAATCTAACATATTTTGCCATTACTGTAATGTGAGATATTTTTGCTTTCCATTTTGCAGGTAACTAAGATATTACCTTAGTTTCCAGTACCTCGTGTACCATAATCTAACTGCTGTTAACATATCTGCAACTAATTCAATGAGGTTTTCTTCAGTTTTCCATTATGTACTAGCTTAACCCACGCAGAGCATCTGCGCGCTAGTAATTGATGGCTCTCCTCACCTCCTGCCACAGCCCCCCTCACCTCAGAGATCTCTCCACCCTCACATGAGCCACACTCCTGCTCCTCCTCTTCCATCCCATTGCTTCCATCCTCCTCACCCCTCTTGTTTTTGGCTACAGCATTGCTGGCGCCTATTGGCCAAGCTGCAGCCCCCTATCCCTAGAGAGTTCCCCACCCTCATCCAAGCCCTGCTCCTCCCCACAGGATCAGCAGCGGTTGACTGGGCCGCCACGGCCATTTGTTCCCTTCAGGCCGCTGACAGGCTCAGGCCCATCCCTCACCCTTCCTTCTTTCTCTCTTCCCCTCCCTTCTTTTTCTCTTCCCCTCCCTTCTTTTTCTCTCTTTCTTCCTCCTCCACTTTGCTCTTCCTCTGTCTTTCTTCACCTCCCCTCTTTTTTTCCTTCTCTCTCTCTTTATCTCTCTCTCTCCCTTCCTGAGTAAACAGATCTTGTTAATCTTGTTTCTTTATCTAATTCACACAACAGCAGTCTCCTTCTCCTAAAGGGGCTCTTTCCTCCCTCATGGCCCCTCTCTTCACAAACCCCTGCCCACTATCCGATAGATAGATAGATAGATAGACAGACAGACATTCCTCTCCTCTACAATCAAGAACATCTTCCAGTCAGTAACAGTTGCATTCCAACTGACCTTAACCATCACAGGCTCCTCCCCGCTATCTGCATATGTATGTATGTATGTGTTTATTTCGGCCCAAGGCCAGCATAAATACAAGAAACAGAAACAACAACAACAATAAAATACATAAAATACATAAAACATTAACACCTTCAAATACCATACATGACTAATTTCATTCAAATGTAACCGGTTAATCTGAAATGCACAGCCCGGCATCTTGTGCCTCAATCACTCTAAACCGAATCTTGCTTGCTATGCTATCTGCATATGGAATCCCCACTGTCCAATCAGGTGCTTCTGCTCGCAAACTCTCGCAAGAGCTGCCGTGCATGGGATTAGCCACGGGTACGCCCTAGAGAATTATATATATTGATGTGTTTGCTCTGTTGTTGTAGAATACACACTATAGCAACGCATATAGGGCAACCCAGCCTGGGCTAGGCTGCGTGTGTGAAAAGTCAACATCAAGCCTGATCTTGGCACTGCCCCAGTGCCAAGTCCAAGTTTTTAACCCACTGTTTAGCCAAGGTGGGTATGGTTCACTTAACATTGGCTGGCCATCATCTGGGCAATCACTGCTGGGTTAAATGGCTCCCGCCCTCCAACCTGCTGCCATTTCCGGCCGTGAGCCGGCAAGAGAGGAGCAGCCATGCTTGTAGTGTGGGGCACCCTGGAGTGCGGGGGCGGGGGGCAGTCCTCCCACTCCCAGCTCCTGCAGTTGCTGTGCCGCAGCTCGTGGGGGGTGGGGGGCGGCCACCACTCATCTGTCAGGGAAAGCAGGCAAGCTCCTGCTTTCCCCTCAGCCCTTCCCTGCAGCGGCTGCCAGAGGTCGTGTAAAAGACCTCATAATGTAATACACCATCTCTCCAAGAGTGTTTTCTCATTGAGTTAGTTGCAGAAATACTGTGGTATGTATTTTAAAAGAACAACACACAGATACACACAAGAAAGCTGAAGAAAATCTTCGGTGATGAAGAGTGCTCTCTCATGAATTAGTTAATTATTGAAGCGTGGGTTTTTTTCAGCATGTGTTGGGGAGGGTGTTCTTTTAAAATAGAGTAACTATTGCAGTAAATATAATATAACACACTCTGGCACTTCACATGAGCAAAGTGAAGTGCCTCGAGGTGGAGGGTGGGGAGAGCGGGCTTAGCCCACTCTCCCCGCACACGAGCAGGGAGCTGTCCCGGGGTGGCCAGATTGGCTGCCCACACGATTACCGGCTCGATCACAGAGGTGGTAAGGGTGGCAGGGATCGGGGGCTGCCCGGCCCTCGGAAGTCCCAGGATGCCCTGCGCGAGTGCACGGGGCATTCTGGGGAGACCCTCGAGGCCGGGAGGCTTGTTGGAGCCTCCCGTTCAGGGGTCTCCTCGTGAGTCACCGTGGTGCGTCTCATGAGCGGAAAAGCACTCGCTCTGTTAACTTGGTTTAAGGAGAGGGGGTATTTTGTGTGGTTTGCTGCTGGGAGCCATGCGGCTCTCGTCGCAGCACATGGACACACAGAACTGGGCTGGCCTCCCTTAGCCCGGTTCCACACGGTCATGAGAGTAGCCTCACTGTCTCAAGATGTGAGGATTTTTTTTTTTTTAAGGATTAGACAAATTCAAGGAGAAGTCTATCAGTGACAATTCATTGTGAAGGCTAGAATAACCTCCATATTCAAAAGCCAAGTACTAATGTTAGGAGCAAGCAATGTGGGATGATAATGATAATACTTGGGAGCATCCAGAAACAACTGGGCAATCAGAGATTGGAATCAGAACACTGCCCTTTGGCCAATCCAACAGGACAATTCTTATGCTTGTGCAAGTCTCTCCAACATAAAATAGCAGAAGGTGCCTTGGACAAGCAGAGATGACCAACAGCCATGCCAAAACCTTCTAAGTTTACCATTTCAGAAGCTGAGTTGTTTGTATGCATGAAGTTGTCAAATATATAGAAAGGCTAAGTAAATATACAAGTATTTGCTTCTATTCTTTCCTTGTTTCCCATTACGTCTTTCTCTGTGTTTTCTCCTCTCCTGACTTCTAAACTTAGATTGGAACCTTCTTGGAGTAGAGACCTGTTTTCTCCCAACTTACATTATTCTGCAAAGTACCAAGTACGCTGATGACCCATTAAATAATACACAAATAAGGAAAGAGTGAGATATTTTTCAACACTCTGAAATACTGTATATGCAGTTGTTACATCTTCTGCTTCCTTTACTTTGTTTTTTGAAACTTCTATTTAATTCCTGGTGAAAAGCGTCACCAGTGCTTAAAGCTGATGCTGGCAATTAATAAAACAGCCTTCTCTCTTTATTATGCCACCAGATGGATGAACCGTCTCGGCCTCGCAGCCATTGGTTATACACCTGATGAAAAGGATATCCGGCCAGATGAAGGTAAGGCCAGTGCTAGTCTTTGATTAATCTGTATGAAGAGATTCCTTTTAAGAGGGAAGGGGAAAGGACAAAGGCCCTGAGAATGGTCTGGATAATACTAGATAGTAATGACTGTAGAGAGACAGATTCTTTTCCCCTCAGAGGGGTGGCCCTGTTAGTTTGATGAAGCAAAACCAACCAAGAGTCTTATAGCACCATGAAGTCTCAAACGTATATTTCTGCATAAGGTTTCATGGGCTGCTAAAATAGCCAGATAAAGGTGGAACTTCTGTCACTGCAGTGCCATCACTGAGGAGGCCCTGCCCCAAGCACCCAGATTGCTTACTTTCCTAACAGATGGCCTAGCCTGGCTTTGAGGCTGTCCATTTCCAGGGACTTGGTGCTGTAGCTTAGTACTGGGTAATATGTGGCCTTTCTATTTATTTATTTTTAATGGCTGTTAAAATCAATTCAACAAAATTCCTTTCAATAACTGTTCCGGAAAGGTGCACACTTCCGCATTAGAGATCGGCCTATTGTCCTTTCCCAATGAAGACAATGAAGACAAATCAGTTCCAATGGAACATGCAAACACTTTTTTTTAGCAGATTACTGGAGTGAAAGTGACCAGGAAGACATTGATGGCTCCTTAACACTGAAGCAAGAGGGACCCATAACACTTTGTGATACTTACCACCGAACACCCTCGGTAAGTTATGCAGGGCATGCAATAGGCCTGGTGCTGCATTTTTCATGTAACTTCTGGAAGCCTGTCTAACTAACAGCAAGACAGAGCAAAAATGAATTAACTTAATATGACTTAGGGTTATCACCTGACAAGTAATGTCTATCATATCAATGGGGCAAAATGAGCAGGACCATTTTATGAACAGAACTCCATTTTATGAACCATCCATAACAACAACAACAAATATTTATATACTGCTTTTCAACAAATATTTCCAAAGTGTTTTACATAGAGAAACAATCAATCAATCAATTTATTACAGCCATAGGCCAGACAGAGAACATACAAAGATTAAAACAAGATTAAAAACACAATATGCGAACAATAATATAATACATAATAAACAGGACAAAACAATAGCTCCTATGAATTAGGAGAAACAAGATCTTAATCTAATAGCAACATAAAAGAATTTCGCCACCACCTTAGTAACCTCATTATTTTGATCCTCAAGACAGAAATTCAAATAAAAGGAGTCAGCTCTTCTTGGAAATTGCCATAGAGAAACAACAAATAGATAAATAAGATGGATCCCTGTCCCCAAAGGACTCGCAGTCTAAAAAGAAACATAAGATAGACACCAGCAACAGTCACTGGAGGTACTGTGCTGGGGGTGGATGGGGCCAATTACTCTCCCCCGCTAAATAAAGAGAATCACCACATTAAAAAGGTGCCTCTTTGCAATTATGCAATATTTATATACCATTGGCCAATGTTTATATACCACTTTTCAACAAAAGTTTCCAAAGTGGAAAACAGGGCAGGAGAAGGAAGGAAGGAAGGAAGGAAGGGGAGAGAGAGAGAGAGAGAGAAAGAAAGAAAGAAAGAAAGAAAGAAAGAAAGAAAGAAAGAAAGAAAGAAAGAAAGAAAGAAAGAAAGAAAGACAGCTTCCTCTCCGCAAAGGGCATACAATCTAAAAAAAGAAACATAAGATAGACACTAGCAACAGTCACTGGATGTACTATGCTGGGGGTGGATAGGGCCAGTTATTCTCTCTCTGCAAAATAAAGAGAATCACCACATTAAAAAGGTGCCTCTTTGCCCAGTTAGCAGGGGTCATAAATGCTGAACAGGTAAAAACTTGACTACGCCAACACTTTATTTCTGGTGGGTGAAGGGGAGAGAGGAGAAACAGATCATTGGCAAATTAGCATATCTGCTTCTAACTGGAGCTGGAGAAATTATGACTGAACTAGATGTGATGGAGGCAGCCAGGTTGGCTAACGTATGCCTGCCTAATTCATGTATAAAGCAGGAGAGGGGTCTACCTATTCCATCAACAGGAGTGTGCAGAAGAGAGAGGTGGACCCTCTTTACCTGACTACCCTGTGCTTCTTTACCCTCTCCTCCCTTCCCACCCAGTTCAGCTCCGTACTGGACATGAGCAGGGCTAGAGAGAAAAGTGACAGTGCATGAGGAGACTGAAGCACAGCTTAGCTCCCCTCAAAAGCATGCTCCTTATATTGCAATAAGTAGATCCCCCCCCACCGCCAGCCACTTTATTTGGCAATGAGGCAGGCACATTACTAAACAAACAGGCCCCCCCCATGACTTCTAATTTGGCCCTTAAATACAGAGATGCAAAGAGAGTTTGTAATTAGACAATCTCTACCAATAAAATGCTTATATTCCATATTAACCACCATATATGGGAAGATTTTTCTTCTTGCTTCACAAATAAGGCTTGGAAAAAATATATGCTGCTTTTACATATAGGTTACAATTCACAAATGGGGTGGGGAGGGATACCCAATAGAAAAAGAACAAAAGAGAGAAGGTGCTTTCTCACAGTGCCACTGTAATTGTGCCCAACACATTTTGGAAATATCCTTTGTCAGCGGCTGTCTGGCTCACTCCCTCTCCTGAGATCTTGTGGATGGATATCTTCTAAGGCAGTTTAAGAGCTTTTTCCTCCCTTAGAAAATATCAACAAGATCCCAGCAGGAAGTGAGCCATTCAGAATCAAGACTCGTTCTGAATTTATTGCACACAATAAAAATGCTCAAAACCCTGTTTCTCATGTGGCCGGTAAACACACTGCTGATATACCTGAAGTTTACAGGCTGTTATTTTTGATACTTTTTCTTTTAAAATCCAACCTGTATTTCTAAGTGCAGAAAGGACTCTCTCTATTTTTCTTTCAGATTTTTCTTCGGCGCGAATGATGCAATCCTCGCACAGCCAGAACCAAAGAGAGAATGACTGAGGCAACAGCATCACATGGGTGAAGCTCAGACTGATTTTCACCCATGTGATGCTGTTCCATCTACTGGGATACAGGTTAAGCCCCTCCCTTTATATGTTTTTTCCACTTTTTTTTTTTGCCTTTCTCTCTCTCCCTCTTTTTTAAAAAAATATATGACAAAAAAGAATACAGATCAAACAGAATTAGCACAAATGCATTTGGGACTGCTCAGCTGTCCTGACTATTTTTCTTCCCTTGTGTGCTGATTTGTTGCCTTTTTTTGACCCCTGTTTGGTTGGAACATTTGTTCCCTGAAAAAGAAATGCAAATTCAGTTATGGCATCTTTTCAAGGATTTGTGGATCTCCCCCACAACATGCTGCTGGATTGGTGATGCTGCTGGATTTGCTGAGCAAATCTTTTTTCAGCAATCACCTGCTCCTCCCAGCAAGAATTCCCCTTGGGTAGAGAAATGTGTCAGAGTGATGATACAGGGAAGTAACTGTTATTTGCATATGCTAAATCAGACCTGCTGATTAACATTACCATTAGATCCCACTTTAGACTTCTAGTACAGTTGCTGCTTCTTTGCTGGTTGCTCCCAAGCCACTAGTAGAACGTCTAAAGATTTCCACCATGTGGGATGCCGATGATGTTGCTAACAAGCCAATACACCTCCAAAGAACTGGGCATTGCCTGCATGGCCGCTGACCACATTGTCACAACAATCCACGTGGGTGGAAGTCTCTAGGTCAGGGATTCTCAACGTGTGGGTCCCCAGATGTAATTGGACTTCAACTCCCATAATTCCCAACCAAAGGCCACTGGGGCTAGAGATTATGGGAATTGAAGTCCAATAACATCTGGGGACCCACACGTTGAGAAACCCTGCTCTAGGTGTTACATTTCCAGCATGTGAGCAATTACAAATTAAGCAGGAACCGTGCTGCGGGGTGGGGTGTCTTCTGCTCAGCAGCACATGCTGTGTGCTTCCAGTATGTTCCCATCACCGTGTTGTATAATGGACCATTTTAATTCTTTTAGATGAATTCTTCAAGTCCATTCCCTGAGCCTAAACACGGCCGACACTTCTCCAGCGAATCAACTTATTCACATTCTTCTGCGGAGGATTCCCGGCAGGATCCATCAGGGAGTAATCATTCATCAGGCTGCAGACCTCCCTACAGAGAAAGACGTTCATGGCAGGATCTCATAGAGACCCCACTGACCAGTTCAGGGCTCCATTTTCTCCAGACTGTTCCCCCTGACCCTGAATATGTGAGCGGCCGACTCAGCATGTCACCAGAGAGGAGGCGGCAAGCCACACTACCAGTCCAAAGACGACACAACCACGAACAAGATGGCCCCTTCCCATTGGTGGAATGCCACCGAGGTCACAGCTCGCATGCCAAGCCACAGAAGCAGCGCAGTCAAAGCCTTCCACGAAACAGAGACGTCAGAATCAAAGGCCGTGCGAAGCCCACTGGGATAACAGAAGAAAAATCTGAAGAAAAGCTGCCCATTAAAAAGCAAAGTAGTTTATGTGAAGAAGGTAAGAAATTAAAAAGCTTGGTTAGGAGGACCTCTGCCTGACATCAGGGCCTCTGCCCATCAGAGCTGACTGTATTGGCCTAGATAGACCAGTGATGTAATTCAGCCCAAGGTAGCGTCACATTCTATAAAAGAGGATGATCTTTATGTCAGTCTGCTGGCACCTTCTCTGCTAGAAATACATAAAATGTAAAGATAAAGTTTCATTTTCTTTCAGAAATCACAGAAGAACCAAGGGAAAGTACAGACGGTTTGCATCAGTTGTACAAATCTCTGGAGCAAGCTAGTTTGTCAGCATTTGGAGAACAACGTCCTTCTACCAAGCAGGAATTTCGGAGGTCCTTTGTAAAGAGATGCAATGACCCTGTTATCAATGAAAAGCTTCATCACATCCGAGTTCTCAAAAGTACCTTAAAAGTAAGCATTTTTTTCTGCTATATAAGCTATGCTAATAAGCTATCGACACAAAGGATCAATCTTATCTCCCAAAACTTATTATGGATAACAAAAAAAGATAAACATCTTAGGATATTTAGTGGACAAGTATCCATGTGTGCCTATTCATTTATTTGTCGCATCTGCACCCCAGTTCTCTTCCAAGGAATACATGGTGATGGACATAAGATTTCCCCCTATTTATCTTTGCAACAACTCTGTGAGTTAGGTTAGGCTAAGAGATAAGTGACTCATCACAGAATAAGCTTCACGGCTGAGTGGAAGCCCAATACCCTGTCCACCACAACAGGGGTTCCCAACCTTGAGTCTCCATACATTGTTGAACTACAACTCCCGTTATCCCCAGCCACAACAGCCTTTGGGATGATGAAACTTGTAGTCCAACAACATCTGGGGATCCAAGGTTGGGAACTCCTGCACTATACGATACGAGTGTTCCTTCCTACAAGGAAAGGAGAACAACAAATACTTAGGATTTTCAAATGGTCAGCATGGTTCATGTATGTCAGGCTTGCACAACATAATGCCCGGGGGCTGGATCCGGCCCATGGGGACATTTTTGCTGGTCCACAGGAAGGAAAGGCCTGCATCAACAGCAGAAGCCATGAAGAGCTCTTGGCCTGTCCAGTGGCAAGTAGCAGCAGCAGCAGCTCAATACATTGGTCCACTTGAGACCAGATGTTCCTCACCCACCTGGCTAGTCCTGCCCCTGTGCCAGAGCACTACCACCATCCCTCTTTCCTCTTTCCTTTCCCCCTCCAACCCTCTGCCTCCTCACTTTCGCTATTATTTTTTAATAATTAATGTTAGTGTAATAATTAATGTGCTGAAAATTGTCCTCGGCCCCTGCACACTGAGTCATGGTTGATTCTGGCCCACTTGGACATTTAAGTTATGCACCTCTGGTGTATGTTATCCTGTTTCAGCCCTTACAACAAACCAGTAAGGTAGTTCAGTATTCTTATCCCCTTGTTGCAGAGGCAGGCGCTGAGGATGAAAGAGAATAGAGTGCCTGAGGCCACTTACTGAGGTGGGGACTGCTTGGTTCATTGCTCAGTTCCTTCAATGTTACACTAACCCAGAAATAGGCAACCTTGACACACCAGCTGTTGTTGAACTACAACTCCCATCATCCCCAGCTACAATAAATTGTGGCCAGGGATGATGGGAGTTGTGATTCAGCACAACTTTGCCTGCCCCTGCACTACATGATGCTATTGAAACCATTTCTGTTTCCGCTAACTGCTCAAAGTCTTGGTTGGGACTGTCTGGAAAACAAAACTTGGCATGTAGATAAAACCCTTAATTCCCCATACCTGCCAACAATGAAGAGCAACACAGAAACCAAAGCTTTAGTTGCACTTTGACTTGAGATATGCACAGAATGTATCTTCTTGATTTTGGGCAGGCAAAAGAAGGAGATCTCGCAGTTATCAACAACCTGCTGCATGATCCCAGCTTGACATCCAAGAAATTCAAAGAGTGGAAAATAAAGAACTATGAATTTTTCCTGGACATTTGTGAGTACGGCGCAGCTCTGAAAACCCAAAATGGAGCCTCTGAACTTACAGCCCCACCTCCCCTGCTGACACACACGCATTCCTTCATCGAAACGCACGTCTGACAGGATGTAGCACTGGGAATACAAGGGGTGGGTGGGTGGGTGGGAAGGGACTCTGAGAAATCCATTGTGACAAAAACACTGTAACCTGTGTAAATAATGTACTCAGCTGTATTGTAAATAGGTTGGATAAGAAACTAGTGCCACAGGATGCCTACTGCACTGCATGATAAGACAGTCTTATTTTCTTTGGAATTATTTGTTTGTTTGTTTGCTGTTGCGTTCTGCATTAGAAAGAAACGGTGCAGAAGTGTTCACTGGCATAATAAAGCCCCAGTATATTTACGAGTACTGTACTAACGTCAGGCATGTAGGTAGCAGAGCTCTCCTATTATTTTATATATGTAGATATACTGTATGTAGCCATATCTATGTATATAAAATGTAACATGAAAGCTGAACTTTATTTTTTAAAGACTCTGAAATGCCCATTTCTTTCTCTTTTCTTTAAAGGGCGGGCGGGGGGAAGGAAATGTAAAGCATAAAACACAGATATGCATTGGCCACTCCTAGGGAATGAACATTTAGATTTTCAGCATTTCCAATACATAGTAGCAAGGAAATGGCAAACTTAACCCTTTTTGGTGTGCCTTAAAATTTATAGTGTTTATCCAGCAAAATGTCATCTTTCCTTTGCTCTCCAGGCACAAACTGTACATGCCGTTGAAATGCTGTGCTATTTTTACAATATCGTGCCTGCTTCTCAGAAGAATGACCCTAGGGGAGTGAGTGTGAGTGTGTGTGTGTGCGTGCATGCATGCATGTGCGGCACAGAAGCGGTTGAGGTACAAAATGGTCTGCTTGGTGATGGCATCATATAAAATAGCCTGCAGTTGCTTTTGTGCTATCACATGGCCAAAAGACACGGCCTCTTTCTGAAGATGGTAACGATTCCAGTTGTCAGCATTTATCCACTGTGAATTTAGTGCCACAGACCTGTGAACCACAAAAGTCTAGTATTGTCTTCTGCTGCCTCAAAACAGAGAACTTAAAAAGAAGAAGAAAAGCAACATCTGATCTGAGAATTGCTATTTTCTATATTACTCTGTCCCACCGAGTCAGGAAAATCTTCATTTTTATTATTCAAAATATGTTTTCCCTCCCCAAAAGGGATGAGGCCTACAAGAGCCTTGTAGGAGTACTGGCATTGTCCCACAAGCCTATGGGAATTGTATAAAGAATCAGTTTGGCTGCTAAAAGGAAACACAGACGGCCCGAGACATTTTGGTGCCTGAGGCAAAACACCTAAATGAGCCCCTGTGTCATAAAAACAGAACCAAAAGTTGCCAGTTTCCCACCTATTGGTACCCCAAAATCTGCCCCCACAAGTGGGCTACCTCACCCTGCCTCATCCCTGGCTGCAAGTACTGTAGACAGTTCAGAAATACAAATTAAACAAGCTTCATTGGCAGGAGATTGTGCCCGAAGCAGGTCTCACACCAAGAGAAATAACCGTTCCCTGAGTATAAGGTTTGCTCCGTAATCCAGCGAGGTTTATTTCTTTAGACGAAGACTGTTGAAAGCACTTCAGCACACACACTGCGGCCACAGAGTCTCCATTCATGTCAGCGGTGCTTGCTTAGGAATCCCACACCTAAATGAATGGAGAGTGAACCACAGCAGTGCTGGGTGGACTGCACCCAGATTGCTTCACTTCAGCCCTAGGTCCCTGCTTGGCAAAGAGCATAAATTCAGAGTCCAGTGCGGCAGTAGCACTGCACATCACTCCCTCCTGTGTCTGCTGCTAACATCTAAACAGTGCCTATGTGCACAAACCCCTGCAAGCATGGGCCCAGTGACATGCAATATTTAACCACCAAACGGGAAAAGACGATGTGTTGGTCACATGTGCACAGTACTCCACACGTATGCACCACATGCAAACATTACATCAAACATGTAGAGCCTAAAGGCAGAGCAGTTTTCTCCAGCAGTTCTGTAATGGGCTCAGTCCCATTACCCTGCCATACATTGACTGTAGCTAGTTTGCTGAATGCGTGTGTAGAGCTATTGCTTAGCAGCAGCAATGCACACCTTGCTAGGCGAAAGGCACTGGACTTTGATAATACCTGCTCTCTATTATCTTTTTTAAATGCAGCACACTAGAGAACAATTTGTTATGGGGTGGCTAACAAATGAAGTATTATTATTATTATTATTATTATTATTATTATTATTATTATTATTAATTCATTCATTCACCCACTCATTATAATATATTTAGTTTGTTATTCTTGTAAACAGTCATTATTCGTGTAAACATTCAGTGTAGCAAACAAATGCAGGTTACAAACGAAGGGTTTAAACAATACTGGTGTGGCCCAAATAATGTGCCAGTCACCTATCAGCACATCATTTGAGCCATACCAGTATTGTTTAAACCCTTCATTTGCAACCCTAAAGGGCCAGTTCACACATGCATGTACATCACTAGATGTCTGGTCACTTGCTGACTCACAGCTGAATGTGTGAATGGATGCCATTGGAAAGCATGATGCTGGAAGCAAGGTTGATTGTGCAGTTATACACAGGTTCTGTCATAGAAAGATCTGTGATGGCTCAGGATGAGTCTTCCCATCCAGCCGAACAAGCGGATAGAACACTGAAATGGTAGGATGGATGCACCACTTAATATTGCAAGTGAGGGATACTTTTCATTACTCCCCCCCACACACATTTTTAAAGCCCTCCCTGCAAACAGAAAACTATGCCAAGGACAAAAGATTATACTCCAGCTTCAGAGAGGTTTTAACATAGGCAAGCATTTTTTTAAAAATTGTTCATTCTAAATTATGTCCCATTTTTCATCAGAGATGTCAAGATGGCTCACAAAGTTACAGTAACAAAAGCAGGTTAAAAACTACAGAAAAACCACCATAATCATTCATTCATTCATTCATTCATTCATTCATTCAGCTTCGATTTCTATACTGCCCTTCCAAAAATGGCTCAGGGCGGTTACACAGAGAAATAATTAATAAATAAGATGGCTCCCTGTCCCCAGAGGGTTCGCATTCTGAAAAGAAACATAAGATAGACACCAGCAACAGCCACTGGAGGGATGCTGTGCTGGGGATGGATAGGGCCAGTTACTCTCCCCCTGTTAAATAAAGAGAATCACCATATTAAAAGGTGCCTCTGCCAAGTTAGCAGGGCAGAGATTTTTAAAAAACAGCAAAAGTTAGCCTTAAAATCATAGAGTCAGTGGTGGTCTTGGAGCCCATTTAGTCCACTCTCCTGCTTCATGACGCAGATCATCAAGAGCTGGAACATCCCTAAGAAATGGCTGTCCAATCTCTCCTTCAAGGCCTCCAGCAAGGATGAGCCACCCCCTAGTTAACTGATTCTGTTGTCAAACTGCTCTCACAGTTAAGAAAGTTTCTCCTAAAGTTCCATTAAAATCTACTCTCCTGTAATTTAAGCCAATTAATAATCCTTGAAGAAACTTCAAATCAGTTACAAACGTTCTTCTTTTTTTTAAAGTCTTTTGCCCTTCATCTAAAGACAGGTAAAGAGAAAGCCAGTCTAACCTCTCTAGGGAGGAAATCCCAGAGTGGTGCCACCACTGAAGAGGCTCTGTTACTGGTAGACATCTGCTCGATTTCCATTAATGGTGGACCAGAAAGCAGGACCTGGCTGTTCACAGGGCAGGGGTTCCCAATCTGTAGTGCTCCAGATGTTGCTGAACTACAACACCCATCATCCCCCAACTACAACTGATTGTGGTTGGGGATTATGGGAGTTGTAGTTCAACAACATCTGCAGCACCACTGGTTGGGAACCTCTGTCTTAGGAAATGGGCAAGTTCATATGGGGGCAAGCAGTCCTAAGGGAACCAGGCTCTGGGCCATTAAAGGCTTTGAGGCTAACTTCTGCAGCCACCCTTGTGATCCAACAGTCAGATCCTTCCCCAGGCACTTGCTTTTCCATTTTCACACTCAAAATGTGAGTGCGGACCTTCAAACTGCAATGGTCTTCAGCTGGGCCATTCTATCACTTCATGCTGCTCCATGAGTAGGTAGGCAGCATCGTTCATACAAGTATCACATATACATGCAAGTTACCAGGTGATGAATGCACATATAACTGATGAATGCACGTATGAGTGCCCCAAGGAACTTCAGTCCAACTTCCAAGTAAGGATGCTTGTGACTGCAGCACCCCCATTTCAAGGGTTTCGTAATTTATACACCGCTTTTCATTAAAATCATCTCAAAGTGGTTTACAACATATAGTTAAAAACAATACACAATTAAAATTAAAAAAGTAGAATTATTAATATGAATATAATAATCTCCATTTAAAATTTTGTTTAAAGCAATAACACCACCACTTCAAAATAAATCACAGTAGACCCAATCATTTTAAAAAACTGACCCTGAAACAATTATCTGTTGCAGCTACACTGTTAGTGCTGGCATGGCTGGCTTTTTTCTTTTTCTTTTATTTGGGACAGGTGCTTTGTATCCTATAAGGTCTTGCATTATGAAGTCTTTGCACTACAATCAATTGTATCTGAGCAGAGTATGAAGCTAAAATAATGCATACAGTTTCATATTCTACCCAAACTCCCAGTGTGCGTAAGATTGCAACCTGACAGCCTGAAATACATTAGCAGTAGCCTCATACGTGATGTATCTGTGGCTGAACTGTGTCACATCAGGTTACAGGTAGGATGGGGAGTGCAAGAAGAGAGAATCTGTACCTTTCTAACTTTTGTTCATGAGTGGGAGGAATATTACATTCTGAAATAAGCAATGGAATAAGGGAAGGCCACTTGGAATGCTTCTCTGCATGGCATGTGACACACATTCTGTGACCCTCAGTGGTATCATTTCTTTTTTTAAACATATACACACACCATGAGAGCCAGTGTGGTGTAGTGGTTAGAGTGCTGGACTAGGACCGTGGAGACCTGAGTTCAAATCCCCATTCAGCCATGACACTAGCTGGGTGACTCTGGGCCAGTCACTTCTCTCTCCGCCTAACCTACTTCACAGGGTTGTTGTAAGGAGAAACTCAAGTATGTAGTACACCGCTCTGGGCTCCTTGGAGGAAGAGCGGGATAGAAATGTAAAAATAATAATAATAATAATAATAATGTATATATTTTTAAAAAGGAATGATACCATCGAGTGTCACAGAAACATTAACCCAACTATAATTCTGCACAAGTAAGCGAACTGAACATGGTACATAGAACAGTAAGTGCAGGATTTCCGTCCAACAGTGGAAAGGTTTCAGAGGGTTCTCTCCAACATTTTAACAATTGTGCACCACTCCCTGGACATGCTGTGCCATGGTCTTGCACCCCCAAATCAGAACACACCACACAACTGTTTAGCTTAAACAGCAATTTCTTTAACAGCCTTGTGCATATGATAATTAGCTTATTATTTTTAAAAAAAATCCTAGAGAAAAAAGGTTCATAATTTGTTGCTTACTCGTGAAAACAGGAGCAGTAGCTGTGCAGCTGGGTGCACAGCAAGGCAGGAGAGGCACGGGAGGGAAGATGCTGAGCTTAGTGTACATGCAGCAGGCCGGGCCCCATCCCCACTAGCAATGGGGAGAGGCTCTCGGCTGCGGCACAAACCATGCAGTTGCATCCCCTGTCCAGGGCGGCGGGGGCGCTGTGGGGGCACTGTACAGTATGCGAGCTACCAGTGACATTGAGGATCTGTGTGAGCCCCAGATAAGTGTGGACCAGAATGGTGTCTAGGCTGCTCAAAGTGCACTGAGAGGGTTTTAAACACACACACACACACACACACACACACACACACACACACCAGGCTTAAGTTTCAAACGAAGTGGCTTCTAGAGCTAATAAGCACACTGAGAATGATCAAAGCTTTGCCTTTCCTGCTGAGGCTTCATCAATAATTATTTCTCTAACTGCTCCAGCAAGATCACCAATTGTATACATATCTTGCACATGGACAACTCTTATCTGCCAGTGTAATGTCTGCGGCACAGACATTACAGTTGCAGTCGATCACACTGGCAGTAGTAATCCAGCCAGCCGCAAACTGTCTGCTAGATGATCCACCAGATTGCTTCAAGACAGTAGCAGATTTTAACGCACTAGAAGCCTAGTGCGGTCTTCTCACGTGCTTAGTCTTATGGGGTAACCGGCAACCATCTGCCTGGGCATGACAAGAGCCGGGTCATCATTAGAGCTTCCATTGCCGAAGGAAGCTATGGTAGTGCCTATGAAATCTGCTTGTAAGAATGGAAGTAGATACAATAAGAAGCTCTGACTGCAGGGAGTGAGCTGGTAGCTGTGATGGGCCAAGGTGAGGCATCATCCATTCTCTCTCACTGAGGCCGTTATGCTTTGGATTGGTAGACTAGCTTCTGCGGCAGATGGCCTGGAAATGCTAACAAACCTAAATTATGGCGGCTCCAGGCATCCACTGGCCACACCTAAGCTGCTATTTCTTCTGCACGTTACCTGCATGTCGATCGCCACACCTGCCACGGCTCAGAGCCTCTTGTTGGGCACCAGGAACACAGATCACAAAAGCAGCCCGAGTGTGTTTCTTGGTGGCACGTTATGATCCATCCCGACACATTTCAAGGGTGGGGGCTGTGGGCTGACACCAACCGGGGGCAAGGGGGGCAAGGGCGGCTGCAGTAAGCGCCTTGATTCTGTTTGTTCTGGGGTCGTTATTGGGGTCACAATCAGAGGTGCTCTTACCCCTAGAGTTCCAGGCTGAAGTCCAGGGCCTCCACAGCCCCGGTGGGCCCCCAAATCCTCTTTTGTCTGTGCAAAAGTGGTGGTGTGGTCACCTGGCAGAACATGATGATGCTTAATTTGCAGGGGAGGGGGGCCTCCAAAGGCCTTTAGGTCCAGGCTCCAAAATTACCTAGGTGCAACTCTGGTCACAATGTTTGGTCAACATTTAAAAACCATTCTGCTTATCTAAAAAGCTGCCCCCAGTTAACCGAGAAGCAAGTTTTTAATATCTGTATTTATGAAAAGGGAAAATGTTACGTGTCGTCTTAGAGGAGGCAATGCTTCTTCGAAGACAATAATACATGTACATTATCTGAAGATAAAGAATGCTTTTTTTCTTCTCTAGAAAAATTGCTTTGGGATTTACAAGTATTTATATACCGTTTTTCAACAAATGTTCCCAAAGATACATAGATATAAATAAATAAAATGGCTCCCTGTCCTCAAAGGGCTCACAATGTTAAAGAAACATAAGATAGACAACTGCAACAGCCACTGGAGGGATGCTGTGCTGGGGCTGGATAGGGCCAGTTGCTCTCCTCCCGCTAAATAAAGAGAAACACCACTTTTCAAAGGTGCCTCTTTGCTCTGTTAGCATTTATGCTGAATTAATCAATTAAATGTCATCAGATTAATCCAGGGGCATAGCAAGGTTGGAGTGGACCCAGAGACAAGATTTTAAAATGCCCCACCCCCATCACTGAAGCTCAGCTCATGAAGTAAAGAAATCTTAAATGAGGCTGAATAGTGGTAACAAAAAGCATATCTATCTATCTATCTATCTATCTATCTCCTATGTGCCACAACAGAACATCATCCTAAATTATTTTTAGAAAGGTTTTGTAAATTGTGGACAATGCAAGTCATTTAATGGTACCAGAGAAAGACATGCTGTTCTGGTAGCTCCAGGTCTTAACACTCACATCAATTTCGGAGGATGAATCCAACTGAAGGAAGCCTGGGTGGGTGCACAGCTGGGAGAATCAGTCATGTGACTTGCCTCGGGGGGGCAAGGCAGTGGGCCCCCAGACAACTGTCTCCCCTTGCCCTATTTTAGTTACGCCCCTGGATTAATCAACCAAGATTTTTTAGTTACCACCCTAATATTCATTCACAAGCTGCGCATTTCTACAAGATTGTTTTTTTTTTAAAACAAACCCAAATTTGTAGATGATTTTTACAACAGGCTGTGACTGGTTACAGTTTATTCCGTTTTCTGCAGACATGAATTACAGTGTAGCATATAGTCTCCAGAGATGTGGACCTGACAGTGTTTCAGAGCTGCCAGCATGGAAGCAAAAGTGAGCAGATACGAAATGGTTTGAGGAGAGCAAACAAGTTGCTCAGACTGAAACCAGGGTCTGAGCTTAACAGGGCCCAGTGGGAAACTAAGAGCCCCCTTTGTGCCACCTGATGAGAAGCTGCTATACTACCTTCTGGCCATTGGTGGTGCTGTAAAGAGCAGGCTGAGTGCAGCAGAGAAATGGCTAGCAGGTCCTTCTTTTGACAATGAGGGGGAGGAGCTTGGATCTCATCAGAGTCCCCAGCCTGTGACTCAAAGCACCCAATAGTCCTGAATTGTAGCCATATTCTGGCATTATGCCTGAACATATGGCGGGATGTGGGGGGGAGGTTTCAAATAGGAACACACTGGCTAGCTACATCCCCTGCACTGATGCCAACTCGCCAAACACACACCGCCAACAGGGGTGGTCAAAGACACTTTGCTGCCTGAGGCAAAGGCTACTCTATCTCACACACCCAAACCCAGGCATCAACGTGTTGAGCTCTTGTCTGCAAAAGCCAGCACAGAATGCATGGAGGCTTTTCACTGCATGCTGTAGAACTCTTGCTAATCAACCAGGGCTGTAACTCATGCAAAGAAAGCCTCCCTGCATTCAGCGCTTGCTTAAATGGGATTTGTGAGGATCAGCAATTGAGCTAGGACTGCATAGCGACACTCAGCATTTAGTTATTCTATAGTTATTCTATAATTTTCTTAACTGGTCTTGTGGTAGCAAGCATGGCATGTCCCATTTGCTAAGCAGGGGCCACCCTGATTTGTATATGAATGGGAGACTAGATGCGAGCACTGTAAGGTAGTACCAGTTGCAGAGGAGTATCAGCAGGAGAGAGGGCCTGCCCTCAACTCCTGCCTGTGGCATCCAGCGGCATCTGGTGGGCCATTGTGCAAAACAGGATGCTGGACTAGATAGGCCTTGAGTCTGGTCCAGCAGGGCTGTTCATATGTTCTTATGTTAAGGTATTCCCCTTAGGGGATGAGTAGAGCATCTACATGCTTGCCTGCAGAAGGTTCCAAGTTCCCTCCCTGGCAGCATCTCCAAGATAGGGCTGAGAGAGATTCCTGCCTGCAACCTTGGAGAAGCCACTGCCAGTCTGTGTCGACAATAATGAGCTAGATGGACCAATGGTCTGACAGATTCCTACACTTGGAAGTCAATAGAGACTTCCAAGTGTAGTGGCTTTATAGGGAAAAAGAAATCTCCAATCTTTAGAAAAAGGCTATAGAAAAATCTTAAAACTGTGGAGGCAGTGCTCTATTTTGGAGCTTCCAGGGATCAAGAGGTGGGGGTGACTTCACTCCATACAACTTGTCTCCCACCATATACACCAAATATTTCAAAAATCTCCCAAAACAACTATTTATTCTCTCTTTCTTTTCTTTTCTTTTTTTGGTATTCCAAGTAAATGTTCAGAAAAATCTATGCAGATCTAGTTTTTACATATTGTCTAACCGCAGATTTTGGATTTCCCACCACATGTTGGCAGTTTCAGTTAGTCTGTTTCTAGACATCCTGCCTATATCTAACTTCACATTTTTAGAAATGATTTTTTCCCCTTCCTTCATGATTGTTTCCTTTTTTTAACAAATGTGAAATGAAGTGTTCTAAAGAGTTTTAAAATGGGATTTACATTCCTGTGAATATGCACTTAATTCTAAATTCACCCTCCCTCATATAAAACAAAGAGATATTTTTTTAAAAGCCAATTGTACCCTTTTAAAATTATCTGTTCATACCTTGAAGGGGGGGATTCTTTTATCACACTTTTGAACAATCACAAAGCTTATTTTTAAAAAAGAGAGTCCATGCTATTTAATATTTCATAGGGTCCAGTTCACTGGGCAGAGCTCTTGCACAAGCACCACTGGTATGAACAGAAGCTTCACAAGAGCGTTAGTGTCCTCTTCCATAGTTCCCGTTCAGGTGAATGGGATGTTTGTAGGAGAATATTTCTGGTGGACTGTGCCCATAGTCACTTAAATTTCAGATAAATACAGATACAAATATAACTATTTTTAACCGAATTGTGCATTCACATTGCATGAAGTAAAATCCTTGAAGCACTATGTTGTGTGCAATCACACCACTGCATATATAGTATGTGGAATACTAGTGAGTGGTAGGGAATTAAGAGAGGGAAAGACGGTAGAGAGCTTTGTTGCTTCACTGGAAGCAACCAATTAACTCTGCCCCCAAACCCATGGAGTATTACACATCCTCAGGCAAAGAAACCTAAGGCATTTCTGTCAGGGTGTACCTACACTCAGATATAAACCCACTGAACTGCAGTAGTTTCCAAACCAGTTCAGCTATTATGACTTCCCTTAAGCACCAGTTTACCATCATGGCTTTCCCAAAGAACCTTGGGAACTATAGTTCTTCATGGTCACTGTGAACTCACCCTTCACAACTGTGAGCCCTTTGCTACAGTGTCTGGAGTCCCTTGGTAGGGAATCATAACAGTCGAACAGATTTGAAACTGGTTTTATGAAGCTGGAAAAAACAGGGGGAAACCCATGTGCACTAGTATTACGAATCCTTTTGCGTTTGACACTGAAGCTGTACTACAAAGAAAATATCTTTGTAACACCATTAATTGCTGGGCCACAGGTGATCTTGTCCAATTTACTAAGTAGATAATAAGACTAGTACAAACAGAGAGCCTTTTAAAAAAAAGATACTGCTTAATTGTATGAAAATGTATGACACCTTTGTACTATGGCTTGCACTTTACTTGCATATAAACTGTGAAGTAGGCTGTAGTAATATTTTTTTTGTATGTTCAGGGGTTGAAATAGCAAAGTATTTATAGTATATTGCTGGTGTTCAACCTGCACTGAAGAAAACTCGGGCTAGAAACAGACACAAGAGTTTTTAAGAGAGTTTAAGGTGGCAAGAGAGAGGCATTGCTTTGGATCCAAGCTGTAGGGTGACCAAAAAGAAAAAACCATTTGCAAAAGGAAAGTCACTCTAATGCACTTCCACAAACATTTAAGAGGGCATGAAGTCCTGGAAGATTTTATAGCCGTTCTCATATTTCTGTTTCTGCATGACGTTGCTCAAGCAGAACATAATCTTTGGACGTAAGTTTCACTTTTCTTACACGAGGCTTTCGTTTGACGTATAAACAGCCCTTCCTGGGGGGGAAAGGCACCGTTGTTTCCCACAGAGCATACACATTTGTTTATTTTCTCTTACTGTCATCTCTGGTCAAAGAGATTTTGCAGGTTTTTGAAGCATGACAGAAGGCCTCCACAACCGTTTGGGGATCCACCAGGTATGTATGGGGCTCCGCCAGAGGCTTGAGATATCTCCTGTTTTTGCTGCCTTTCTGGAACTGAAAGAACAGAGAAGGAGGAGAAGGATCAAGCACCTGGCTGACCTCAATACATGGCTGGTGGACTGCATTTGGTTTGGTGCATTACAAGTTTTTGCAAACACCTGCAAACCCTGTGAACAGAGAAGATAATGGAATCCATATGAAATGGCTCTATTGTACCACCTTCAGCCCTCTGCAAAAACTGTCCTCCGTCTCCAGCCACACAATGGTCAAATATTTTGAGCCATCTGCTAAGTTAAGAGTCAGCATCAGTAGCTGACTATGCTGTGGGGATCTCCATGGTCTTTCTTTTGTAAATATGAACATTCTTCCTCTTTCTGTAGCAATAGGAGGTTATAAACCAAACTTTCACTTTGACTGTTTTCAAACAACAAAAAACATTCTATAGCGCCTTGTATTTAAAAAAAAATAAATCACGGAGACCCTATGTCTTCTGATTATTTTTGTTTACAGGATAATATGTGTATTATAATTATGTGTATTATCTCTCTGTTACAGAAAGTATTTCTAGATATCAAAAGATGCCTAAAAATAAACAAAGCGTGATAAATAATAGGTCTGTCTCTAGTCTAGAGTGTGTGGGAGTATACACCAGGACTGCACAACTTTTGCCCTCCTGTAGATGTTGGCCTACAACTCCCATAACCCCTGACTACTGGCCACTGTTGTTGATGGGAGTTGTAGTTCAAAAACAGCTGGAAGGTCAAAATTGCACAGCCCTGCTATAGACACACACACACACGAGAGAAAGAACTGTTATTACACTTTCTGGTGTGCTTGTTTCTTTCCAGGAATCTTTTGTTGTTAGGAATATTTTCTGTAGTAGAGAAATGTTATATAGCAGGAACCCTCCTGAAGAGAAGTTTGATGAGTGAAAGCTTTAAGCAATGGTACATCTGTATTGTAGTTGTTTTTGAATCCAACTTACTGTATTGTTTACTATTTAGCTGTGAAAGAAAACCAAAATGTGTTGTCAGATGATGAACCAGGGAGAGCTTCCATTCTGCTCTGTCGTTTCAAAGCTTCAGTATCCATCCTTCATCCTTACCTGTTGGGGGGGTGGTTGGTTTTTTGTAGCTGCTGTTATGCGAAACAGCCTTCATTCCATGGATGCACAGAAGTAGAAAATAAATGGCTTTGGACTCAGACAGGTCAAATTAAATTTCAACCCCTGGATAATACAGGTTTGTTTTATTTTATTCCATTTCCCCAAAACATTTTTTTTTTAATTATACTTGTCCTATGTTGGAAAGTGATCCACTAGTTTATATAGGCTATGAATGTTAGGAGGTCAGTTTTTGGTTTTGTTTCCTTTTTTTATTTCTTAGAAAAATTAAGTTATCTGTGAATTACTGTACTTGGCTGCATTTTTTTCCTATCACCAATTAACGTTAACTTTTTGCGTGTCTACAATGAGAATTTATGAATGGAAAATTTCACTGTGTGTTGCTCACTGGGCATATACCTCATGGTACATTGCACAGACGTGTACGTTGTAAGTTGCACTGCAACATTATAAAAGGAACATATTGCTCTTTTTTCAAAGATATTAAATTATTTAAAAAAATATATAGACTGTACATTATTGAAAAGGGACATTTATTCTTCCTAAATTCAAAAGTAGCTTTTGTTTTGGGGAAGAGTTGTAAACTTCAGTTGTAAATTTGGACTCCAATAAACTGAATTCTCTGCATTCTGAGGGTATTTTTCTTCCTTAACACCTTGTGTCCAAACGTCACCTAAGAGGGAAGACATGATTTATACCTCAGTCCAAAAAGGATATTCATGATGAGCTACTACATGAATCCTGCAGAGAGCTTATCACTTTAATTTGTCTAGTTGATGTCTTCTAATGCCTGAAACGCACTGGTTAATATATAAAAGTATAATTGCAGACTTATCTCCTACTACAGATCTTGCAAGAACAACACAGAACTTGGAGAATCTTAAAGACTAGCTGGTTTATTAAGGCTTGAGCTTCTGTGGGCTTGAGTCCTCTTCAACAGATGTACGGTTATCCTCGGTTGTCAGATTCATACACATGAAGCTTCCTTGTAAGCCCTATTCAGACATTATGTTGAACACTTGTATGGGCATACAGTATGCACAGGTACAGATCTGTACCCAAGTAGAGTTATTCACATGTTATGTTGAACAAAGTTACAGCAGCACACTTTCTATCTGTATCGTGCATTTGAGGGGCCTGTACCCAAGTTCACACTTAAAAGCAACACAGGTGCATTCATTCACACATTTATTATTTATTGATTGATTTGATTTGTATACCGCCCTTCCAAAATGGCTCAGGGCATGCAGAAACATATACAACTGTACAGACATCTGTATGCTCATACAACATAATGTCTGAACAGGGCTATCCTGAGGCAATCACTGGTCCATTTAGCTCTGTATTCACCACAAACACATCACATACACACCCATAACATAAAGCTCCTTGAGCCTCACTGACTGAGATGAAACTCCCAAAGATAGAAACATGCTGTTTTCACAGGTAGGTTCCAGACCCTACACAGACTACCCATAAAATGGAAAATCCCAGAGAAATTCACAAAGTTCCTGGAAAATGCAGGAAAAGTCTCCCACTGGAAAAACATGGGTTAGGGTTAGCACTAGGATTGGCACAAGTACGAGGGTTAGCGGGTGGGTTAGGGTTGAGGGTAGTGCTTGAACAAACTTTGGCAGTTTTGCATACAGAAAGTCCGGAATATGTGGTACAAACTGCAAGCATGTGTGTGTGTGTGTGTGTGTGTGTGTGTGTGTGTGTGTGTGTGTGTGTGTACACACACACACACATATACATTTTTGTCTCACTGCTTACCATTGTTCCTTCTTATTCTCTATAACCCTGTGTGCATACACGTATCAACTTCATCTGACGGCCATGTGTAGTCCATGGAAGTTTCTTTCATAATAATCTCTGGCTCTTTCCAGATGGGAAGAAACTGAAAGATGTTCAAAGCGTGGCTTTATTCCCCACACACATGCTGCTGCAAGCTTCCATGCCACTTCCTAGCATGATCTTTCCTGCTGGAAACACACGGAGCAAGAGTCTCACCATTTTCACAGCACCGCCTGCTGGCCGCCTTTTGCATTCCATGCACGATCCACCCTGCTCCCCAATCACCTCTAAAGCAGCAATGAAAAAGGCTGGATTCTTCTCAGAATGCAAGACCTGGCCAGGAGGTAGCGCTGTGAAAATTGCACAAGGTCCCTGCTCATCCCTACTCAGCATGGGTACAGAGGGTAAGATTATGTACAGAAGCTTGTAGAAAGGTGTGTGTGGAGAATAAGACAGTGCTTGGAGCTTACGCAAAAGCTTTGAGCATTCTGAAGTTTATTGTTGTCTGGAAAAACCCTTAGTCTTCAAGAGGATGAGGATGAGGATGATGATGATGATTTACATTTTATATCCTGCTCTTCCTCCAAGGAGCCCAGAGCAGTGTACTACATACTTAAGTTTCTCCTCACAACAACCTTCTGAAGTAGGTTAGGCTGAGAGAGAAGTGAGTGGCCCAGAGTCAGCCAGCAAGTCTCATGGCTGAATGGGGATTTGAACTCGGGTTTCCCCGCTCCTAGTCCAGCACTCTAACCACTCTGGCCAAAAGACTCCCTTTTGCTTTTACTACAACCAACTAGTCTACTCCAAAGGTGAGCAAGATATGAAATTTTAAAGTGTTTCATATTTGTACAGTGTGGTGCAAATGTCCAGTTGCTGGTTCTAAAGTTTTTCCAACAGTGGCAACCATTTTGGAATTTGAGGTCTTGAAAAAAGACCACCTGACAAAAGTAAACCTTTAGATGCTACCTCTACATCAAGAGAGCCAGCATGGTGTAGTGGTTAGAGTGCTGGACTAGGACCAGGGAGACCTGAGTTCAAATCCCCATTCAGCCATGAAACTAGCTGGGTGACTCTGGGCCAGTCACTTCTCTCTCAGCCTAACCTACTTCACAGGGTTGTTGTGAAAGAGAAACTCAAGTATGTAGTACACCACTCTGGGCTCCTTGGAGGAAGAGCGGGATATAAATGTAAAATAATAATAATAATACAACATAAGTGATCATCACTTAAACCGCTCCCCTTGCCTCCACTGGACCATTTTACACAACAATACTAAGATGGCATTCACACAACAACCACTTGAGCTGTGAGTTTTTGTTTGTTTGTTGTTCTGTTTGCCTGCACTGAACAGCCAGAGACTGACATAACAGCAGGCTGCTTCCACCCTCCATGTGCTGAGCTGAGCGAAGTACAAGTTGGGATGTGTGTGGTGCTCCATTGCCATTGGGTGCAAGAGAGTCTATTTGGGCTCAGCTCCACCTGTGATAGGCAGTCAGTGGACAGCTTTCAAGTGGTGAGTTTTCCAAGTAGAAGCGGAGATAAGAAGTCAGCACCGAACTGCTGAGTGAATGCAACCTTCTGTGTCATTCAGCGCCAGTTATTAGAAACATCAGGTCAACATTTTCTAAGTCTGAGGGGGGGAAATTCACAGGGTTTTATTTTATAATGCTCTCCAAGATACATTTTAAGACATGAAAGGATGTTGGTGTTTGGGACTGGAGGTTTTTGGTGGATTGAAAGCATTTCTATTATAGCTGTATTTGTAATAGATGTCCTATAGAGCATTCGGGAAAGAAGGGGATAAAACCCCAATATTTATTCATTATTGCATTGATATCCCACCTTTCCACTCAAGAGCAGCCTACATCGTTTATTTATTTATATTTATTGTTAAATGTATATACCACCTTTCATACCACTTGGTTCCCCTGTGCTCTCCCATCCAGACAGCTCACGGAGCCAGACTACTGTTGCAACGTATGCCTCTATACCATTAATTGGATCTATAACAACAAATGAATATATTTACTACAATAATATGTTACAGATTCAGGATTACCCATTTTTAGGAGTAGTTAAAAGTGTTTACCCATCCAAACAATTGCTCTGAATTGGCTTTGTAGGACTGGTTTTGTGGCACTGTCACAAAGCCAGTTCAGAATGAGAGTCATGACATCACTGTAGTGTCACGATTTGATCCACAATTGGCTGAGTTTATCAGAAATTTATTGAGATTATCAGGAAAGATTTCCTGAGATTATCAGGAAAGCAAGCAAATAACCAAAAGCATGCCAAAAATAGCAGAGCAGAAGCACTAGCTACATAAAAGTAGCAACCAGAAGGAGGTGGAGTCAGAAAATATTTGTCCCCAAAAGCCACTCTTATGCGCCAGAAATATTTGCATATAAACATTTAATGCAACTGCAGGTACCAGTATGCTACTAAATTAGAATCATATACCAACATTTTCCTGAGTAGGTGAAATAAATTCTGTGAAAATGCCTTGGCTTAATCAAGGAAATCATGTTAAGCCTGCCATCTTCAGGACTTTTGTAGAATATCTACTGCATGTCATAGGCAACAACAACAATCTTGCCACATCTCACTCATGATTCTTGACACTGGAGAACACAACCAGTTTGGGCAACTCCGACAATGCATTCCTACACCACTTTCACATTTTTGCATTGATAATTACACTTTCAAAGGTGTAATAATTAGTGAGCAATTATGAAATTTCACATGTTTTGTATTTTTAAAATCCAGTACTAAGTGTCTATTTGATGGCTGGTTCAGCTGATTTTCAAAATGAAGAGATAGATAAGACTAGTGTTCCCTCTAACAGGGAGTCCCAGATGTTGTGGACAACAGCTCCCATAATCCCCAAGCAAAAGCCATTGCAGCTGGGGATTCTGGGGGTTGTTTTATTCATTCACTAGTATGTGTAAGCCCCTTGTAATAACGGGCTCTAGTGGGGGGGGGATTCCTGCTGTCGCCTCACCCGCCTCGGGCGCACTCCTTGGGCCGACACCTCCGCCGCCGCCTCGGGCGCTCTCTCCGCCCGCCGTTTCTTGTGGCGGCGGCCGCCGCCATCGGAGCCAGTCGCCCCGCCACGGCCACCGCCTCCTTGGCCCGCACTCCTTTGGCCGAGGCCGCGGCTCCGCCGCCGCCTCGGCCGCACTCTCCGCCCGCCGCTTCTGCTCCTTCTGGTCTCCCGTGGCGGCGGCTGCCGCCATCGGGGCCAGTCGCCCACCGGCGGCCGGGTCCAACATGGCCGCCCATCTCCGCGCATGCCCAGAACGGGCGAAAAAGACACGGGCGGCACGGGCACACGCCCAAGGCTTTTATGGGTAAGGATTCATTCATTCATTCAACATATTTTTATACCGCCCAAAACGCAAGTTCTCTGGGTGGTTTACAAGAGAATAAAAACAACCAATAAAAAGATTGAAACATTTCAACAATTAAAATTTAAAACTATTAAAACACAATTAAAACAGTATCTAATTAAAAGCCTGGGTGAACAAATGCATCTTGACTGCCCTTTTAAAAGTTGTAAGAGATGGGGAGGCTCTTATTTTAGCAGGAAGTGTGTTCCAAAGCCTCGGGGCAGCAATGGAGAAGGGCTGTACCACCAGACGAGCCGGTGGCAACTGCAGACGAACCTCTCCAGATGATCTCAATGGGCGGAGTGGTTCATAGCGAAGGAGACGTTCTCTTAAATACTCAGGGCCCAAGCTATTTAGGGCTTTATAGGTTATAACCAAAACCTTGTACTTTGCCCGGAAACTTATCGGCAGCCAGTGTAGATCTTTTAGACCAACCTGGCTGCCACACTCTGGACTAACTGCAGTTTCTGGATTATATAGAAAGGCAGCCCCACATAGAGCGCATTGCAGTAGCCAAGTCTGGAAGTGACCAGCAGATGTACTACTGTTCTGAAGTCATTTATCTCAAGAAATGGACGCAGCTGGAGTATCAGCCGAAGCTGATACTGGCCACTGCCTCAACCTGGGACACCAGGGAGAGTTTTGTGTCCAGAAGAACCCCCAGACTGTGTACCTGTTCCTTCTGGGGAAGTGTGACCCCATTCAGAACAGGCAGATCAAAATCATCTCCCGAGTTCTGGATTCAGTCTCAGCTTGTTACCTCTCATCCAGCCTATCACTGCCTCCAAGCAGGCATTTAGGGAGGTTATACCTTCTCCTGATAACATTGACATGGAGAAATAGATTTGGGTGTCATCAGCATACTGATAACACCCTACACCAAATCTCCTGATGATCCCTCCCAGCGGTTTCATGTAGATGTTAAACAACATTGGAGACAATACCGTAGTCAACAACATCTGGGAATCTCTTAGAGGGAGCACCGTTATCTGGAGATGGACCAGAAGTCCATCTCGTCCAATGGTTATTTTCTTTCCACATACCAGATGCTTCTGAGAGGCCCACTAGCACCACTGCCCCACCCCACTCAGCAATTCATTTTCAGTGGTATACTGCCACTGAATATAGAAGTTCCATTTATCTGTTATTGCTAATAAGCTGTTGATTGATCTATGCATCAGTTTGCCTAATCATTTAAAACCATTGCAGATGGTACAGGCCATCTCCGTTGCAGATAATAGCCACCCCCACTCCTGTGGCACTGAATTCCATAAATGAATTATGCATTGTAGTAGGGACAACTGATTGACAGGTTGTTGGATGGATACTGAGGACTGCCCAAATTGCCTGGAGCAAGCCTTTCCCCCATTATCGCAGGACAGAAGATAATTAATCCATCACCTGATATGAGAAGTTGCTGAAGGTGTATTTGGGGCCTCACAATGATTTATGCTCATGGCGTAAATGACAGCTAATGCAGAAAGACATCATGGGTCCCCTCCAGCTAGGCACTCCAAAAGCCTACGGAAAAGACTCGGATAAATTCTGTAATTCCTAATAAGATAAGGCTGACTGAGCCATACTTTTTGATAGGGGCCTTCAAATATAGATACAGTGAGCGAGATCTCTGAGGAGCTGACATTATTTCAGTTAAAACCTATCCTACCAGGGCCATTAACTTCTCATTTCATTTCTGAGCTGGTTAGATAACATCCGTTACCATGAGGCAATGGAATAATTTCTTCCTCAAAAGTTCTTAAACGAACTTGCTTCAAGTGTCTATGAAAAACAGCTCCTGCCAGGCGCTCCTGAAATATCCCAGATCAAGTCCTGAATCCTATTACCTTCAAGCATCTGAGGCATGTAATTCAGGATTGACGTGAGCAAACATGTACAATGGAGTTGTGGCTGAAGTCTGTATAATTTTAGATTTCCCCCGTGATAGTGAATATGTTTTTGGTTTGTTTTTGCATGGTCATGTTAAATTATTGTTACCATGCAACATAATTTGTTTGCTTCTTGCGTGTTTGTTTGCTTACATGGAAAGACGTCATACTGATAACCTGAGGAGCTTACAGTCAAAACTCAGGGAAGCCCTCAAAGGCAGGAAGCGGCTTTACACCAAGTCAGACCATTGATCCATCTAGCTAGGTATGGTCTACACCAGGCCAGCTCAACTCTGGCCCCCCACCCATCTGTTTTTCGACTGCAACCCCCATAATCCCCAGCCACAGTGGCCAATTGTCAGAGATTATGGGAGTTGTAGGCCAAGGAACCAGCGTGGTGTAGTGGTTAGAGTGCTGGACTAGGAGCGGGGAGACCCGAGTTCAAATCACCATCCAGCCATGAGACTTGCTGGGTGACTCTGGGCCAGTCACTTCTCTCTCAGCCTAACCTACTTCACAGGGTTGTTGTGAGGAGAAACTTAAGTGTGTAGTACACCGCTCTGAGCTCCTTGGAGGAAGAGCGGGATATAAAATGTAAATAATAATAATAATAATAATAATAATACATCAATAATGTATAATACATCAATAATCAATCATACAAGACAACAAAACTGTGCTATGTGCAGATCTGTACGAATCTGTTTCATCTTATAGAAGCGCTTTATTGGCTTAAATTATTGGCACTCACAAATGCAGTTTTTGCTCTTTGTGTAAGCATATGAAGTTACACAATTTACTCATCCTGGTTTGAAGAAAACATTCTATTTTCATACATTTGGCACTTGTGACACATCTGGTGTGGTGCAAATGTCAATTTGTCCATGAGACTTAACTTACACGGGGCAAACTACTCATGCAGTTAAGGTGAGGATTCAAGATCATACGAGTCGATTCAAGAATGCTTCCGGAGATACTGTTCTAATCAAACACTTTCATGACCATTGTGATTATAGGGATGTTAGGGTTAGTATTGTGGACAAAATTACAACATGAAAACATTTTAGAATGAACGTACAGAAAAAATGTTATCTCAAAAGGAAATAAGATGGTTGTATCTCACTGGAGAGGCTGTTCTCAAGAGCAGCCTAACCCAAGGCACCATACTCGTCACATGGTGCCCTGTGGGATATCTGGAGTCTGGGAAAATGAGTCCCAGCCTCTGTTGTCGGGAGTGATCCATGCCAAAGAAGCAACCATCTCTTTATTTAGCAGGGGGAGAGTAACTGGCCCTATCCACCCCCAGCACAGTACCTCCAGTGACTGTTGCTGGTGTCTTATCGTGTTTCTGTTTAGACTGTGAGCCCTTTGGGGACAGGGAACCACCTGATTTATTTGTTATGTCTCTGTGTAAACCGCCCTGAGCCATTTTGGGAAGGGCGGTATAGAAATCAAATAAAATAAATAAATAAACAATAAATCGTCTGGAGGAAGGTGACCACTCTACCTCCCACCACCTGCCCAACCACCTGCCTGCACGGTCGTGTGAATAGCCCCCAAGTATGTTTCTTCTAGGCCTGTTATGAAATGGATCTCGCTGTTTTCTTGTACAGTAAATACCATGCTCTCCTTAAGAACATCAGATACAGCTGTTGCTAAACCAGTCATTTCCAAGAGAACACAGTAGAATTCTTTGCTATAGTGAGTACACTAAAGAGAACAGGACCCTTGTTTGGTCTTTACAGAAAGTTTTGTCAATTTGGCCTTTGCTAAGTAAACCTTCTGTTTCCTCCTTTGCCTCTGGTGAAACCAGTGAACCAGTATTTTAAAATATTGGTTATTTGTGAAGGGGGGCTTTTTAGAAAGACAACAGCTGTAAGTCGTGAACAACGTCTCAAGGTCCCCCCTTCTATCTATTATTTTCTTATTGTTCTAGTGCTGTTAGTATTGTCTAATGAGGTGCTGTTTTACATTTGATTTACTGTTCTTTTAGAAAAAAGGTTCTTTTACTTTAATTTACTGTTCTTTTAGGGGGGGGAACTCATTGGAGTTCTAAAAAAAAAAACCCTCCTACTTAGATGCTTTTCATTGTGGACTGAGGAAGACAATGAAACACGGTATTACTGCTACACATCCATTTCTTGCTCTCTTTGTCAGTTTGGTACAGTCATGGTACATGTTTGGTACAGTTTGTCATATGTCTACACATTTTCACATTGTATTTAAAACATTGTCTGTTCAGCTATGTAAGCACTTATTGCATTTGTATTCTCCAAATTTTTAGGCAGGAGTCTCTCCCAGCCGTAACTGGAGATGCTGCCAGGGGCTGAACCTGAGATCTGCTACAGGCAAATAGGCAGATGGTCTTCCACTAAGCTACAGCTGCACTGCCTAATCTTGTAGCACTCGCATGTAGTCACCCATTCAAATGAGAACCAAGGTGGACCCTGCTTAGCAAAGGGAACACTTCATGCTCACAACCACAAGAGCAGCATGCCTCCCAAAGGAAAGAAAGGAGGGGAAGGTAAACGGGGGGGGGGGGAGTGTGTTCAGTTCAATTACATGTAATAAAGCTTAGGTCTATATATGCTGCATAATGAGGTGGGGGTGAGGACATGGTTCACATTACGTGCTTAAAGCTCCCTGCAAGGAAAACACTAACACATCAAGGAGCAAGCTGTCCTAGAATATTTCCCCAGGATGTGGTAGTTCTCCACAGATCAGAACAGGGCTAGCCCTCCAATGAGGCCTAGTGCGTAAGGTTGCCATCTCCCCCAGATTTTCAGGTAGATTCCCAGCTTTCATATTTAAAAAATAAATAAAGCTACTTTGAGTAAGGTAGGTAATGCACAGAGGCTGGCTGGGAGAGATTCACAATAAGTAATCCCAGGGAAGCTTTACGCACAGGGCTTTTAGTTCGTGTCTCCTCTGGAATGGTGGTGTGCATTCAAACATCAGCCAAATTTACCCCAAAGTCCCTGCGAGCTATCAAGGAGAACTTCACACCCAATTTGGGTTTTTCATCATGCATTAGAGTTTAGCCTGATTTACATCCGAGGTTTTAAAAAAATCAACTTTTTGCGTCAGTTTTTGGGGGCAACTTCGAACGCACAATAAAGCCTTGCAGAAAACCTGCGGGTAAAGCCTGCTGTCTGGGAAAGCTTCTGAGGAATATAGTCTTTGTTTTTTGTCAGCAGGGCATCTCTATAGCACAGTTGAAAGGATAGCCTGATTTGGATGCAAATCACTGCCTACCTGCGTATTGTAATGTTTAAGATCTTTGGCTTTATAATGCAACCCATTCTATGCATGCCTACTTGGAAGTACCATTGGTTTCAATCAGGTTTTCTACCAAGTAAAGCCACTTAATGGCACAGTGGGGAAGTAACTTGCCTAGCAAACAGGAGGTTGCCAGTTCAAATCCCCGCTGGTATGTTTCCGACAGTATGGGAAACACCCATATTGGGCAGCAGCAACATAGGAAGATGCTGAAAGGCATCAAATCACATTGCGCAGGAGGAGGCAATGGTAACTCCTTCCTGTATTTCACCAAAGACAACCACAGGGCTCCATGGTTGCTAGGAGTCGACACTGAGGTTAAGTTGTGCCATCGAGTCAGTGTCAATTCTTGTAGCCTAACTGAAAAGCTCAGTGTATCCCCCCCCCACCCCCATGGCTGCTGTTAATTTCTCAAACTTTGTGTAGTCTTCATTTATTTTTATGTTATTTTCTGGTAGAAGATTATATTGCTCTAGTAGCTTATCCAGAGCGAATACAAGACCACTGGACGATGTATCCGTTAATCTGCATAACATGCACATGAGGGTGCCTGGATTTGAAGAGCTTGAATATGGCAACCCTACCAGCGAGGCAGTCACCACGTTCAAACCCTGCACCTCATAAAGAGTGAGGAATGTGCTTGTTTACAGGAGGAGAAAGAGGTTCCACCTTTCTCCATTATATCTGCACCTCAGAGGCTAGGCCTCGATACTGCTGTTCGGCACTGAACACACTCCAGTCTTTAGATGAGAAGGGAGTGCTGCTTGCTAAGAAGAGGATGGAGTCAGAGCTGCCTCCTTCCTCCATTTGGTCTGTACCTCGGGGCCAGGCCTCAGTCTGATGCACTGTTTGGCTTTTCCCATACTCTAGCCCCATGCCTCACAATGGGAAAGGGAGTGCGGCTTGCTCCAAAGAGGAGGCAGATTCAGAGCTGCGTCCTCTTTCCATTTTGCTTGGACCTCAGGGGCTAGGCCTCCGTCCTGCTGAAACCGAACTCCTCCTGAGCCTCAAAACAGCTCTTGCCTTCTGCCGTGCCAACTCCACCTCCGTGCCTCAGAAGGGCAAGTGGGAACTGCTTCTGGCTTTGGAAGGCACTGTGAGGGAAAGCAACACCGCTTAGGAGCTATGCCGAGGTTAAAAAGGCCTCGTGGTAAAAACCCTTTGGGAGTTGTAGATTTACAACCCCTTGAAGACAATCTCAGGTACCTCAATGGGTGGTGTTTTTTTTTTTTTAAAAAACACCTATAACTCCCATCATCCCTGGCCACAGTGGCCAAAGAAGAAGTTTCCCAAGACGGCTTGAAGGGTTGTTGAAGCTGATGAATCAGGAGTGGAGTGCTGGTTCCTAGTTGCGACTGAGGAGAGTGATCATATAGGGCAATGCTGCCATATGCCGAGTCAGACCACTGGTCCATCTAGCTCAGTATTACCTACACAGACTGGCAGCGGCTTCTCCAAGGTTACAGGAGGACTTGGGAGTCTCTTCCAGCTGTATCTGGCGATGCCAGGGAGGGAACTTGGAAGTTTCAGCAGGCAAGCAAGCAGGTGCTCTTCCCAGTGGCCCCATCCATCCATTTATTTATTTATTTAGCACATTTATATACCGCCCCGCCCAAACCAAGGTCTCAGGGCGGTTCACAACAAAGCAATAAACAAAATATTAAAATCAATTAAAATTCTAAAAACAGTTTAGAACAAACCAATAAACAGTGTAAAATTTAAAAAGTTTAAAAGCCTGGGTAAAAACATGAGTCTTCAGACACTTTTTAAAAGCCACTAGATACAGAGAAGCTCTTATTCCCATGGGAAGCATGTTCCATCAACCGAAGCTGATAGAAAGCGCTTCTGGCCACTGCCTCAGCCTGGGGAACCAGGGTAATGTGTGGATCCAGAAGCACACCCAGACTGTGTACCTTTTCCTTCTGAGGAAGTGTGACCCCATCTAGAACAGGTAGATCAATATTGCTTCCTGAGTGATGACCCCACACAATAAGTACCTCTGTCTTTTCTGGATTCAGTCTCAGTTTGTTATCCCTCATCCAGCCCATTACTACCTCCAAGCAGGCATTTAGGGAAGATATGCCTTCTCCTGATGATGTTGACATGGAGAAATAGATTTGGGTGTCATCAGCATACTGATAGCACCCAGCACCAAATCCCTGGATGATCTCTCCCAACGGTTTCATGTGGATATTAAAAAGCATTGGAGACAGTATGGAGCCCTGAAGGACCCCAGCTCAGATTTTGAAGAGCAACAGATTTTGAAGAGCAACAGATCTGAGCAAAAGCTCAGATTTTGAAGAGCAACAGTCTCCAAGTGACACCATCTGGAATGGTACTCCAGATGTTGCTGAACTACAACTCCCATCATCCCCTGCCACGAATTGTAGCTAGGAATCATGGGTGTGTAGTTCAGCAACATCGGGAGTACCACAGGTTGGGAACCCCTGCCTTAAGGGGGATCTCTTACAGGGCTCACTCATGTAATCTCCTACTTAGCAAAGGGGACCGTTCATGCTTGCTACCACAAGACCAGCTCTCCTCCCATAACAGTTAATTTGAGAGATGAGCTTGCCACCACTCACTCCTCCACAACATTCATGATGGTGGTGAGGCACTGCAGGACTTCATGGGCTTCTCTGCCTCACTCCCAGGATAGGCAGGAGGGGAGGGAAGCAAATAGCAGTGTTCATCCATCTCCTCTGCTTCAGCTCCAACTGTTCTCCCATTCCGAGCAGCTGATTTGCCTCTCTCAAAGGTGGGAAGACGACGGGTAGCATGGAGCAAAGATTGGCACTCACTAGCCTTCGAGCCATCTGCTTTCCCACTCCACACAAGCAAAGGGGAGAAGCAGAGTGTGGGAAGTGGTGGACTTAGCCCATCAACCAATTGGAGGCACTTTCCAAAAGTAAAGACTGTCCCAGTCCCACCTCGGAACCACTGGAGAATTTGTATTTCATTGTATTGCATTCAGTACACATTTCCCCTGCTGTACTCCATGTATACCCTAGTCAACTGAGGCTAGGATTTCACGCATCTGGTGAAGAGGGCACTAGTCCACAAAATCCAGTGCTGTGTTTATTAGTCTTTAGGTTACAACAAGACTCTTCCTTTTGCTACAAAAAGAGTGCACACTTGCCAAGTTTGTGAAAGTTGCCAAGAAATTTAGGGCTGACAAAAGGAAGTATTTTTTCACACAACACATAATTAACCTATGGAATTCTTTGCCACAAGAGGTGGTGACAGCCAACAGCATGGATGGCTTTAAATGGGGTTTAGATTAATTCATGGAGGACAGGTCCATCACTAGTCTGAGGACTATGGGTCGCCTCCAGCCTCAGAGGCAGGGTGCCTGGATACCAGTTGCAAGGGAGTAACAGCAAGAGAGAGGGCATGCCCTCAGCTCTTGCCTGTGGACTTCTCAGAGGCATCTGGTGGGCCACTGTGCAAAACAGGATGCTGGACTAGATGGGCCTTGGGCCTGATCCAGGAGAGCTGTTCTTAAACCTATGCTTGCTTACTCTGGAGTCAGCCCTATTTGGCTTCCTCAGTGGGGTTTAGTCCAAGGCAGTGAGCTAAGCAAGCTTTAATCTAATATGTAGCTGGCCAGATTTTGTGCAGTGCAAATAAATAAATCGATTTCTATACCGCCCCTCCAAAAATGGCTCCGGGCAGTTTACACAGAGAAATAATAAATAAATAAGATGGATCCCTGTCCCCAAAGGGCTCACAATCTAAGAAGAAACATAAGCTAGACACCAGCAGCAGTCACTGGAAGTACTGTGCTGGGGGTGGATGGGGCCAGTTGTAATGTGGAAATTATGTTTCTGTGTAGGTGAGTCCATAAAGCTGAAGCAGCAAGCAAACTGTTTCTTAAGAAGAAACAGAGGATAAAAGAAGACAAATGCAACAGAAACAAAGATGAATTTTGTTTCCATTTACACTTCATAATATTACACCATAAATACATTAGAGCCTTCCCTTGCTCTCTCCCATCCTTTGCAAAGCACCTCTGTTTCTCTTGCTTCCTCTGTCTTTCCTTCTTCTCTGGGCCAATTTCCCCTTTTCTCCCGCTGCTCTGTATCTTTCTTTTTCTGCTCAGTCTCATTTTCCCTTCCATCGATCTTCCTGCTGAAAAACTGTGGACTAAAGAGAGACTCGTGGGTGTGAGAGGAGGAGGAGAAGGGACCCCCCTACCGCTCGATCTTACAATCAGATCTTGGCACCCTAGAGCTCCTCCAACCAACCTCCCTTCCAGATCTAAAATTCTAAAGAAAACGCGAACAGAGCTCCAATCCCGGAGATGAATACAACTGTCTTGGCACCTGCAAAATTAGCCCACCTGTCACTTGCTGCGAGACCTCCCTCTGTGGCGGGGTGGTTCGTTTTCTCTGCAAAGGACCATAAAAACTGCCAAGAGGGAGGCCGCCCAGAAGGCACCAAGAGCCGCTTCCCCGCTTGGCGGAGCGAAATTCCCTCCAGCTCTCCAACAGGGGCGGAGCCATGGGGGAGGGCCCTACACGTTAAGTTACGTCACGCCCAGCCCCACCAATCCCCGTCGGCTCTCCTTGAGCTCCGCCCTCTCCTTGACGGCTCGGCGCGGAAGAGAGCGAGCGAGGAGGCGGGGCCAAGATGGCGGCCAAGGTGAGTGGTCTTCTCACTCCTCCGCCTCACCCGCCCCGGGGACGGGGAGCAAAGGCAGAGCCCAGCCCAGGCCGAAGTTGGAGAGGCGCGCCTCCAACGAGACAGGGCAGCTGCCTTCCACGCAGGGCTGTGTGGTTGAATGAAGGGGGCCTTTTGAGCATGCACAGAGCGCTGTCTCCCGCGCCACAGAGGAGCCTCGCCCTTCCCGCCACAGCGAGGACGTCTGAGCGCAGTCAAACAGCTCTGAATGTAGGGAGTGGTGCTAGGGGTGAGGGGGCCTCTGGGCATGTGCAGAGTGCTCCTTCCTGCGCCACTGACGGAGTGGCTCTGAGCGCACACAATCCAGGGCGCAGCAGGAGCTTTCCTGGAAGCGGGTGGTGTTGTCGGGCCAAGGTGTCTAAGCAGCCTTGCGCCCCCGCTGGCCCCTGTGCCGTTTCGGAAGTGTTAAGCGGTTTAGATTAGGAAGAGGAGGGCGAAACCTGCCTCCTTGTCTGTCTCCCTCCCTCGTTTCCTCTTCTTGTCATCTTTTCTGTAGCGTCTGTTTTTGATCAGGCTCGTGATCTAACAATAAAGTTTCAATTTATTTAACCTTAGTCTGAAGGAGGTCTCTGTGCTGCAAAATGTAGCTTTTTAGACTTTCCTCCCCGGCCGCCTCAGGCCTGTTTCCTTCTGCCTTCCTCCTGAAGCTGCCCCCAAGGGAGACCATATTGTGTTGACATGTGTTTGTTCTCAAGGGGATCCTGGCTACCCTGATAATTCACCTTTATAGTGTAAAAGAGCAACACTAATTTGCTTCAAATGTCCTTTGACACTGGGATCTGTCATAGGCTCACTCAGGGATCTTTACTTGGACTCTCCGCATCACAATTTTCCCCTTGTGTGTTTTTTAAACATTATTATTAGTATTGTGATGTCATAAAAGCTCCATCTTGTTGTTTTGTGCCCTTTTAGTATTCTTCCCCATGTTTGTTATAGGAGAAAACCAGCACTCAGGGATGCCCTCCTCCTATTCAGGCTCCTCTGTATAAATCCAAGAGTCTATTTTTCTTTAAATTTGCCTAAAAGTTGTTTATTTTCATCCCTGCTGATTCTGGTGTTAAAGCAGGTCTTTATTCTAAAAAGAGACAAACTGCTTAAGCCTTTATAGGTGTAGACCACAGCTTCAGTAAAAACTTGGACCAGGTTTATTTGTCCTGGGGATTAAAGTTACATGACCATAGGAGAGGAAATGCTTCCAGAGATCTGTTGTAGATCACTTCAGAACTTCAGTTCCCAGAATTCTTTGCCAGCCTTAGTTAACCAGAATGGAATGACAACATCATGACCATCCCCACACAGTACAATGTGTTTAACATCAAAATGCTTATTGCTTCAAAGTGTAATGACAGTTTCAAGAGTAGAACAATAGGGTGAAATCTCCAAACTAGGATGGCATCCCTTGGGGTAGAATGATTTTCTCCAGGAGACTAATTACACCATAAAATGACTCTGAAAAATGTCAGTCTTGATTGGGAAGCAGTAATGTGTTCTTTTTGTGAAGCATCAATTACCACTGAAGCAATTTTCCCCTGTAGCCTGGTTTTGCTGGAGTTACGTCATTTTGCTTGCAGAAAAATGATTTGCCTCTAAGTGGGCATTACTCGCATCTCCCACTAATCATGTTTTACCTGCATGCTGTTTTGCTGTAATTTTGTTTCAGTTGATTACTTTCTGAAATCTGATTTATATCAAAAGCTGCTTCACACCTATGGTCCATGGGGTTACCTTTTGGTTGTTTCTACTGGCCACATCGGGAGAAGGCATGCGCTGTTTGCTGTTACTTCCCTTTTCTAGGATGTCCCAAAACATTCAAAATGTGCTTCAGTTAAGAATGATATGCTTAGATAATGAAACTGAACAAAACGTTGGAAGCCTTTGTGAAGCCTTTTGAACAAACTTTCAAGTAGAGAAAAACCTCCAGATGCCAACCTTGAACACACAGAGGAATCTGCTGAAAATTAAACATGCTTTATTTACCTATGTGAGTTGCATTCCGAGGAAGGGAGGAAAACTACAAAGCATTAAACTCCTATCTCAGCCCCTCCAAATGTAGCTAAGATCAAAAGTCATCTCCCTGGGCAGAATTTTATTCTTGTGATATTGAGCCTTTAGTAAGATTTTTCTGAATAAATGCTTCTTTTGAATAAGTGCCTGAACATATTACTGGGCTTGTGAAATGATGGACAGTAGCATTTTGTTAGTCATTGCGCAGTTGACTTCAGTAGACATCTCAAAGAAAAGCAATTAGTGCCATTGAAGAACTGAGCTAATTTCAGAAGTCACAGCACAATTCTTGCCATGTAAATACTGAGCAATGTGTGTTATAACAAATAGAACTTTGTTTAATAAATACTAAAACTCCCACACAGCTTATTCGCTGAGGACTGCTGATTTCAAATGTACATGTGTGCATATATGTGGCAAAATACACTTGCACATTGGGCAGTGTAGAATAGATTCTTCTTTTTCCTCCTCTGTATTTGTTAGGTGGCACATCTCTTCAACCAAGGGGTTCTTAAACTTGGATCCCCCAGATGTTGTTGGATTACAACTCCCATCATCCCCAGCCACAATGGCCAAAGGCCATCTGGGGACCAGAGTTTGAGAACCCCTGCCTTACCCAGGGGGACAGCCGTGTCCAAGTAGCTTTAGTGATCACAAGTTGGCAGGGGGAACAGAAAGCATGGGTAACTTGCGTTTCTTCAAGCTGTAGTATCCCAGCCACTGTGCTTTAACACGTGCCCTGAAAAATGAGTTAGGACCAGCGTTCCCTCTAAGGCATGTGCATGTGCCTGTGCTCACACATTTTTTTGATGTCCACTAAGTTAAATTTAGATCCCACTCAAGTTGAATCAGGAAGGCCCCACTCTGAATGCATGTGTGCACACCCTGCCTTGATACTGCCGCTCAGAACAAAACTCATTCTGCACACAGATGAAAAAAAAATTAGAGCATTGGTTAGGACCAAATTTTGGATGTGTAAGATGGTTTTTAGTATATTTCATTTATTTATTTAGTCTATGAGCATTTATCACTTTATAAATCAAGTTCTGACCATCTGCCAGTTTATCACAAATGCATCTTCTTATGATTTAATTGCTGTATGTTTGTATTCCAAGCTCTTGTTCATGTTTTCTTTTTGCATATTTTATAAAGCTGACATATGTAGATCCCTACATAACTTCAGTTCCAGTTGTCTTTTCTGCTCTTTCAAATCTGTAACCTTTGCATTTTCCCTTTTTAATCTACATTGCTTCACTTATCCACCCTCTTGTCTGCCCCTTCCACACAGTGAGTCAGTTTGTTTTATTATCTTTATTTCATTTTCTGCTACAGCTTGTTTGAGATCCTGGCTTGCGAATCACTTATGTATGAATCACATATGTCCGTAGAAAAGACAAATCAGAAATAAATGCTATTGGAAAGGGGACCTCAGTCCACAAACTAGTTGAACTGGTGTACTCAAATTTCATGATTAGATTTGGTTTTGATATACTACATATTAGAGAATCAATAATTTTGTTCTGATAACTCCATATTTTGTGTGATGATGTATATTTTACTAAACAATTTGCTGGACTTTGAAAAGGTTATTAGATGCTATACAAGAAAGCAGATTTCTGCACTTCATAACACTGTTAGATCAGTCCTTCCAGTAATATTGTAAGGGTATTTAAGCCACCTAATGGCACAGTGGGGAAATAACTTGCCTAAGGAGCAAGAGGTTGCTGGTTCGAATCCCCGCTGGTATGTTTCCCAGACTATGGGAAACACCTATAGCAGGCAGCAGCGATATAGGAAGATGCTGAAAGGCATCATCTCATACTGCGCGGGAGATAGCAATGGTAAACCTCTCCTGTATTCTACCCAAGACAACCACGGCTCTGTGGGTGCCAAGACAACTCAACAGCACAGCAGCTTTATTTTCTGTGGTTTTTTACAAGTCCGGATATTATCAGTAGTCTTCATCTGAAGTGATATTAAAACATTACTTTTTTCTCTATGATAAAGATGTCTACTGTGGCGCACATTTTAACAGCGCCTTATTGTAACAATGATTTATTATGGCTGTAGCTCAACCAGTGTAGGTGGTGTTTTACAGAGTAAGATAAGCAAAAGGTTGGGGGGGAGGCAGGTTCTTGCATCAAAGTGGTTATCACTACTTCAGAATACTTGAAAAATAATGTTCAAGGCAAGGAAACAGGCTTACAGGAGTTATGGTAAGCAATTTTCTTTGCATCCAAAGAAAATTTAGCACGGACAAATTTTTAAATTTTGTAATATCAAACTTTGTTCACTACGGAAGCCTCTTTATACCTCCTGTGAAAAGGTTTTACTTGTTAAAATGTTTCCCAAAGTGACTGTAAGGGGGAGGGGTGGGGTGGGTTAACTGCTTTAATGAATTTACCAGGTCTATAAATACATAAATGTTGTTGAAATTAATCAGAGTTTTGAAAAACGGTTTTATATCCTGTTAAGCAACTCATGATTTTCTTTGATTTTCTCTGCCTAAACACACACTCACCCCAGATGGTAAAATGGGCAGCGCTTCCTACTGCCTTGGGATCTGCAACGATTAGTGTCTATGCTGCAACTGAAGACAACCCCAAATCCCATCGGGTTAAGGCACATCAGGTAATATTTGTAAGGTCCCCCCTGAGCTTTCTTCATATGTGTTGGGAATGCAATGTTATCAATGAATTCTTGAGTTATGTTTTGATTAAATTAACAAAATCAGTTAGGTACCAATGGCTAAATTGATGATGAATATATTTTTTTATCAGACTTTCAGGACACTGTGCACAAAAACCTTATGTTTTTCTTGATGGCAGCAAGACTAGGAATGTCACATAGTGAGTGAGTGATTGATTGATTGCTAAAAGTGCCATCAAGTCAGTGTCGCCTTTTAGCAACCACATAGATAGATTCTCTCCAAGATGATCTGACTTCAACTTGGCCTTTAAGGTCTCTCAGTGGTGCATTCATTGCTGTCGTAATCAAATTCACTCACCTTGCTGCTGGTCGTCCTCTTCTCTTTCCTTCAATTTTCCCCAGCATTATGGACTTCTCAAGAGAGCTGGATCTTCGCATAATGTGTCCGAAGTATGATAGTTTGAGCCTGGTACTTAAAAAAAAAAAAAAAGTGAGCCCTTTTGAGACAGGGAAGGATTTTGTTTATTATTTATTTTTCTGTGTAAACTGATGTGAGCATTTTGTTGAAAAGCAGTATATAAATATTCATACTGTAGTACAAGTGGAAAACCAAGGATTCCCCCACATTCGAGCAATGGTGTCATTAACTGTTTTGGCATGAATGGAAAAATTAACAAATGCATCTGTTGATAAGTGAGGTGATTCAGGCTCTTGTATGAATTACTGGTACTCATTCACTTCATTTGTAATAACGAACCATTAGTTAAATATTTTCCTGAAAGACACATGTCAGTTTGGTCAAATATAATTATAATGCAGTGCCCGGTTCAGATCTCATGTGGAAACAGGACTGATGGTTTTATGCGGCATCCCCCTAGCCTCAGGTGCCCACACTCCCCTGTTGTGTTCACACACCAGGACTCCTGATCCTGGTTTAAAACAAGCCAGAATCTCTTGTGATGCTGAACTGGGCAATTTGGGCTTATTCTAGCCACAATTCTAGCTTCAGACCTTGGTTCGTTTGTAGACTCTTCCTAGAATAAGCCAGGATAGCCTGGTTCAAACGTGAATGCTGATTCTGATTTATTCTAACTTTCCCCCTTGTTGTGCTGGTCATAGACCGTAATAAACTTTGATTGATTGATTCTAAGCCAGAGTTGGAAGTAGAATAGTTTTTCCTCTCATGTGCAAAGGAAGGGGCATGTGCACCCAATGCTAGGGGACTAGGATTTACTATAATGGGACTTGGTTTAAAACTCAGTCATGTATCCTCTATAATAAAACGCTTGGTGTCCGTCCGTGGACGGACACCAAGCGTGTGTCCGTGCCTCCCTGGCCTGTTCTGCGCATGCGCGGAGCGCATGCGCAGAACAGAGCAAGGGAGACACGCCACCGGCACCCGGTGGCCATCTTAGGCGACCCGCCCCGAAGAAGCCGGGTGAGCGGCGCCGGGGGACACTGGCCGCCGCCGCCTTGGCCAGAGGACACGCCGCGGCGACAAGGGAGAGGCCCGGCCGGAGCCGCGGGCGGCAGCGGTGGGCCTGCTGGAGCCGCAGCGGCGGTGGGTGGCGGGCCCGCCAGAGTCCTGGGTGGCCGGCCCGGCCAGAGACAGGGGCCGCGGTGGGTGGCGGCCGAAGAAAAATGCTGCCGCCGCCGAAGTCCCACCCTCCCTCCAAGAGGCGTCCTTTCCGCCCCAAGCGCCAGTTCAGGCAGAGCCTTTGCAGAGGGAGGAGCGCTGCTTGCGAGCTCCTCTCTCCCTCTTCAATTTAGGTCTTTCTTTTCTCAACTGTCACGGGAGGGGTAAGGTGGTTTCGGAAGTTGGGAGGGAGGGAGGGTGGGACTTCGGCGGCAGCATCGTCGTCAGAATTAAAAAAAAAAAACAGTAAAGGGGAGAGGAAAAGGCTAGCGCCTGTTATTAGAACGGGCTTCAAAATACTAGTGAGTTAATAAAGCCCTTTGTAAGCACTATATTATATTATATTATATTATATTATATTATATTATATTATATTATATTATATTATATTATATTATATTATATTTTATTTATTTATTTATTTATTTATTTATTTATTTATTATTAATTCAATTTCTATACTGCCCTTCCAAAAATGGCTCAGGGCGGTTAACACAGAGAAATAATAAATAAGATGGATTCCTGTCCCCAAAGGGCTCACAATCTGAAAGAAACACAAGACAGACACCAGCAAGTCACTGGAGGTACTGTGCTGGGGGTGAATAGAGAATCACCACGTTAAAAGGTGCCTCTTTGCCAAGTTAGCAGGGATTGAGTCTTAAACCAAGTCCCATTATGGTAAATATACAGACTGCATCTTTTCTACCACATTTACATGTTTATATTTTTGTATTTCCTTTCTTATAAAAATTGTTTGAAAACATTTTTTCTTGCTGATAAAAAGGGAGAATTATAAATAAACAAGTGAATTTTAGCCCGTTAAAAAACGGGCGCTAGTAATGCTTTCGGCCCCCGCCGCCGAACCTCCCAGCTGCCCGATCCCACCATTTGTACAGGAAAGAGGAGCTCGCCAGCAGAGCTCCTCTTTCTGCAAAGGCTCTTCTCAAACTGGCGCTTTGAGCGGAAAGGACGCCCTTTCCACTCAAAGCGCCAGTTTGAGAAGAGCCTTTGCAGAAAGAGGAGCTCTGCTAGCGAGCTCCTCTTTCCTGTACAAATGGTGGGATCGGGCAGCTGGGAGGGCGGTTCGGCGGCGGCATTTTTCAGGGCCAATTTGGCCCTTAGTAATTTGGCGGGGGGATGGGAATGGTGGGATCGGGCCCCAAGGTTTCCCCCCCCGCCCGGCTTTACTGGCGGCGCCAGGCCTCGGCGGCGGCTCTGCCACCACCTCGGCCAGCTTCCCCGCCGCCTCTTCCCCCGGCACCTCTCTCCTTTATTTGCGGCGGCCGCTTCTGGCCCCGCCGCCGCCTCACCCGCACTCCCGCCGCCAGTTGCCCCGTCGTGGCCACCGCCACCTCTGGCCGTGGCCACGGCTGCGCCGCCGCCTCTCCCGCACTCTCCTCCTGGCGTAGGCGGCGGCCACTTCTCCTTCTCCCGGCCCCAACATGGCCGCCGGGTCCTGCCGTTCGTGCCTCCCTTGCCCTGTTCTGGGCATGCCCAGAACAGGCCAGGCACGAACGCACGCTTGGTGTCCGTCCACGGACGGACACCAAGCGTTTTATTAGAGAGGATGTATCTGAAAACAGTGAAGGCTTTCCTCTGCATTTTACCTGGCAGGAAACATAATAGTATAACAGCAATTTGGTATAATCAGACAAATAAATGCAGCAAAACACTTGGGGGTATTACATCACAGTCCATTGTGAATGATGCAGAAGAGTGAAGATAAAGAAGATAATCTAATGTCAATACGTTTTTGGTGGGGTTTTTTAGAGTAATGGAAGCTGAGAAAAACAAGATTGAATAGCCGTCCCACTGTGATCTACACAGGCCTTTAGCATTATTACATAGGTTTATAAAAAGCAAATATATTTCTCTTGTTATTCTCATCCTGGTTTTCTTTAGACATGGTATGATTTTATTCAACTAGTCTGCACTGGTCAATGACCATAATAAAGTCTGTCTCTCCTTATGCAACTAGTCCTGTGAAGATGTTTTGTGTGTGTCATTTTAGCCAGTAGACATCATCCTCCAGTGCAGGTTTGTGCATGTGGAGTACACCTTCTATATATGCAAACCTCAACTGTGAGGGCAAAATTACTGCAGAATCAGGGCAATAGAGAGGATAGTCTCATTCAAGGACAAGAAGCAACGTTTGCTTTTATGGACGCATCTCACCATTTTCATTGGATTTCTGCGGCAAGCCTCATATGCTTTTATTCCCCTCCCCACCCACCCCCCGTCTTCTCCCTCCAGCTTCCTATTTATAATGCCCCACCTCTGGAATCAAGGTATATTGATGAAAAGCCTGGCCGCTTGCAGAGTGGGATTTCGTCAGTAAGAGAGACAACTAGTTACTACATTAATGGGTGCAAGGTAAGAGAATTGAGTTTATGGGAATTGGGCCTTGGAGGAACATCTGATCTGCATGCAGAAGGGCCCAGGTTCAATCCCTGGCAGCATCTCCCAATAGGGCTGGGAAAGACTCCTGCGTGAAACCTTGGAGAGCTGCTGCCAGCCAGGGACACACTGGTAAGATAGTTGTTGTAGACCAAGGGTACACTGCACATGAGTAATGTCATGGTTAAACTACAACTCACATCATCCCCAGACACAATTTATTGGCTGGAGTGCCAAAAGTTGCCCACTCCTGGTATAGACAATACTGAGAAAGCGGAACCAAGGGTCTGACTCAGTATAAGGCAGCTACCTATGTCCCTTTGTGTTTTAAACTTAATTGAGTAGGAATTCTTGTGCAGTTTTTATCACAAATGAGCATTTGGGTTCATCAGAGCTGACACACAATACCAAAAGTTTCTATGGGTGTAAAGAGGATTTATTCAATCCAAGATTCCCAGAGTGTTTTGAACTCAAAGGAGTTCCTTTTTGCCAAACTTTGGAGAGCAGAAGTAAAATTTGAAAAGCACTTAAGACTTTTCCCTTGCAAAAGAACTCAGAATACCATAGCGTTCTTGGATGGAATACATCTTGTTTATGCTCCTAGAAGTCTTTGGTTGCTTTTGTGTGTAGGATGTTATCCTCTTGTTGGTGGTAAGCCGAGACTGAATTCCACATCCAACTCAAGCCTTTTAATGCTCATCACGTTCAAGAATGCCCCCCATATTTTGGTGTGGATGTGGACTTAGTGTGAAAACTTGGGTGGTAGTGACCTCTTCTGGTGTAAGTTCAAAATAACTTTTCAATACAAGTTTTGTTTACAAAAAGGACCACACTATATTGTGGCTCATTAGAGGTGATACCACTGATAGAAGCTGTTCTCACGTGCAGCTTAACCCAGGCTACGGATGCCCAGCCTGCCTTAGGCTGCATATGAGAACCACTGGGATTGGACCTGATCCCGGTGGGCCAGCATCACCTAGGCTGGCTTTGTAGCCCGGCTGCTTCCTTGAGCCGAGCTTGCAGCTCATGAGCAAACTGGGCTGCTTCTAGCCCAGCCGCACACAGAGACAAGCGCCTAGAGCGTCCCATCTCTTGGGGGAATCTCCCAATGCATTGCACGTGTCACAACAAGTTGCAGCCTCTGTTTACCGGCACTGCTGGGAGCAGCGTGGAGATCCATCCGCACTGCTCTTAGCGCTGCTGGTTGTGTGGGTGTGTGGCTTGCGTGCCACCCAGGCTGTGAGCGGTCATCTGGGGGAAGATAGGTTGAACCCTTCCTTTCCCCCCCCCCGCCCAACCATGCATGCGGTCGTGTGAACAGCCCCATAATCTGATAAAGTGGCACAAAAGCATTGCACATGCATCCTGGGTGCTAGCACTCTACCCCGGTCCCCACACAGCGCATTCTGCTTGCAAATCACTCCCTGGAGGTGTTTAATTAGACCAGACAATTCTAGAAGGTTTTCTGAGCTTTATTTCTCCCGCTCTTTCTTGCTGCATTAACCTAGACATCAGATGAAGAAAAGCTTACTGTGTTCTCTTTGTGTAGGATGCTTACCTGTTTGTCAAAAATGGGATGATATCTACTATACAGTTTGGGAAAGGTGGGTGAGTATATGCAAAGCTTAAACTTAATCTCTCTTTATTCACTTGGCCATGTAAATCATAAACCTGGTTAAAATTTGGGGAGTAAAGGCACCCTGATTTTTCTAAACGTGTATTGCTCCCTCCTCCTCCTCCTCCTCCTACTATTACTACTACTACTGTGAATATAATGCAGTTGCAAAGCAGTTATATTACCTTTGTGTATATAATGCAGTTATATTACCTTTGTGTACCATTGCAAATTCTGAGAACAACCAAGTGAAACACTCTATACTTCAAGTGATGTAATTTTGATTATTTTTTTTAAAGATGCATATGTTTATCTGAAGAATCCACCTCCAGAATTTCTCCCAAAAGTTGGTGTCATTACAATTTCTGGACTGACTGGGCTTGTCCTTGCAAGGAAAGGTAAGGGTTGCACATTCTGAACCTCTCCTGAATTGAAGATGCTCTTTGTGAAGAAGCAACACAACTGATCACAGCCAAGTTCACCCAGGTGGTTTCCCCTGTCTTGGCACAGCCACAGTGGTCACAATCACGCATACAAATTGCTGCCGCCATATCCTTGTACAACTGGCTCACACAAACGTTTCCCTGTGTAACCTTGGCAGGTACGAAGCCAGAGAATGCAGCTGTCGGTGAGCGCTTTAAGATGCCTCTCTAAGACAGACCTGATTCCAAGAGTCGGAATTGGTGACCCTTTCCCAGACACTGGGCAACATCTAGACATGGCTGCCAAAGTACTTACTCATAGAGTGGCATTGCTGTTTTCAAAATGAGAGGTTCCTTCTCCCAGGGGCTTTTACTATCACAGCACAGAAGGAGAAACAGAGGGAGAGGGAGAGAAATGGAGGTGGGAAGGTACATGTTTATATACATGCACAGAATCTGTCCTCTCCCTTTCACTGGTAGGTCCAGGGGTGCACCTGGCTAGAGCTTATGCACCAAAGTGTTGTTGTTGTTGCTGTTGTTTACACGGTCAGACAGGTGTTATTGATTGGTTTGTTTTATCCAGACATCAAGTCCTTCCCAAGGACTTGGGATGGCTGAATTTTATTATCACTGTTGTTGCTTTTATTATTGTGGTTAGTGAGCCCTTTGGGACAGGGATCCATTTTATTTGTTTATTATTTCTCTGTGTAAACCGCCCTGTGCCATTTTTGGAAGGGTGGTGTAGAAATCGAATAAATAATAATAATAGTTATTATTATAGATATTGTTGCAGAATATAGGCTGTTCCCAGTAATGTTGCTTTTTGTAATTGGCTGATTTCTTTTTCTTCTATTCTGCTATCCCCTGGTATTGCTATTTTAACTTGTTTTCCTTTCTTCTTCTTCTTCTTCTACTACTACTACTACTACTATTATTATTATTATTATTACTAATTTACTACATTTTGTACCACCTTTCTGTCTTGAAAAAGGCACCTAAAGTGGTTATTTATTTATTTATTTAACATATTTTTATACCTCCCAAAACTTGCGTCTCTGGGCGGTTTACAATATTAAAAGAAGCAAATTACAGAAGATTTTTTTAAAAAAGTTGTCTCAGGCTGTTGGTCTTTTCAGGAGCTGAGGACAAGAGCTCCCTGGCCTGGGTGCCTCCTTTCTGGCCTTCCTCTCCGGGCACCCTGGTCTTTCCGTATTCCTGGGAAGGTGGGGGGGGGGTGGCTGCCCCAACAGTCCTCACAGGCCAGAGCTGGTCTCTAGGGGGGCGGATGTTATGCTCTCCCCTGGCCTGGGTGCCTCCTTTCTCCGGTAGGTAGAGAGAATCAAGTTCTGCACATGTAATATGGCAGGAAAGGCTCTTTGCTTTTGGAGAGTTTGGGATAAGCAGAAGCTGTGACGTCCTAGTAGGTCTCACATCCCAGTGCTTCAGTGCATGTTCGTATACTGTAAGCGGGTGTAAAATGTATGTTTAGTTGTGGGGCCTTTTGGAGCAGAGGGCCATTCTCTTACACTTTTTACTGCTTTGAGAATGGGAAGCAGTGTAACAACAACAAAATAGGTTTCACTGATTTCCGTGGGATTTACTTCCAAGCTTAAAGTTAGGATGCCCGAACCGGTTACTGCTTTATGGCTAATTGTGTTACCTGTAGCTCAAGCACATGTGATGTGATCCTCTCCAGACTGATGATGTGAATTTGTCCACCAGTGCTGTGGGTTCCTGGTTGGTCGGGGGGGAAGCATTCATTTCAGTAGTTATGGGTGCAGGTGTGTGCATTTTATTAAACATTTGGTTTGGGTTTTGCAGGGTCCAGGTTTAAGAAAATTGCCTATCCCTTGGGACTCTGCACATTGGGTGTTTCTCTTTGCTACCCTGTTCAGTCAGTAGTTATTGCAAAGGTAAGCTCTCCTAATAGGTGTCTGAATTTCTGCCACACTTCTTTTAAGACACCATTTAGCGTATTTTAGTGTATTTTGTGTAACTTTACCATTTTTAGTAATAGTCCAGCTTATGCTAACCATTATAGTTTTAACCATTCTTAATTTTAATTCTAGCTTTTTACCACATATGAAATCATTTTCAGCTATATTACTACCACTATTTAAATTCCCCTTCTACCTTTTCTGTGCATTTTATTAGGGAGAAGTATGTTTAGCAGTTTTAGTTTTTTAGTAGCTTGTCTCTTTTTAAATTGTAATTATTTTAAATTTTAGCCTTTTCACAAAAGCTGTCATCATATTTGCAACATGTAACTTTTCTCTAGTATTACCTTCATTTAAAGTGTAATTTTATGCTGGTCTCTGACTGTAATAAAGCTTGATTCTGATTCTGATTCTTTTAAGACTCCTGCAGCTAGTTTAGGGTGCTTTATTGTATTGCCCAGAGGCCAGGGGCGGCCTTCGTCAACCCCTAAGTGTGTTTCCCTAACTAATTGTTCATTGGGCTTGTGTGAAGCTTCAGCCAAAGCTGAATACTCTGCACAGCACCCCAGCACCATGCGGAGACGACCAGTCTCACCGTGCAGTGCTTTGCCCAAAGCCGTAAGGGAAATGGACCATCTTGAAAGTGTGGACAGAGTGCTGGGAAGTGTACCCTTCCCAGTGCTCTCCTCCTAAAGCTTTTAATAGAGGGCTCTGTCTCTCTTAAAGGGATCTCCCAGCACTGAGAAAAGTCAGGTCAGCCCAGTGGGGAATGGCTCTCACATTGACTTGTATTTTTTGTTGTTTTTTTTCCAGTGGCCCTGCTTGAAAAATCATTGAGCTAGTTAAACTTTGAATTTGAAAACCTCTAATAGATTGCCATCTGTAATTACCAGGTTTTTCTTTCACTATTGGGTGAATCACACAGCTTATTGGAGAAGTCAATTAGCTTTGCCTACGCAGGAATATTTTTAAAACTGGTGGTTCAGTTCAGTAACAATTCTAAAATTAAATTTAGGTGACAGGTAAGAAGGTTTATGCCGCGAGCCGTACAACCTATGAAGCGATAGCATCACTATGGACAAAAAGACCCACTGCAGAAGTACCACTTGTTCAGGATAAAATTACCAAGGTAGGCTCTTTCCCAAGATTTAGCAATGACATGTAGGCACCTTTCTTTGATCTGCATTGTATTTTGAAGTGCTGTGTTAAAAAATGTAGGACCCATAGCTACAGAAGGACTGTGGAGGGGCCTGTATTTTTAGCATTTATTTTATCATTACTATTATTATTTAAAATCTGTTTTCCATTTATGTGTGGAACAATGTACAGGCTGTATTATTCCCAATTTCTCATGAAAAGCAAAGCTGTAGTCAAGAAGAGGAAAGGGAATAAGATAACTGACAAGCACTAAACCCTTATTTTTTAAATTTTATGAAATATAGCTAATAGTTAATGCAATGTAAATAACTTTATACAGACTACCTCCTCTACTTATATTCTGGCAGTTAATGGAGGCTCCCATCTTTGAATTTATCCAGTACTTGGCTAACACCATTAACATTTAAGCATGAATTCATATCTTGGTTTGATACAGCAGTTCAAATTCAAAGTGGTTTGTGGCTCCGCGAACTGGTTCATTCTGGTTTGGCCCAACCATGAACCGTTTTTCGGCAGTTCACGAGCAGCCCCGGGGGGTGGGTGGGGGTGGCAAGCAGTGCCTTTAGAAGTGAGTACAGGAGGTGCTTACCTGCGCGACCACTGCTCCATGCAGCTTTCATGGCCTCCACACACATGGCCTCCACACATGCATGGAAGCTCTTTGATCATCCTTGTGTTGCTGACCACGCAGATGTCTTCTGCGCATGTGCGGAGGCCACGTGCATGCCAGCACTGCGGTCTGTTGGGGAGAGCGCCACTGCAGCAAGCAGCTGCACAGAACAGCAGTCATGCAGCTAAGGACCTGCTGGACTCACTTCTAAAGGCACTGCTTGCCACCCCCACCCACCCCCCAGGGCTGCTCGTGAACTGCCGAAATGGTTCACGGTTGGGCCAAACCAGAATGAACCAGTTCGCGGAACCATGAACCCATTCCAATTCGAACTGCTGCACAAACTGAGGTTCATGCACATCCCTACAATATTAATGTTGACAAGGAAGTTATCCAGAGTAGCGGTCTCCAAGTGTTGCCTTCCAGATGTTGTTGGGAGCCACTTGTATTTATTTGTTTGGCAAGGCAGTAACATGGCAAGGCTTCCTGCCTAGATATTTAAAAGTGAGGGGAAGGTATGTGAGCAAAGCTGTTGCTGGGCAGATAAAGAGAAGAAGTTACATTCTGTACCAATGAAAGGCACAGCCTAAAGTAGGGCAGCACAACTTCAGCCCTTCTGAAAATGCTGAACTACAGCTCCCATCAGCCCTCACTGTTTCCCCAATGTTGCTGGGGATAGGAACATAGGAAGCTGCCATATACTGAGTCATACCATACATCCACCGAGGTCAGTATTGTCTACACAGACTGGCAGCAGCTTCTCCAAAGTTGCAGGCAGGAATCTCTCTCAGGCCTATCTTGGAGGTGCTGCCAGGGAGGGAACTTGGAACCTTCTGCTCTTCCCAGAGTGGCTCCATCCCCCGAGGGGAATACCTTGATGAAGAAAGGTTATTAGACACCAAAGAGCCCAAACACTTGAAAAAATTCCTAGAACATAAACTGAGTAGTACCTCAGTCTTGCAGGTGGGAGTGGAGTGTATTTTGCACCTGACAGTTGACAGTTGGCACTGTCCAAAAGACAGTCAAAATGAATAGAAGAAATGCAGGTGTGTAATGAATCCTCATAGGGATTCATTGAGGAAAAATTATTATACACCTAAGAATGCAAACACTTGAAAAATAGTGACCACCATTTTGCTCCATAACTCCACTTCTACATGGGGTAGAGCTTAGCTTTTTTTAAAAAAATGAAAGCTGGGAATCTGGGGAAATTAACAGGAGAGATCCGAATCCTGAATCGATTAGAATCTAATCAGGCGCGATTCTATTTGGACTCGAATCTAGCCAATGGACCACAGGGGTGATTTGTTTTGTCTCCAAATCACCCGAATCAGCTAGATTCAGGTACAAATAGATTTTTACCCGAATCTATTTACACATCCCTAGTATTTTGATTGCATTGACTACTGCTAAACACCACTCTTTACATTCTATTAAACCTGTGCTTAGAATCCACTCTGCTTAAAACATTGTCCTAAGGCATGCATAAAACTATTATATTTTTGTCCGGTTTATGTTAGAATTCTTTTTTTTTAATCCAGAATGTTTCAAAAACTGACCATAACATTTCAGAAGCTCATATAGTAGCTGCTGAATTAGAAGAAGAGGTAAAAGCCTTGGAGATGCACTTTCATTCAGGGAAGACTCTTGCCCAGGCAGATTCTACACCTTTGATAGCTGAAGTGAAAGTGCCCAGTGTCGTAACAGGTATGAAATTCAAGTGGCCTTTACTGTATATCCTGCTAATAATAATATCATCATCATCATCCAGAGACTCTCTTGAAGATCATCTGGCAGAAGGGTGCTAAACACACACATTGTAACACCTTTATATCTTTCACAGATATGTTGAAGACCCCAAAGTTTAATCCTGACCCCGACCTGATGGATCATGGCCAGTCAAACCCAGAAGATGTAGATATGTACAGTACTAGAAGCTAACATACCAGACCCCTAAATCTTCAGGATATGATAATGAAGGACATTAAATTGGAAGAGTTCAGCAATTTTCAGTTGTGCTCTCTGTGATGGTATTTGATCAGGTATTTTCTTAACTGTCTCTGTAAAACCAGTTGACTCATCCCTTTCCACTATGTAGCTTTTGTACTTCTTATTGTCATTTAAAGTATTCTCTAATCTTTTGAAACATAATTGGCCTCATACAGAGGTTTGGAGAACTAGATGGCTCTGTAGATATCGGAGTGTTTCAGATGGATTGTCATTGTCCCACTGATGGCAAATGTAAGTCATTTGGAAAGTAGATTTCTATGCTGTTGCTGTTCAGATGATGAAGTGATACTAAAAGAGAGGCATTGAAAAATGTTTTATTTTCCTTTAAAAAAAATTATTTCTGATCATAGGAACATAGGGAGCTGCCTTAAACCGAGTCAGACCATTGGTTCATCTATCTCAGTATTGTCTACACAGACTGGCAGGAGCTTCTCCAAGGCTGCAGGCAGGAGTCTCTCCCTCTGCCCTTTCTTGGAGATGCCAGGGAGGGAACTTGGAACCTTCTGCATGCAACCATGCAGCTGATCTTCCCAGAGTGGCCCCATCCCCCAAGGGGAGTATATAGTGCTCACACATATAGTCTCCCACTCAAATGCAAACCAGGGTGGACTTTGCTTCGCAAAGGAAGCAATTTATGTTTGCTACCACAAGACCAGCTCTCCTCTCTTTGTGGTACACAAACTTATTACTATGCTGACTTTTAACATCTTGCTAACACTCAGAACTGAAGAAGACTTAATAAGGATAGTATCAATCAATCAGTTTATTTGTTTAGCCATAGCCATCACAAAGATGATTGACTAAAAAAAAATTTAAAACAGTGACATAATTTTTTTTAATTGCCAGACACTCAAAAATTGACTCAGAATAATTCAGAACAGTTACAAATTGTATCAACTTGCTACGTATTTTGATGGCAGAACCGAAAAAGCTGGCTACTTTTCTTGAAACAAAGGTCCTAATTAAAAAATTTCATAGAACACCAAATCTCTCCCAGGATAAACCATAAGCAATGACCAAATAAATACACCACATAACTCATTGTAGAAATTACAGCAAGAAAACAAATGGATCCAATTTTCCACGTGTCCTGACCTACATGGATACAGATGTCCTGCAACAAGAATTCCAGCCAAACAAGGGAGGGTAGTAGTCTAGATAATAGATCATAATTACCTAACAAATTATGTAAAGCCTTTAAAATGGCATTTTCCAGATTGCTTGTCATCTTTGAGGCTTGAATACAAAGGCGATGTTGCACATTACAGCAAAGCATTTCTTTTTTGGATTTCTCATGAGTCATCCCTGTGATGTGATGCATAAACTCTATCCACATCTGTGGGTACACCTGGGCCCCTAAAGGAGAAAAGTGTGAATCCCCACCCCACACCTTGATTGCATTGTGTTTTCTGTTTCTCAGCACTTGTCGCATCTGAAGCCATTCTGAGATGGGTCCCTGCTGTTGCAAATATAACCTCCAGATCCAGCTCTTGAAGCAACTTGAGCTGGCCCCTGGTGGCTCTGTCAAATGTGAATCAAGAAAATGTTAAACACAGTTTCACTTTTAAGGAGAGAAACTTGAGTCTGGATGTCTGTTTGCATTGCTAATGTGGATCACAGGCAGCTGTCTTGTACTCAGTCAGACCCTTCATCCATACAGCTCAGGATTGTCTACACTGCCTGACAGTGACTGTCCAAGGCAGGAGTCTTTCCCATGTCCCCTGCTAACTGAGCAACGAGGCACCTTTTTAAAGTGGCTGTTCTCTTTGTTTAGCAGGGGGAGAGCAACCGACCCAATCCATCCCCAGCACAGCATCCCTCCAGTGGTTGTTGCTGGTGTCTATCTTATGTTTCTTTTTTTAGATTGTGAGCCCTTTGGGGACAGGGAGCCATTTTATTTGTTTGTTTATATCTATGTAAACCGCTTTGGGAACTTGTGTTGAGATAGATAGATAGATAGATAGATAGATAGATAGATAGATAGATAGATAGATAGATATTTGGTGTATTATAACCCTGCCTGAGGATGATGGGGATTGAACCTGGGAACCTCTGCATACTAAGCAGATACTCTCCTACTGAGCTATGACCCCACCCCCAAAGCTGGCATACATGGTGGCATGCAGTCGCTGACCACACCAAGATCTGCTTAGCTTCAGCAAGTTGGCTGTATTGAGTGCCCTTCCAGGGCTACTCAGCTTCGGCCCTCCTGCAGATTTTGGCCTACAACTCCCATCGTTAGGGTGTTGGACTAGGACCAGGGAGACCCGAGTTCAAATCCCCATTCAGCCATGAAACTAGCTGGGTGACCTGGGCCAGTCACTTCTCTCTCAGCCTAACCTATTTCACAGGGTTGTTGTGAAAGAGAAACTCAAGTATGTAGTACACCAGTAGTTCTGGGCTCCTTGGAGGAAGAGCGGGATATAAATGTAATAATAATAATAATAATAATAATAATAATAATGGCCACTGTGGTTGGGGATTGTGGGAGCTGTTGTCCAAAAACAGCCGGAGGGCCGAAGTTGAGCAGCCCTGCCTTAGACCATGCTTAGGGACCCAAAAGAAGCACCTTTGTTCCATAGTTGCTGGCCACTGGAGCACACATGCTTCATAACCTTTTGTCAAGCTTTTATAATAAAAGTTTGACAACTGCAGAGGAGGTCAGATTCTTTTGGGTCCGTTTCGGACAAAACTCCATACACTGGCCCTAGAAAATGTTATTTCTCCTTCCCAGTGCTCAGGAAAAATGTTCCCTAATTGGATGGAGAGCACTACAAATACTAGTTTAAACTAGTACTTCGTTTAGTATTTAGTAATATAATGCTAGTATGTAGTCCCCATGCAGTTAGGGAAAGGCATTCTGGAACCTGGGAGAGAAAGGTGTATGCATGGTGGTGTGCGCGTGCCCTTTTTGCATGTGCTGGAGCCAGCAGACCAAGTATCTTCCAGCGTGTCTAGCAAAACCCAGTGGTGCCTGAGAAAAGACATTGACTATCCTAGAATTGAACAAACAAGGCAGAGAAGGAGGAAACTGAATGAGTGCTCTCGAAATAGCGAGCAGAACCCTTAGTTTCCATCCTGATCCTATCAACTGGCCCAAAAGATCTTGAGTGAGAAGTTACGGCAATCCCTTATGCAGGTGCTGAGATGTATGTTTGTTTGTTTGTCAGTCAAATTTGTATACCGCCCCAAACTTTAGTCTCTGGGTGGTTAACAACATCATCCAAGCTAGGTTCCAGTGTTGGCACTGGATCAGCTTTTCTGTGAGATTTAAGATCCAAGCTAGGCTCCCATTGGCACTGGGTCAGCTTTAGCGTGAGATTTAAGCATCTTGATGTTGCTCTAGTAATACTCTAGATGGACAAGGAGAGATAAAAGTCCAGTTGTCCCTTCTCACATAACATCCCATGGGCACAAGCGACCACAGGCTCACCACCTCTATGTGTTGGCTGGTTTTTTGTGCTGAAGAAAGGCAGTATGGGATTTACTTCACTCACTTGCAAGTCTGCTTGAGCTTGCTCTGCTGATTTCGAGGCTTTAAAATGCTGTAAGTTGTTGTGGCGAGAAAATATGAAGACCCGCAGAGCCCAATAACAATGACAGCAATGTATCAAAATAATGCCAGTCATAGAACAGGCAAACTTCTTTTAATTTTTGTTGCTGTTCCTACCCTGGTTTAGATTCACAGCTTTTAACTTGAAGAGGTTTCAGAGAGAGAGGGAGGTTCTGCAAGCTGGGTGACTTTCTTGCACCCAAACCCTGGAGCAATAACACGGGGCACTTCTTTTCATTCCCCCATGGCCATTCTGAGGAGGTTCTCTTTGTCAAATCTGAAGAGATGCCAGCCCTCTTCAGTGGAGAGGTCTGAAGCTCCACGCCTCATGTAGTACTCAATAGAAGGCTTGTTCCAAACCACCACAAGGAAATGCATGCAGCCACAGTTGGTATCGAGCGCTATCTGTTTCAAAGAGAAAACCCACAGTTGCATTTTGGAGCATATCACCTAAAATGCCAGTAGTTTGCATGTGCAGTTGTACCACTGATGAGAATACTCCTATGTCGGCGATCGTCACTATTTTTCAAGATGGGGGCCACTAGGGCAACAAACCTTCAATGTAAGAGCCTTTCCCACGGTGCTGAGCTCAGCAAAGTACTGCTCTTTTCTCAGTGCTGAGAGAGCCCTTTAAGACGGATGGAGCCCTCTCAAGAGCTCTACAGGGAAAGGGCTGTGAAGGGCTACTTCCCAGCACTTTTGTGCATGCCTTCCAAGACGGTGCAGGGGCTCAAGAAGGCTCCATCTTCCTTAAAAGAGCCCCACTGTCACCGGGCAAAATGTCGCACTGCACGGTGGGGATGGTCATCTTCCATGGAGCCACATGGTGCCAAGGGGACTGTGCGGAGTATTCATTTTTGGCCAAAGCTCTGCAAAGGCCCAATAAGCAATTTGGGAGCTGCACTTAGGGTTCATGGGGGCCATCTCAGCCTGAAAATGAAGAACACTGCCCTCTGTGGCATTTAGAAGGCTCGCATACCTGGAACTGAACACCTCTCACTTATTTCTGCTGCATGAAGGATGCATTAAACGGAACAGCAAAACTTGGAATTAAAAAATTCACAACCAGTGTGGATTTTTTTCAGACTACTGTTGCGATCGCATCAGAAGAACAGCCCTGCTAGATCAGGCTCAAAGCCTATCTGGTCCAGCGCCCTGTTTCTCACAGTTGCCCACCAGATGCCTCTGGGAAGCCCACAAGCAAGAGGTGAGGGCATGCCCCCTCTCATGCTGTTGCTCCCCTGCAACTGGTATCTAGAGGCATCTTGCCTCTGAGGCTGGAGGTGACCTATAGGCATCAGACTAGTAGCCATTGATAGTCCTGTTCCCCATGGCTTTTTCAAAGCCCCCTTTTAAGCTAGCCAAGCTAGTGGCCATGACCACCATGGATGTACATGAATCTCGGTTTGTGCAGCAGTTCGAACCAGTTCATGGTTCCTCAAACCAGTTAATTCCAGTTTAGCCCAACCATGAACTGGTTTGGCAGTTTGGGAGTGGCAACAGGGAGGTGGCAAGCAGCACCTCTAAAAGTGACTACAGCAGGTCCTAACCTATGTGACTGCTGCTCCATTCAGCTTCCTGAGGTGGCGGCAGTCCCCCCAACCGCGGGGGTGGTGCAGGCACACACACCACCTCGGTGCATGCTTGGAAACAATTTGCGTGGTCAGCAACACCAGGCAGACCATGCAAATGGCTTCCACACATGCGCCGAGGGCATGTGCATACCTGTGCCACCTTGGCGGTTGCGGGGAGGTGCCGCTATGACAGGAAGCTGCATGGAGTGGTAGTCGTGTAGGTAAGGACCTGCTGTACTTGCTTTTAAAGGTACAACTACTCTTGAACTGCTGAACCAGTTTGGCCCAACCACGAATTGGAACAATTCATGGAACCACGAACCCATTCAGATTTGAACTGCTGCACAGACCAAGGTTCGTGCACGTCCCTAATCGCATCCCATGGCAGAGAATTCCACAGGCTGTTCGTACATGTGTGGGAATATAAAATTTGCCTCTAGAATTTTGAATATAATGGGTACAACTAAAAACTACTCACTGAGTCTTAGGAGCTTTGAAAGAGTCTGATGATTATTTCCTACAAAATGCCACATATGAAAACTAAGGAAATACAAACCCTCGGCTGCTGCACTATGAATTAGCCCTGCGATCAGGACCATAAAAGCACTCTGTCAGCTAAAAGGTTGTGTAGAAATTATTAATGAAGTAATTTAGTGACTGCTTAATGGCTTATAAGGAAGCCCCTGCTCCCAATGGTACCAAAACCCTCTATTTTCTCTAAGAGGGGTTTTGACATGGATTTTCACATGGGAACACTGTCAAACAAATTACTTCCCACATGAACACTGAGAGATGATACATTCTTGGGAAAGACACAGCAGATAAGTTGGTCTTCTCCTTTTGCAGTTGGGGAGCAGAAGGAGTATGGCTTGAAGTTGGAACCCCAGTTTCTGACTTAACGTGTTCGGATTAACAGCAAATGAGATGGTGTGAAACTCGTTGTGGCCTGTTCTCTTTCCTTTGAGTTAGAACTCTTTACATCTAGCTTTGTATGTGCAAGGAAATAGTGTTTTTTTTAATAGGGAGAAACATTCAACTATGCAAGACCCTCCTGGCTACCTGCAGTCCAAATTGGTACAGTCCATGATCAGTGTTGCCATCTCATCTGCCATGTGTACGAACTGCCCATTGGCTTCCAATGAATTTGGTGTTCTGGCAGTTTGGTAACTGCCAGAGACTGACTAACCAGATGAAAATCTAGACTACAAAATTACATTGAAGGTTCATTGTATTTTTTTTTTACAGGTACTGCATTAAATGAATACACACCTGGCTTAATTTTTTCAAGAGTTCTGTTCCAATGCCCCAACCTGTCAAAACACAGTGTGAAAAATATCGGTTTTCAGTATGAAAAATATCCCTTTTCAGCACGTGCCAATTACTTCAGTTTATGCATTTGAAAATACGTTGTCTATAAAATATGTTCCTTCGCAGTGTTCCATTAACAAAATGAGATTTTATAAGTAGAAATACAGGTACTTGCACACGCATTACAAACTCTGAGTAATCAAAAATAAACCCATAGAATGATGATTAATACATTTTCTAAACAGTAATATAGAACTGCCGGGGCATATTGCAGCATCTGAAAATATTCAAACCCGCATGTTAATATAGACACAGATACAAACAGCCAAAGGAAGCACACCCTTTAAGAAAGTAAAAATAATCTGGAGGTAGTATGCATAGAAGTGGCCATGCAAAATAGTCATTTGTATTGATTTTACCATTCTCTTCCTTACCCAAAATAAAGATCCTTCCTTGTTAGTAGAAATATATGCTTTCTCATCCTTTGCGAGCCATCTAAATGACTTGACTAGCAAGTCAGAGGTTGCCGGTTCGAATCCCCACTGGTATGTTTCCCAGACTACAGGAAACACCTATATTGGGCAGCAGCAATATAGGAAGATGCTGAAAGGCATCATCTCATACTGTGCGGGAGAAGGTAATGGTAAACCCCTCCTGTATTCTACCAAAGACAACCACATGGCTCTGTGGTCACCAGGAGTTGACACCAACTCGATGGCACACTTTACCTTTTACACTGATCCCCACCCCCAAAGGATCTTGGGATTCCCTGCTGCAGAAATTTTCTAACTGGCTAATTCAAGGAATTACTTGGTTTTACTTTTGTTCAGAATGGAGCTGTGAGCAAGTAGTTTACCTCTGTGGTGGTGTTAAGAATATATACTGGTGGACATCGTCACACATGGTCCTGACAACCATGGTTTTGCATATCCATGGTTGGGCAATGGAGACCCAATTTTGATATACAGGGTATTTTAAAGGGTTAAAAATGTGTATCTGTGGTTCCTAGGTGGCTGGAAATGACCTCCAAGGTAATTTCCAGCCATCATTTTGCTTAGCAGAGCCATTTTGTGGCTCTTCCTTGAGGAAATTTTTTTTGTCCATGATTTTTTATGTGGGAAATGGTGGAATGGGGGCATTGCTAGACAGCCGGAGACCCACAGAGCATGGCACTTTGTTTCTCTTAGGTTTTATCCAGTTTTTAAGCCTCCAGAAACGTAACCCCTGGTTCCCATTGCCTTAATGCCTTGTTATCCGTGGTTCTGTTACTCATGGTTGTAGCCAAGAACGAAACCCCTGTGGATAACAAGGTCCACCTGTATACACTACTTTTCAGCAAAGAATTTCTCAAAGCGCTTTGCATGGGGGGGAAGAGTAAGATGATTCCCTGTCTAAAAAGGGCTCACAATAAAATAAAGTTAGACACTGGCAACAACCACTGGAAAGCTGCTGCGCTTATCTATAATATAAAGCTGGTGGGCCTTACTGACTTAGTGACATGAAACTCCCAGACCAAACCACAAAAGATAGAAATATGCAGTTTTCACAGGTAGGTCCAGGACCTCATCCAGACTATTGGCGGAGGGGGGGTGCCAAACCCCCAGAAAATGCAGGGAAACTCTCCCATTGGACAGCATGGATTATGAGACCCCACAGAGCTAGGGAAAGACTAGAATCACAGCGATAAGTTGTTAATATGCTTGCAAACTGCAAGCCATTTTAGTCATACCTCTATAATCGTCCATAACATAGAAGTCTTCTAGGTAAAGCAACTTGCCAATCCATGGGTCATATGTATAGTAGTACATAGCAAAGCCTACGATCTTGGGCTCTGTGGAGGAATAAATCATCTATGTAAGGAAGCACACCACCAAAGTAAAATATGTGTATGTACAAACCAGGTTACTCATAGCCAAAGACACCACAATCTAATTAAATGTAAAAAGGAAGAGGAAAGATTGTGTTGTTGAGTCAGTGTCGACTTCTGGTGACCACAGAGTTATGTGGTTTTCTTGGTAGAATACAGGATGGATTTGCCATTGCCTTTCTCCCGCGCAGTATGAGATGATGCCTTTGCTGTTACTAGGCACAGTCTGGGAAGCACACTGGCAGGGATTTGAACTAACAGCTTCTTGCTCCCTAGGCAAGCTGCTTCCCCGCTGCGCAAGCAAGCCAGTATCCAAATGTATACCTAAATTAAAAAATAGGACGTAACATCTATATAATTAATTCTCTTAGCTGGTGCGTGTTCTGGATTTGGTGGCAGAACTCCTGCGACACATTGCGAGAGTTTCTGGGCCCAGCGAGAGTTGAGGGGAAAGAAAAAATGGCAGCGGTGGGGGCAGGCCACAAAATGGCCAGAGGAGGTAGCCTCTGCTGGCTGCTGGGAGGTGGAGGCGGCAGCGGAACAGCCTGGCCTGACCTGTCCAGGCCGTCCCAGGTATGGAAGAGGCGGCGGCGGCCCAACCTGGCTGGAGGTGGCAGGGCGGCCTGGCCTGGCCTGGCCTGGCCTGGCCGCCCCAGGTATGAGAGGCGGAGGCAGGACGGCCTGGCCTGGCTGTCCCAGATATGGAAGAGGTGGCGGCCTGGCTGGGCCTGGCCGCCAGAAGCATCGGAGGCCGGGATGAGAGGGAAACTTTTCAGCCCGCTGCCACCCCTGTAAGATGGACCTGGCTGTGGCGGGAGGGGGAGGGGGCAAGAGAGAGGGGGGGCAGGAGGGAGGGGGCAAAGAGTGGGGCCGGAGGGAGGGGAAGGGGGCAAGAGAGAGGGGGGCAGGAGGGAGGGGGAGGGGGCAAGAGCGAGAGGGGCAGGAGGGAGGAGGAGGGGGCAAGAGAGAGTGGGGCAGGAGGGAGGGGGAGGGGGCGAGAGAGAGTGAGTCCAACTCACTAGTCCAACACACCTTTTATTTAATAAACTTACTTAATTTGTTGCAGAGAAGGAATTGCTGACAGGGGAATTTGGTGAAGGGGGGTTTCCAGCCCACTACAACTGTCAAAATATTATATTTCATTCATTCATTCATTCATTCATTCATTCATTCAGTTTCTATACCCCTCTTCCAAATATGGCTCAGGGCGGTTTACACAGATAAATAATACATAATAATGGATCCCTGTCCCCAAAGGGCTCACAATCTAAAAAGAAACATAAGACAGACACCAGCAACAGCCACTGGAAGTACTGTGCTGGGGTGGATAGGGCCAGTTGCTCTCCCCCTGTGAAATAAAGAGAATCGCCACATTAAAAAGGTGTCTCTCTGCCCAGTTATCAGGGGTCCGCTGCTAACTTACTAACTTCTGCTGCTAAAATACACGCTCCACTGTATATCTGTTCAATATAACTTAGTCTTTCTCCCCCTGCCACCCCCCCAAAAAAACCTTGATTGCAACAGCTGGAAACATATGACTTTCCCCCTCCCTGAAGCTTACCTTCTTGTTTCTCTCCGTCCACCACCTCAGCTACTAAGCACTGAAAGTAAGGTTGTGATCCAAAACCGTCTCGAACTAAATCTAAAATGTTAAGGGTATTGAATAAAGGGTAAAGTATACTCCCCAAAAAAGGAACAAACAACATTGTGATAATGTTGCCACCAAACCCCCCACAAAACTGAATTTAGCGGTTCTGCCATAGTACGAAGATAGAACGGCCTGCGTTTCACCAGAATCGTCTTGCTGGGCTCTGCCTGAGCACTCTACAATCCGTGGAGGAGAGCTGGTCTTGCGGGAGCAAGCATGACTTGTCCCCTTTGCTAAGCAGGGTCCACCCTGGTTGCATTTGAATGGGAGACAACATGCATGAGCAGGGGTGTAGCTATAATTGAGTGGATGGGTTCAAATAACCCAGAGCGTTCCTCTTCTGAGGGCCCCCCAACTCCACCCCTCCCTATTTTCTTCTTTATCTCTCTCACTCCGGGGAGAGGGGCAAACCCAGGCCCCCTCTCCTCTAGCTATGTCCCTATGCATGGGCACTGTAAGCTATTCCCCTTAGGGCATGAGGCCACTCTGGGAAGAGAAGATTCCAAGTTCCCTCCCTGGCATCTCCTGATAGGACAAGATTTTTTAAAATATATATATACAGGACAAGATTTTTTTATTGAACCAACAAAATACCAAAGCATACAGTACGTTGGGCTGAGAGAGACTCCTGCCTGCAACCTTGGAGAAGCCGCTGCCAGTCTGTGAAAACAACTGAGCTAGATGGACCAATGGTCTGACTCAGTATATAGCAGCTCTCTATGTTCCTATGACTGCACAAGTACCACCGTTTTGGAGGCCTGTATAGTGATTATTCAGGCCTCTTCTTAAGCCCATGTGCACGCCTGATTCAGAGATAGGCTGTGCAGCAGCAGCAACAGCACACTTGGATAAAGTGTTTGAATGCTCACACACCAGGAGGAGTCGCTGTCCACAGAAAACGAGCAGAGCATGTCCACAGAAAACGAGCATGTCCAACACAGCATCCTTTCAGTGGCTGCTGACTTTTTAGGCTATGAGGACAGGGATCTATATTCCTTTTCTATGTAAACCTCTTTGAGAACTTTTTGGTTGAAAAGCAGTACTGTCTATAAATAGCAGCAGCAAAGGAGGCTAGACCCTTCCCTGCTGACATCTCCTTTTATATGATTAGAGTTCATATAAGGGAGAGAACTTCAGCATGGACTGTCGTTCGGTGGTAGAGCATGTGGTTTGCATGCACAAGGATGTTGCGTCCATTTGTTGGATATGCCGTTGCCACACATAGTATAGAATACAATATGGAAAGAGATATAACACCATTCTGTAGTGGACAGATAATTCTGCTGCCTTTATACTCATTATCATTTGGATACCAGTGATGATTAATTTTTACATATAGTTTTATGTTTATAGTCTTAACTTTTAGCTTCTTCTACTCACTATACTATGTTTTATGTAATTTTATAGAGACCCCTTATTACTTTGTAGGAGCAGATTGTCTTAACTCCTTTTTGTTTATTTTGCTGTTACACTAGTCAAAGACTGAAAGAAAGACTAAGCTATGCATGCAGAAGTTCCCGGGTTTATTCTATCTATCTATCTATCTATCTATCTAAAGAGCCCCTGGTGGCGCAGTGGTAAAACTGCCGCCCTGTAACCAGAAGGTTACAAGTTCGATCCTGACCAGGGGCTCAAGGTTGACTCAGCCTTCCATCCTTCCGAGGTCGGTAAAATGAGTACCCAGAATGTTGGGGGCAATATGCTAAATCATTGTAAACCGCTTAGAGAGCTCCGGCTATAGAGCGGTATATAAATGTAAGTGCTATTGCTATTGCTATTGCTATTGCTATCTATCTATCTATCTATCTATCAAATTTGTACACAGCCCCAAACTCTCATCTCTGGTCGGTTAACAACAGCATAAAACAAGTTAAAAACATATACAAAAACTTAAAACAATTTAACTATTTAAAAATAAACCAGAGATTAAAACCTAAAAAATTTAAAAAGCTGAGAAAGCTTGGGTGAAAAGATGGGTTTTCAGGGTTGTTGTTTTTTAATTGCCAGAGATGGTTTTCAGGGTTGTTGTTTTTTAATTGCCAGAGATTTTAAGAGCCAGAGGATCGAATCTCAGCAGGGAGCGCATCCACAATCTCGGGGCAGCAACCGAGAAGGCCCATCTCTGTGTAGCCACCAAAGGAGTTGGCGGTAACAGGAGAAGGACTTCCTCAGATGACCTCAATTGGTGGTGGGCCTCGTAGTGAAGAAGACGCTCTCTTAAATATCCAGGGCCTAAGCCATTTAGGGCTTTATAAGTTAACCGGGATAGCTCTCTGGCAGCATCTCCAGGTCGGGCTGGGAAAAGACTCCTTCCTGTTCCTGATACTTGGCAGAGCTGCTGCCAGTCAGTGGAAGACGATCCTAAGCAAGATGAACTAATGGTCTGATTCGGGATAAGGCAGCTTCGTTTGTGTACCTATGGACCTATTGGCTAGTGCCTGTAACGTTACTGGTGATAAAAGACATCTGGTAGGCCACTGTGTGAAACAGGATGCTGGACTAGATAGGTCTTGGGCCTGGTCCAGCAGGGCTGTTTGGTGGCCCGATCCAGCAGGACACACACCATTTTGTAGAGGATTTGGCCATAGCTCAGTGGTAGAGCATCTGTTTTGCATGCAGAAGGTCCCAGGTTCAGTCACTGGCAGCATCTCCAGGTAGGGCTGGGAGAGACTCCTGCCTGAAACCTCTGAGAGCCCCTGCCAGTCAGAGTAAACAATTCTGACCTAGATGGACCAAGGGTCTGAGTAGAGGGCAGCTTCCTGTCTTGACCTACCTTTAAGGGTAGGGAAAACCTGAGACCCTCTGCCCCTATAGATCCCTGAGCTCCATAGAGACAGAGTGGTTTAAAAATCTAACAACATTCCAATATCCTAATCATAACATTCTAGTGATCAACTTTACCTTCTTCAGTTAGCTGTACTGCATCGGGCATGTTTTCATAAGCAGCGAGTTCCTGTCAAGGGAAGAAACTAGGTTTTAGCGATGAGCGGGGAGTTTCCCAAAAGCACTGGAAGAGATGCATTCCAGAGTGTAAATGAAGGTCAGCTTCTGAAGGTATGAGTGAGGGGAGAATCGCTCCTTTAAATGTTGCATTAAAGCGGCATAATGGGATAGAGGGGCACATCTTGCCCTGGCAGGGAAGCTAAGAGAAGGACACGAGCTGATCCCTATAGACTTTCACCGCCCATGGGCACAAGTAAGCAGGAGGTGAAACGGGAGATGGGCTCACTGCAAAGGTGATGATGCTTGAACGCTTTCCTAGGAAACTGCAGCTACTCCTGGGAAAGGTAAGGCAGTCTGGGGATGGAACCATAGCTCAGAGCATCTGCTTTGCATGCAGAAGGTCCCCGGTTCGTAGGAACACAGGAAGCTGCCGTATAGAGTCAGACCTTTGGTCTATCTAGCTCAGTATTGTCTTCACAGACTGGCAGCGGCTTCTCCAAGGTTACAGACAGGAATCTCTCTCAGCGACATCTTGGAGATGCCAGGGAGGGAACTTGGAACTTTCTGCTCTTCCCAGAGTGGCTCCATCCCTTGAGGGGAATATCTTACACTGCTCACATCTGGTCACATGTTCAATCCCTGGTAAGGCTGGGAAAGATGACTGCCCGAAACCCTGAGGAACAGAGGCATAATTAGGGGAGAGGGGGCCCATGTTCACCCCTCTCCCCCGCGGTCCCTCAGAGTGAGGGGGATATTGAAGAAAATAGGGAGGGGTGGAGCTGGGGGCACTCAGGAGCTGGGTACACGGGGCCTTTGAACCCATCCACTCAATTATAGCTACACAATTATACAATTGTATAAATTAAATATAAATTAAATTAAAGCAGCTGAGGAGCTGCTGCCAGTCAGTAGAGACAATATAGAGCTACAAGGCAGTTTTCAATGTTCCTATGACTACTCGTAAGAAAGGAGAAGTAAAACAGACAAGTACTTGTAAGGAAAAAGAAACATAAAGTGGTTGCAGGCTGGGAGTATAAAAGGCAAATGAGGAGAAAGGCCAAAGAGGAACTTCCTGCAATTCTCCCCTGAACTGAAGGGAGAGTCGAGGTCGAGTTGATGATCAAGGATAAAGTGTGCTTGTCCATCTTCATCCCTCCCACTGAGGCCACTGACATTTCCAGATGGAGAAATATTCTGTGTGCAAATGGCAGTTCTTTATCAAAACTCTGTCCACATTACGTAGCTCCTTCAACAGGCTGTGGCTGGCGTCCTTCCTCCACGCACCGCTTCACAGCGCCACCTTCTGGCCATTAGCATGTGATGATGAAAACCGTGTCTTTTGAGTCTGCTTTAAAAGTAGCTTAATTCTCATCAGGGATTTCCCACAAAAAAGCCAGCAGGTGGTGCTGTGTAATAGCGCATTAGCAATGTAAACAGCTCCTCGCAGGAGCTACATAATGAGAGTGGATCAGCACATAAGTTCTCATAGAAGAGTTGACAAACACAAAGAACTTCTGTTTTCAAGCTGGATATTTCTCTGTCTGGCCAGCAGGGGGCACTGAGAAACAGCACATGGAGGGAGTAAGCAAAGAATCCTTCATGGCAGTCGGAAGGTGAGCCAGTAGTGGCTAACCCAGGGGGCGTAACTATAATAGGGCAAGGGGAGACAGTTGTCTGGGGGCCCACTGCCTGGGGAGCCCCCCCGAGACAAGTCACATGACTGACTCCCCCAGCCGCGCACCCGCCCAGGCTTCCTTCAGTTGTATTCATCCTCCGAAACTGATGTGAGTGTTAAGACCTGGAGCTACCAGGTTTCACTCTGCTTTTTGTTACCACTATTCAGCCTCATTTAAGATTTCTTTACTTCATGAGCTGAGCTTCAGTGAGCGTGGGGGCAATCTTGCCTCTGGGCCCACTCCAACCTTGCTACGCCCCTGGGCCATCCCTACTCCAAGTGTACCACCCAGTCCGGTGGTGCTCATCTGCTGGCCCAGTGCCGGATGGACCCATCCCGCCCGCCACTCCCTCGCCAGTCTCCCCTTTCCCTCTTACTTTAATGAGTCGCAGGATTTCTGGGCAGTCCTGCGGCTCTGCTGGGCGGACCCGGAAGCGGCTCAAGGTGTCAGAATGCGCCATAACGAGAGTGCAAAGCAGCAAGTGGGCTGGTGGCTTCCCACCCGGGAGCGTGAGTGCTGCTGGGCCTCTGATTGGGGGCCTTCTTCATTCACCATCTCCAAGGGCGGCGGTCAGACAAGGCAAGGAAGAGAAAAAAAGCTCCGCCCGTTTCCCTGCCCGTCCCGTTTGTCCTTCCCCTTTACAAAGATGGAGATTTGGCCCTGACACCCTATGGCTGGCCAGTTTCCATCCCACCTGGCTACCCCCTGTGGGTGGCTGAGCCAGCAGGGCACTGACCATCTGCAGAGTCACAATGCTCGCAGCATCACAATTCCCCACTCACGCTCTCCTAATCTCATCCCCCGTGAGAAATGGCTTAGCATGGAAGAAGGGAAAGTGTCCTACTCAGGGACAAGGGGGGATTTGCTCTCTGATCCCCAGAAGCATCTGCTGTCCTTGTTGTGACCCTAACCCAGAAGAAAGACTTGGTCTCCATGAGCCAGCTGAGGGGGTCGCATAGGTGCTCTTACCTCTGGACTCCCTGGCCGAAGTCCAGGGCCTCCTGGTGGCCACTGTTCCCTCTAACAGGGATTTCCAGACGTTGTTCACTACAGCTCCCAGTAGCCCCAGTTGCAATGGCCTTTGGCTAGGGATTATGGGAGTTGTAGTCAACAAAATCAGGAAATGGCTCTTGGGCGCTGTGGGTCTTGGGCGTTGTGGGTCTTGGGCGTTGTGGTTGCCACACTGCCGGCCTGTGCTGCGCCGGGCGGCCAAGCGTGACCGTGACCTGCTCCGGGTGGCCGAATGTGAGCTCCACTTTAGGGACAGAGGGGGCAGTGGGGGAAGAAAGATGTGGGATGGGAATGCGCGAAGCTGTGTGTTGAAATGTTTCTGCGAATGCATACTTGCATAAGCAGACCTGCTTTATATTCTGACATTCTTGTAAGTTGTGCAGTTTGTGCCCTCAGGAACTTGCGTGTTAAAAATATTGTGTGTGTCACAGTGTGTTTACTTGCAGGGGGCAGGGGGCTCCAAAGGCTTTAGATCCAGACTGACAAATTATCTAAGTGCACCTCTGGGTGGTCAGAACCATCTTGAGGGATGGATTAAACATCTTAAAATGGACCTTTTTGAGCCGGCTTTTTAATGCTCCATTTTGGGGTTGTATCTGGTAGGTTTGTTAGCTTTTTATAATTTTCAGTCTTTAGCTTTTAAAATAACCTTTAATTTGAACCTAATAATGATTGTGGTTTTTAATCTAACAACTTGTTTTTGTTTAATTTAGTTAATTTTATTACCTTTATTGTATCTGGTGTCTATCTTATTATTGTGAGTCGCCCTGAGCAGTAGTGCACTGGAGGGTTGGGGTATAAATATATTAATTAATTAATTAATTAATTAATTAATTAATTAATGCTCATTGTGATATTTGACACAGCCTATACCCCTAGAGATGGGAAAGAAGTGATCACATTGTAAGACTTCCAGCTTCCAGGGTGTTCTCATGCTTTCACTGTCCTGACCATCAAGCTTGCAGTGGCTGCATTTGGAATGGTGTTTTAAAAGCTTTTTAAAGTTTCAAAAAAGCAAAACTACTTTCAAATGTTGCCACTGTTGTCAGAGGAACAGAAATGAACATTGGCAGAAATGTCCTCCAAAGATGACTCCAGAGAGTATAGCCACTGGTTCATTATTGCTCTAACCCTGACCCTAACCGTTTCCTCCATGCAAAAATGGCTGCGATTCTACTCTAATCGTTTGTGGGTAGGGATAACAAAGGGGTGATCACACAGAGAAAGCTCAAAGTGCAACAGTGATGCCACAGATTTTCCATCTCTAGAGGGGCAGGTGTTGCCAAAATCACCATGATAATTCATCCTCTGAGATGGTAAAGGTAAAGGTGTGCCATTGAGTCATTGTCGACTCATGGTGCCCACAGAGCCCTGTGGTTGTCTTTGGTAGAATACAGGAGGGGTTGACCATTGCCTCCTCCCGTGCAGTATGAGATGATGCCTTTCAGCACCTCCCTATATCGCTGCTGCCCGATATAGGAATTTCCCATCGTCTGGGAAACACACTAGCAGGGATTTGAACCAGCCACCTCTAACTTGCTAGTCAAGGTACTGATGGCCAAAATTTGTGGGTCTGGCTCATGGATTGATGGGATTGTGGGAAGCTGGGTAGGAAGAAATGGTGTAGCACTGGAATTCTTGATCCTAAAGAAAGCTAAAGGTGAGTGGAATCAAACATGTTTGCAGATTTGATGCGAATAACTGTGGGCTTCTTGGGAGGATAGGTTTACTTTCCCTGCTTACAGAGTTTACTGCAGTAAGGGTTTTGTGTAACATTCTGAGTAATTTCCCATGTACAGACACACTTAGCATCAAAGTGTAGGTACCCACCTGCATAGGACATGGGTTCAAGCAAGCATGGGAATGCCCTTCTTCTCCAAAAGAAATCCAAATTAATAAATAACATTTATTATTGTTTAATTGGAATGGTTCCAATAAAAAGCTTTGTCATGGACAGACTGAAGAAAGAAAATTCTGTTCTTCCTTAATTTCGGATGAGCCCCAGTCTGCTCTTTCTCCTCAGTAGATTCAAGATGCGGTTGTTCAGCTGAGTTTTCAAAGCATCCATAGAAAGCAGTCTTTATTTATACCAAGTCAGACCACTGGTCCATCTAGCTCAAGACTGTCTACCCTGACTGGCAGCGGCTCTCTGAGGTTTCAAGCAGGAGTCTCTCCCAGCCCTACCTGGGGCATTTCTAGGGGCTTTTATTGTTGGAAGTTAAAGGACTTTGCGCTGTCTCTTTGCCTCAGACAGTGGAGGACAGACTAGTAAGTCAGAGGGCTAGAGGGACAAGACATTTGTCATCACTTCTCCACTGCTCTGATGCTATCCCTTTGAAATGTAGATTGCTACTCTTAGGGATTCAACTTCCTCCTTCCTCTCTCTCTTCTTACCTGCCTTCTACCTTGCAACATGGCAAGCCTCTCTCCCTGCACCATATGTGCAGAGAGGATGCAGAATCCATCTGCATCCAGCTAGATAGATAGATTAGAGATCCTAACTCCTCACTTTCCTATCTAGAATGGAGTTCCTTAATAAATGCCTTTTATATTGATTTGAAACTATGAATTGGCTCCAAGTTACTTTACTCTCAGCACACACACATGCTTAACTAATCTGCTGTGTTGTGCCTCTGTGCACTCTGCTATAATGAGAAAGGGATTATCTCACCACATAGAATTTCCAACATTTATTTCACTTCTCCTCCGGAATGGAAGGTGTGTGTTCAAATATTGGCCACACTTACCCGGAAGGCCCTACGAGCTATCAGGGAGCACTTCACACACAATTTGGGTTTTTCACTGAGCATTAGAGCATAGCCTGATTTATGTCCGGGGTAAAAAAAAAAATGATTTTTGCATTGGTTTTGGGGGGCAAATGCAAACTCATAGTAAAACCTTGTGGTAAAGCCTAGTGTCTGGAAATGCTCCTGGAGAGGCTGCCAGAGATTAGACGTGGGATGTTCTGCATGCAAAGCAGATGCTCTGCCACTGAGCTGTGGCCACATGCCCCTTTTTTCAAACATAACATGTTTTTAAGATTTTACAGTGGAGCTGATGACCTGGGATAATTTTGCTGATGTGACTGTTTCCTAAACCATCCGTTTGTTTGTTTCCTCAAAGTAAAAGCGTAAAGGTCAGGAAAAGGCAACAAGGATGTTACTTCCTGCTGAGCATTCCAGGGCTAAAAATGGTATTTGATAAACGCCAGGGCTGCAGACTTGGAATCAGCAGTCAACAATTTGCTTAATGGGTGGGAGCCACTTTTATGGGGCAGGGGCAAACTTTAAGTGGTCAGGCTGAGCCTTAAGGACACACTTGTTTATTTTTCTGAAACTACCTCGGTTCTTGTGTGTTACTGTTGCAAAGGAGGAAATGGAAAGGAGAATATATTATGAATTTACTGGTTGGTCATTGGCTGGTTGGCCATTCTTTTATAAGTTCATCACTCATAATGATTGTGAGTGGCTTCCATTGTGGAGGAGGAGACTGCTGGGGAAATGTGAGAAAGTAACATACTTCCTGGAATCCCACCTCCTGGGAGAGACTGATGGGAATTTTCAAAATATCTTCTTGGTGGGCCGAGAGTGCAGCAGATATCTTAAGTCAGCTCTGACTCACAACAAGATAACAAAACCATCTAGCTGAGATGAGAGTTGTTGGCAGGAAGAGCCAAAGTTTTTTCCACCCTGGAGATTTATTTTCTCGATAGAATTATGAGTGTCCCATTGACGATATGCAACTATTAAATTCAATTCAATATCTTGATTATGGTCAGCATCCAGTCACTATTAAATATATAACCTCTGATCCTGGATACATTCACTCATGGCAGACATGAACTTTAAATTACTTTAAAGCATCACTTGATTTGATGCTTCCATGTCCAAATAATTGGACTGAATTAAATCTGTGCGATAGCCATGTTCTTTTAGGAACATAGGAAGCTGCCTCAAACTGAGTCAGACCACTAGTCATCCATCTAGTTCAGAACTGGCTTCACTGACTGGCAGTGGCTCTCCAAGATTCCAGGTGGGAGACTTTCCCAGCCCTACCTGGAAATGCTGCCAGGGAGTCACCCGGCACCTTCTGCATGCAAAGCAGATGCTCCTCCAGTGAGCTATGGCTCCATCCCCCTCAGGAGAATATCTTAGAGCACTTACTCTGTAGTCACCCATCCAAAGGTAAACCTAAAGGCAGACCCTGCTTAGCAAAGAGGCCAATCCATGCTCCCTATCACAAGACCAGCTCTCCGCCCTTTACCTCACTCAGCATCCTGCTGACATAATGCTGCACCTTACAAAATCCAGTCATAAACCTGTGTTTCTTGGTCTTTACTCTGTAGCAATGTCCTGCCATGAGGCCTGCTTACGGAACCCAGAGTGGAGATTTCAAAATGTTCACAAGTGAAAAAGAAAGAAAGAATGTTGCCATTGTGTGGCTCCTTGATCCTTTGTTAAGACCAGTTAACTGATGGAGCCTAAACTCTTTCCCAACACTGCTATATTGCCAAGAACCACCAGTTTGGTGAAAGAGTGGGGAACCCCCCCCTTTTTTTGGAATAACAAATTATAACACCAATAGACTGTTCTCACAAGCAGCCAAGACAAGGCAAAGGGCAGCTAAGCCCAGGATTGGCTGCCCATGAGAACTGGCAGGAGTCGAATGGCTCCTGCTTGCACCGTGGCACCCTACCCACCTATGGAGTCCACTAGTTAGCCGAGGTTAAAGGCACAAGCGTGCCCTTAACTCGAGCTAACTGCTCATGTGCAAGCACCTGCTGGGAGCAGCCGGAGCTGGCACAGGAGCGAGCTCCTGACCATCACTGGGGGAATCCCCACAATGCACCGTGCACCTGCATGGTGCACTGTAGGATTTCCAGGGCCTGGGATCACACATCCCAACCCTCGCACCTCCACACTGCCTGGGGCAGCAGTGTACCTTCCATCAGCCGCCCTCCTACCTGGGACGACACAATTTGTCTCTATTGCTGGAGGTGATAGAGCGATGAGGCCACCAGGAAAGTGATTCATTTAGTCAATCTTGGTAGCAATTCCAAAGGGGGGCTGGGGAAAGCCGGAGGGGGCAGGCATTGGTAAGGACCGATGGGAATTGGTTGATCAGAATGGGAATTGGCTGACCGATGGGAATTGGTTGACCTCCATAGAATGGGAATTGGTTGGCAGAATGGGAATTGAATATGGGAATATGGGAATACAGGAATACGGGAATTGGTTTGCTGCAAAGGAATACGGGAATTGGTTGACAGAATGGGAATTGGTTGACAGAATGGGAATTGGTTGAATTGGTTGACCTCCACAGAATGGGAACTGGTTGACCAATGGGAATTGGTTGGTTACCCATTAACCAGACCGTGGTCTTCGGACTTCAATCGGAAGTTGATTCATGCGAATCTTGGCACAGATTCGGTTGATTCGAATACCCCGTCCCAAATAAACCCCTTCTGCGGAGGCATAATTTGTCTCTATTTGTCCCTATCATCCCACGCCTGCCCTGTTTCTTTATAAGCCCTGGGCCTACCTACCTTTCCTTCTACCTGGCAGCAGCGTATCTTCTGGGAGTGCAATTTGCGTGCCCTGACCCAGACTTGGCAGCTGGTTCATCTGCATGGAAGGTGAACTTCTACTGCCTTCCCCGCCACCGCCCTCAAGCCCTCTCACACATTCGTGAGAAAGGGCTCATTTTGTAACATCTTTATATACAGATCCTGGAATGGATCCAGTAGGTTTACTGTCGGACCAAACTAGATATGGCATTGATTGCAGTTGATCCGCCTGGCTCCCCTCTCCCAGCCCATCTAAGGAAATGAAAGTATCTCCTTTTTATCCCAGCTTTTGACCAATGAGTAGCCCCCAGTCTCTCTTCTTTAGGGCATAGTTGTGTTTGTTTTATCTTCAGCTTGTTTTTATCGACATTTTAAAATTATTTTTATCTTGTTAACTGTCCTGGTGTCTAGGATGAAGGGCAGTATAAAATACAAATAAATAAAGCATCTTTGTCCTTGTGCTTTTGATTTTTGTGTCCATAAATAGCAGCAACCAGGGAGCTCTGAGGGGTGATTTCCATCAGGACCACAGCATGGGGGTAAGGGGTTAGCCCTCCCCCTTCCTCGCTGGGGTCCCAGCAAAGAACAAAACCACTAACCAAAACAAGGGCAAACAGCATGATTAACATCACATCTAGCTGGCCCTTGGACAAGTTAATTAGTAATTCTTGCCACAAAGAAGGATGCTGTAAAACAAGTTCAAAATCCATGACCTTCGGTCTCCTATCAGGAGAGAAATCAAAAAGAAAAGTGTCTGATCAGTATGAAAGAAAAGCGACTGATGAGGACGGAAGCCTAGACAAGCTAGGAGAAGAGGATTTGTGCCTTCCAAACAGAATCCCATGATGTTCACTTCTGTTGCCATCTTCCGACTCCTCGTTCTGCTGTCCACCGGTTGGCTGACTGCACAAGCAATGGAGCGTAAGAAAAGACTGGGGGTATTCTAAATGAGATCTAGTTGTAAGTTTCCCTAGATACAAAAATCAGCATGCTGAAGGAAAAATTCAGGTTTTGTTTGTTGCAGAACACAAGAGAAGAAATATACTGGTTATTGATCAAGAGAATCTGGGCAAGGTATTGGAGTGTGTGGTGGCATCTCAGCTCCAGGCAGTCCTGGATGAAACGGATTACTTGGATCCTTTCCAGCCTGGCATCTGTCCTGGATATGGAGCAGAAACTGCCTTGGTCACCCTGGTGGATGGCTTACACCAAGAGACAGACAGCGGGAGTGTGACCCTGTTGGTTCTCCTACACCTCTCAGCAGCTTTTGATACCATTGACCATGGTACTTAAGAACCTCGCTATTTGCCGTTCCACATATCCAAGGGGCATCTAGTAGACACCCATTTCCAGTATCTGCAGATATGATAGGGTTAAAACCCATGTATCTGTGGTTCCTAGAGAGCTGGCTGTGGAGGTCACTTCCACTGCCATTTTGTCTAAAGGAGCCATTTTGTGGCTCATTTCTTGAAAAAAATTGGACTTTCCCGCCATGATTTTCTGCAGTTTGGGGAGAAATTTTGTCCTTTGGGAAGCATTCCTGGGCATATGAGGGACCTGTGGAGCACACCACAGTAGGTTTTTGCCCTCTTTTTATTTTATTTATTTTATTTTATTGCCTTTCCCCCTCCACCCTGGAGGCTAACACTTCTTTCCCCATAGCCATAATGCCTTGTTACTCATGGCGATAGGCAAGAAATGGAACCCATGCAAGTAATGAGGTATTCCTGTATTCTTCTGGACCGCATCTCTGGGTTGGGACTTGGGGGCACCATGATACAGTGGCTTGAGTCCTACCTTGAGGGCTGTACCCAGAAGGTGGTGCTGAGGAATGCTTGCTCTGCCCCTTGGCCATTGGCCTATGGGGTGCCGCAGGATTCTAGTCTGTCCCCTATGCTATTTAACATCCACATGAAACCACTGGGAGGGGTCATCCATAGGTATGGGCTGCAGTGTCATCAGTATGCTGATGATACCCAGCTCTACCTGTCATTTAAATCAACTAATATCAGCAAGAGTGTGGATGTTCTGGACGGGTGTCTTCAGGCTCTTCTGGATTGGATGGGGGTAAACTGACAAACTTAATCCAGATAAAATGGAAGTGCTCTGAGTAGGTAAAACTGATTATATGAGTGGTGAGGTAAATCTGATCCTGGATGGGGTCACACTCTAGCTGAAAGACCAAGTCTGCAGCTTGGGCGTGCCTCTGGACCCGATGCTGTCCTTGGGAGTCTCAGGTGGTGGGAGTGTACAGGAGTATGTTTTACCAGCTACCGCTGGTATGCCAGCTGTGACTCTACTTGGAGAAGCCAGACCTGACTTCCGTCACTCATGCAGTGGTAACAGCCAGATTGGATCACGGCAGTGTGCTTTACTTGGGGCTGCCCTTGAAGATGGTTCAGAAGCTTCAGCTGCTCCAGAATGCCGCTGCAAGGATGCTTGAGGGCGCTGGGCACTTCTCAAGTATCACATCCATCCTGCAGCATCTTCCTTGGATGCCAGTTTGCTTCTGGGCTAAATTCAAAGTGCTGGTTTTGACCTTTAAAGCCCTACACAGTTTGGGCTTGTTGGACCGCATTCATCCATATGAATCTACTAGGGCCCTTTGCTCATCATCTTGAGTGCTGCTCAAGGCCCCGGCATTGACTAAGAAGAACATAAGAACAGCCCTGCTGGATCAGACCCAAGGCCCATCTAGTCCAGCATCCTGTTTCACACAGTGGCCCACCAGATGCTGCTGGAAGCCACAGGCTGGAGTTGAGGGCATGCCCTCTCTCCTGCTGTTACTCCTCTGCAACTGGTACTCTGAGGCATCCTGTCTTTGAGGATGGAAGTGGCCAACAGCCCTCCGACTAGTAGCCGTTGATAGACCTCTCCTCCATGAAGTTATCCAAACCCCTCTTAAAGCCATCTAGGTTGTTGGCTGTCACCACATCTTGTGGCAGAGAATTCCACAAGTGGATTATGCATTGTGTGAAAAAGTACTTCCATTTGTTGGTACTAGATTTCCTGGCAATCTGACAGTTGGTTGGCAGGGATAAGAGACAGGGTCTCTTCTGTTATGGCCCCTTCGGTTCTGGGATGCCTTCTCAGAAGAGCTTCACCATGCTCCTACCCTTAGGGTTTTTTAAAAAGATTGTAAAACCCACCTATTTAGAGGGGCTTTTTAGTGTGTTTTACTACAGGTTGGTGCTGTTTTAGTTTTAATTTTAACTGGACTTTTTTTGTTATTGTTGTTTATTCTACATTGTGTTTTGTTTGCTGGTTGTGCTAAATTTTATATTACTTCTACTGTCTTACTGTTGTGAGCTGCCCTGAGTAGTATTGTACTGGAAGGGTGGGATATAAATATTTTAAGAAGGAAGGAAGGAAGGAAGGAAGGAAGGGAATTGAATTTCCCCCTTGGGTTATTCAGGTCAATGAGTTATGCACTGACCTTTGATAGAATGCACCAGAGATATCACCATCACTTTCTATTTACTGTTTAACTTTTTAAAGAAGCAGGCAAGGAAGGGCATCACTAAGTGCAAAGAAGGACATTGTCTTATATTATCTAGGAAGCAGAGGTGACTGTAGAAGATGGGGTTTTCCTCATCTCCACAGGGCCAGCTGTACCAGTTGAACAATTTCTGCTTCTATGCCACTATTAAGGGGTTGGAGTCCACCTGTGGACCTCTTTTGCATCTAGTCATCATAGAAGAAAGATGGATGCAGGCATATAAGAACATAAGAACAGCCCTGCTGGATCATGCCCAAGGCCCATCTAGTCCAGCATCTCCTCCATGAAATTATCTAGTCTAGACTTCTCCTCCATGAAATTATCCAAACCCCTCTTAAAGCCATCCAGGTTGTTGGCTGTCACCACATCTTGTGGCAGAGAATTCCACAAGCTGATTATGTGTTGTGTGAAAAAGTACTTCCGTTTGTTGGTCCTAGATTTTCTGGCAATCAATTTCATGGGATGACCCCTGGTTCTAGTGTGATGTGAGAGGAAGAAGAATGTCTCTCTATCCACTTTCTCCACACCATGCATGATTTTATAGACCTCTATCATGTCTCCCCGCAGTTGTCTTTCTTCTAAACTAAATAGCCCCAGGTGTTGTAGCCTTGCCTCATAAGAAAGATGCCCTAGGTCCCTGATCATCTTGGTTGCCTTTTTCTGCACCTTTTCCAGTTCTACAATGTCCTTTTTTAGATGTGGTGACCAGAATTGTACACAGTACTCCAGGTGTGGCCACACCATAGTTTTGTATAAGGGCATTATAATACTAGCCGTTTTATTTCCAATCCCCTTCCTAATGATCCCTAGCATGGAATTGGCCTTTTTCACAGCTGCCGCACATTAAGTTGACACTTTCAACGAGCTGTCCACCACGACCCCAAGATCCCTCTCCTGGTCAGTCACTGACAGCTCAGATCCCATCAGCGTATACTTGAAGTTGGGGTTTTTCATCCCAATGTGCATCACTTTACGCTTGCCAGCATTGAACTGCATTTGCCACTTTGTCACCCAATCACCCAGTTTGGAGAGAACAATATAGTACTATATAGAACTATATAGTAACTTAAACCGAGTTGCATGCTACAGGTGGGTCCTGGCTCTGATACGGTTGAAGATCCATAAGGAGGTTATGTAGAGACATTAAATAACCCCAGTCACAATGTTTTCTGGCAACCATGTTGCAAGGATGAAAAAGCAGGGAGGATTCAAAATCCCTCCTCGAGCTGTGAGGAGTCCCAGGTAGGCTGCCACCATCCACCTTTTTTTATATGAGCAGATTCACCCTTCCAAGAGAATATTCTGGGAGAGTAAAGTGGAATCCCCGCCCCCCCCCCCCCCACTCCCCAGAAAGGCTTGAGCGGTCTTAGGCCTTCAAGAGCATGTGACTAGGGCAAGACCCAATAAGGAGTGGTGCTCTATAACAACAACAAGGATTTATTAATACTTGGATGATCAGGAAAACTATAGAGGCATCAACAAACACTGCTTCTATTCATGTAAAACCCTTCCTCAAGAACTACAAGAAACATGCAGTCAGATCCAAGCACTTAAAGAAAAATAAATTCCCTGATGCGTCTAGCTAAACGGGTCCCTATCCTTCCTACTTAGTTCCAGGTAATGAACTTCCAGTTGATTCCCAGCTCAAGGCTGTTAGTCTCCCTTTTCCTTACAGTAGCTGCTGATCAGACCTTATTCTGAGGCCTCCAGAGTCCAGGGAAGAACTGAACTCTCACACACCCCTCCCCTACTTCTCTATAGGCTGTTGTCCCGTAAACCCTGCCCCTCACTCTGGATTGAGCTCCAAGGATTTCATTCTCCTGGGCTTTCTTCCTCATTTGGAGAATCCCATCCTCCAAGCAGTTACTCTAATTGAGACCTAGTCCTCCCTCAAGCCTGACTCTCACTACATAATTAATAAAGTAGTTAAAGATTCAAGTTGTTTTATGTTCTGGTTGCCAAGCAGTAGACCGCAAACTGAAAATGAGCCAGTCATGTGATACAGTTGCTACAAAAGCGAATGCAATCTTGGGCTGCAGTAACAGAGGCATAGTGTCCAGATCACAAGGAGTAAAGGAGAACCTTATTACTTGCGGGGGTTCTGTTCCTCGCCTACTACCGCGAGTAATGGAACCATGAGTAACTTGGCATTATGGCTGTGGGGAAGAGGGGTTAGGTTCCAGGGTGGAGGGAGAAATTTAAAAACGGCCCAGAACATACTGTGACGTGCTCTATGGGTCCCCAATGGGCGCTGGAATGCTCCCCAAAGGAATAAATACCTCAGGAAACCATAAAAAATCACGGGGGGGGAGTCCAATTTTTGCAAGAAATGAGTCACAAAATGGCTCCCTGAGACAAAATGGAGGGTGGAAGTGACCTCCATGGTCATTTCTGGCCCTCTAGGAACTGCTGATACATGGGTTTTAACCCGATCGTATCCACGGATACTGGAAATGAGCGTCCCTGTGGATGCGCAGAATCATGGATAGTGGTTCCACAAATAATGAGGTTCTTCTGTAATAATAGTTTCACTTATTCTGTGCTGATCACACCTCACTTGGAATACTCCGTTCAGCTCTAGGCACCACATTTTAAGAAGGACATTGATCAACGGGTTCAGAGGAAGGCAACCAAGATAGTGAAAGGTCTGGAGGCCAAGGCTTACAAGGAATGGTTGAAGGAACTGGTTATTTTTAGCCTGGAGAAGACAAGACTAAAGGGATATGTGGTGTAGTGGTTAGAGTGCTGGACTAGGACCGGGGATACCTGAGTTCCAATCCCCATTCAGCCATAAGACTTGCTGGGTGACTCTGGGCCAGTCACTTCTCTCTCAGCCTAACCTACTTCACAGGGTTGTTGTGAGGAGAAACGCAAGTATGTAGTACACCGCTCTGGGCTCCTTGGAGGAAGAGCGGGATAGAAATGTAATAACTAACTAACTAACTAACTAACTAAATAGAAAAGAAAAGAAAAGAAAAGAAAAGAAAAGGGCTGTCACACAGAAAGAATCCCTCTTCTAAGACAGTCCCTGCCCTCTGCTATTTTTATAAGTACATGGATTATAAGTATAATGGGTTCCTCCCCATCCCTAGATCTAAGCTGGTGCCTACTGTGACACATGCATTGTCTAAAAACAAAGAAAATCTGTGGTTTTTTTTTGCTTTGGAATTCCTGTGCACATTATTTATTAATTATTTATTATTGATTTATCATACATTTATACCATCTGATATGTGCATCTCTAGGCAGTGTACACAATTTAAAAGACAAGATAAAACAGAGTAAAAACAGTTACAGTTTCAGAAAATAAAGTAAAAACAATCTCATAAGATTAAAAACGAATTAATTTAAAATTTATTTCAGTTAAAAGCCTGAGAAAACAGGTGTGTCTTGAGGGTCTTCCCAAGAGCAAACAGAGAAGGAGATGTTCTCATTTCAACAGGGAGCATATTCCAAAACCCCCAGGGCAGCTACAGAGAGGGCCTGGTCCTGAACTGCCACCAAACAAGCCGACGACAACTGTAACCAGACCTCTCCAGAAGATCTTAATGAGTGACAGGGTTCATGACAAAGAAGGCACTCTCTCAAGTACACTGTACCCAAGCCGTTGAGGACTTTATGGGTCTTCAACCAGCGCGTTGTATTTTGTTCGGAAACATATCAGCAGGCGGTGCAGTTCTTTTAAAATCAGTGTTTTATGGTCCCGTTGGGTTGTCCCAGAGACCAATCTGGCTGCCGCATTCTGTACCAATTGTAGTTTCTGGACAAAGGCAGCCCCACGTAGAGTGCATTACAGTAGTCAAGCCTGGAGCTTCCCACCATACACAGTGCTGTTTTAAAGTCATTTACTCCAGAAATGGGCGTAGCTGACATATCAGTCGAAGCTGATAAAAAGCACTCCTGGCTAGGGATGTGCAAACAGGTTTGACCCCGAATCTGTTCGAGGTTGAACCAGATTGAACTCCCCCCAACCAAAGTTCAGGGGGAGGGTTCGTGGACCTTTAATTTTTATTTTTTATTTTTTTTAAATCTTGTTTTTACCTTTTACTCCCCTCAGGGGAGTTCCTGGAGGTGGTGTGTGTGTGTTGTAGAGGCTCCCCCTCCCCCCACCAGCCTTTGAAATTACCCCCTCACCCGGGGGTAATGCTCTTTGACCGGTTTTCGGCCTTCACCCAGAGGCCATTATGCAGGCCGTGCACCTGCACACATGGCCTCTGCATGGCACGGACATACACCACCACCCCCTGCCGCCTCCAGGAACTCCCACGAGGGGTGTAAAAGGTTTTAAAAATATATTATTTAAAATTTAAAAGTCTGTTAAGCCTCCCCCCTGTACCAAACTAAACAGGGGGGGGCGTTTGAGGGGGTGCTGGACCGAACTGGCCCGGTTGTGTTTGAGGCCGGTCTTGGCTGGAACCAAACTTGCCCAGCCGATTCTGTGCACATCCCTACTCCTGGCCACTGTCTCAACCTGAGAAACCAGAGAGAGTTTGGGATCCAGGAGCACTCCCAAGCTACATACCTGATCTTTCAAGTGGAGTGTAACCCCATTCAGAACAAGCAGGTCTAAACCATGTTTTGGGTCCTGACCCCCCACAATCAGTAATTCCATCTTATTTGGATTCAACTTCAGTTTGTTATCAGTTTGTTACCTTCAAATATAATTAATTAATCAATCATCTAAGGGAGGGATTCCCTACCTGTCATGCTCCAGATGTTGCTGAACTACAACTCCTATGATTCCCAGCCACATCAATTGTTATAGTTCAGCAACAGCTGGAGTGCCACAGGGTGGGAACCCTTGATCTAAGGTTTCTTTAATCAAGTGATAGACTTTGGTTCTTACAGAAGTCTGGTGGGATTTGGCAATGGGTTTTTATTTTTTATTTTTATTTTTGCTAAAAATTCTCCCTTGTAGTATCTTACATGATTGCCACTGCAGCATTACTGTACAGCTCAGCTTTCTCTGTTTTCAGCCAGCTGCACTCACGTTCCTGACTTTGGGACTTGTCAAGGGAATGCACTTAATTTCTGCCCCAAAGGTGTCACTTGTGGATGTAAAGATCAAGCACCTTTTTGCAAGTAAGTTGCTTCTTTATCTTGAGGGTTGGGAGCAGGGTTCCCTGTAAGAGGGATTCCCTGCTGGGATGCTTCCTCAGGAGGACGGCTAAGAGTTCAGGAAGGGGCAGGACCTTTGCAGGTCATGAAGATCTCTCCTTGTCACTAGCTCTTTGCATGCTCCACAGCTAACATTTGAGCTTACTGCCTTGCCTGACCTAGATTTGGAAAGTATCCCAGCACCCCCTGATGGCAACTTTACTTTGGGAGGGTGGGTGTGCGTTCACATATCAGCCAGATTTACCCCAAAGTCCATGCAATATATCAGAGTGCACTCCATACACAATTCGGGTTTTTCTCTGCGTATTGGAACTTAGCTCAATTTTTGCCCAGGAGCTTTCCCAGGCTTTACTGTGGGTGTACTGTGAGGCTTTACTGTGAGTTTGAAGTCAAAGTGATGCAGTCCAAAAACACTGATACAAAAAGTGGATTTTTAAAAAAAGGTGAAGTTGTGCCGTCGAATCGGTGTCAACTCCTGGCGACCACAGAGCCATGGGGGTTTTCTTTACCCCAGATATAAATCGGGCTATACTCTAAAGTGCAATGAAAACCCGAATCATGTGTGGTGCTCCCCGATAACTCACATGGACTTGGGGGTAGATCTGGCCGATATGTGAATGCACACCCTCCATTCCAGAGGGGATGCAAACTAGTAGCTGGGTGTGAAAAATGTACTGGGTAAAAACATCCAGTTTTTGCTCCGGGGTTTGGGGGCAAATTTGAACATAAAGCCGTGGCAAAGACTGCTGTCCGGGAAAGCTCCTGCTTAGGATCTAGATGCCTGGCTTTCCTCCTCCTCCTCCTCCTCCTCCTCCTCTTGTCTTGAAAAGCCTATTTTAATTCTAGTTTACTGCATTTTGTCTGAAGGTGCCCCTCCTACCGGAATGACTGGGAAGATTATTGGTACATGGGCCCCAAATGCGAGCAACTGTGGAGCACTCTGGACCTGATTGTTGTCGCAGCCGTTCCTGCAGTCACTTTGTCTGTGGTAGCTGCAGTGATAATGCAATGGGTCAATTACTGCAAGAGAACACCAAAGGATGGAGCAAGAACTCACAGGCAAGTCACTTTGGGGCCAAGTGGAAATTCTCAAACCGACATGTTTAAATCCTTGGTATTTGAAAGCCAAGTATTCCATTATTTTGATGAATAATTGCCTAGGTCAGCCCCCTGAAGCTACTGCACTACAACTCCCATCACCCCTAAAAGTCATTGTGGTTGGGGATGGTGGGAGTTGTAATCCAATTCATGGAGACCCAAGCTTGAGAACACCCCGACTTAGATCAATTACGCCTTGCAGTCCTGGGCACATTTACATGGGAGCCAGTCTCACTGAACGCAACAGGCTTTACTCCTGAGTAAGACTGAATAGGGTCAGATGGAATGAATTGCAAACTGCACCAAGTGAAAGATGCAAATTGTGGGGTCGCAATATGAAAGACTACCTATATCGGGCAGCAGCAATATAGGAAGATGCTGAAAGGCATCATCTCATACTAGGCAGGAGATGGCAATGATAAACTCCTCCTGTATTCTACCAAAGAAAACCACATGGCTCTGTGAGCACCAGGAGTCAACACCGACTCGACAGCACAACTTTCATTCTGCACTCTACCTGATATGAAAGACAAAGATTTCCGCTCAATAACAAATAGTGTGTGTGTGTGTGTATAAAAAGGGGGTGGGAAAATTTTGTTTGATAGTGGCAGTATTGCTTTTACCAAAGACCCAGGCCTTGGCCCAGGGCCATCAAAGGATCCATGGCCAACTTAAGGACCTGGTGAAAAAAAGAGCAACATCTTTGGAAGCCAAAAGAGATCTACATGAGATCAGTGTTCCCTCAAAGGCATGCACATGTGTGCGCACTCACAAACTTTTTGATGTCTGCTCAGTTAATTGTAGATCCCGCTCAGGTTGAATCAGGAAGGCCCCACTCCGAATGCATGTGCACGCACACTGCCTTGATACTACTACTGCCCAGAACAAAACTCATTCTGCACACAGATAGAAATTTTTAGAGAGAACACTGCCTGAGACCTTTTTTAATGTGAAGACACGGAGAAAGGAATCTGGGGCTTTCTTCACGAGTTCCACTTGTGAATTCCAGCCCTTCTCTATTAAATTTGTGACATTCTCCTAATGCCATTTTGTGAAAAATGATAAATAAATATTGATCATAATCGTAATGTATTGTCCTGATGCCTTAATCCAATGAGGGTGATGTCTGCGTGAAAAGTTAAGATGTTTCAGTATGTGCATGCGTTGCCGAATCAAGAACTGTACATGCTCAACGTATGCCATGTGTTATATTCCCTGGAAATATAGCTGGAAACTGCAAAGGCAGGTAGGAATAGCAGGTTGTAGTGCCAGCACTGATATTGCTAATCACCTGTTTGAGGAGGATGCAGGGCTGAATCATGTCCTACATAGGGAGCTTCATAAAATCTAAGTGGATACTTTGAATTAGAGATGTGCATGAAACAAATTTTTCAATTTGTTTCCAATTCAAGTCAAATTATGAACATTCATTTTGAATTTGAATCAAATTCAAATCTGAATCAAATTCAAAATGATTCAATCCTGTTTGGACATCTTTTTTAACCAATTGTAGGGCCTGAATGGCTTTTAAAAGGTGCCAAACAGCTCTCGAATTGAATTCAAATCAAATTTGCAAATTATATTTGAATTCGTATCACTCAAATCACCTAGATTCAAGTCAAATCTATTCAAATTTGAATAAGTTTGCACATCCCTACTTTGAATAACACTCTTTTGAACTGGTGTCTATTTCACAAGCCAACCAAGACCTCAAGCACAAGAGATCCCCAGATATGCTCATAACCTGGATGATGGCTCAAGATACATCTTTCCACACAGAAGTGAAGAGGTAAAGTATTGTTTTAATTTAGATGTTGTTAACAGGTTTGGATTTGTTTGTTTTTTAACCCCCAGATATTAAAAGATGTTTTATGTCCACCAAAAGATGGCAGTGTTTAATTTTAGAAATGCAGTTGAGTTATGTATCCTTGCTGGTACCGATCCAGAAGTGAAGTGAAGTGAAGTGAAATGGTGTGTGTGTGTGTGTGTGTGTGTGTGTGTAATGTACACAAACGCAAACACAATTCAGTCAAGCAATTCAATATCAATATGCATATTTTAAATTGTTGTTTTAATACCTGTTTTGTTTTTATAGTATTTATTTTTGTGAACCGCCTAAAGACTTTGGAGTCAGGCGGTATATAAATTAAATACATAAATAAAATAAATATAAATAAAATATCAAAACACAGCATTTTTTTTAAGTTAACGTAATCACCATTGTGGGCTGGGAATTATGGGAGTTGCAGTCCAGCAACATCTGAAGATGCTAGGTTAAGAACTCCTGACCTAGACATTTCAAGGTGGGTTGGGGTGTGTGGGTGGAGGAAGTAAGTCCTTGTTTTTCTCTCTAGTTTTTTCCTATCCCAATTAGCTTTGGTTAGAAGAAAATGAAAAGTCCTTATATGAGCTAAAATAAGATTTTGGCTGTTGTCCTGCATGTCCTACCTGGAAATACATCCCATTGATTTAAATGGGTTTTTCATGGTTTACTCACAATGAAGTGTAGGTAAGTTCCAAACTCAGCTCTGCCCCATGGAGTTAGGCAGGTTAGACGCACAGGAAGAGCTGCCTTATACCAAGTCTACTAGACTTAGTCTAGTGGTCCCCAACCAGGATTCCTCCAGATGTTGCGGGGAATATATTGTAGCTGGGAATTATGGGAGTTGTAGTTAATCAACATCCGGAGGAACCCTGTTTGGAAACCACTGACCATGTCAGACCATTGGTCGGTGGAGCTCATAGCACCCCACCCTGTCCAGCAGCGGCTCCAAGATTTTTCAGGCAGGGGTCTCTCCCAGCCCCACCTGGAGATGCTGCCAAGGATTGAACCTGGGGCATTCTGCTTGCAAGCAGATGCTTTGACACTGAGCTATCTCCCCATCCCCTAAGGGAAATGTCTTACAGCACTCACATGTAGTCTCCCATCCAAAAACAAACCAAGGTGGACTTTGCTTAACAAAGGAAATAATTCCTGCTTGCTTCCCCAAGACCAGTTCCCCTCCCCTCCTAGCCTTAGCCACATTTGCAGTTGTGATAACACTACTGACCTACCTTATAGAAAACATAGGAATACTCAAACATTTGAAAGAGGTGGCCCCATGCAAAGGAGCCTGGGTGAAGCCATGAAAGGAGCAGGAGATCTGGGTGGAGATTCCGGATGGAGTCATGAAGGGAAAAGGAGACCTTTGGTCGGACTGTGATAGAGTTGGAAATGCAAAGTCATGGAAGGAGATGTTATGAGAAACAAGGGCTGAAAGATGAGATGAATTCAACATAAGGAGGACACATTTGTGCTGGATGTGGGGGGGGGGGGATGCTGCCTTTCCACTGGCTCGGCATGCTTCTTTCCATCACAATCCTTCAGTCCTTTCTACAAATAATTAGCAAACTTCAAATATCACATAGGAACGTAGGAAGCTGCCTTATACTACTGAGTCAGACCCCTCCAGTCTGCATTTCAAACCCTTTCCCTCCCTCGCTGGAAATGAGCTCTGGATGGCTCACGTGGGTAAGGTTGCCATCTTCTGGCTTTCAGATCCGGGTGCCTAATTTGCAGATTATGTAAAGGGCTTGAAAATAATTTTTGAACAGAATAGTGACTGCACATTTTGCTCCCTAACTCCACTACTACAAGGGCCAGAGCTTAGCTTTTTTTTTTTTTAATGAAAGCTGAAATCCAGGTGGGCTAAGAAATCTGGGTGAGATGCTTAAAATCTGGGTGAAATCTGGAATTTGGGGGGACATGGCAACTCTACACGTGGGCCCTCTGGAGTCCAAGCTACACCCATATGTATGTGTGTGATGTTGCATGCAAAAGCAGCATGGCCTAGTCTCCAGAGGGCCAACGTGAGCCCTCCAGAGCTCATTCCCAGCCAGCTGGAGGGAGAGAAAAATAAATGCACCCAGCCAGCAAACGCTGCCTGGGAATGAGCTCCAAAGGGCTCATGCAGCAGTTCCGTGGCTCATGGCCAAGTTCTTTGAATCTGGCGGCTGCTCAATGGTGGCTCCACCCCTGCTGCCAGGGGTTGAACCCAGAGGCGTACACATATATATATTTACCTTTAGCCCCTTGGGGGGGCTTCCTAAAGGCTGCGGGGGGTCTGCAAATGTTACCCCTCCCCCCCGCTGGCCTCTAGGGCTTCACAGGGACCATTTAAGCATGTGCAGTGGCCATTTTTCAAAAAATTGCAGCTGAAAACAAAATGGCCACCACGAATGCTCAAATGGCCTCTGTGAGACCTGGTATGGCCTAGGGCCTCACAGAGGCCATTTGAGCATGCATGGTGGCCATTTTGTTTTCAGCAGGCTTTTTTTTTTTTTTAAATTAATTTTAAGAAATGCCGCCCCCCTTCAAGTGGCGCCCGGGGCACGTGCCCTGCCTGCCCCACCCTAGATACGCCCCTGGATGAACCTGAGCCCTTCTGCATGCATCCCCTAAGGGGAAGATCATATGGCAGACAGTGCTCACACATGTAGTCACCCATCCAAATCAAAACCAGGGAGGCCCTGCTTAGCAAAGGGGACAATTCATTATCGTGAGTACAAGACCAGCTAACCTTTCTTGTTTTGCATGCGCAGCAGCTGCTTATTCTACTATTCATATACAGTTAGGAACTGAAAATGCTACTTTATCTGTGGAAGTTTTTTCTGCAAGGGTTCTTCAACCTGGGTCACCAAATGTTGCTGAACTACAACTCCCATTATGCCCACCCATTGTGGCTAGGAATGATGGGAGTTGTAGTCCAACGATATCTGAGGGCACAAACTTGGATCACAGGGTTTTGTACACTTTTGAAAACAGAAATGAAAGGACAATATGTGACAACAAATTTGTTACTAAACTTTAAGTCACTGTTTAATTCTCTTAGTGGATTTTATATTACATATATATTTGATCAATGTTTATGTTTTTCCTCTTCTCTCTTTTATATTTGATTTTTTTTTTTTTAAGTCAGGTGTTTACTTCCCACTTTTGTTTCCTCTGGTATAGGACAACAGGACTGTGCAAAATCCAAAATTCCCCCCAATCCCACTCAAGGAACAACCGCATGAGCATCCGCCATTACGACGAGTCAAAGGTTCTAGGTATGATGTCCTTTTGTCAAGCTTTCATTTTATCCTTTCACCGCATTTTCTCTGTGTGTTGGAAGATAAACTCTCTGCAGTATTCAGTGATGAAATAGGCTGAAGACATTCAGTGAATTTACGGAGAAGGAACACAACAACATCGGAAGCCTGCTGCACGCAAAGCACATGTTGTGCCACTGGGCCATGGCGCCATTCCCAGGAGGTCAGAATCATGCAGGTGTCCCTGCTCTTAACCTCACGCATTTATCTGAAGGACCAGATATGTGTGTAGTAGGCTAGGTACTATCAGGAACCCCGCAAAATAGAGGATCTCCTCTTGTCCAAGGCTCTGTCCAGACCTTCAAGTAGATCAGAAGTGGCCCTTTCATGAGGCGAGGTGATCGTCTGAGATGGTTGGGGTACAAATGGCAGGATGCCCCCCCCTTTGAATAAAAGGGATAGATGGGGGAGGAGGGGGCACACAAGTGGGGGAGCAACATTTAGCATTCTGCCTTAGGGGAGCTGAGATCTTGAGCCGCCACTGAAACGAATGCATCTTGAATGGGAGAATACATGTGAGCACTGTAAGACAGGGATGTGCACGGAACTGCGGCGGGGTGGTTTGAAGGCGGTGGCCTCTTTAAGAGCAGGGGAGGGTGGACTTACCTCTCCTGCCGCTTTCCCCCCACCGGCGTCCTTTGTTAAAAAAAACTGATTGGGGTGGCAGCGTACCTCCCTGCTGCCCCATTGTCCTCTTTATCTGGATATGGCCAGAAGTCCCCGGTGTGCACAGGCACGTTAAGGACTTCCGGCCATATCCGGCCAACGGGGGCAATGGGGCGGCAGGGAGGTACACTGCTGCCCCGATCAGCTTTCTTAACAAAGGCCACCGGCGGGGGGGGGGAGCAGCGGGAGGGGTAAATGCACCCTCCCCTGCTCTTAAAGCAGCACCTCCGCCGCCTTCAAACCGGCAGAACCGCCAGTTCAGAGGCCCATAAAGGTCCATAAAGGGCCTCTGAACCCGTTCCCTGCACATCCCTACTGTAAGACATTCCCCTTAGGGGATGGGGCCATAGCTTAGTGGAAGAGCATCTGCCTGCTTGCCTGCAGAAGGTTCCAAGTTCCCTCCCTGGCAGCATCTCCAAATAGGGCTGGGAGAGACTCCTGCCTGCAACCTTGGAGTAGCCGGTGCCAGTCTGGGTAGACAATACTGAGCTAGATGGACCAAGGTCTGCCTTCCTAAGACTTCCATAAGGCAGCTTCCTATGTTCCTAAGTGTGCCCCTTCTGTTGCAACCCTTCAGCGCAAGTACCCCACAGAGATTGTGTGTGTGTGTGTGTGTGTGTGTGTGTGTGTGTGTGTACAAACTTGGAGTACACTTAACTTCCCGAAGACTATCACAGACTGAGTTATCTAAGGGCCTTACTTTTTGCCCCACACCAAAATAACATAAGATTGCTCAGATGAAAAACTGATATAAAAGCATTCGAAAGGAGATGCAGACTTAAAGGATTTCTTAGATTGACTCTGATGAGGACTCTGATGATGAGCCACCCTGTGAAATTCCACATTCCATGGGGGACTCCATGTGTGAGCACTGTAAGATATTCCCTTCAGGGGATGGAGCCGCTCTGGGAAGAGCATCTGAGGTTCCAAGTTCCCTCCCTGGCAGCATCTCCAAGATAGGGCTGAGAGAGACTCCTGCCTGAAACCTTGGAGAAGCTGCTGCCAATCAGTGCAGACAATACTGAGCTAGATGGACCCATGGCCCGATTCGGTCTATGGCAGCTTCCTTTGGCGATCTGACAGCAACTGCCCAACCTGAGTCAGTTGCTTTCAGATTGCCAACTCTGGCAGGGAGTTCAGGTTAAGGCAGCCTGGATATCTTAACAGCAGCATCTGATTTAAATTTATTACTGTCCATGACCAAGAAAGCAAGAAATAAAAATAATACAATACAGTAAAAAATATACAAAATCAAAAGAATAAATTAAATAAAACTGAGTTACAAAGATGGCAAGGTCATACACAACTCAGTTTATCTCGTCTCATTTGACATGCCGCAGCACAAAATCTCACAATCCTCTCTGAAACCTCCAGGTGGCGATCCATTAAAAAAAGAAAAGAAACATAATAATCAGCAGAATGACTCGGTTTATCTTTTAAAAGAGGTTCTATCCATATGAGGCGAATCCTCTCTAATAAAACGCTTGGTGTCCGTCTGTGGACGGACACCAAGCGTGTGTTTGTGCCTCCCTTGGCGGTTCTGGGCATGCACAGAGCGCATGCCCAGAACAGGCTGCAGCAGAAACGAAGACAGGGAACAGGCGGCCATGTTGGGCGGCCAGAAGTGGCCGCCCTGAAGAAGCCAGTGAAGCCTGGCCGAGGTGGCGGCGAAGCCGCCGCCGAGGCCTGGCGGCACCAACACAGACGAGCGCCTGGGAGACCTTGGGCCACTTGCCACAGCCGATAACCGCCCTCCCAGCTGCCCGACTTCCCCTTCCCCGCACCCCCCCAAGGATTAAGGGCCTCCGCGGCCGCCGCCACAGCCGCTAACCACCCTCCCAGCTGCCCGACTTCCCCTTCCCCGCACCCCCCCCCAAAGGAATAAGGGCCTCCGCGGCCGCCGCAGCCGAAAACCGCCTTCCCAGCTGCCCGAGCCCTCCTCACCCAAGTCAGCCCGCAACAGCTGGGCGAAGTGCAAGCATGTTTTTCAAAGGTAAAGAGAGGAGCTCGCGAACAGAGCTCCTCTCTGTGCTAAGCCTCTTCTCGAACTTGTGCTTGGGCGGCAAAGGGAAGGGGCCCAAATTCGCCCTCCCGCCCTCCCAGCTGCCCGACTTCCCCTGGAAGTCGGGCAGCTGGGAGGGCGGGAGGGCGAATTTGGGCCCCTTCCCTTCCTAGCGCCCATTATTCAACGGGCTAAAATTTACTTGTAGTCCTATAAAAGGCAATGTAAAAGGACATGCGCTACTGACTCAACAACTCCAGTGCCACAAGGGCATAACCAGTCCCTCCTTAAGGGAGTTCCCTTAAACCTCCCTTCTAACACTGCAGAAGGTAACGCATTAAAGCGTGCCTGTGAGAAAGCTCTTCTATGACTTAAAGTGGTCAGGTGTATCAAGTATCCTGCTAGCTGGGGATAGTTCAAAGAACTGCCGAAGGTGTTCTTTGCAGTAATCAAGCTTAGTTCTCTTTGTTTCTCCATATCTAGCACTCTTTGCTTAGATATCATTTTAGCAGCATCAGGTGCTAAAGATGACAGATACTGCCATGAGAAAGCGGCATCTGCAAACTCAGGGTTCCTCCATGTTGGAAGCTCCAATCTCTAGGGGAAACCCTGTATCTCTTTATCCAAAGCAAGACTCACACTTCTCCCCACGCACTGAACTGCAAGAGCCGTTTCTGGAATGTCTTCCAATTTCTCTCCATGGCAGGAGCTACTTGAGTTCTGCTTCAGACATTTCAGTGGAGCCTTCTTCATTGAAAAACCAGGGAGAAGTCCCGTTCACAGGGGAAACGTCTTGCTTCAGTGACCTTACGAGTGGATTCTGCCCTAAAGCACAAACCTCATTTGGAAGAAAATGTTGCTTTTCATTATTTTATAATTGGGGACATAGTTGGGCTAAAGTCTGCCAAAACCAGGGCCCCCAAAACAGAGGTTGCTGACTTTGACTCAACATGTACAATAAATCTGTCACATTATTATATATCTATCTCAGTATAATTTTCGGGGCATCTTATTATTGTATCATTTTATTATGATAGCTATGTTCCACATCCACCGCTGAGAAGAGCCATGCCAGAAGATGCAAACCGACCTCCTTACGTCAAGCAGCCTCGGTACTGGGAGCATGAAACAACCAATGTGGATTATGAAGAAGAAAACCCATTCTCTGTTATGGGCATGCGGCAATTTCCTGTACGTACAAATAACCTCAGTTATACAATGTGGGGGGCTTTTTTTTCTTTTTAAGTGGCTGACTCCAAGTAGCCCCTTGTGCACACAGAAGGTACTTCTTTTCATGCAAAAGGGCCTGAAACTATTTCTGCTTTGGGACTGTGCCAACTACACCTTATTATTTGGCTTTGGCTTTCAACCTGCAACCAGGGTTGTGTGTGTGCCGCAGTTCTGTGACTGCAATGCACGTTATGCATTTATTGCCATTTACATCCTGCTTTTCCTCCGAGGAGCCCCAAACAATTGCATTTATTTATTTGTTTGCTTACAGGGTTAACTTTATCCTCACAACAACCCTGTGAGGTAGGTTAGGCTAAGAGAGAAGCGACTGGCCCAAAGTTGCCCAGTGGATTTTTGTGGCTGAACAGAGATTTGAACTTGGGGCCCCCCAGGCCTAGTCCACACTCTAACCAATACACCACACTGACTTTGAGCTTTCACTCTCTCAAGCTGAGCATCTCACCATGTTTAAAAGAACCGAACCAGGCAAAGCGGTTTTGTGCACATCACTAGCAAGAACAAATAACTTCAATCAATCAATCAGTCTTCATTTCAGTCCTTGACCAGCAAAAATTAGCACAATAAGGGGGGAAAAACATTTATATAGCACCTTCAAATCCCAAGTGTTTCATATCCACCCTCTTGTTGGAACCCTAACAACAACCTAGTCAAAGTAGGTCAGCATTAAGATATCCAGTATTGCAGATGGATGAGGACAGGAGCTGGAAGAAAGCAGTTTGCTTAAGGCTAGCTAATGAGGCAACAGCAGAGGCAACATTCAAATTGGAGACTTCCTGGTCTGCAGTTTGGTTTCAAGAGTCTCAGCAATCCACTAGCCCTCAAGGAGTGAGCGGTGGAGATGAGCAACCGTAATGGTAGCAAACCACCCTGAGCCATTCTGGGATGGGCAGTATATAAATGAAATAAATAAAAATAGTACTAATGACAACAGCTATTTGGTGGGGAGAAGGCCCACACTGAAGGGGGCCCGGGGTTCTGGTGCAAAGACCCAGAGGAGAAGCAGACTGGATGATGCGATATAAAAAGTATAGATACGTGGGTTACATTTGTGGTCATCTTTATAGATATATTTCTCTTAGGCATACCTGTCACTAATCTCATGCATGGCAGCCCTTGCGAGAGTTCGCGAGAAGCTGCCGGATAGCTGTGGGGACGGTCAGCCAGCAGGCAGGGAGGGAAAGAGGTGGCCAGGTTGGCCAGCCGGCAGTGAGGGAAACGGGTGTCGGAGGGCGGTGAGAGAAAGCGGACTGGGAGGGGAAAGGACTGGGGCTGAACTGGGGCGGGGGGAAGAGAACAGACTGGGGCTGAAGATGAGGGAGAGACAGGGAGATCTAGGGGCGCAGATGCTCTGTGCCAGATCAGCTAGTTTTATCATTTATTTTTTACATTTATATCCTGCTCTTCCGCCAAGGATCCCAGAATGGTGTACATGGTTATGTTTACCCTCACAACCACCCTGTGAGGTAGGTTAGGCTGAGAGATATGTGACTGGCCCAGAGTCGCCAAGTGAGTTTCATGGCTGAATGGGGATTTGAACCCGGGTCTTCCTGGTCCTAGGCCAACACTCATTCAGCATGGTCAGTCTACAAATAAAGGCCATTCAGACAATCAACAACTACCCAGGTTTGGGAGCTGTGTGTGCTCCCAGTTTTCGGTTTAGTGAAAGCAAGGTTGGAGGAAACCCTGTGTGAAAGCAAGATAAGAGGAAAACCTGGGTAGCTTTTCCTCCGACCTTGTTTCCACACAACCGAAAATTGGGAGCACACACAGCTCCCAAACCTGGGTAGAAGAGTTGATTGTTTGAATGGCCTCCTAAAGTGATACTTCCAGATCCATGCTTTTGCCTCCAAAGGAAACTCGATCTTAATACCACCCTGAACTTGCCAATGGTTAAGGAAGGAAGAGCAAGGGGATAGGTTGTGTAGCTAGCAGCAATGAAACCAGACTGTGCACTCGAGCTGTTCCTCATCTTAACGTTCTTTTACAGAAACCTGGCGCGTCACCATTCCTTCCTCCTAGCGATTATGACGAGGACCTTCCACCAGTGAATTATCCGAATGCTGGAAGGCCCTACAGGATGGCGCACCCGCAGAATATATACTACTAGGCACTTTTAAAATGGCTGACATCCAGACTAGCATTGTGCTAGTAAGCTGAGAAACTGTGAAGTGTGTCAGTCTGCACAGCTGCTAGCAAGAGACCTTCTCTGGGCCACATACACAGTTGCGCAACATGACACACAAGGCCTTGTGAAATGCATCTTCTGCTAGCACAAGGAACAAGCCTGGAATAGACTTCCTTGCACCAACCCAGGGTTTCCAAGTCTGGCCCTCCAGATGTTGCTGAACTACAGCTCCCATCTTCCCCATCACAAGAAATCGTGGCTGGGGGATGATGGGGGTTGTAGTTCAGCAACATCTGGAGGGCCATGGGTTGGAACCCCTGGGCTAGCAGCACAACCCGAGTCTGGATGTAGGCCAATCTACAAAATGTCCACGTGAACAAATATTCACTGTTCAGTGTGGCCTTCAATTGGTCCTCTGTAAACATGTTTAATTTTCTTCATGGAGACTTGATTTGCTGTAATTGATGCTGTCATTGCGCAGCCGTCAAGATACTGTCTGTATTTCTTTGCCTAAGCGAGAGACTTAATGCGTTACTCCAGTCAATATTCTTTTTCGGTTACAGTGCTGTCGCAGATCACTGTGCGTCTGAGCTCTCTGTGTAGGCTTCTGCAACCAGGACGGCTATTAAAGCACTTATCTCTCTAGATTTGTCAGCCTCTAAGGTTCATGGCAGGCACTTTATTCTTCCTTGCAAAAGCCTATAATGATGGACACTACCTAATATCTATTTCTGAAAGAGCTGGAAATTTTATAATCCTTATGGGTGCAAAACTGGAGCATCTACAGGCAAGAGGTAGGTACCAGCAGACTTGGGGAACCTACAGGTGCACTGGTTTCACAAAACTCTGAAGGCAAAAGTCCTAAAGGGGGCAAAAATCCCAACAAACTCCCCCCCCATGTTAAGACAATGGGATGGAATGTTCATGGGCTCAGTGCAGTTAACAAACAAGCACACAGACCTTGGAAGGAGGCCTTGAATAAGAAGTGTAAGAAATTTCTCAGCCTGAGGAATACTCCCCTTAAGCACAGGCTCTGTTCCTGCTTCTAAGCAGAGAGGTGCCTAAAACTTCTATACATGTACACAATGGCTGTAACTGCAATATTTTGTTGTGAGTCCATACTTGTTCTTTCTATTCTATAAACGGGAAACTGAGGCAGAGTGTTGGTGACTTCCCATGCCACCAACAGATCCTTGAGCTGCAATTTGATCATTTACTTCCCAGTTGCAAGTTCAACACTCCATCCACCAGGCAGTAACTCAAGCAGCAACTAAAAGTATTTCAGCAACCACCACAATTACGCCAATTTGTACAGTCATCCAGTTGCCTTTACACCACAAAGCAGTCCCCAATGAGGGCATGACAGAAACTGCCATGGGTACAATATGCAGCTTGTCCTAATTTCCAGTTGCACAACTAAAAACAAAAAGCAATTAACATTCAGGGATTCCTGGAATTAGTTTCCTATTGTTAGGAACATCTTTTCATCTTCTCCCTCCCGTCCCCAAGAAGCGAGAGAGGCGCCCAGCATGAGCAGTGCTGAAGCTGCAATGCCATAAAGCAGAAATGCCAGAACTTTTATTTTCTCTTTGCAAGGTTAGCAACTAAAGCTTTGTATTTTGGAACTGCAGAGGATAGAAAAAGAGCAACCTCAGTGTAGAATGGCAACTTCTCCTTGTGTGTAGGCCTACCATCCAGCCTTACATCCCTACTTGCCCTTCCCTTGCTTCCTGGGAAGTAAATCCCACTATGTTCAGAAGGACTTACTCCCAAGGAAGTGTGAACAGAACAGCACCTTAAATGCCAAAGGCCTTAGGAATGTTTAGGGGCTTTGCCACCATTCCCTTCAGCTCCCCTGCCCCCCACTTTTGCTGCATCATCCAGCCTGATGAAGAGTTCTGCAGGACTCAAAAGCTTGCTGCTCAGAACTTGGTCACGTCGGTTGGCCGTAATAAAGCTATCAGCCAACTGTTGCGTTCAGTATTCTGCCTGTGTGCTGCTAACACACAGAAACCGCCATAAATGCAGCTTTCCCATGCAGGGAGATACAAAAGTTGGGAGGGTAACCTGTTGCGTTTCTTGTTTTCTCAGAGATATTGAATAGAGAAGCTTTGCAGGGGTAGATGTGCAGCAATACGTATGCGAAAAGTAGAGTAAAATTCGCCAGGGTTGCACAGGAATCGATATTTATTTTGAAATGTGTTTTGTTTTTGCATTTTTCTCCGCAACCCTCTGGGAAGCAAGACACACACCACGCACTTGCATTTAATGTCGAAACCCTATCAGTGAAAGTCCCTATCAGGACTTTCGTTGTGTCCCCCCCCCCCATTGCAATCAAGCCAATTGCTGTGGATATCTAAGGTGCCATTTTCTGCACTGTGGCTCGCAATGCAAGCTGCAAACATGCACTGCACGGCCACATCATCTCAGAGTTCAGACCCGGAATTCCCCTTCTCTCTGCGCCCCCCACCCCCGAACAAATGACCTCTATAGCAATTCGTTCGCAGAAGCCACGCTACGGTTTTCCGCCTGCCAAGGCGACCACAGCGCGAGTGAAGCGCCCGAGAAACTCGCCACCCACTCTCATTTCTTGGGTTCGCGTTCCCCACCCTCTCCGTTTTCCGTTCAGGTGGCTTCTCCGCCCGCCCGCCTTTTGTTTGTTGCCTGTGTCTCTCTCATTCCCCCGCGCCACGAACTAATGGCAAGAAGTACTGGCAAGCACCTTCGTTCGCCTCCCCACGCATGCTCAAGGGGGCAAGACGGCGAGGCGATGGGGGACGCGCGCGCGAGGGCGCCTCCAGGGTGAATGACGCGTTCCGGCAACGGCTGGTCGCGAGGCGGCTGGTGGTGGGGGAAGGGCAGGGGGAAGCGAAGGGAGGGGGAGGCCGCGTGCGAGTGAGCAGGCCGCGCGCGCTCCCGCCCGCCCTGCCGTTTCCTAGCCCCAGCCTGTGATTGGTGCAGGCCTCGGACCTGGCGGACCCGAATGCCAGGCCCCGAAAGCGGCAGCCGAGGCGGCCGAGTCCTCCGGCCTCCGCTCGGGCTCCAGCCCGCCAAGCGAAGGTGAGAAGGGGGAAAGAGGGACTCGGGCCGCGGAACGGGGGCCCGAGGAGCGCAAAACCGACGGCCAATTTAATCGGGGGGCTGCCAGGCCGCGCAGGCCCCGGCCCAGGCCGCACCCGAGGCCTACGCAGGAGGCCGCCCAGCCCTCCCGCCGCGCCCTCCCGCTTCTGCCCATCGTTGCCTCCAGACTGCGCGGCCCAGATGTCAGGAGGGTGCCGGGATCCCGGGCTCTGCCCCGCCGCTGCCGCCACCTCGGCCGGCGGGGGCTGCTGCACTGCAGCCGGGTCCGAGCGAAGCGGGCAGAAAATGGCGGGAGACAAAATGGCGGCCACGGCCCCCTCAGCAGCGCGGCTCCGGCGGGGGACCCTTCTCGGGCGCTGCGCTTCTCTCCCGCCGGGGGAAAGCCCCAACGAGCCCCGAATCCGCACAGCCGCCGCCCTCCTCAAGACCCGGCCCGGGCGCCTGGAGCAGCCCCAGCAGGCCGTCGCCTCCCAGGGCCCGGACGTGTCTGGGGAGGGGGGCGGCCGGGGAGGGGGCAGCCGCGGCCCGCCCTGCCAGGGGCTGCGGAGGAGGCGCTGCTCCCCCACTCAGCGGAGAGGCCGCTGCCGGCGCCCCCTCCCCGGCCGCCCGCGCAGCCGGCTCTCCTCGGCTCGGGCCCCGGCGGCGGCGCGCTGGGCAGGGCGGGCGCCCTGCCCTCGGCCGCACCTCCGCGCAACACCGCCCCGGGGAAGGATGGGTCCAACCCCACCCCCTTTTGCCCGACTCGGGCTGCCAAGCGCCGCTTTATTGTTTGCTCATCACGGGCGCTGATTGGAAGCGGGAGGAAGAGGAGGGTTGGGAGAGTGTCTGGGTCGGCGGCGGGGGGGGAGGCGCGCCCCCGCCACCACACACTCATTCGCGCGCGCGCTCCCTCCCTCCAGCCGCGGCGGGACCCCGCCCGGCGCGCTGCAAGAAGGGCACGCCAACGTGGAGGCGTCGTTGGCTCCCTTCTCGTTATTTATTTTTAGTTTTGTTCTTTTTTCGGGAAGCAGCAGCAGGAGGCCCCGCGAATGGTTGTTGCAAGCGGGAGAAGTTGGCTTGCCAGCAGCAGCAGCAGCAGCCCGGCCTTCCATGCATGTCTAGTCTGGGAAGCGAGACAGCCCCGGCACTGACTGGGTTCCTTTGGGGCTGCGGTCCTCAGTCTGCAGGCTTCAGACGTGGTTGCTTCTGGGCCGGGCGGGGGAGATCTCGCGGAACCTTAAAGACTTGACAGATTTATGGGGTGAAAACTAGCGCCCACTTGGTGAGATGCGTCTGGTTGAAAGCATCCGAGTACTGCAACAGAGTAGCGGGGCCAGTCTGGAATTTCACCATGAGAAGTCATAAGCGCCGTCGGAGGAGCTGGCTGATTAGTTTCTGGATGCAGATGGGGTTAGCAGTAGGGTCACAGTTGCAAGTAAGCGTGATTGCTACTCCTCTCCTTGCCCAGAGGGTGCGTGCAGAGCCTTCCCATATGACTGAAGTCTGGTGATGCATCATGGACACTTCCATTATTTTTGTGTACATGTGATATATCAGAGACTCATTTTGGGGTTTATATATCAGTATCCTGCACTTTTAGGCTGCAATCCTATGGATCTTTACTTAGGAGTAAGCCCCACTGAACCAAGGCTCGCTCCAGGTTTTTGAAGGCCTGGGTAAGAGATTGACAACAGACCCCTTGCCATTCCCATGCAGATACATGAAACATACAGACTTGATTTCCTACATGTACAACACAGAACACACAATGACTGGAGATCTTTGTCCTGATCTCTTTGGCGTTCTCTTCTGTTGCACTCACGAAGGCTGTTCACATGAGCAGTCCTACCTGGGCTTGTGTAGCCCTACCCGGGTAGGACTGCTTGTGTGAAGTGCTAGGATTTGCCCCAATCTTAGTGCTGCCCGGCCAAGTCACCTGGTGTCTCCCCCCACTCCGCAGCAGACACTAAGCTGGGTGCCTAGAGTGCCCAGCATGTGGGGAAATCCCCCAATGCCCCATGGTGCAATGAGGGATGCAGGAGGCTACAGCCTGCCTTTCCCCTCCCACCACTCTCTCTCTGCTCTCAGAGCTGCCATGTGCCGTCGTGTAGGCATGCAGCACTGTAAGCCCGAATGCGGCTTACATTGTGGAGAAAGGCAGGATGGCTCCTGCCATCCTCCCAGTCCTTCCTAAGCCAGGTAAGCTGTGGTCATGTGTACAATTTTATAGGATCTGTCTGTAGTACATGTTTGACTACAGTTTAGAGCTAAAAGGTAATTCAGTATTGACTTGCCACATGCAATAGTCCTTACATGACCCTTTAAGGCCTTGTTAATTTCATTGACTGACATCCTGACTAAATTTACTAGAGGAAGTTCTATTGAAATTTAGTAGTCCTTTAGAGTAACTCCTGGGTTACTTAGTATTGAGTAATTTAGTCTGGATTCTGGAAGTCTGCCACGAAATCTAGTCATTGATGCCTATTTTCCTCTTAGGTCAGCTTTTAACTCAACCACCAAAGCCAGAATAAAAAACAAAAATCTACATGTATATTCTCTAAAGTTATTGGGCTTTGAGAAGTCCGTGGACGTGGAACAAGGAGAAAAATGCTTCTTGACTCAAAGAAGACTCAATAGATGATGTCATTAGCCTGCTTTTGGTTGTTTATGGAGATGGTGATATTATACGTGGGAAGGAGGCTGTCTGAATTAGGGATGTGGACGGGCCAAGGTTTGTGCACTGGTTTGGCACTGCGAGGAGCAGAACAGCGATATGCAGCTTCCTGCTGCAACAACTCTACCCCCAAGAATGGTCAGCATGAGGTGCTGGCATGCATATGGTGTCCATGCATGTGCAGGCACCATTTGCATGACCAGCATGGTGTTTGCATGTGCGGACACCATGTGTGTGCTGGTGCCGTATGCATGTTCTTGGGGGCAGTGCCGTTGCAGCAGGAAGCTGCATGTGGCAGCAGGGAGCAGGTAAGGACCTGTTCTCTTTTGTTAGAAGATCCCACTCGCTGTTCCTTTCCCTGCGGTGCCGAACTGGTTCAGTGCCAAAGGAGGTCTGAACTGGTTTGGCGCTGAACCAGTGCACAAACCTCGGTTTGTACACATCTGTAGTCTGAGTTACAGTAGGTCTTAAATCTTTGATGCCGTATAGGTGAAGAGAATTGCAATGAATTGAAAAAAGTTCCAAATAACTGACCCATCCCAACTAGGAGGCAGGTTGTCACAGTCTGTGTTGACCGTGTGACTGCATTGAATTCTTCATAATTTGAATATTCTGTTTATATTTTACATTTATCTTACATTATGTTAATACTGTACATAGTAATTATTGATTTTCTTTTTACAGTTTGTGAATGAGTGTGGCTGATTATGGATCCAGGTGGCGGAAGTCTTGGGTTGCAGACACAGGAGTCCAAAATGCCTCACACTATGATTATGCAAGATTTTGGTAAAAAACAAAAACAAAACCCAACTCTTCAAAGTTTTTATTTTTCACTCAAACATTTGCTAATTGGTTGCATTATATAATGGTGAACCATTTGTGGCCCAGGCATTAAAAGTGTCACTCCTGGATAGGCACATAAGAGTCCACGGGCCAACCACTTCTGCCTACCTCTCTTGGGCTGCACTCCTGCCTTCTTCCTGGCTCAGTAGACTAAAAGAAAACTAGACCAAAGCATAGGAGGATGCAGACTTATGTATTGCCCACTAGATTGGTGCTGTCTCTTACTTTAGATTTTAGTTGTTCCATGCTTGCCTAAAGACTTCGTCTTTGTATGGCACACTTCTATATTTAATTATCTGAAATTAAGCTACAATGTAATATGTTGGGTGGCAGAGGAGTATAGAAATTAGCTGTTTTGCATGCTGTGCAGTCCTAAGCATGCTTCTGCAAAAGCAAGTCCTATGAATGTATTGGTTCCTTCTCCCAAGTAGGAGATGGCTGTTTAGGATTTCTGACTTTGGTGGCAGTCTAAATACACTTGCTAGTGAGTAAGCCCCATTGAACACAATGGAACTAGCTTTCAAGTGAACATGCATAGGACAGGCTACTAGGCACACAAGCTTTTTTTTTAATTGGGAGAAATGTCACTAATGGTGTAGCATGTAGCAAATAGAAATTGAACATATCGTGCACAATTCTCTGTTGCTCAACCTAATATGCTTTTTCAGTGCTGTACAGAGCAGTGTTCCCTCTAACAGGGATTCCCAGATATAGTTGACTACAACTCGCAGGTTATTGCATCTGGGGATGCTGGGAGTTGTAGACAGCAACATCTGGGAATTCGTGTTAGAGGGAACACTGGTAGAGAGTAAAGCCATCAAAACATTTGTTGCTTCCCATAGCATCTTAAAGAGAGAATATTGCCATGCCCAGCTTCAATAGCACTTATTTTAGTTGTCTTCTTCTTATGTCTTCTTTTTATTCTAGTTTTGAGCCATCCCATACAGTAGATGAGCCATGCATTTGGTGAACAGTTGTTACACTCTCTGTACTAAATTAAACTCTAATTAAATGCACTGGAAGGCAGGGGACTTATTCAGTTAACTATCTTAATTATCTGTATTCCTTAGATGCACATTTCTTTGTTGCGGCATTACAATTGTTAATACTGTTCCTCATTCACAATTGTTTCGTAGTGGCTGGAATGGCTGGTACTGCTCATATTGATGGAGACCATATTGTTGTGTCAGTCCCTGAAGCCGTACTAGTTTCTGATGTGGTCACAGATGATGGGATAACCCTTGATCATGGCTTAGCAGCTGAAGTTGTCCAAGGACCTGATATCATTACTGAAACTGACGTTGTTACAGAAGGTGTAATCGTTCCCGAATCTGTGTTGGAAGCCGATGTTGGTATAGAAGAAGCACTAGATACCAGTGATCATGTTTTGACTTCAGATCTAATAACGGAAACTGTTAGAGTTCCAGATCAGGTTTTTGTGGCTGATCTTGTTACGGGTCCTGATGGACATTTGGAACATGTGGTGCAAGATTCCGTGTCAGGAGCCGACTCACCCACAATGGTTTCAGAAGAGGTTCTTGTAACCAATTCAGATACAGAAACTGTTATTCAAGCAGCTGGCACTGTTCCTAGTTCTACGGTTACCATAAAGACCGAAGATGATGATGACGGCAAGAGCACGTCTGAAGACTACTTAATGATATCCTGTAAGTAAAATTAAGATATGCATGAAACTGACTATTTGGACTAGATGTGGTCTAATAAAGAGAGGTTATTCAAATAACATATTTTCCTGTTTGTGTAGGCTATGCATTCGAAAAGGTTTTGATAAATTGGAGTGCTACAGTTAGAAAGCAAACGCTGAATGTGCAAGTTGAATATGAGGGAGTATTGGCTAGACACTACTCTAAATTATGAGCATTGACAGAATATCCTGTCCACATTGGTAATGCTGTGTTCAAAGTATTGGGTTCAGGTGTTGATCTTCAGGGAAGGATGCTGACAAACAGGAAAGAATTCAGAGGAGAACGGGAATATTAATAAAGTAATAACGTGAGTTATACTAGAATGACAGACGCCAGACTTCTTTATCCTAGGCCAGGTTTTCAAACTTGGGTTGTGGCTGAGTATGATGGGAGTTATAGTTCCAAGAACATCTGGGGGCCCAGGTTTGAGAACTGCTGGCCTAAGGAGAATTGATGTTTGGTGTAGATGTAATGTTGATTGATCTCTTAACTATAGTTCAGGAATAGAGAATGCCCCTCAGTCTCACACACTTCTTCCCATTCTCCCTCAGGCTGATGTGGTTCCCCCATTCCCGGCTGCTTCACTTTTCAGCAGTAACTATGGTTAGTGCACCAAGATAACTGCTAACCAGAATTAGCGTGGGAAGGCAGGGTCCAACTCCGCTTCCCAATAGATGTGCCTCCTATTGGGGTATGCAACTGCGTGCCCACACACTCCGTGCTGCTTGGAGTGGTGCGGATCTTGAGAGGCTGGGACTCTGCATTCTGGCCTCCAGGTATGTCACGGTGCACCGTGTGATACTTCCATGAGATGGGCACTCTAGGCATGCAGCCCGAGCTTGCACACGATCCCAGCAGTTGGGTTAAGGATGTGCTTGCACCCTTAATCTCAGCTAAAGGCCAAGCTTAGAAGTTGGGTTTGGCTGGACGGGAGCTCCGAGATCCACATGGACCCCAGTGCTCCAGATCTAGGCTAGGCTGCACAAAGAGACCAGGCTAGGCTGCTCATGAGAACAGCCTTACTGTTTGAAACTGTGGGCCCATTTGGACATAGTTATGAATCACAGGTTCAGTGAACCCATGGTTCTCTTCTCTGTCCCCCAACATGCTCCCAGACGAGCCGAAGCTGTGCTCACCGAGCCTGGAAAGAGGTGGAAACAGGCTTCGCAAGCTTTCTGGAACCCAGGAAGGAAACCCATGCCAGCCAATGAAATTTAAGCAGTGGGAAGAGCTTCCTCCCTTAACCAGTTTGGGCAAGTTGCACAAATGAGGTGGCACACTCCAGCTCCGGACCCTTGGTTTGGTCAGTGAACCTTACTTACAACCCAGGGTTTATCTGAGGTAGGAACCGGAGCCACGTTTGGGTCCTGGAACCGCAGCTCCGACTATTCAGATGTAACGCAGGACCAACCTGAAGTGAGTTTGTCTCCAGTTTCATGTTATGTCCCAAGGCGGCCTGTGTTTCAAACTCTGGTTGAAAGCAAAGTATGGTTAGTGGTCAACAGTATAGATATCTAACCGTAGTGATGAAAAGGGAAGGAACATGAGCCTGACAGAAGTATATGTGAGAATGAGGGGTGCGCTTGAATTCTGGACTACAATTAAGAGTTTAGGAAACAATACTACAGTGACAACAGTCACTACATTTTTTTTATACTAAGGTATATGCAAACCTACCTATTACAAAATACATGTACAGTTGTACAGCTTACATTTGTGGTTCTGCTGTTTAAGGGAAGGTATCTTTACGTGTAGCTGATCTGAAAGCAATTGGTCCCTAACAAAGCATTATAGTTCCCTGGTTTTATCCGAGTAGCTGTTTTCGTCTGCATTACAGTTCAACTTACCGTTCAAAGATGCTTTTGTTTTCTAGTTTCCCTCAAATTCAGTGGTATTGTGCTCACTGATATTTGGAATAAGAAGAATAGTTTTGGATTTTTAAAGACTTTGCAGATTAGACAGCAATGGCACTTGATACTCTGTATGGCTTGACTATTTATTTACTGATTATTTGTGAGAGGCCATTTCCATGTTCAGAAGACCCAAGTAGACATGTTGGTCAATAAAGTGCAAAGGCTTTTAGAATTAAAAATAAACAATTTTACATTAAGTAGTGATATTACAGCAGGCCAAAACAAACTTTTGATTGTTCCTGATCATCAGTATTTTTGTTTAAAACGTAAGTGCAAAGTATCAAAATTGAAGAAATGCCCACTAAAATAGTCCGTGTTGCTTAAACATGGTCTGTCAACTATACATCCTATAGATTGCTTTGTATTTTGTGGAAATAATGTTCCAAATATGACATGATGATGTATTACATGTAGAGTCTGAGGCACAGATGCTATTTATTTATTTTTTTAGTAATTTCGTTACATATTCTCATTTGCTGTGTGAAAATCTGAGTGCTGCCACATATTAGTGGCACAGATGCACTATTAAACAGATGCACTGTTAAAGAATTAAGAGGTGGATTGCATTATGTCCACGTTCCATACTATGTTGCATAAATGTAGTTGGCTTTCGCAGAGATTTTGTTTTCATAGTTAAACAGAAATGTTCATGGTTAGGACATAAAGCTTATATTATTTCTAAGTCCTCAGATACCCATGGGACCCCAGCAAAAAGTACACTACCTTAATGAGGAACAGCATATTACAAAATCTAAAAAAACCTTTAAGAATTGTTGCATGAGACACAGGACACTGAATATTTGTTGGCTTTCTGAGATCTCTAGAATACTTTTTCAGATGAATCCTATTTTCAGATAAATACACATTTTTAAAAGGTGACATTTTAAAGAAAGTTGTCCAGCTCTTCTAATGGTATTTATAATGTTCTTCAATCATGGCATTTATCTAGTGTTTAAAGGGGCATTTATAGAAATGCATTAAATATGGCTCAGATAGCCAGAACAAAAAGAAAAATACCAAACTAGTAACATAAAACAACCTTTTTTGTTTTTCAGGTTTGCGATGTTCAGATACCCACAGTGGATTGCTAGCTCTTGATCCATTTGATGGCACTGCATGCACAATGGTGGTGATCCTTTACCCACTACAGAGCCACACTGGAGCTGTCCTTTAGGGGTAAGGTAATATTCCACCACCACCTCCTCCTTTTTTTAAAAAAAAAAAGGAACTCTATTACACTCTAGCAGGGGTGGGCAACTTTTTCTTGGTGCTGAGCCATTGTCCTTAGCTTGCAGACACATCTGTGGCCATTCAGTAGGGCTCTATTCCCCATTGTGAGGTTTATACAACAGTGTGGCAGGCTGGTGGAGCTTGTTACAATTATATAGAGTTACAGTGTGGGCCATGAGCACGTAAGTTGCAGGTCACATTTTCAAAAATGATGCTATGGGCCATAAAATGGGTGGCTGGGCCACATCTGGCATGTTGGCCAAAAGTTGTCTACTACTGCAGTAAAGCATTGCATAGTTTGCTAAAATTATAAATACACTCCTATATTATAAGTAAACTAGGAAAATCAAATTTTCAAAAATTTTGCACAGCTGTCACACTCTGGCATGTATCTCATGAGCTTCTTTGGTGGGTGTGATATCATCAGCATAGTGCAGGCTGAGACATCATATGAATTGGGAGCTGGCAATCTACGGTGAATCTGAACATCTCACACCTGGAAACAGCTAAGAAAGGTAAGTTAGAGGTGGTCAGGATTATCCTCTTTTTTCCTTTTCTTTTCTTGCAAACATTTCTGAAGTGTTTCTCTGAAGTGTCATGGAAGTATTGCTCCTGAAGTTACTAGTTTTAAAACTGAGTCTTGGTGTGGGATTAATAACACATTAAATTGGAATTTATTTAGTTAATATTTGTGCAATATTACTGCATGGGCTGTATGCATTTACCTATTAATTGAAATTTTTTTAAATCTAGGAATGTTTAGTCCAGGACAAAGGATGTGGGGGTAGGGAATCAAGAATCCGAATTCTGAAAGCTTGTGTGAACATTTGGCCAGTAAACAGTTCACTTAAGTAATGAACTTAGTAAATGTCAAGTTACAGTGAATAGACATAGCTCATTTCTATGCTATTCTATTCTATACTATTCTATATTATCTAAAATTGTTATCTCTGCACATTAAAAATGTCTAAGTAGCCTCTAAAATATCTTGATATGAGGCTTTGAAGTCTCCATTAATTGAAAAACAAGATATCTAAGAGTGTCCCTCTGTGTCCCTACAACTGTACCCAATTTGGTTCATATTGGTTCAGGCATTGCAAAATTGATAGGGACAAACACACACACAACAGGATGCCAGGTGATCTCATAAGCCGCTCAGATGTAAGTTTTGGGCGGTATAAAAATGTGTTAAATAAATAAAAATAATAATAATGAGCTTATTTTCCTTAAGGAAAGTAGGCTAAAAAGAACAAAAACTGGGATACTTAGAAGTATTTTAAAGTACTGTGGACCACGGGAAACATAAATTGATTCCACCTTTCATGGAGAGACTTGAGCCACTTTAAGTGTTTCCACCTGTGGTTAGTACTGAAAAGCTTGTTCCCTTGCAACTGATTCAGTTGAGTTTAAATATCTCTTCTGTCGACTTCCACCTAAATGCATGTCAGCATTCCAGATGTGTAAGGTAGCACATACGAAAGAGACATATTAGCACTGCTCCTCATTGTGTGACACAGGATAGGGCGTTTTCCCCATAACCACAGACAGCTAGTATCATCTAAACCAAGCCCTGTGGTTTCACGTTTAATGATTACCAAGACGGTAATAAAAGAACTGGAGTATTCTTGCGTTGACTATCATATTTCAGATTTCCCATTACTGAATGCAAACTTAATTCTATTTCAAGTAAATATTTTGGATTTGCTGATTCCTATTATCTAAATAAAGTGGACATATTCTAAAAATAGGCCTATTCAGCAACTGTTAATTCTGTGTAGTGTACCTCTCAGAATTGTAGATTATAATTTCAAAATACTAATTGCTACATTATCAGTTGTAATGCAACTGATAGTTGCATAGTTTTAACAGATATGTTTGAAAATATATAATATTTCTAAAAATATTATAATACATGCTGTTACAATTGTTTTTTACTTGATGTATTATTTTTTCTAATAGATTATCTTTCACTGGGGTATTTTCACTGTATTTGTTTCCATGATAAAATAAGCAAGCTTATTTAAGTTAGACAATTGGGCATGAAACAGTAAAGAATGTACACTTGGCCACTAAAACACTTCAATTATTTTTATCAGCTTGACATTCCTAATCTTTTTCATAGAATACCCATGCACTGAAACATGGCATGGATGCAATAGGAGGAGACTGATATTTTTGAACAACTAAAAACATATTAGCATTTCTATTTCTTACCATCTTAAAACATGAGAAACACAAATTATGAAAATCAAATAAAAACTTAAGGATATTTGCCCTTAATTTAAGTTACATTTGTCTGCAGGAGATGTCCCTAAATTACCTTCAGGTAGCTTCCAATATTATAACTGAATAAATTACATTTTTTTGTTCCATTTTTTGCTCTGTCTTACTCATTTGGCTTCTCCAGCTCCTTGGAAGTTCTAGCATTCTTTTTTCTTCTGTTATAATGATTCTTATGCTTGGACTTTCTGAATAATTCTTGTGACTAAAATTAAACCTGTGCATCAGAATTATACATCAGACTGGGTCAAAAAATTATTTCAGCCCTTAAAAGAAGGAAACTAAAGTATCCTAGTAGGCAGGTGACTTCCTAAGTCTCTTCGTCTGTCAGAATGTCATGTATTATGCATGTGTGATCATGTTGATAGCATCTGTTTAGCAGATTCTAGCTGTTGCACCTAAGAATTGTTCCACTGTTTATGAAGAATCTGACATTGTTAGGTTTGCTACTCACAAGTATTTGCATATTGCTTTTTAGTGTTGATACTCTCTGGAGAACTCCTGTTATCTTTTGTATTCCTCTATGATGTAAGCATTATACAGCACTGCCTAATTGTGTTTTAAAGAAAAATAAAGGCAAGGCTCTATTCAGAAAAAGAAAACTTTTCTTGAACTGATCCAGGTTAGGGTTGTCTGTTGTATCGTTAAGTAGTTGTTAACCATATCTTTAAAAGAAAACCCTTTTCTGCACTGGTGGCACAATCTGTCTTTTATTGTGTGCATACTTCTGCATAGCATATATTGGAGGAGTCCCCACAGGCAAAATGTAGACCTTTCTTTCTTTTTCCTCATTGGCATTCTTTCTTTCTCACTGGCAGCACTCTCAACCTTTCTTTTCAGTGGCTGTTCATATATGAATTGGCTGCTGCTGATGTCCCGGGGTCCTAGCGGATAGCCTTTTTGTGTTCAGGACACGATTGCCAGTGTGGTTGTAGTGGTTAGACCGATGGACTAGGCACGGGGAGATCCAGGCTTCAGTCGCCACTCACCTTGGGCCAGTCACAATCTCTCAGCCTGACCTAACCTCACAGGGTGGTTGGGAGAAGTTTGTAGACTGCCGTGAACTCCTTGGATGAGGAGTGAGATGGAGATATAATAAAGAATAATCACATAACAACATTGCGCCTTTTAAAAGACTGGTGGTAGAAGAAAGAAGCACCATTATGCTTTATGGAAATGGCCTCTCATGTACATAGATATGCAGATTGTGTAGTCAGAGGGGAAGGATTGTACTCGTAGTTTCCTTTTCCCGCATAGAAAAACAGTCTCTCAAACTTTATTTTGCAATAATTAACAATAGCAGTAATGATAATTTAATTTTTTTAAATGATTAGCTTTTTTATTTCTATTTAGTTCTGTTTTCAGTAGCTCCAGCATTGTTCTGACTCGTTCAAAGACTTCTGAAATACAAGTTTCATCAGTGACACCAAAAACTGCTGCAGTTTTAGCAGGTATCATTAAATGACATCCAGCATAGGCAATATGAGCACACGTGAAACAAAGATGTACTGTTTAAGTATTATGTATGATTAGTACATGTTGAACATAGTTTGTGAACTTAGAATATCAGTCATGAGATAATTTCTCCATGGAAGATTGATTCTTTCAAAGAGATTTGGGCTTGTGATGCCAAATTGCACTGAGATGCCATCTCAGGCCTTTTAATAACAGCAGAATAAATTGTGCCTCATTTGCTTGGATCAAAGCCCTAAGAGAATAGTTAATATATTGCTGTTTTTAATGAGTTCAGAATTGGGGCCATTGCAGTCAAAGTGTTCCCAGTGTCTTAATTACAGTTAGTGAAGAGGCCTAGCTCACATAGTCCCTTCCCCCAACCCCCCCAACATCAGCCTTAACCATGGTTAGGATTTATATTGGCACTATCCTTACATATGGTTCAATCTTAAACAGGTTTGGCTGACCAGAATCTGAAGATGATTAGCAAATATAGTTTAAAAAGAACCATAATCATGGTTGAGGTTGGGCCAATGTAAGCCTTACCAATGTGTGAGTAAATTCATATTCAAGAGGGGAAGGGTTGAGGGGTATACAAGAGGACCTCTATATTCGTGGGGGTTCCGTTCCGCAGTTGTACTGTGGGTTACGGAAACCACGAATATCGAGGCATTGAGTCAATGAGGAATTGGGGGTTAGGTTCCTGGTCGCCAGGAAAAAGAGGGGAAAATGCCAATTTTTGGCCAAATTTGGGGGGAAACAGCGCACATGGGGCGGGGGGAGCTCCTTACCACGCTTTGCTGCTCCCCCGTGTCACATTGTGCCCCCAGAATGCCCCTGAATTGGCAGAAAATCACAATTTTTGTGTTTATTTTTAAAATGGGAGCCATTTTGTGGCTGTGAGAAACAAAATGGCAGCCGGAAGTTACCTCTGCAGTAATTTCCTAGCACCTCTGACCCGTGGATATGCGAGGTCGATGTGTTTTTGTTGTTTTCTCTGTATGCCGAGGTTGGGTGTCTTTTACCTGACTGTAGGTAATGAGGTCCTCCTTTAGTCTGCACTCTTGTAGCCTGCTCCAGTATTCTAAGAAACTGGAAGGGTTACATCTGTACTGGCAGGTGCAACTTTTGATGAGTTATAGGGTGACTTGCTGAATTTTTCCGTTGTATTAGTTCTGTTGCCCTTTATTATTTTGGAAAGGTTTATTCTGGAAAGCAAGTCACATCAATGTGATCAGATAGTTCATTTGATATTTTGCAGCTCTTTCAAGGATGAATACAGACAGGATTATTTTGTTATATACGTTGGAGAGAAAAAATAGTAGCAATACAGCCGGGCTAAAAAGCTTCATTCTTCCAGCTGGTTTTGGACTACAACTCCCATCATTTCCAGCCACAGTGGCCAATAGTCATGGATGATGGGAATTGTAGTCCAACATCTGCAGGAAGGCCAAAGTTGTGCAGGCCTGCAATACAGAGACAAAACTCTGTATCATATTTAGTCAGACATAATTTAGCAGACATGTTTTTACAGTGTATTTACTGACTTCTTTTTCCTTTTTTTGGAGGCAAAACTAACCGATGTATTAAAACAGCAAAATAATGCATGAAAACAAATCTATTTATATTATATAAACTTTTCACAAAATAAACAAGAACAAGGTGATTGGTTTGCATTCCAGCTTTATAACCTTAGTTATGTTGTTTATTTCCATAAATAAGAGTTAAGAATGCTTGAGCAACATTGCTAATTATCATTTTTTGATTTCCCCCAAGTTAACTATATCTATCTATTTATCTTTCTATCTATATTATATATTACTATATTATCTTTTGTTTTTAATAGTGGATGATGTTGGGGAAAAACTAGACCATATTGGAAACACACCATTAAAAATCAGCACTGAGGTTTCACACGATGATGTTTCTAAGGATGATGGTTTTGGTTCTGAAGTTATTAAAGTTTACATATTTAAAGCTGAAGCAGAGGATGATGTTGAAATAGGTATGTATCTCAACTTCTCTTCATGCAGTAGTTCATAGATTTTTGACCAAATTAACCTATTTATACTGTTTAAAACTATGTCTTCTTTGTAATGGTCTCTTAAATGAAGTCTCTGCTATTGCTTTCCACAACATTCTAGGGAAAATAGATTAAGTGAGAGAGAGAGAGAATAAAGCCTTTACATTCCAAGTGGCATAGAATGCTTCTTCTGTCTCATTTATATCATTCCAATTCTAGAATCTACCTCTCTCTCCCTGCACTGTAAAAATACTACTATTACAGATATTTATATACCACTTTTCAACAAAAAATTCTCAAAGGGGTTTACTCAGAAAAATAAGATGGTTCCCTGTCTCAAAAGGACTCCCAATCTAAAAAGAATCAGAGGGTAGACACCAGCAACATCCGCTAGAAAAATGCTGTGTTGGGGATAGATAGGGAGAGTTGCTCTCCCCTTGCTAAATGTAAGAGATCTACCATGTTAATAGGTGCTTATTTGCTTAGTTAGCAGAATACCTTTACTTCTTCGATGTGGTCTCTGACTTCTACACATATGGGCTATGCGCCTGCGCAGAGACCATGTCGGAATCTAAGCAGCTCGATTTCTCCTGCTTTGGGTGGGAACCCCGCCCCCAGCCTCTATATGTCGCTGCACCACTCCTTATCCCCTCAGTCTTTCTTCGTCTGTACTTCAGCGAACACCGTGGTGTCTGTTTCAGCTCGGCAACTCGTTGGCTCTGGTAGTCTGGTTGTGTTTTTCTCCTGTTTTATTCTGCTTCTCTAGTTTTCCTTTCTTTTTCTCTTTGTGCAGTTGTGTTTTTTTCACCTTTGCATTTTATTTTAACTGTCTTTCCTTCGAGCTGAGATGGAGCGTGGTGGGCTGCTGACCCTTGGCGTGTATGCCGGGTACGAAGAACTTTTAAAAGTGTATCCACAGCGGATCAAAGCTTCCATCTCCTGATATGCACGCAGAGTGCCTCTTGTATTTGGGGGAGTCCCTCATTGTCTACACCTGCCCGCATTGCCAGAAGCTTACTAAACAGGCTCGCAGAAATAGGGCTTCTTGCTTGCGTGCTGCTCTGTGGGATCTGGCTCTCTGTTCTTCGGAAGCCTTAAAAGTTAAACAGTCTCTGAAAATGGCTGCTTTGATGTCGGCAGACCGATTGGCTGTCGATACCGTGGAAGACCAGGTACTGGTATCGGAATTGTCGCCCTTGGACACTTGACCTTCGGCAGCGTCAAGCAATAGGGTGCGGTCAGAGGAGCTCCACTTTTACCAGCCTCAGGCGGCTTCTACGGACCCCCCCCCCCGAATTTGTTGAGGGTAAAGACCAGAAGAAGTCTCAGAAAGCACTCCCCAATGGATCAAGATTGAACCCAGGCCCCTAAGTGAAAGGGATTGATGGATGCCAAGGGATCATCGGGCCCAATGTCCAAGAAGGCCAAGATGGGGTTTTGGACTCGGTTGTGGCGGGGGAACCCGACTGTGCTTCGGCTGAGGAAGAAGCCTACACTCCACCTGAGTTTGATCCCAGCACTTCGTGGATTCCTAGATGCAGGTTGCCCCCACGTCGATACCAAGAAGAGCGATCCTTGGCGTATCAGCAGAATCTGTCCTGGGATTATCGGGATCATTATCACTCCATGGAGTATTGGTCCCCTCTTTTGGAATCGGAGCGTGTCTACAGCTCCTGGCATCAGGACCCTGGTTCCTATGATCGCTACGGGGTGGACGGCAGCTTCAACTGCTCAGACTATGTTCGATCATGTTATGGGTCTTGTCACCCGGAAGATCTTGAGTATCAGCAAACTTCGGTACCGAGGAATGTCTGGATGCCCCCCATGCATGCGACGACTGCGTTCCCACTCTCTGCATCGTTCACCTTGGGACTGGAAGGATTGCACTGGCGAGTTCATGTTGGTATCGAAGCTGCACCAAGAGACAGTTCCAGTTTGGTGGTCGCCACTGGAACCTTCGGTCCCAGCACTGGCCCACCCGGCTGATATTCCCAGTTCCCCATCGGGTTCAACCCCTGTGCCTTGGGACCAGTTGGTCCCAGGGGACCCTACATCAGACAGTGAGGATAGTTCAAAAGACTTGGAGGTTGTCTCCCCGGGTTCGTCCCCGCTTGATCTCCACTTGGACTCGAAGCCAGTTTCTCCATCAGAGGATCTGAAAATGTATACCGCCTATATGACCTGTATGGCGTCGGCTCTGGGGGTGAATCTCGGTACCCTTCAAGAAGGGGAGCTGAACCCCCTGTTCAGCCTGATTGACTCAGAGGCCAAGGTGCCTGCTGCCTTTCCCTTCAACCCGGTCTTGTTGAAAGTGGTGAAAGCCCACTGGAAGAAGCCTAATATGCTCTCTCAGCTGAATAGGCGTCTGGAGAACTTCTACAGGGTGCAGTTCCAGGAGGATACAGTCTTTTTGAAAAGTCACCCTACCCTGAATCGTTGTAGAGGCCTTTTTACAGAGGTCCAGGGGTCATAGCCAGTCAACCCCAGGTGATAAAGAAGGCAAGAAATTGGACTCCTTTGGGAGAAGACTTTATTCTGCTGCAGCCTTGCACTGTCGTGTGGCAAACTATCAAGCATATAATGCTATATATAACCACTACTTGTGGGAGAAAGTGGGTCCTTTCCTGGATCTCCTTCCTCAGGGGCTCGCGCCAGGGTGGAGGACTTGCCCTTTGAGGGCTCTAGCCTGTTCTCAGAACAAACTGATGACACGCTTCAGAAAGTGCAAAAGTTGCAGAACACCGCACGATACATGTCCTATAGCTCTCTGTCACTGAAGCTACAGAGAACTTCCAAATGGTCGCCTCATCAGACGCAGAGAGCGCCGGCTCACCACCAGTCGCCTTCTGAATGGTCCTTTTGGAGCAACAAGTTCCCCACACAAGTTGGGGGGACAACACAGTAAGCCGTCCTTCCAGAAACCTCACCCTTGCGTCCCGCCAAAGAAACAATGACTTGGGGAACGTTGTCACCCGCCTGCGTCTGTTTGCGATGAGTTGGGACAAGGTGACTACAGACCAGTGGGTCCTTAGAGTAGTTTGCTTGGGCTACGCTATCGAGTTCTGTGGTCTGCGACCAGTATCTGGGACAGTAGTGATCCCTCATACCCCAGAATTGGACCAGGAGGTCACCTCTCTCCTAGAGAAGGACACAATCGAGGTCATGTTGAATCTGGACAGTACCGGGTTCTACTTCAGGTATTTCCTGGTGTCAAAGCCGGACGGCGGTCAGTACCCAATCTTAGACCTCAGGGCTCTGAACGGGCATCTGGTCTACAAAAGATTCCGGATGCTGTCGGTGCCTACCATCATGACTGTCTTGGACAGAGACATGTGGACTTTAAAGATGTATACTATGATGTGTCCATAAGGCCTCATCACTTCCTGTGGTTCAGGAGGGATCTCCTATCAATTCAAGGCACTGCCATTTGTCCTCACTACCACTCCTTGCGTTTTCACGAAGTGCCTGGCCCCGGTGGTGGCATTCCTACAGGAACACGGCCTGCAAGTACAACTGTACCTCGACGATTGGCTGGTCATGGCGAGTACAGAACAGGCGGTCTTGGAGGCCCTCGAGATGGTGATCTATACCCTCCAGGAGTTGGGGTTCCAGATAAACTTCAGAAAGTCTCAGATGGAACCTACTCGGATTCAGTTCATTGGACTGATATTCGACTCAGCCTTGGAAAAGGTCTTCCTCCCGGAGGCCCGTATCGTGGCTCTTCGGAGACTGGCGGCGGTCTTCTCGGCCTGTGGCCTTTCCTGAAAGGTTTGCAACACTTGTTTCCAGACAATCCGGTCATGTCACCAGCCTTGGATCTGTCCGTGGTTCTGGCTAGTCTGCTAAGGCCACCCTTTGAGCCTTGGGCTTCTGTTGATCCTTGTCTCCTGACTTGGAAGGTCGCTTTTTTGTGGCCATTACCTCTGCCAGAAGGGTTAGTGACTTGCGGGCCCTGCGGGCTGACCAACCATACCTGCAGTTTCATAAGGACAAGGTAGTACTCAGGATGGATGTCAAGTTCCTGCCTAAGATGGTGTCCATGTTTCACCGCCCGTCCCCACTCACTTTGCCCGTGTTCTTTCCAAATCCTTCATCGGATGCGGAGAGGCGGTTGCACCATTTGGATGTAAGTAGGGCTCTGGCTTTTACATGCAGAGATCTGCTGAGTGGAGGAAGTCCCCCTCTTTCTTTGTTTTGTACAATGGGCTGCAGAAAGGGCTTCAGGTCTCTGCCCAATCCATGTCCCGGTGGATATTCTCCACTATTGAATTGTGTTATCAACTGGCCCGTAAGCAGTTGCCTGCCCCCTGTGAAGGCTCACTCTGTTAGGTCTGTGATCGGGGGTGGTGTCCCGTTGGACGCTGTCTGTCAAGCAGCTACTTGGGCTTCACGCCATTCGTTTATTCAGCATTATGCTATCAATGTTCGAGCTCGTGAATGATGCTGTATTTGGCAGGAGTGTCCTGCAATAGATTTTCAGTTGAGCTGCTTGTCCTGAAATAAATTCTTCTTGGTTGTTTACCTGTTGCCTTTGTTTTTCCCCTCCTCCTTGGGTGCTTGCTTGTTATGCACTCATATGTGTAGAAGACAGAGACCATGTTGAAGAACTACAGATTACTCACCTGTAACGTTGGTTCTTCTAGAGGTCATTTGTACTTCTGCATGCCCTCCCATCCTCCCTGCTTGGGTCGCTGAAGCTTGACTCTGTGACTGAGGAGATGAGGAGTGGCGCAGCCGTATATAGCAGCTGGGGGCGGGGTTCCCGCCCAAAGCAGGAGAAACAGAGCTTGTTAGATTCCAACGTGGTCTCTGCGCAGGTGCATCGCCCATGTGTGTAGAAGTACAGATGACCACTAGAAGTACCAACTTTACAGGTGAGTAACCTGTAGTTGTTCCTGCAGCCATATGCCCAGCCTGTTGAGTCTGTCATGCTACATATAGGATAAAATAGTGCCTTACTGTGCTAGTTCCCCTAGTTATATTTGACCATTTTTCATCCAGTACACAGAAGAGAAATAAATATATTTTACCGATACAAGGATAGTTTTCTGTTAAAATGCTATCCGTTGAAAATCCTTCCTTCTCTTCAAGGTGGAACAGAAATTGTAACAGAGAGTGACTTCCATAATGGGCATTCTGTAGCTGGAGTCATAGAGCAAGGAGGCGTTGGCAGAGTGCAGCGAGAGAAGATGGTTTATATGGCTGTTAAGGATTCCTCTCAGGAGGACGAAGATATTAGTAAGAGCAACCCATGTTTTATTTTCGTTGGGAAAATAATTGCTCAGTTTTTCTAATTCTTTGCAACCTATAACCTTGAATGGATTTTATCCCTATGTTCTCAAAGGGTCCTTTGAAGTTTCAAAAGAGGATAGGAGTCCTAGCATACACTCAGTCTCCCTAGCTCTTAAGACACAACCAAGAGGCTCTGTTTTGCATGCAATGTGCACCAATCCACAAACAAACTGAAATTCAGGCAGCTGCCAAACCTGTGTGGAGAGATCACTGCAAAGCTGCTCACCTGTGCTTTATGGATTAGGTGTCATCACCTTTTTTAATCTGATGTGCAAATAGCCAGTTGCCCCTTTGTTCCAGGTGGAACAATTGCTCTAGGCTTCTATATAGCATGTGTGTGGTGACTTGGTGTATTTGTTTCAGTGAATGCCAAAATTGTTGTGGATGTAGATATTTACATGAGAATTCTGACAATCGCAGAAGCACTTTGTGAATATCTGAAAAAAGATAGATGTTTCCTCATGTTGGAGATAGATTAATGAATTTTGGCCATCAAATGATTGTGAACATTGACTGTTTTACTTCTGCTTTAGTGGACATCAGAAGGATGTGTTGGATAGTCTGCGTTGTCAGGTTTAATGCTAGCAGTGACAACGTTTCTGATATCCACCTGTAACACAGAGAAAAAGAGTTATCCTGGATATAAATAAGCCTTTAATCAGTGAAGAATGCATATATTAATTCATAGATTACATGTATAAATGTCAGCAAACTCAAACATACTTAATAGCTTTTCCTTGTTCATAGCTGTTTGCTTTTTAAATTAGTACCTTTTTAAAAGCATAACATCTGTGTATAGCTTTGACTCTTACGTTATTTGGAGGGGTGTTCCTGGTTCAAAACTTAACCTTTGTCCTGATATATTTCAGTCAGATAGGGAGTATCATTAATTAGGTCTCTTATACATCTAAATCTAGGTTGTGCTGAAATAGCAGATGAAGTTTACATGGAGGTTATTGTTGGTGAAGAGGAAGCAACGTCACTCCCTGATGCACAGCTTGAAGACTCTGGTGTGAATAAAACTTTTGTTCCTGTTGCATGGGCTGCTGCTTATGGTAGGATGCTAGATTCTCTCTTCATGAGAGTCCCTTCCCCCTTCCCCTCCACTCACTCAATTCACAGGGTTTCTATGGATCTGAGAGCCATTTCACTGCTCTCTTTGTGCCTAGAGATTTTAAGTATTTTTGTTAATTCAAAAGACTAATAAAATATGTTGTGCCAAAATATATGACTGCATTTTAAAGACTTTCCAGAATGCTCTCAGCTTTTCCCGGTTCATAATCATATCTTGTAGTGTGATACAATACAAATAAGGGAGGCCCCAGGCATTGCCCAGTGAACACATTATGAAGCACACACAAACATGAGCGCAGAAGGTAGCAAAACACTTCTGTGACCCCAGATCACTCCTGATGGGCTTCTGATCCTCCTCCTGTTGTACCCTCTCTCCCAGCATCACACAAGTTTTCAGTCTGGCCTGATGAAACTAGAGGAGCATTTGAAACACATAACCATAAAATGTAAGAGAAATTGCATTTCATAAAAAGTAACAGAAAAGTGTTGCCACTAGATGGCGTGCTGAGACAATGGTACCAGTGGAGAGGTAATATGCTATTTGACCACTATAGAAAGGATTGTAATGAAAGGAAGAAAGAGGATTGGGTTCAAAGTGGGCTACAGAGTACCCCAAATCTTTATTAAACTTTGGTCAGCTCAGATATTAACTAGTTCTCTGATGAAAATCACATTAGCACCTGTTTTATGTCTCATTTATGAGTCCTAATAATTATAGGGAACTCAATATGCTTATAAAAGAACCTCCACAGCCCACTTTGACTGGCAGGGCAAAGCTTGTCCAAGGGGAGGGGAAATTGGATTAGGAACTGTGAAGATCTGAGCATTCAGGTACACTTCACAAAGTGGAGTCTGCCTGGATGTAAAACATCCTTTTTAGCATCACATATGTTTTAAAATGTGTCATATTTGGGGCCTGTGTGCAGGGAGAGAAAACTTCACAAAAAGAACTCTGTGCACATATTTCTAAACAAGCAGATGAAAAATGGTATTTTCCAGATCTTAAAAATATGGAGTTTGGCCAAGTTAGGTGACCAAACTTAAGAATTCTCTTCACAGAGGATTGGCCAAGTAACCACTAATTGGGTAGCAGGGTCCATGCATGTTTGGCCCAAGGCAGCAGCTATATAGAAGGCCACCAACAGGTGCATGTGCCGCTGAGAGACTGGTACTTGAATGTCAGGAAATGGGATATTTCTGTTGAGGCAGTGATGTCTGCTTATGTGGCCAGTAGCTTTTTATAAAATAGTTCCACATGAACATTAAATGTTAGCTGGTGCTTGCTTGTCTGCTATAGCGAAAACAGTACAAATATTTCATTTGTGGCATTAAAAAAGGAAAAGGAAAAGGAGTGATTGGAAGGCAGAGAATATTTATAATTTTTTTTAACAACTGAATATAATATGTAAAGTGTATATATGTTAAAGTACCAGTTTGTATAAGATTATGTTCCTTTGCATCGATAACCCTGTAGAGAGTGCTTTAAAAAAGCGAGGCTTGGCAATAAATAAAAGCTATGTATTTGCTCAGTTGTTTTCAGTTGTCAGAATATTTCATAACAGTTGTGTTCATGTAGTTACCATTTGTGAATTAATTCAATAATAAACTCTTGTTTCCTTTAGGAGATGATAGAAGACTTCCCAGGAGATACGAAGACTGTCAAACCCCAGGTGAGAAGATGAAGAATTATTCTTATTTCTAATACTGTAGGCTTTCAGCTACACATGGCCTCCATAGTAACTTCATATAGCACATTTGTGCATATCCCAGGGGGCAGGGAGGGGTATCTTTTAAAGGAGGCAGGCAGATCGTACCTGCTCCTCTGTTGAGCCGCTGCCACCCCATCCCATCAGGGTGCAGGGTATACTTGTGGGTCAAATGGGCCGTAACCCAAAATTTGGCTTTAAAAAAGCCAATCTGGCAACAATCTTAACTTGAAAGCAGCACCTGAGCTGCTGTCTCCTTTAAACTGCTGCTCCCAACAGCCCTCACACAGCATCGGCACATATGCGTCAACGCCATTTGCATGCCAGCGCTGCCCGAGGGCTGCTGGAGTAGCATCCCATTGACGCGGCAGTTTAAAGGGGGAAGCAGCACAGCTGCTGCTTTCAAGTTAGATTGAAAGAACGATGGGGAAGCTCAGGGCAGTGGTGGCTCAGTGGAGGAGCTGGTACCACCTGCCTGCCTCCTTTTAAAGGTACCCCACGCCGAAACGTTTCAGCTGCAGGAGGCTGAATCATTTTGGTGTCTCTCCAAAGAGGCGTTGAAATGATTCAAGCACGTCCCTAGCCACTGCTGTGATCTAACCAAAGCAACCACCTCAAAGGTCATCATTAGACCAGTAAACCTGACACCAGCTGATCAAAACAGCAGCTTCATGCTTGGTAAGGGAGATGTGAGAGAGCTTGTGGGAGAGGGAAACCCTCAACTGCAGGGCTTGAGGCTGGGAACAGAGTCAGGGTCAAGACAAGGAGCCGTGGAGTGGGGAGGTCTCTGATGAGTCAGTTATTTATGTGTGCACATCTGTCCAGATCTTGGAACTAGATAATATAACTGGTCAACATCCGAACACTGTTGTGCAAGCACGTTGTGCTGAATCCAGAGCATGCATTCAAAGCTTAAGTTGTGCTAGCCCACATGTGTTTGAACTTGCACAACAAGGTGTGCAACTGGTAGCACACCTTATGTGTTTTGCTGTGAACTGTTGCTCAATAATACAATCCCCATGATTTTATGCAACCATGTGATCTTCTTGCATTAGTGCAACTTTGTTACACAAGCACAAATCAAGATGTGAGCCAATATATAGTCTTGTGGCCTGACAAGCAAGTCCCCCTGACTTCTTTGGGCTTATATACAAGTAACGTGCATAGAACAGCAGCTCTAATGTAGAAATAAATAAATGCTAAGAAATAAATTGAATTGGTGGTTTAATAGATATGATAAATATATGCAAATGATACTAGCTGACACTGCTTTCTAACATTCTATTAAACTGAAGTACCACAGCTATATCTGATGCTTCTAACGGCTTATAAACCAGAGACTCTCTTTGCTACTTATAACAGATGGTCCTTTCTCTAAACAGTTTTTGTTTTCTAAATAGGATCTTACAAGTGAATCACTTGCAAATTTGTAACACGAATCTTGTTTTTCATCTCAGGAACCAACTTGGATGCAAGATTAGAAAACAAAAATGGTAACGCAACACAGTACTTGCAAATCTGTGATAGCATTAGCACAAACAGACTGCTGAAACAGAAAGCCAAGAAGAGGAGGAGAGGGGAAGCAAGGCAGTGGCAAACAGGTGAAAATATTTTCTTGGCTACTTTTTACTTACTTTATCAGTAGAAGTTCTCAAAGTGATTTACACAGAAAAAGAAGGTGGTTGGGCCTTTACAAACAAAATAGCAACTGCAAAATGTAATTTAACTTTTCCTGTTAGCCCAAAAGCACCGCTTAAAACAGAACCGGTTGTTTAATATGGATTATTATGATCTAATGTTTTGGGAATTCAAGAAGCTGGTAGGCACTTTCTTTTGCTTGTTTGCCCAGTTGTGTGAAAACATTGGTTAAATGTTAGAAATGAAATCTCTAAAATAACAAATTGATTGACTTGACTTGAATCCTATGGTATTTTTTTATTAAAATAATGTATTAAGAAGATAGATAGATATAAGTTTATTCGGTCATTGACCAGCAAACATTTACAATAAACCAGTACGTATTTTACAAATAATATAACAAAACCTGGCCATAACAGAAATAATACCAGTGTCCTCATTAGTTAAAAGATAATTTAAATAAAATTCATCAGACCAGCCAGGCAAATTGTCTAACATGGGAGATAAAAGTCTTGTATTAAGAATTTATTAAGAGCTGTTTTCTTATATAATCAGTGCAGCAAGGATGCTAAGAAAACAGAAATCTGCCTCATACAGAGTCAGACCCTTGGTTTATCTAGCTCAGTATTGTCTACAATACTGAGAATTGACAGAGGGAGAGTGACTCTGTTGATCCTTTTGGATCTCTCAGCAGCCTTCAATACTATTGACCATAGTATCCTTCTGGAACGTCTGAGGGGATTGGGGGTGGGAGGCACCACCTTGGAGTGGTTCCACTCCTACTTCACGGGCAGATTCCAGATGGTGTCTCTTGGAGACTGCTGTTCTTCAAAATCTGAACTTTCATATGGTGTCCCTCAGGGCTCCAAATTGTCTCCAGTGTTGTTTAACATCTACCTGATGCTGCTGGGAGAGATCATCAGGAGATTTGGTGCAGGGTGTTCTCAGTATGCTGATGACACCCAGATCTATTTCTCCATGTCAACCTCATCGGGAGAAGGCATAACCTCCCTAAATGCCTGCCTGGAGGCGGTGATGGGCTGGATGAGGGATAACAAACTGAGGCTGAATCCAGATAAGACGGAGGTACTTATTGTGCGGGGTTGGAACTTGGGAGACGATTTTGATCTGCCAGTTCTGGATGGGGGTCACACTCCCCTGGAAGGAACAGGTACACAGTCTGGGGGTGCTTGTGGATGTGAACCTCTTCCTGGTGTCCTAGGTTGAGGCAGTGGTCAGAGGTGCTTTCTATCAACTTTGGTTGACACTTCAGCTGCGTCTGTTTACGACCTCAAAACGGTGGTACATCTGCTGGTCACCTCCAGACTGGACTTCTGCAATGTGCTTTATGTGGGGCTGCCTTTGTATGTTGTCTGGAAACTGCAGTTGGTCCAGAATGTGGCAGCCAGGTTAGTCTCTGGGTCATCTAGGAGAGACCATATTACTCCTGTGTTGAAAGAGCTACAGTGGCTGCCGATAAGTTTCCGGGCAAAATACAAAGTGCTGGTAACTACCTATAAAGCCCCAAACAGCTTAGGCCTTGCGTATTTAAGAGAATTTCTTCTTCACCATGAGCCCCATCACCCGTTGAAATCGTCTGGAGAAGTACATCTGTGGTTGCCACCAGCTCATCTGGTGGCTACTCGGGGATGGGCCTTCTCTGTAGCTGCCCCTGGGCTTTGGAATGCGCTCCCTATTGAGATAAGAGCCTCCCCAACTCTGGCAACTTCTTAAAAGACACTGAATATTTGTTCACCCAGACTTTTAATTAGATTTATAGTTTTAATACTTGGGTTTTTAATGACTTTAAAATAAATTAACTGACTGGCAGTAGCCCTCCAGAGTATCTGGAAGGAGTCTTTCCCAGCCCTTCCCTGGAAATGCCAGGTAGTGAACTTTGGACAAATGTTCTACCACTGAGCTATGGCCATATCCCAAATACAACTTACGGAGAATCATAAGGTACATAGGACGTTTTCTTTCTCAGGCTGTTGGTCCATTTCCATTGGGAGGAGAACTGGTCTTGCAATAGTGAGCATGAGTAGCCCCCTTTGCTAAGCAGGATCTGCCCTGGCTTGCATTTGGAGTGAGTGATGTCTGTTACAAGATATTCCCCTTAAAGGATGGGACCATAACTCATCTTGCATGCAGAAGGTCCCAGAAAAGACTTCTGCCTCAAAACTTGGGAGAGCCACTGCCAGTCAGTGTAGAGAATGCTGAGCTAAATGGACCAAAGGTTGGGCTCAGTATTAGGCAGCTTCCTGCGTTTCTAGCTCAGTCTTGTCTACAGTGACTGGCATTGGCATTCCAAGGTTTCAGAGATTTCTAAACAAAGGTAGGAACATAGGAAGCTGCCATATACTGCATCAGACCATTGGTCTATCTAGCTCAATAATGTCAACACAGACTGGCAGCGGCTTCTCCAAGGTTGCAGGCAGGAACCTTGATAAGAGGGAACGTGGAACCTTGATGCTCTTCCCAGAGCAGCTTCATCCCCTCAGGGGAATATCTTCCAGTGCTCACACATCAAGTCTCCCATTCAAATGCAACTAGGGCAGACCCTGCTTAGTTAAGGGGACATGTCATGCTTGCTACCACAAGACCAGCTCTCCTCTCTTGATAAGATGATAAATATAGGTGAAAAGTAACCAGTGTCAAAGCTGTCAACAGTTATTCACAAATGTATCCACAGATTAGTGAAGGAGTGTGATAAGTTGAAATTGTTGAAAGTGAATAATTGGAGGAAGGCACATCTTTACTTACAAATGTCTTCTGAGCCTGGCTGTAGCTTAACAGGTTCATTGTTTAAAAGATTTCCGCTGTAAATCAAGCTCAGATTCTGGCAATGATAACTCTCCATCTTGTTCCAAAATATAAAGCACCAGAGCTTTTCCCAGAATCCTCTAAACTAGGAGTTTAGGGCAGACAGCCAAGGTCAGTCTAAGCTCGTTTTGGCAAAATTATGAGGAAATGCAAAGAAGATTGCAAGGTAGAAAGTGACGTGGCCATAAGAGTCTTGTCAACAATCCATAAACCAGCTTTTCTCTGCTTTTTAAGCAATTGAATGGTTTGCTCTTTTAAAAATGATTTTGTATAGTTCTGCTGTTAAAAACGTTATTTTCCTTGTTACAGCTTACTTTATGTTCTTTTCTGTTTGTAATAGCGGTTATAATAGGTCCTGATGGGCAGCCCTTAACAGTCTACCCTTGTCACATATGTGGAAAGAAATTTAAATCCAGGGGATTCTTGAAAAGACATATGAAAAACCACCCTGATCATATGATCAAGAAGAAATACCAGTGCACAGACTGTGATTTTACGACGAACAAGAAAGTGAGCTTTCATAACCATCTAGAAAGCCACAAGCTTATCAACAAAGTCGATAAAACGCACGAGTTCACCGAGTACACCAGGAGATACAGAGAGGCAAGCCCACTCAGTTCAAATAAGCTGATCTTAAGGGACAAAGAGCCTAAGCTGCACAAGTGCAAATATTGTGACTATGAGACTGCAGAGCAGGGCCTGCTCAATAGACACCTGCTTGCCGTGCACAGCAAGAATTTCCCCCACGTTTGCGTTGAGTGTGGGAAAGGATTCCGCCACCCTTCTGAGCTCAAAAAGCATATGAGGACCCACACGGGGGAGAAGCCTTACCAGTGCCAGCACTGTGTCTTCCGTTGTGCCGATCAGTCAAACCTGAAGACACACATCAAAACCAAGCACGGTACTGACCTGCCTTTCAAATGTGAACATTGTCCGCAGGCATTCACAAATGAGAAAGAACTCCAGCAACACACAGAGCTGTTTCAAGGGCATAAAACTCACCAGTGCCCGCATTGTGACCATAAGAGCACCAACTCGAGTGACCTGAAACGGCATATAATATCTGTTCACACCAAGGACTTTCCTCACAAATGTGAGGTGTGTGAGAAAGGCTTCCACCGTCCGTCAGAGCTCAAAAAGCACAGCGAGACCCATAAAGGTAAAAAAATACACCAGTGTCGGCACTGTGACTTTAAGACTTCAGATCCTTTTGTACTTAGCGGGCATATTCTCTCAGTTCATACCAAGGACCTGCCTTTTAAATGCAAACGCTGCAAGAGAGGATTTAGGCAACAAACGGAACTGAAGAAGCACATGAAGACCCACAGCGGAAGGAAAGTCTATCAATGCCAGTATTGTGAGTACAGCACTACAGATGCATCAGGCTTCAAACGGCATGTCATATCAATACACACAAAAGACTATCCACACAGGTGTGAGTACTGCAAAAAGGGATTCCGTAGACCATCTGAGAAAAATCAGCATATAATGAGGCACCACAAAGAGGCTCTCATGTAACATACGTGCCGAGGAAGAAAGCGGTGTAGAAACTGTGATATGCTAATTGGGGAAGAAAACTCTCATGAACTGTTTCTCCTGGTTTCAAAGCTTGATATTAAATCATAACTTTACATTCTTTGTATTAAAAGTCTTAAAAAAGTATTAGGGTTGATGGGATCTCATAGTCCTATAATTATTGCTCATCCGAACCTAAAGAACACTATACAATGCAGAGAGATGAATGAATGTCTGAAAAGCTGCAGAAAGAGACCTTGAATGTCTTCTGTTTAAAATACGATACATTGTTAAGCTAAAGGAAATACTAAGACCGTTATCTTAGCCCTTTATCAATAACGCCATTTGTCTCCTTAATGAAAACTGGGGACAGGAGTTCTATGAAACTGTTTGCTAAGGCAAGTCTACCGTATGCAGTTTTTGAACAGCAAAGCTAGATGGAAGGTCACTTACTTGGTCATTACATTTTTAAAATTGTGCTAGAAAATTGTATTCAGGAATTGGTCAAATTTTGAGGTCTGTCCTGTTCGTTTTTTTTATCAAACACACATTGCATCAGGAAACATTGTTTCCTTCATTTAATTTAGGTTCAATGAGCAATTTTAAAATGTTTTTTCAGAGCTGCTAACCTATTTTTATCGCAGGATACGGTGTTAATACAGCATTATGTTTTTGAACTCAAAAGGTGTTGTTCGGTGCTAGGGTTAAAGACGTATATGTATATAATTTCCCTTTTTATCTGAAACTGCAGTTGAATGTTCAGTATGGCACATATGACAAAAAGTACCTTTTGACCATTCTAATGATTCGTTCAAAAGAAAAAAGAAAAAGGATGGATGCAGCTATTGGTGCTTAGACTTAGCACAGTTCTTTTTCTTGCTTCTTGACTATCTTCCCTCAAAAAAAGAATATCAGGATTGAAAGAGTACAATAGTTGAAAATGCCTAGAGAATCTTTAGGGACAGTATTCCTGAGGAGAAGGACTATTGTGGTCTTTACCTGATCATACAAAATTTTCAGTATAGACGTGAAAATTGCACCTTTTAATCAATCCATGCAAAATCTATACCATTCTATAAACGTGCATTCTCAATCTGTAAGAAAGTTATATATGCAGTATTTAACCAGAACAATATGCTGCCACTCGAGTTTGGAGGTGGATCTTCAGTTTACAGTGTATACATTTGAAATATGCATCCCTTTAAACAAAGCTTTGTGTTAGCATGCTGCAAATCAAAATGGCGCTTAATATAACAAGCTGGTCTAGGGCTATTTAATTTAAAAAAAGAAACTGTTCATAAATGTTATGCATATAATGTGTACTTTTTTTATAACTTTTTTTTTTAAGTTGCTTCATGTTTGCACACAGCTGTTCACATGATAAATTGTAACTTTACTTCATGCTACTATATTGTGGCTTTGTGTTTCGGATAATGTTCATACTTTGTTTTTGCACCAGATGAGAATCAGTTCCTTGAGAATAAATTTTTTTTATATTTCTAAACTTCAGAAAGTTAACTTTGGGAAACCTTAGAAAACTACTTGTGTTTTATGTGGCTGTAAAAAAAATGATGTACACGCTGTAAAATAAGATTTGTCACTGTTACGTGGGATTATTATTTCTAAATGTGTTACTCATTGTAATGAGCATACAATAAAATGCATCTCTTGCACTCCACGCTTCTTGGGAAAGTTTGCGTTCCTTACTCATGCCAATCCAGAAATGTGTATTGCTCATTGTTCCTGTATCTAATATTCCAGTTCTGTTGTATCCTGATCATTGTTTTTGTAAATGTACAGCGAGTTGCATTCATAGGGTAGCATTCGCAGGATGCTTTTTTGTGGCCACTGCCCCTCAGAAGGAGTTTCTTATTTGCATATATATATATGGTGCTGTGCAAGAAGATGAGCTGGTCTTGTGGTCACAAGCATGAATTGCCTCCTTTGCTAAGCCAGGTCTACTTTGGTTCGCACTTGAATGGGAGACTACATGTGAGTACTGTAAGATATTCTCCCTAGCGGATGGGGCCATAGCTCAGTGAAGAGCATCGTCATGCTTGCATGTAGAGGGTCCCAGGTTCACTCCCTGGAAGCACCTGCAGGTAGGGCTGGGAAAGACTCCTGCCTAGAACTTTGGAGAGCTTCTACCAGTCAGAAGACAATATTGAACTAGATAGACCAATTGACTCAGTATAAGGCAGCTTCCTATGGAATGCAAGAAGTTACTCACCTGCACATATATGGTCTTGTGCCAAGACAGAACACTCACAGCATGCTGCGCTAGCACAAGAACTAGTCTGGGAACAGAGGTGACTCTCTACCCTTGGCAACCCTAGCATAACTAGCACAATGTTTATGCCTCGTCTGGGTGCTACCCATTGTAAGCATGAGAAGTCACTGTTCCTTTGGGTTTCCTTTTAGAATGTGCAACATTGTAACTTTCATTTAGAGCAGGCCTGCATAATCTTGGCCCTCCAGCTGTTGGGCTACGCCTCCCATCACCCCTGCTTGGGTCACTGGCTGGGAATGATGGTAGTTGTCGTCCAACAACAGCTGGAGAGCTGAAGTTGTGCAGCCCTGATTTAGAGAAAAGGAGGGCTAGTAGAATGACTTGCTTCCATTTCACAGATGGTGGTGGGCAACTGAAATTTAAATATGGCAACGGTTGCATCTTGACGCTTTCCTCTTTCTGTATTCCATGGGATTAATCATTTCCTGCGTCTATAATAGTAGATTAAGAATTTGAAATATGACAGTTGCTTTTAACAAAAAGCACAAGTCGGCCCACTTAAAACATAACATTCTAAGCAGATACCGAAGGTATTCTCACGTGCAGCAAAAACTGGGCTAGGGAAGCCCAGTGCGGTTTTTGCTGCACGTGAGAACCAGCTCCTGGTGGCGAGCCCTCAAGTAGCCCGCTGCTTAACCCGAGTTTTGGGTGCAAGCGCCCCCAAAACCGGACTAACTGATCATGTGTCAGCTGCAGCTGGCACATTGGGGGGGGGGCTCGCAGTAATGCACCGAGCACTCACACAGTGCATTTCCAGGGGGCAGGGCACTGTGGGCACTTCCCTGCGCCCGACCCCCAGAGCTGTGGGCGGCCTGTAGGGCGGCCGCCACTCATCTGGGCGGGTGATCCGTCCGCCCAGGGAAAGGTTAGGGATCATCTTTGGGGAGGGTCCTCGCGGCCCTCCTATCTGCACTCCACACTGCTCATGTGAAGCACCTATTTCATTGATTTGGAATTGTCAGATTCACTTATGTATATAAATAATATTGATATTTATTTATAGTGCTATGATGTTCCACTAATTCTGTACCTATCGAATGCATGGACTTGGCCTTAAATCCCTCCTAATATATTCGAAGGAACTGCTTTCAGAGGGAAAATACCAAAAGACTGTCCTCGTGAGCAGCCCCTCCTGGGCCAGGCGGCTTGTGTACAGCGCCAGGACCTGCACGGATCCCAGCACTGCCTGCCCACCTAACCCCACTTTTAAGCCTGGCCTTTAGCTCTTCAGCTAAAGGCCGGGTTTAAAAGTGGTGAAAAGGTTTGGTGGGCAGGCGGTGCTGGGATCCGTGCAGGTCCTGGCGCTGTACACAAGCCACCTGGCCCAGGAGGGGCTGCTCACGAGGACAGTCTTGGTATTTTCACTCAAGCCCTTCATAAGGGCATGAGTGCACCGGTAATCTTAGCATCAAGATCGTGTGTTGTGTGCTCAGGCTGCTTGCACACACAGCCTAGAGTGCCCTTCTCACGGGGGTATCCCTCAAAGCACCGCACTCACTGTGGTGCATTGTGGGATAGCTGGAGGCTGGGACATGTCATCTTGTTTGATTTCTATACCGCCCTTCCAAAAATGGCTCAGGGCGGCTTACACAGAAAAATAATAAATAAATAAGATGGCTCCCTGTCCCCAAAGGGCTCACATTCTAAAACAAAACACAAGATAGACACCAGCAACAGTCACTGGAGGTACTGCGCTGGGGGTGGAGCAGCGTGGATTGCCTGGCAGCGTAAGGTACAGGAGATAAGTTGGCAAAGCCTTCGCCCACCACCCACCTGAGTGTGCATGAGTATACAAAGATGCATTTAGCCCCCGCCTCCATAATTCACTCAATTTGGGGGAGGGCTGTGTACAAGCAGAGCAAGAGAACAGTACGAATGCTCTTGCAGTTTTGTTTTGTTTTAAAATTAATGTCAATGAATACAAAGCCTAACCCTGGTGGCGCAGTGGTAAAACTGCCACCCTGTAACCAGGTTACAAGTTCGATCCTGACCAGGGGCTCAAGGTTGACTCAGCCTTCCATCCTTCCGAGGTTGGTAAAGTGAGTACCCAGAATGTTGGGGGGCAATATGCTAAATCATTGTAAACCGCTTAGAGAGCTTCGGCTATAGAGCGGTATATAAATGTAAGTGCTATTGCTATTGCTAACTGAATGAAGTTTTACTTTCAGCAGTTGCTATGTCCCCACATAACTACTCTAGGAGGTGTGCATTACCAGCCGAGTCCGTAGATTAAAAAAAAACATGAGGTGGCAATTCAGGGGATTCCACACACAATTGGGTGACTGCATCGTGTCATGAAACTGCATTGCAATTTTTGTTTGCTCTTAACTGAACATACGCCTTGGTCTTAAAGTACATTCAGGCTCTCCACACGAGCAGTGCAAAGAGCCTGAAGAGGTTTTGCAGGGAGAACCCCTAAAAGGGCTTTCCCCGCAGATGAGCAGCGAGCCCTCCCTGCATGGCCGGATCAGACGCCCAGACAGTTACCGGCTCTGTCACGGAGCCTGCTGGGGTGCCGGGGTTTGGGGGCCTGCCAGCCCCGGGAAGTCCCAGAATGCCCTGTGTGAGTGCGTGGGCCATTCTGGGAGCCTTCCGGCGCCGGGAGGCTTGTTGTAGCTTCCCCACCGGAGGGCTACTTGTGAGTCGCTGTGGTACCGACACACGATCCTTTGACTCGGTTTAGCGGCACTTGGTGGGCTTGCTTCCCACGATCCAGGAGCCTGATTTTTGCCGATCATGGGAATAGCTTCCTTGACTTGGACACAAGCACCCACGAAAGAAGGGACTGGTCTCCAGGTAAATGGGTTGGGGCGCAGGGCATGTGCTTGGCCCCTGCTTCAGCATTTCAATTGGCTTGCTTTCCAGGCTAATCCAGCACGTGGCCTACTTCCCTTTCAGTTCAGTGAGTTCTAACAATGGGGGGGTCTTGCAGAAGGGCTACCCTAGAGGTCACATCTTCGCTAGACTGTTGACCAAACCTTGCGGGTGTCTGGTATTTATACGGAATGTGAACACTACTTTTTGAACCCAGCCTACAAAATACACCATCCACTTTCCATTCAGCCATCCACTTTGCTCACCTGAAAGGGGAGAACCTGGATAGGGCACTGGCCTCTTCTTGGCACCTCCCCTCCGCAAACTACAGGGGCCCTCTACATGAATTGTCTGCTTTTCCCTTTTGCATTGTGTCTGTTAAACTGTAGGCCATGATTTTAAGTTGTGAGCCAGTGTGAGTGCATTTGTAAACCACCTGGAGCCTCACGGTATATAAATTAAATAAATAACTTATGTGCGTCATCAACCTTCTCCTCCCCTGTTTGTTATGTATTACCCAGGTGTTAAATTAGATTGTTGGGGGGAAAGTCTTGGATGCAACTGTGGATTTTAAACAGTGGGCTATAGAACACTGAAGATGATGTATATACGTCAAAACGTCTGTTCTTTGCTAATAAAAAAGGCCGAGAGAGACGTCAATTTAAAAAATTGCACAAAAGAGGCATATAAAAGTAGAAAATAAATGAAACTACGCTGATCACTCTGCCACATGTTTGAAGTGATCTGCTTTTAAAGTACATTTTATACACTTAGAGAAGCTCAAGTGACAGCTGAGAAATCATGCTTCGATATTTTTATTTTATTTAACAAAGATACACTGCCCGTAGCAAACTGTCCAGGGCTAATCAATACAGATACAGTCTATACTTCCCAGCTACAAATGGACTCCGTAATGCAGTCATCCATCCAGCTGTGAGGAAAGGAAAAGGAAAAAACAAACAAACCCTTTACACACAAAGCAAACCCTTATAAAAACCTGGCAAAGCAATAGTTTGTAGCTGCATAACCAACAGTTTGCTTCAAACTCTTCTTAATCTTAAAAAAAAGAGCATATCCTGTCCACGACTGGGAATTGAGTCGAGAATAGCTGGACATGTATGTCCATTTCCCATTCTACTGGGTTTCCAACTGCCCTCTTGTGGAGGTCACTTTAATTTGACTTTCCAGATTTCACCTAGAACATCACAATGACATCAAAAGAAGAGGGGCAAGTCTCAAGCTAGTGCACAGTTGAAACATTTATTGCGACAGAAGAGCAGATTACCAAATGCACAACATGTTTCCATCAGAAACCTTCAAGGGCAATGAAATGGGATCCAATATCCTTTCCGTGCAAAGATCCTTCCACTCAACATTTTGTGTCGCCCACCCTGCCTTTTACCTATAAATAAACCTGCACAAGTTATGGTCCAAGCCAAATACAGTTCACTATGGTGGTGGTAGTGGCTCTCCAGTGGTTGGATAAACCTACTAATACTGCCTGCCAGGGACAGCAAAAATAGGGATGCTGGATTGTCAAGCACGGGCGAAAGGCTGAGCAGAGTCTGATGGGTCACAAGTTTTGACCTTGCAGTCCCTTCCAAAACTCTTAAACATGACCAAAACATCTTCATTTGGGGGTGGGTTTTTTGTTTCGTTTTTCCTATCTCTGGCAGAAACCACCAAAGAACATTCTGTGGTTACAGAACCAAAAACATAGAAGTTCCCAATTAATGAATTGACAGTTTTGTTGACTTACGAAAAGCAGAATTAGCCCAGAGCTATTTTTCTCTTTAAGCTTTCCCATGTGAAAAAAAGCTGCCCACCATTCTGAAAATTTAATTTCCATGTAAATTTCAATCACTTTGAAATATTGATGCAGTGGAAAGATCTAGCTATTTTTCTGTTTCTTGGTCTAAATGTAAAAAATTCACATACATGTTTGCAGTTAGGCCTGAATTTCTAGAATTTGTTTATGGCAAATTTTGGCTGTAATTTTTAAAATTAAATTATGCAAAAATCCTTATTTCTCACACACACACACACACACACACACACACACACACACACACACACACCAGTTAAAATAATAGGACCTTAGTGTTGGAAGGGACCTTGGAGATCTTCTATCACAGCCCTGCTCAATGAGGGAATCTGTTACAGTGCAGTAGATGAGTAAGAAAAAAGCTCTTCACTTAAAGCAGGAGTTGATGCGAAATTGAAAGAATATAGCACATTGTTAAACATTCACCCTTGGTAAAAGAAATTTAATAATATTTTATGAAGGGCTCAATCCTAAGAAATCCTGCGTCTTGCTTGGGAGCAGATATACAGTAGCTTGAAGCCACCTACCTATTCCAACCCTCCAATACACATTTTATTTATTTATTGTTACATCATCCCACAACTCCTTTATCAATTCCATCTTCCTTTCTTTTCCCTCTCATAGCTTATAAGCAGTCTAGACCAGGGATTCTCAAACTTGGGTCCTCAGGTGGTATTGGACTTCAACTCCCATAATCCCCAGCCTCAGTGGCCTTTGGTTGGGGATTATGGGAGTTGAAGTCCAATAACACCTGAGGACCCAAGTTTGAGAATCACTGGTCTAGACAGACCATGTCAACTCTACATTCTGTGCTGAGCACCTCGTGGTGCTGCAAAATAAAAATAAAAAATAAAAAATAAAAAAATCCAACAGCTCTTTAAATACTAGCTGCAATGCATGATGATATTTACATCAGTGCAAACACTGGGCAACATCAGAGCATTCGGCTCTTCCTGAAAAGGTATCTTCACTGTATGCAATTCCACAAGCGTTTCATTTATAATGAGTGCAATCCAGAGAGCCTTAGGTGCACCTACATCCCAAGGTCAACGGAGCTTAGCACATTAGTTGACATCATATGTCACCAGCAAACAGCGCTGCTTCCTTTGAACCCATCTCCTTCCCCTGTGGTTATGACAGAGAGTTTTCCAGGCTAGGGAAGTTGGATGATCCTCTCCAGCCAGGGGCGTAACTACTATTAGGCAAGGGGAGGCGGCTGCCTGGGGGCCCCCACGTCTCGAGGGCCCCCCAGAGGCAAGTCACATGACTATATATTGTGAAGTGTGTGTGTGTGTGTGTGTGTGTGTGTGTGTGTGTGTGTGTGTGTGTGTGTGTGTGTGTGAGCGAGGGGCCCATTTTAAAATTTTGTCTCTGGGCCCACTCCAGCCTTGTTACGCCCGTCTCCAGCACTAACTGGAGGGACCTTTAGTGGCAACCTCTAGGATAGGAAAAGTCCACGCATGACCAAAGATCATACAAAGCAGCAGAGTCATAGTAATTGCCTGGATAATTAAAACACCATTCACGTCACTTCTGAAAACAACCGTAAGCGTATCTAATTTTCTCTAGATGGCACCCATTAAATTCCATTGAACTTATATCGACCACAGTGGACACATATACAATGGAGTATTGCCTCTCTCATCAATTTACACCCAAGGGGTTGGAATGTCCATACCCCCAAAACTACACATTCAAAGAAACAGGTTTCCTATAAACAACAGAAGCCTTGAGAGTCCAGGTTTGCCACTTAGACTTACACAACAGCGTAACCAAGACGGACGTTACCAATCATTCAACAAAACCAGCTTACTTGGGCCAAAGTCTAATGTCAGCTCCAGTCAAGAAGTCTGGGGTGTGTGTGTGTGTGTGTTTTTTAAAGAGGGCGGGGGGCTGTCACCAAGAGCCTATGGAAAAATATATGGTTTACTCCAGGGGTCTTCAAACTGTCCTAGGCAACCCTGGCATTCCTTCACGAGACAATCAGGGAGGGCAGACAAGTTGCCATGATAAAGCGCTTGTCCTTCACCACTGATTTAGCCTTACAGTGTGAAGCCACAGGAGAATGAGCAGTGTACTCTGTATCGTTCTCTGCTCACATGCAAAGGCAGCCTTTCCACGAGGCAGGGCGATACGGTCGCCTCGGGCATTGGCACTGAGCAGCACCACAGGGGGACAGTAAGCACCGCCCCTTCTGCCCTCATTGGCACACCCACACACAGGTGTGCGCGCGTGCCGTATTGTCTTTGCCTTCAGGGAAGAGAGCTTAGTCTTGCAGTGGCGAGTGTGAATTGTCCCCTCTGCTAAGCAGGGTCTGCCCTGGTTTGCATTTGAATGGGAGACCACATGTGTGAGCCCTGTAAGATATTCCCCTTAGGGATGGGGCCATAGCTCAGTGACAAAGAATCAGGTCCCAGGTTCAATCCAGGTTGGGCTGGGAAAGACTCCTGTCTAAAGCCTTGGACAGCCACTGCCAGTCAGTGCAGACAATATTGAGCTAAAAGGACCAATGGACTAACTCAGTATAAAGCAGCTTTCCATGCCTCAGGCAGCAAAATGTCTTGGACCTCCCTAGGAAGAACAGGTCTGACCACTGCATGAACTCTGTTGTGTATTATGTACATCCCCACTTCACCATACAACAGGGCCCCGTGACACAGGTAGATATTTGTTAACTGATGACCCGACATGGCGAATGCTGAAGTCAGAACACTCAAAAACCCCTTTTTACTGAGAGAGAACAATAGAAATCAGACCGCCCCCCAAAATTCATCATACCTATAGTGTGCCTGTAATGCTTTCCCCTAATCTTCACTGGTTTTAACTTTCAGATCTGAAGCATTAATGGGGTTGGGGAAGCCACAGGGGGAAAAAATATATAACAACATTCATTTGTATGCAAACTCTTCTCGATCAGCCGTGACTTGTCCAGTGGATGTGTTCATTCTTGAACGAAGTGCTTTAATCAGAAGTAAAGGATTCCTGTTGGAAAACAAATAGGACACATTTCCATCATCACCCGTGAGCAGGGCCAGATTAAGACGAGCGGAAGCCCAAAGCTATCTTGAGCTTAAAAGACCCGACAGCATTACCAATTTTTTGTAAAGGTATTATTCTAACAAAAAGGACAATGAAAATAAAAATAATACTAAGGGGAAAAAAGGGGTTACATTTTGAGAATCAAAGAATCTGAACTGGGCTTCTGAGACGCAACCCTCCCCTACAGACACACGTACCTGTTTCCACATTTCTCCTGTCTTTTCAATGACAATGGTCTGGGATTCTTTGATGGGCGATGTCACTTTGTAGTCATCAGACAAGAGGCCGAGGATGGGGTATTGGTTCCTGTACCTGGCAGGTGAGAGGCATTCCTCAAAATTGCTGCTGAAACAATGCATGGGATGCCCCTCCTAAATCCCAATAATTCTAAACTTCAAACAAACAAACAAAAACTCCAGGGAAAGGAAGGAAGGAAGGAAGGAAGGAAGATAGATAGATCTGGGCAGCCCAACTTCGGTTTTTGAATGACAACTCCCATAATCCCCAGCCACAGTGGCCAACAGTCAGGGATGATGGGAGTTGTAGTCTGGCATCTGCAGAAGGGCTCAAGTTGTGCAGTCCTGCCTAGAGCAAGGACATATTGTAAAGACATGGAGCTAGTCAAGGAACCTCAGCTCCAAGCTAGTTCTTGGGCTAGAGAGAGATGTTGCGCAACCATTATCGGAACAGGGTACACAACAACGCAACCAGCCATGCTACCTCCTGCACAATCCCATATATTGTGCAGAATATTAAGATCGAAATCATTTTTATTAAAATCTTTAAATAATTTTATAATGAATAAAGTGGGGGGAGAAGGGAGAAATGTCATTACACCTTAAGGCAAAAGTTACGTCTGAATGAATATGGATACACCAATCTCTGGCCAAATCTACATTTTGGTACTATCCATTAACAAGAGGCAATGTGGTGCTGTCATTCGCGCTGGACTTCAGAGACCCAGGGATGGGGCCCGTAGCTCAGTGGTAGCACATCTGCTTTGCATGCAGAAGGTCCCGGGTTCAATCCCTGGTAGCATCTCCAGGTAGGGCAAAGAAAGACTCCTGCCGGAAACCCTGGAGGGCTGCTGCCGCCAGTCAGTGTCGACAATACTGAGCTAGACAGACCAAGGGTCTGACTCAGTTTCAGGCAGCCTCCTATGTTCCAAATCCCCATTCCGCCATGAATTTCACCGTAGAGTCCTTGGACAGTGATTGAGCCCTTTCCACAACTGGAGAAAGGACTCAAAAGGGGAGAGGGGAGGAAGCTGTCAAAAGCTCACCTCTCCCGCAGACGATCCTCTTGAAGAGTCTGGGCGCAGAGATTGTGCACCCAGACATGCAGCTGCCTCCTCAGGCAGTGGGAGGGTCAGAGGGTTGGGAGCATCTCACCGCCCCCTGAGAAACACTGCTCCCCGGAACACTAGCATGGGGCCTTATTTATTCATTCATTCATTCAACACATTTTTATACTTCCCACAGTCTCCCAAGCCCTGGCTGGCAGACGATCACCAAAATGAGGTTACGCTTGCTCCCTTAACGTCATTTTGTAGGTGGGCTTGTCGCTGGGCAGCGGTTCTCACGCACAAGCAAAGCTGGGCTGGGTTTCCTTAGCCCAGTTCCGCCTGCACATAAGAACACCCTTTATTTTATTTTATTTTATTTTATTTCATATCCCGCTCTTCCTCCAAGGAGCCCAGAGCGGTGTACTACAGACTTAAGTTGCTCTTCACAACAACCCTGTGAAGTAGGTATTCCTCAAGCTAAGCTACCTCACGGGATTGTTGTGAATATATATAAGGGGTGCGGGTGATGGAGTTCTTTGTGGAAAGAGCAAGAGAGGATTTTTTTTTTTTTTTTTTAGAAAATTAAGACGTGAAATGCAAATGACATTCCAGCAACAGGTACAGAACTGCAAGAAAACCTATAAGTTTGGGTAAGCAGTACAATGAATACATACTGGTAGAGCGCCAGACTAAATTTACTCCTGAGTAGTCCTAGTGAAATTAAGTCACCCATGAGAGCAACTCCTGAGTACTCCTACTGAGTTGCTTAGAGGTCATTCTCACGACCGGGCGGGCAGGAAGGCAGCGAGGAAGGCTGCTTAAACTTCCCTTCCCTGCAGACGATTCCCGAGTCCTCGGCTGGGCATACTGACTGCATTGCCCAAACGGTCACCGGCTGCCCCAAGCAGCACCGAGTGGATCCCCACAGAGATGGGCAGGCGCCCCCCAGTGTTATAGCGCCAGCTAAAAGCAGCTGACACACTGCACACGGTCAGGGAAACATGGTTTAGGGAGTGCTTGCTCCCCCAACCGCGTTTAAAAGCTGGGCTCCTTAGTCCAGTCTTGGCTGCTTGTGTAAACAGCCCCTCAGTCTGCACGTTTAACCTACATATATGGAAACAGCCAACGCTCTACATGCGAATATGCCCAGGTGCCCGCTTCTACAGAAGCCAAGCTCAAATTCTGAGAACAGCGGCATTACTTTTTAGTGATGATGGTCTTCGTTATTCCTTGGGATGGACTGATGGCTAGCTTCTCTTGCTTCAACCTGAACAGTTCCTGAGGAAGACAAAAACCAAAGTCTCAGGCTGAAGACAGTAGTAAAAAGCCACCAGTAAAATACCAAACCCTCCGAAGCACGCAGGAAAACATCAAAGTTGGCAGGAGCACAAAGGACTCCTTCACAGTCAGGAAGTGACATTCTCAAGTGCCTCGGGAATCAGAGAGACTTAAGTGAGTTGCATTTCACTTAAGTCTTGCTGATTGAAATGTAGCTGAAGCACACAACTGAGTTTCCCCTGAATTGGGGCCATGTTGTTTTATTATCTGGGTGTGGAGGGGAATGTATATACTAGAGAGAGGGAGGCAGGGTGAACTGAACACAGATAAACAGCACATAAAGAATTCACCTCCAAATGTAAAGGCAAGAGGAAAACAGGAACATAGGCAGCTGCCACATACCGAGTCAGACCCTTGATCCATCTAGCTCAGTATTGGCTACACTGACTGGCAGCGGCTTCTCCAAGGCAAGAGTCTCTCAGCCCTATCTGGAGATGCCAGGGAGGGAACTTGGAATAGTAAAGTTTTGATTTGAGATCTAGAACCACAGTTTTGGAGGGGGCCTGGTCAATAACCAACTCCCATTGCAGGCAGAAATCATCTGCTAAATGTCAGCTGGGGGTGAGGGCTCCATCCTACCCAGCAGCTGCACCCAGCCCTTTAAGGAGGTCGGAGGTCCTCCAATGCAGCGGGAGCCTCTCACAGGATCACAGCCAACGCCTCCCGCCTTGTTTCCCCCAGCACATGATCACAAAACAGAAATGTGCACAGCCCCCGAATCTGGGTAGGATGCTTGAACCAGCCCAGGGGTTCCCAACCTGTGGTATCCAGACATTGCTGAACAACAACTCCCATCATCCTTAGCCACAATCAGTTGTATGATTACTACCCTTGCATTGCTAGACTTTGTGGATATGCTAAACGGACATATGGACCAATAAGATATGGAAAAAACAAAGTACAACGCCACTGAAAAGGATCCTCCAAATCCCATACAGTGACATGGGGACACCCCCATCTCCCCACCTTAAGAAGTGTGAGCCAGAAAAGCGCCACCATTGCCAGGGGAGGGGGAGAAACCCCCCCAGGCAGTATGTGCAAGTCAATTAAAATTCAAATTGATTCAACTCGAAGCTAGTATTCGAGTGATTCGAATAAAATAACCCATTAAAAAGGGCAATTTGATTCGGATTCAATACTAATTTTCAAAATTAAATTCAAATTCAATACAAGAGCTATTGGCATCTCTTTTAAACCATTCAGGCTCCCAGACTGATTAAAAAGGGTGCTAAAACAGTGCCAAATCAATTCAAATTCGATTCCATTGAAATTTTCAGACCAAACTGCAAACCAATTCAAATTTGAAATGAATTTTCGTGCACATCTCTATCAGGCAGATGTGCACAGACAGGGAGCCTTTCTACTGTCACCCACAGGGCTGTGCTACTTACCTCTTCCTGCTGCTTAATGCAAGCCTCTCGCTCCTCCAGCCTCAAAGTCAACTCGTGCAACCTGATCTGGAGATCAGTGTCACTCCCCTCTCTCTTGGAGAAATCCCTCTGGAACTCATGGAGCTGGGTCTAAACAGAATCAGCACAACACATGCTGAGGAGCCTCCAAAAAAAAGCCACTTCCTTATTAACATTTTTGAAAGGAAGACCAAACAATGAAAGCGACTAAGATTGGCCACATAACCTTCTCAGAGGTAGTGCAGCGTAGCGGGTAGGGGACCGAGCTGTGCACCAAAAGGTCCCTGACTGAATTCTCACTTCTGCCAGAAACTCACTCGGTAGCTTTAAGTAAGCCGCAATCTCTCAGCCTCTTTAGCAGTCTGGGTTTTGCAACCTGTCCTACCTCACAGGGTTGTTATGAAAATCACAGTCGCAACAGATGCAAAGCATTTTGAACCATGCAGAGGTCTGAACAGAGGGGCTTCTTGCTAGTACTTTTGGGGATACAGCATGGACCCAAGTCCCTGTTGGGGATGCTACTGCAAAAGAGAACGCCCTTAAAAAATTAATAGAAACTGTTGAGCAGGGGAGTGGAGCGGGGAGAATATAACTGGGACTGCAGCACGGAGAGAACAGGGAGAGGGGTTAGCCCTGTCTCTTTTTGCTGTTTTCCCGACGTTCTCCCCTCCACAAGCCACTATTTGTCCTGAGGGCAAACAGTTGTTTTGGGGTAGGGAGTACTTGCATGTTTACATGATAAACAGGACCTTCTGGGGAAGGTTAAACACCAGCTCTCTCAGTGCTGTGGTCCCAACTGGATTTAACTCAGCCCCACAAAAACTGCTGTTTAAAAACATTCCCAGCAACAGGGATTCCCAGGTAGTGCTGACTACAACTCCCAGAATCCCCAGCCAAAGGCCACTGGGGCTGAGGATGCTGGGAGTTGTAGTCAAAATAATAATAATGGCAATCCCCGTTACAGGGAACACTGATGACGGACCTGCTGATCTCCTGTCTAGTTTGGTTGTATGAACACACGGCAGTGGCAGAGATGTTCCCTGCAGATAGCTAGCCGCAGGGCTCCAGTGAGAAAATAAACATACCCTTAAGATGCTAATCTGTCTGTCTTTATCCTCCCGGAGTTGGTTGATCATCTCCACATAGCGACTGGAAAGTTCATCGGTGGTGGTCTGGAGCAGAGGGTTGGAGGAAGTCTGTGCACACAGAAACACTTATTTAGCTTCCCTTTGGAAACAGAAAATCATACCAGGGACCACAGAAATCAGCGGTGCTGCCAATTACATAAAAATCGTTGATTCTTAGGAATGACATAGGAAGTGCCTTGACACAAATCCATCCTTCCCAGTACTGTCTGCATCAACGAGACAATCTTTTGCTTTGGGTCTTTATGCGAACGATATTTTGTTTTAACGGAAAGTGCTGAGGCTAGAATGAGGATCATCGGTGTACTTGGGAAAGTTATGGAAAGGTGTTCTGCTGCCGAGTGTAGTAAGCCACCAGAGTGATTCCTGGTCTCTGGAGAGACGTTGCCCATACCAGGATAGCTGTTGCCTCCCCTGGAAGGAATGACTGCACAGGCGTTCTGCTAGGCCTCTTTGCTTGGGGACTTCACCACGTCTAGACCAGCGTTCCCTGTAACAGGGAATCCCACATACGGTTGAGTACAATTCCCAGCATTCCCAGCCAAAGACCATTGCAGCTGGGATTGCTGGGAGTTGTAGTCAACAGCATCTGGGGTTCTGTTACAGGGAAGGCTGGTCTAGACCCCTGGCTCGTGAAGTGCAGCTGTTCCAGATCATGAGTTGTGATTGTTTCTAGGGATGCGCACGGAACCAGTTCAGAGGCCCTTTTACGGACCTCCGAACCGGTTCGAAAGTCCGGAGATTCGGCCGATTCTAAAGGGGGAATAGCTTTAAGGACTGGGGAGGGTGCTCTTACACACACACCCCACATTTTCCCCGCAGGTGCTGTGTGCAAAATCAGTCCCACGGGGCAGCAGCGTACCTCCTTGCTGCCCAGTATGTCGTGGATCGGAAGTGCCCGGTGCACGTTCACACGATGTGCACGTTTCCTGATATTCTGTGCTGGCCAGAGCTTGCTTGCGCTCAGTTCTGGGCCCCGCATTCTAAGAAGAATGTGGGCAGGCTGGGAAGCGTTCAGAGGAGGAGAGGGCAGGATTAGACCCAGCGGGTTGGAATTATAAGACAGCAGATTCTGGCTAGACCTGGGAAGGAATTGCTGACTGGAAGAACTCTTTTGTGGAACAGTCTGCCTCACGCAGTGCTGAGCTTTCCTTCACTTAAGGTTTTCAAAGCATCCCTAGACAGCGGTCAGCCCAGGATGCTGCAGCAGTTTCTAAAGTGGTGATTCTTGTATATTTAGCAGGAGGAGAGCGACTGGTCCTATCCAGCCTCAGCACAGCATCCCTCCAATGGCTGATGCTGGTGTCTCTTATGCTCATTTTACCATCTTTTAAAATGTATTTTCCTATATAAACCGCTTTGAGAACTTTGGTTGAAGAGTAGTATATAAATATTTGTTGTAGTAGTTTCTTGAGCTGGGCTGGGGTGGACTAGAAGACCTCCAAGGCCCCTTCCAACTCTAACATTCTACGATTCTTCCCAGCTCTTGCTTGGCACTCATCTTCAGGCCAGCACAGACACCACTTATCACTTCAAAGCATGCTCTATCTTGCTGAGTTATGGACTTTCCCATAAGCTCTACAAGGAAGGAAGGATCCATTAGGGCCGTGCATCAAGACTGCGGCGACGGCAGGAAATACCAGCGTTGCAGCCAGTATCCCCTCTAACAGGGATTCCCAGATCTTACTGACTACAACTCCCATAATTCCCAAGCAAAAGACATTGCAGCTGGGGATTCTGGGAGTTGTAGTCAACATCTGGGAATCCCTGATAGAGGGAACACTGGTTGCAGGTCTCCCGGATGCCACAAAGGCACTGGTGTTCTTTCTACACTTTAGCCCATCTGCAGCAGAATGTGCTGGTGCAATCCGAGCGTTTCAATGTAACGTCAACAAGTCACGCCCTCCGATGGATCTCTGCAAGGAGAGCATTCTAGAAAGGAATCCACACTGGGAACCAATGTAGATCGCTGTAGAAAATCCCAGTTCTGCCATTAATTTGTTTACTATTTAGGTTAAGGTTATGCCCATCGTTAACTGGGCAAAGTCATTTTGTGTTTTGTTTTGTTTTTTTAAGGGGGTTATTTACAGCTTTCCCCCAACACATTCCTGGGTAAAAGTAGTGAAGTTTTACATTCCTGTGTAAAAGCAGTACAGCCACTGTAAGTGGCAACTCTTTATGCAAAACCTGATATCTGTAGGTAATCGGGAAGCGTGACATTCCTGTGCACAAATGAATCCACAAACTCTTCAAAATATATAACAGATACAGTTTTTTTTAATATATTATGCCAGATAACTGCTTATTAATTTGCTTGCAAAAGAGAAGTAAAAGAACAGTTTGGAATTTGTAGGATGTCAACTTTAAACAGGATTCATTTTATTCAATACATATGGTAAATTGGAATTTGGGAAAGATCTGCTTCTCTTGGGCATGATGTCATTTTTGAATTACTGATCTGATTATTGAGTGTTAAAAATCGGCTCTGAACTATAACAGTTAAAATCGGATAACATTCAAAATTTCTTCTAATAATAATTTAAAAAATCAAACCTTTCCCCCAGCATATTTAGGTGTAAAATGTAGTGCATTCTGCTAATTTCAGTGGCAAGATTGTGTATGCAAAATTTGCTATCAGGGAGAATGGCTTTCTGTCACACAAGCACACCCACAAACAAACTCTTCAGAATATATAATGGATATTAAAGCTCTTTGGGTGACCTTGGGCAAGTCACCCTCTCTCAGCTTCTCCTACTTTGCAGGGCTGTTGTGAAACCAAAATAGGAAAACCCTCCTTGGAGAAAGAGCAAGATACCAACATCGAAAGATGAAGGATTTGTTGAGATATGATGATGATGATGATGATGATGATGATGATGATGATGATGCATTTATATCCCGCTCTTCCTCCAAGGACCCCAGAGCAGTATACTACGTACTTAAGTTTCTCCTCACAACAACCCTGTGAAGTAGGTTAGGCTGAGAGAGAAGTGACTGGCCCAGAGTCACCCAGCAAGTCTCATGGCTGAATGGGGATTTGAATTCGGGTCTCCCCGGTCCTAGTCCAGCACTCTAGCCACTACACCACGCTGGCTCCGTGGACAGCAGCAGGAAATGAGATACAACCAGCTCCAGCTCCACACAGCTGGGATAAAGGGGGAGATTCCACATCTGGATTCCAGGCAGGCTAGAAGAATCCTTGGGGAACAGACCCCAAAGGCTCCCCCAGGGAACGGAAGCAAAAGTGGCTGGTACCTGGTGTCTCAGGTTCTGGATCTCTTGTTCCAAGGCCCGCTTGCTGTATTCCAGATCCTTCAGCCGAAACTCCCGTTCTCCATTGTCGTGCCGGAGATTGAGGAGCTGTTCTTCTAGTGAGCGGCATTTCAGAGTATACTCCCTGAGGGCTTGCTGCGAACACACACACACACCATGCAGAGGAAGCAGATTTGACTGACTGTCCCCTCCAGACTATTTGGGAGACTCTTAATTATTTATGGCTGCCCTGCAGAGAATCACAGACGTCTCAGACATCTCAGCACTGGGTTCGGCTGTGCATTTTGCATAGGAACATAGGAAGCTGCCTTATACTGAGTCAGACCCTTCATCCATCTAGCTCAGGATTGTCTACACTGACTGGCAGCAGCTCTCCAGGTTTTCAGGCTGGAGTCTCCCCCAACCTTACTTCAGACCTTCTGCACGCAAACCAGATGCTCTTCCACTGAGCTACAGCCCCATCCCCTAAGGGGAATATCTTATAGCACTTGTCACATCTGGAAAGGAGCATTTCTATTTCCCCCCATAAATACAGGAAACAAGTACGGATACACAACAGAACATTGCGGTATATCCCTGGTGTGCATGTGTTACTTGAGTCCGTGCATAATACAGGTTTTAAGCACCTTTCCCCACCAGAAGCAGAAGGGGATATGACTATCTTAGGAGAGTATTCTTCAAGCTGAGAAACTACCCATTCTTTTCATTCAAGCTCTTGTTCCCCTCTTTGACATGAGCACCATCAGGTCACCAACCTGATTGTCTATTAACTGTCCTCTGAGTCAGTGAACATTCCGCCCCACTGAGTTACACTGGGGCAGTTTTGGTCTTTTTCTTCTGATTTTTTGTGAAGCCAACATATTTTCAGTTTACCCCAAGCCTGCTGGCACCTCCCTCTTACTCTCAGGCACTCCAGTTACGTGTCCATAAGCATCATAACATGCCCCAAGTTTGCTTGGAAGTGGCACGCATGTTACAGAAGCAATTACACGCTGCCCTTTGTTCGACACAGGCAGAAGTTGTCATGAACGAAACACAAGAACGCTTCATCGGAGGTTGCCATTTCACTCACAACTAGCACGCGAACGTACCTGCTGCTGACGATTATTCTCTCGCACCGATGCCAAAAGCGTTTCATACTCTCTTACTTGAGACTCTTTAAAAGCCAGATCTTTCTCAAGCAACACTTTGTTGGTCTCCAGTTTCTGTAGAGGCAAAACGCTTGTTATAAACAGCTCTGCTTTACATTCAGACGGATATACGTTGCTGCAGCGGACATGTGAACCATGAGAAGCTAAAGAGGGTAGCTTCAGACCTCTGTGGGCTTGAGGCAGGGCGCTAAAAGCCACCCCCTTTTTTAAAATGGGGAGGGGGCTCAGGAGGGCAACTTGCTGTCTTGCTGGCACCCCAATGATCTGCTGCTTGAGGCGACCACCTCACCTTGCCTCACGGAAAGACCGCTCTTGCACGGTAACATGTTTAATGCAAGGAATCGAACCAAACCTGAAATTGGCTTCAGAAAGGCTTTATCCAGTGAGCTGGATCCACACCTAAAGTCTTCCAGCTGTCTTGAATTGGAACCAAATTCCTCAGAACAGGAAGTTGTCCAAAGAGAGTTTGGGGCTTGGGAACATAGGAAGCTGCCATATTCTGAGTCAGACCATTGGTCTATCTAGCTCAGTATTATCTCCACAGACTGGCAGCGGTTTTTCCAAAGTTGCAGGCGGGAATCTCTCTCAGCCCTATCTTGGAGAAGCCAGGGAGGGAACTTGAAACCTTCTGCTCTTCACAGAGTGTTTCCATCCCGAGGGGAAACTCTTCCAGTGCTCACACTTCTAGTCTCCCATTCATAGGCAACCAGGGCAGACCCTGCTTAGCTAAGGGGACAAGTCATGCTTGCTCCCAACCAGACCAGCTCTCCTCACTTCTCCAACATGTACCCCGTGGTTTTAAAAGAGGACTGCTGTTTCAGAAACAGCTAGCGCCTGCATTTCAAAGAGAAAAGGTGAATTCTCCCAAGTGAACCTGAAGCAGCGTTAGGGATTCCAGCCTTATGAGTACAAACATGGGACTAGCCAAACCACAGGCCAACCCACACAATTACCTACCCCTAAGTCGTCCTGAAGATGGACCAGTTCCTCTCGAAGGTTGCTGAACGTGGCCAGGACGAGCCTCATAGACTTATCAGCCGTTATTCTCATCTAGGAAAGGAGGGGAGAAGAAGGTGCCTTTCAAATTATTTTGGAATTTATCAGTTCAAAGCCAAACACCACCCAAGATAGATAGAGAGAAGCCTCTTATAAGGGGCTTAGACAAATTCATGGAGGGCAGGGCTATGAATGGCACCTAGACCTGATGGCTGGAGGCTTCCTCCAGGCTCAGAGGCAGGACCCCTGTGAATACCAGCTCCAGGCGAGCAACAGGAAGCTGCCATATACTGAGTCAGACCATTGGTCCATCTAGCTCAGTATTGTCTTCACAGACTGGCAGCGGCTTCTCAGTGGCTTCAACGGCAGGAGAGGAGGCATGCCTTCATCTCCTGGCCATGAGCTTCCCAGAAGGCTCCACTGGTGGGCCACTGGGGGAAACGGGATGCTGGAATCGAGAGGCCATCCTCCTATTCGTATTTCCTAGAAGCAAAGCATTTTCAAAACACAAATCACAGAAGAGCAGCCTACCTGCAAGAGGTAACGGATCTGCTGCTTGGTTGCCTCTGAAAGTCCTTTAGGAATCAAACTCTCAATATCTTCCATCTAATCATTGGTTTAAAAAAGAGAGAGAAAAGACAATTTGCCTTATGTCATTTTCTTTACAAGTGGAGTCTATTAGTTTAAAATCAAAGATTGTAACAAGCACAAGTTATTACAGGGACATTCTTCTCCATTGCTGCCCCGAGGCTTTGGAATGCGCTCCCTAGTGAAATAAGAGCCTCCCCATCTCTGACAGCTTTTAAAAAGTCTTTAAAGACGCATCTGTTCACCTAGGCTTTGAATTAATATTGTTTTAATGGTTTTAATGCTGTTTTAAAATATTGTTTTAAACATTTTCAGATTGTTGTAATGTTTTTACGCTTTTTGTTTTTGTTTTAACTAATGTTTTACTTTCTGTTTTTATGTTGTTGTGAACCACCCAGAGATGTAAGTTTTGGGCGCTATAAAAATATGTTAAATAAATAAATAGGAAACAGAGGGACCAATGGTCTGATTCTACAGAGTCAATTGTGTCTGCACCAACTGGCAGCAGCTCTCCAAAGCTTCAGGAAAGAGTCTCTCCCAGCCCTACCTGCCAGGGACTGAACCTGGGACCTTCTTACATACAAAGAGGATGCTCTACCAATGAGCTTAGGCCCCACACTCTATTTTTTAGGAACATAGGAAGTTGCTTATACTGAGTCAGACCATTGGTCCTTCTAGCTCAGTGTTGTCTACTCTGACCAGCAGCAGCACTCCAAGGTTGCAGGTGGGGGTTCCCCCCCGCCACCAGCCCTACCTGGAGATGCTGCCAGGGCTTGAACCTGGGACCTTCTGCATGCAAAGCTCTTCTGCTCAGCTACGCCCCCCTCAACCATATGAGGAATTGAACAAGCAGAAGTCAGAACTTCTCCTGATGCTTCAGTTTTGCATGCATCAGACAAGGCTATTAGCTGTGAGTTTTACTGGACTGCAGCTGTTGATCACAGACATTTGGAAGTGTTTGCCATACTTACTTGATTGAGTGATTCAATTTCATATCTCCTGAAAGAAGAGCAGAAGGCAACATCAGCTCAGAGCATTCCAAATCATCGAAGCAATCATTAGTTGCAGACACAGCATTATTTGAAAAGCACAGAACATATTTCAGGGTTTGTTTCATTCCCTCTTGTGTGATGCTTCATTTTAAAAAGCAACATCCCCCCGCCCATAGTTGCAAATGCAGAAGAGGACAAAATATGTATATCCATCAAAAAGGGTACACACCCCATGCACTAAAACACACAAAACGGCAATCAAATACGCCTCTTGTGTAAGACCTCCAGAATAATTACATGTATACGATCTAGGAAACTTTCATAATATATTGCAATTAACAAGCTTTCATTGCATGGTTGCAGAATTGGGGAATGCAGTTTCTGGATGCAGAACTCAATCCTACTCTGTGAAAAGAACACAGTTTCTCAGCAAACAGGGATTCAAACTTAGATCTCTGCAAGCAGAATGTGGCTCAACCAGCCCTCCTTCCAGAGACTCTGCAAGACATTCCCCAAATTCCAGGAACGCCACCCATGGAGAAGGAGACACAGTACCTTCCACCTAGTTTTTCAACATGCTGGAGGAGGCAACTGTAGAGGTCGTTGCTCTTGCGGTTCAGCTCAGCAAGGAGCTCACCAAAGTATCGGGAGTCCAGCTGGTCATTTGTTTCCTGAATGCATCTCACCTAACAGGAGACAATCAAGGGCATCGTTAGAACCAGTTCACACGTGCATCATCCCCACAACCTCCCCTGGGTGTGCAAATGGTTTCCTTTTAAAAGTTGGCATGCGCCAATGGGAATGTTTGGTCTACAGTGGTTAATCTGGGAAGACTCATTTACACAGAGCTAATATGCCACAGCCTAGCACTTGGTAGGGTTGCAACGGAGGCTTTGGAAAGGATATTTAGATGCCTGACATGCAAAGGTAAAGTGTGCCGTCAAGTCGATTTCGACTCCTGGTGCTCACAGAGCCCTGTGGTTTTCTTTGGTAGAATACAGGAGGAGTTTCCCATTGCCTCCTCCTGCGCAGTGTGAGAGGATGCCTTTCAGCATCTTCCTATATCGCTGCTGCCCGATATAGTACCAGTGGGGATTCGAACCAGCAACCTTCTGCTTGTTAGTCAAGCATTTCCCCGCTGCGCCACTGCCTCCAAAGCACACCAGCATAGGCTTGACAAAGCCGGCTGCTTCCATGCTGGCTTTCTCCCCAATGCCTATTTGGCCTCCTGGAAGCCCAAGGCACTCCAGTTACAGATCTCCTTCACTGATCACATCATTAGCAGCTAGCTTTCTCCTCCTCCTCTCCCAGGCGCTCCACCTTAGCACGTTTTCGGCATTTTGCTGCTAGAACACTTGCAAAACTGCCAGCCTTTTGCTGGAGGCAAACAAAGGGATCTTGCGATGCAACTCCTAACGCGTCACTGCAGAAACTGGGTGTGGGGACACTCCTGCCTTACCAGGCTGAAAGCTGCGGATTTTGCAACCTTTGCAGATGTTTCAGAAAGTTAAATCTGGAGGGAGGGAGGGAGGGAGGAGGGAGGGAGGGAGGAGCCTTCAGGCATTGTCCAAATGCTCCGCCGTAGCCGTGCACAGTGGGAAGAAGGGGGAGGAAGTCCCGCCTCCGAACCACTCGCAATCACAGATGTGCCCACCATCCTGAGCAGCAGGGCATGTGGGTGATTGATGTGATGGGAGCGGGACTTCCTCCCCCTTCACTCCGCTGTCCACGGCTACAGCGGCGCTTTTGGATAACCCTGAATCAGGCTAGGGGGACTGTGCACACTGAGAGGTCACTCACACCATCAAAAACGGTGTTCTACCCAGGTTTGGGAGCTATGTGTGTTCCCAATTTTCAGCTGTGTGGAAGCAAGGTCAGAGGAAAACCTGGGTAGAAGTGATTGAGGCTACTCATGCGAGCATGCAGAACCGGGCTAAGGGGATTGGGCCCGATCATGGCAGCAAACCCGCCACCCTCTTAAATGAGGTTAAGGCAGCGAGCGCTCCCTTGCCCTCGTTTTTGTCATCGTGTGTATTTCTCTGGGCAACCCACGTGCGGGAAGGAAGGCTGGGCTTCCAACGCTTCCTCTTGCCTTGTGAAGCCAAGCATGCATCTCTCTGGATTTGGACACACGGTCTTCACAGCACAGGTAACCTCTTTCCCGCCCTCTTTCCCCTTGCAAGAATTCCTCCTAGCAGATCCCAGGTACAGATTCCACCTCCGTTGGCCTTTGGAGAATGTAGAGGGCAGGTCAACAAACCTGGCCAGAGGTATTTGCTGTGCAAACATGTTGCTCATGTTAGCCACTGTTGAAATGCCTCCATTTCTTGGAGAAGGAAAAGGGCTCAACTTTAGGAAAGTTTTTGCAAGAGTGAGAGAGAGGCTCCAAACATCCAATATTGATTGACTGGTTGTGGTTGACCGCCTTTCATCCTAAGACCCCAGGGCTGTTAACAATTATTTTATTTGTCATATTTATTTTTACATTTACATCCCGCTCTTCTCCCAAGGAGCCCGGAGTTGTGTACATGTATACATTAATTATTATTATTTCTTGTTTACACAGTCAGACAGGTGTTATTGACTGGTTTGTTTTATCCAGACATCGAGTCCTTCCCAAGGACCTGAGATGGCTGAATTTTATCATCAATGTTGTTGCTGCTGTTATAGATATCGTCACAGAATATAGGCTGATCCCAGTAAAGCTGCTTTTTGTAATTGGCTGATGGTGATTTCTGTGGCCCCTATGGTGTTGAGGTGCTCTTCAAGGTCTTTTGGAACTGCACCCAGGGCGCCAATGACCACTGGGATTATTTGGGTCTTTTTCTGCCACAGCCTTTCAATTTCAATTTGTAGATCTTTGTATTTGGTGATTTTTTCTATTTCTTTTTCTTCTATTCTGCTATCCCCTGGTATTGCTATGTCGATTATTTTGACTTGTTTTTCTTTATTATTATTATTTCTTGTTTACACAGTCAGACAGGTGTTGTTGTTGTTGTTGTTATTACTACAACATTTATATCCCGCTCTTCCTCCAAGGAGCCCAGTGCAGTGTACTACATACTTGAGTTTCTCTTTCACAACAACCCTGTGAAGTAGGTTAGGCTGAGAGAGAAGTGACTGGCCCAGAGTCACCCAGCTAGTTTCAGGTTGAATGGAGATTTGAATGAATGGGGATTTGAACTGGGGCCTTCCTGGTTCTAGCCCAGCACTCTAACCACTATGCCATGCTGGCTAAATAATCTAATGAAAAACAACAAATCCCACTAAAAATGCCAAAGGGCAAGGGACAGCCCAGTCAGCTTCCACAATGCTGCAACCTCATGCATACATAGCAAGAGGCCTTATACTGAGTCCGACCCTTGGTCCACCTAGCTCAGCCTTGTCTACTCTGACTGGCAGCAGCAACCCAGGGCTCCCAAAAGTTATTTCCCAGCCCTACTTGGAGATGCTGCCAGGAATCAAACCTGGGACCTTCTCCGTGCAAAGCAAATGCTCTTCCACTGAGTTACAGCCCTAACCTTCGGGCTTTTTTCCAGGTCACCCAACAACGTTTGCAAATCCAAGACAGAAACCAAAAAAACTCCTTGGAAATAGAAAACATAAGGAATAGAAGATGTGCCTACTGGTTCACAAGTCTGAATGGTGACTTTCTTCACGTTTCCTTTGCCGACGTCATTGACGCAGATTGGAGTGATGTCACAGGGGCTGCCTGTCTGGGTTTGCTGGCACTGTTGGACCACTTGAACTTGATCCACGGACGGGATGACTTGGCACTGGTCAGGCTGAGCATGCTGGAGGGAAAACTGATACTGCTTCTCCTAGAGAAAATGGAATTCGTTAGGAGCCAGCTATTCACACTCAAGTCCTTCACAGTAGCGGGAACATAGAAAGCTGCAGCTTTATACTAAATCAAGCCCTTATTCCATCTATCTCAGTATCATCTACACTGACTGGCAGCATCTGTCCAAGGTTTCAGGCAGGAGTCTTTCCCAGCCCTACCTGGAGATGCTGCCAGGGAGTGAACCTGGGACCTTCTGCATGCAAAAGCAGACGCTCTTCCACTAAGCCATGGCCCCATCCTTAGGAACATAGGAAGCTTCCTTATACCAAGTCAGACCATTGGTCCATCTTGCTCAGTATGGTCTGCATTGACTGGCAGCAGCTTCTCCAAGATTACAGGCAGGAATCTCTCTCAGCACTGGGACCTTCTGCATGCAAGTAGGCAAATGCTCTTCCCAGAGTGGCTCCACCCCCTAACAGGAATATCTCACAGCACTCAAATGTAGACTCCCATTCAAATGCAAACCAGGGTGGACCCTTCTTAACAAAGGGGACAATTCATGCTTGCTACCACAAGACCAGCTCTCCTCCCATCCATAGATTTACCTATTGCATGAATTGCAATACACAACAGAATAAAGTTAATATCTTTAAAGAAGAGCCCTCACATGCTATTTTATTTTAAATATTTGCCCTGTTGTTGTTTTTTTAAGATTGTGAGCCCTTCTGGGTCAGGGAGCCATCATTTTCCTTCTTCCATGTAAACCACATTTGTTAAATAGTGATATATAAATATTCTTAGTAATAATTTATATTAAAGCAGCTCATAAAACTACAAAATCATTACAAACATTAAGAGCCTAATTTAAAAATCAAAATATAAGTAGCAGTGAGAATTTAATGGGAAGACAGCTGTTCAAATAAAATATACAAATAAAACAGTGTTTGCCTGGTGCATTAAAAAAACAACATGGGTGCCAGCCACACCTGTGAAGAGCGTTCCAAAGATGGGGAGTCAACCAAGGAAAAGTCCTTGCCCCAGGACCCACCCTCCTAATCCCCACCAATTATTTCAAATATCTCCTCCCATTCTTCAAATACGGGCGTATCTCCAGTTGCTCCACATCTGATGCAGAGGACACATCTACACTACAGCTTTAACCCAGTTTGCAAGTCATCTGAAATCAGTTTGCACATCCCGGACTCCTCTAAAGAGCTTTGCGAATAGGAATTTGGGATGGAGAATTTTTCATTTGAAGAGCTCGGGTCCAGCCGTCTCGGGATCAGTGTTCACTCTCATTTTTCTTCGTCTCCGTGCCAAATGAGTTTTGTTCTGGGCGGCCGTGTCAAGGCAGTGTGTGGACATATGTGCATTCAGAATGGGGTTTTCCTGATTTAACCTCAGCAGGATCTAAAATTGAGCGGACACAAAGAAAACCTGTGCGCACCGCGCATGCGCACATCACAGATGTGCACACCTCAGAGGGAACACTGCTCAGGATTCCTTAGCTGCAAGCAACAATGCATAACCCAGTTTGAAAATGGTTTAGAACTGGAGTAAAGACATGCCCTTAGGGCTGAAGCCCGCTTCAGTAGAGTGTAAATTGGCCTGTTTGGCTGAATCTTTCTCCTCCTGTCTGTTCTGGAGCCTCATCAAGTGCTGTCTTTGTGTCCGGAGGTGGAAACTCGGAGGGGAGGGGAGGGGAGGGGAGGGGAGGGGAGGGGGAGGAAGTTCATGGGGGGGATTCACACATGCTAAATTTAGCCCCATTCTTCTTCTTAATTTCTTGATTTAGCACCCGAATCAACCCAAGGATTGGAGACAATTGCTTTTGAAATGTTCTTGTTTTTAAACAAATCAAAAAGGGCCCAGTTGCATGTGATGTTAAAATGCATCACTGGCCCTGATATGCTTCAATTTTCTTTAGTAAATACTGCTACTATGAATTTTTATATATTCAACAAAAAGCCCTCAAAGCGGTTCGCATGGAAAAAGAAAGTCGCTGGTTCCCTGTCTCCAAAGGGTTCACAATCTAAAAAGCAAATAAAAGGGAGAAACTAGCAACAGCCACTGGAGGGATGCTGTGCTGGGGATGGAGAGAGACAGTTGCTCTCCCTCTGCTAAATTACAAGAGAATCACCATCAAATACAAGAGAATCAGGTGCTCAGTTAGCAGGAATCAGCAGGAGGGTCAACCCCACATGGATTGGCACTATGGAGGGGGTGGCGTGGTTACAATCCCCAATCTGGATATGGCCACACTACAGTGGCTAGTTGCCAAGTGGGGTGGGTGGGGGAGATCTCCGTGGGCCAATAAAACCCGGACAGTGTGTGTGGCGAGGAAAGGGTTAAAGCCCCCCAACCATCCATTAAATGTCATGTGCGATTTGGCCAAACATCAAGGAGAAAAAGAAGACACTTACCTGATCTGGGTTTAGCAGCTCATATTTTCTGATGGTCTTTTCATAGATCACATTATTTCCTCCTCGGAGCAGTGGAGACAGAGGCTCCTGCAAGCAGAAAACAACCATTACACATTTGAATAACACAGGTATGCTGAGCAGCAGCCATGAAAAAGCAAGGGAGTCATGGCAATTTGAGGTCCAGGAGGAGACGCTGGGTCAGCCCGTTCCGGCAGGCACTGAAAACGGCTGAAAGCAAATTCAACAGGATTTGAACAGACCTGCTGGGCAGCTTGAAAGGCGTCTTTTATCCTGTAATAATAGCATGCCAGCTTGCAAATCTCAGATATCAACCCGCAGCTGACTCAATCCACCTGATAGAAAAGATGAATGGAAGTCACAGGTGGTTCCAACAGCAAAGCAAGTTTTCCTACCTGTTCAGAATTCTCTACAATGATCCTCCGGACAGAGCCTTGAGAATAAGGAGTCAATTTCATGGAGGGAGATGGCACTTCCTGTAGGAAAAACAAAGCAGATGAACAGTTAATTACAACAGTGCAATAAAAACGGAATTACTTATTGATTGGAACTTAGCATGCATTTCCTTGGCATCAAGTCCGAGTCCTGTTGATTTTAACAGACATTCCTTCCCAGTCTGGGATCTGGAAATCCAGATCTGATCTGGGGTCTGGAAATCCAGGCCTAAGTGGACTCACACGCCCCTATTATTTAAATAGGGCATTTGGAGTAGTAAACTGCTGGATCCATAACACTAACCCCTTGTGACAAGAAAGTCTTAAATCACTTATAGCACCTGAGCCATCTGGGGCGACAAATGCTTATTGTGATTTTTGACAGTCACAAATCACAATGAAAAATCCCTATGGCAGGGGCATAGGGACTATGGAGCAAGGGGAGACAATTGTCCCCTGGCCGCCAGGTCCAGGGGGGCGCCAAGGCTCCTGCTGACTCTCAGCCAGGGCGCCCCCTTGCCCTTTCCAGCACCCAGATGGAAACCAGAGTGCTGATTGGCTGGGAGCACAAGACACGCCCCTGTCCTCTCCAGACAGTGTTCCATGGAAACGTTGGCTGTGCTTGGGGGTGGGGGAAGCCCAGCCAGCCAATGTTTCAATGAAACACTGACTGGAGAGGGATGAGAGAGGGTCTGAATGGACCCTCTCCCACGTATTGGCGCCGCCCCTGCATCTGACATCAGATGTGAGGAGGCGGGGCCAATGCCAAGAACAGGGCCCATCAGCTGTGACAAAGCGTCCCTTCCCCAGTCAAAATAAATGGGAAATCGCTGACTGGGAGCTCCTTTCCCTGGGGCCCCTTTCATGGGATTCAGCTCTGTCATCTCGTGGTTCTCCCCCCACCCCACCCTGCAAAAAAAGGTGGGGAAATGGGACTCCACCCCAAGTCACATGACTCTGGCTTGCCCCAACAAATCTTCCGCTTACGTTGGGAATGCAGTTCTCCCACTTGTGGTTGTATTAACAGTTTTTCATCACTTTCCATGAGTAGGCAAATGTGGAGAGGAAACATAAAAGTGATCTCTCCCACTAAGGGATGGGGCTGGAGCTCAGCGGTAGAGCACCAGCTTTGTATGCAGAAAGTCCCAGGTCCAATCCCTGGCAGCATCTCCAGGTAGGGCTGGTAAAAACTCCTGTCTGAAACCTTGGAGAGCTGCTGCCAGCCAGAGTAGACAATACTGAGTGAGACTGACCATGTACTGACTCAGTAACTGGCTGCTTCCCATCTTCCTAACTGAGTTGAGATTTGAACTGAGCTAGATGGACCAGTGGTCTGACGTGGTATAAGGCAGCTTCTTATGTTCCTCCTTTAGGGGATGGGGCCACAGGTCAGTGAGAGGACATCTGCTTTGCATGCAGGAGGTCCCAGGTTCAATTCCCTGACTGCGTCTCCAAGTAGGGCTGGGAAAACTCCTGCCTGAAATCTTGGAGAGCCTGGATGGACTAGGTATAAGGCAGCTTCCTATGTTCCTATGCGTAAGAACTTTTAACTATATAAGTGAAGCAAAAATAGCAACCACATGGGGACTCAGTACAGATCACAACTGCAGTCTGCAGGTAAGGATGGTTAACGCTACTTTGATGCCATTTTCTTGCTGAAAATCTTCCTCAAAGCTCTTGTGGGTTGCCATTAACCTTTGCAGCAAATGGCATCTTCAGGGACCCATAGCAGCTGAAGGGACCCTGAGCCATTTTGAAACCACCCTGAGCCATTTTGGAAGGGCAGTATAAAAATCAAATAAATCAATAATAATAAATAAATTGTCCACAGGAAAATATCACACAAGCCACCTAATGGCACAGCAGGAAAGTAACTTGCCTAGGGAGCAAGAGGTTGCTGGTTCGAATCCCTGCTGGTATGTTTCCCAGAATATGGGAAACACCTATATCAGGCAGCAGCGATACAGGAAGATGCTGAAAGGCATCATCTCATACTGCGCAGAAGGAGGCAATGGGGAACCCTTCCAGTATGCTACCAAAGACAGCTCTGTGGTCGCCAGGAGTTGATACCAACTCGACGGCACAACTTTACCTTTAAAGTGTTAACAACCCTTCCATCTCCATGGGCTTGACTGGGGGCTCTTTTAAAACATATGTCCTAAATGAGACGACACATTTAACATTTCATCTCTGCAGCCGTAAATCTGAGTGCTCATTGGCTGTCGGGAGATGGCATCGATTTTACAGAGGAAGACAGCCAAATAGAAGGCAGAGATCCCAGAAACCAGATCCAGAAAATACCGAGCGCTATGAACAGGGGCAGCCCTTCCATGAGGCAAGGTGAGGCAATGACCTCAGGCGGCAGGTGATTCAGGAGCTAGCAGGAAGCCCGACCACCACTGCCACCTGAGCAGCAATTCAGGACCAATCTGACCCTTGATGGCGTTGCGAGGAGCGCCTCTCCTCAACCTCCTTGTAAAGCTTGCAAGAAGCACGAAGGGAAGAGAGGAGGTTGCTGGTGACCTCCCCTCCTCATATGAACTTTCAAACCTTTTAAGGGTTGGTTTTGAAAGCCGTGTGGCAAGGCAACATTTTGCTCCTTGCCTGCACTGTAGGGATGTACACATAACTGGTTTGTCCAGTTTGGTTCGAGTCCAAACTGGACACTAACCGGACCGGTCATGTTCGGTTTTGGCCCCCACAAACAAGGTGTGCGGCAGCCTCAAAAATGGTCACCGCGCACTTACAGAGGGTCGAAACGGCCCCGAAACGGGTCAAATTGGCCCACAGACCAAGGGGAGGCCAGTGTGGAGGAGAAACTGCCAGAGACCCCCCTGCAGCCACAACAGCACCCCCCACCCCAAGGCCCTTGGCACCCCTGAGCAACCCGGACCCCGTTTGGCTTGAAATCAAGCCCTCGAACCGAGCTGACCTGAGCTCAAGCCGGCTTGAACATCCCTACTGCGCTGCTGCAATACCCCGTCTTGTGTCCACTGCAGATGAAGCACAAGCTTGGCTTCCATCTCTCCCACCAAAACCAGTCCAACTTAGAAGTCCTTACACACTGGCTGGATCTTGCTCACGGTTGTGTTTCATGCCCCCAATCTATTCCTTTAGAACGTCTTTTAAAAACAAGCAAGATCTCTGTTTTGGCTACATATACATTGGGATGGATGGAACATTCCTAACCGCCATTTCAAAGTAGGTCAACGGCTCTCACGCTTTGAACTCTCTTGACTGTGCGGAAAGCCTGGAGCTATCACCCAGGCGGCCTCCTCTAACGGATGAGTCAAATAGCAAATACCCAGCAGGAAAGTCTCTAACTCGGTGCCAATTGTTATTAATTAGGAAACCACAACAATGAGATGGGCTGGCCACAGTGATACACAAATGTCTCTTCCTCTCCTTTGCTCGGTTCAGATGCTAAACCTTTGTGTGGGTGGGAATAATCCAGACAGAGGACGCCGCTGCAAGAGGTGTGGCTCCGAAACAATCAGAGGGATTTTAAATCTCTGGCCCCATCTTCATATAGAAGCAGAAGAGGGTTGCTTTTTAATTAAAAGAAGCCAAATTCAAGCTAGTGGGAGTGTGGGAGAATTCCCTTCCCTTCCAGCACAAGGAAGGAAGGAAGAGTGGAGGGAGGGAAGGGTGGAAGGGTGGACGGAAGGAAGGATGGAGGGGTGGAGAATGGAGGGAAGGGAGGGTGGAGGGTAGAGGGAAGGGAGGGTGGAGGGTGGAGGGTGGAGGGAGGGCAGGGTGGAGGGCAGGGTGGAGGGCAGGGAGGAGGGAGGGCAGGGAGGGCGGGGTGGAGGGAAGGGTGGAGGGGTGGAGGGAGGGCAGGATGGAGGGAGGGAAGGGTGGAAGGAATCTGGAAAGCCACTGCCCAGAGCATGGTCTAAGGCAGGCCTGCTCAACTTTGCCCCCCCCAGCTGTTTTTGGACTACAACTCCCATAACCCCAGCCACAGTGGCCAATAGCCAGGGATCAGTGTTCCCTCTAACAGGGATTCCCAGATGTTGTTGACTACAACTCCCAGAATCCCCAAGCAAAGGCTATTGCAGCTGTTAGAGGGAACACTGCCAGGGATTATGGGAGTTGTCAGCCAACATCTGCAGGAGGGCCGAAGTTGAGTAGCCTTGGTCTAAGGGCACACAATACAACCACCTTGCCGAAGCTAAGCAGGTCTTGGTGTGGTAAGCGCCTGGATGGGAGGTCCATGTATGTTACCTTTGGGGGTGGGGATGGAGCTTGCTGGGATGGAGCTTCTGGGATGGAAAGCCAGTCTTGTGGTAGTGGACAAGAACTGTCCCCTTTGTTAAGCAGGGGTTGCTCTGGTTTGCCTTTGGATGCGTGACTACATGCGGGCACCGTAAGATATTCCCTTTCGAGCAAGGTTACTCATCGGGGAGCCCCCACTGCTGTCTTTGGATTACAGCTACTAGCATCCCCACCACAGTGGCCAATAGCCAGGGATGATGAGAGATGTAGGCCAACAACTGTAGGAGGGCCAAAGTTGAGTAGCCCGGCTTTAAGAGATGGAGATCCGTATCTCAGTGGAAGAGCATCTGCTTTGCATGCAGAAGGTCCCAGGTTCACTCTCTGGCAGCATCTCCAGGTAGGGCAGAGAGAGACTCCTGCCTGAAACCTTGGAGGGATGCTGCCAGTCAGTGTAGACAATACAGAACTAGATGGATCAAGGGTCTGACAAGGTATATAAAAGTGTCCTATGTTTCTATCAGAAAAGGCAGGAGATCTCCAACAGGGCGTTTTCAAATGGGCAACCAGACACAAAATGTGCAAGCTCACATTCATTGCCAGGAATGGAAGAAGACATTAAAGTGGAATCAAGCCTAATCTGCAGAGATTTAAAATATGACGGGTTCTAAATCCCATGCACTCAAAAGGCCTGCGGGATCTTGCACTTAACCAGGATGCTGGTGGTGGTTGTTGTTGTTGTTATTATTAATTCTATTTCTATACTGCCCTTCCCAAAATGGCTCAGGGTGGTTTACACAGAGAAATAATACTTTCAAAATGCAAGGGTTTGGGGCTTGCCAAATGTAAAAAAATTAAATTAAATTAAAAAGTGCAGTTCTGAAAAAGCACTTGTGCCATTCAGAAATCCAAGGCATGCAAAAGTTGCATCGTGTTCGACGATGTCAAAACTGACGAATAAGGAAAATAAACAGAGTCGGCCAGGCTCTTCTAGAACCCAGATGATACTATTTCTAAAGAGCCTTCACTAATCTATGCTAATAGCACTCTTCTTCGCAGCCTTCAGAAGAGACTCCTAAACTTGCTTCAACCGCACCTGACAGCCTGAAGGGCCTGAGAAATGCATAGATCTGGCTTCTAAGCCACCCAGCTTAGGTGGAACAAAGCTGCAAAATTATTGGATCGGCCGCCTACCAGCCCACAAGCTCATATTGGTTGCCGGGAATGAAAGAAGACATGAAAGTGGAATCAAGCCTAATCTGCAGAGATTTATAATACGACGGGTTCTAAATGCCATGCACTCAGAAGGCCTGCGGGATCTTGCGCCTAACCAGGATGAGGGTTCGCTTTCAAAGTGCGGGGCTTTGGGGCTTGCCAGACACGATTCCAGTTAGAAAAGACATCCTTCACAGGTAGGGACAACATCTCACCCACCCTCGGTTTCACCACCCACAGTTTCACCAGCACGTATTTAAAGAGGTTGTTGGCGGGCATTGCACTGAAAACTAGAAGCCTGCCCTAGAGCCCTCAGTGATGGATAATTACAGGCCAGTCTCCAACCTCCCTTGGGTGGGCAAGAGAATTGAGAGGGTGGTGGCTGATCAACTCCAGGCAGTTCTGGAAGATACTGATTATCCAGATCCATTTCAAACTGGCTTTAGAACAGGCTGCGGGGTGGAGACAGTCTGGGTCAGCCTGATGGATGATCTCAGCCAGGGAATGGACAGAGGGAGTGTGACTCTGTTTTGGTTCTTTTAGACCTTTCTGCGGTATTCTAGACTATCGGCTAGGGTATCCTTCTGGATGGTCTGGGGGATTTGGGAATAGATGGCACTTATTATTAGAGAGCCAGCGTGGTGTAGTGGTTAGAGTGCTGGACTAGGACCGGGAAGACCCGAGTTCAAATCCCCATTCAGCCATGAGACTTGCTGGGTGACTCTGGGCCAGTCACTTCTCTCTCAGCCTAACCTACTTCACAGGGTTGTTGTGAAGAGAAACTCAAGTATGTAGCACGTATTTAAAGGGCTCCTTGGAGGAAGAGTGGGATATAAATGTAAAATAATAATAATAATTATTATTATTATTTCTTGTTTACACAGTCAGACAGGTGTTATTGACTGGTTTGTTTTATCCAGACATCAAGTCCTTCCCAAGGACCTGGGATGGCTGAATTTTATCATCAATACTGTTGGTTATTATAGATATCGTCGCAAAATATAGGCTGTTCCTAGTAAAGCTGCTTTTTGTAATTGGCTGATGGTGATTTCTGTGGCCCCTATGGTGTTGAGGTGCTCTTCAAGGTCTTTTGGAACTGCATCCAGGGCGCCAATTAACACTGGGATTATTTTGGTCTTTTTCTGCCACAGCCTTTCAATTTCAATTTGTAGATCTTTGTATTTGGTGATTTTTTCTATTTCTTTTTCTTCTATTCTGCTATCCCCTGGTATTGCTATGTCGATTATTTTGACTTGTTTTTCTTTCTTCTCGACTACAGTTATATCTGGTGTATTGTGTGGCAGACGTTTGTCTGTTTGTAGTCGGAAGTCCCATAATATTTTTGCATCTTCATTTTCTACCACTTTTTCAGTTTTATGGTCCCACCAATTCTTGGCTACAGGTAGCTTGTATTTTTTGCAGATGTTCCAGTGTATCATCCCTGCTACCTTGTCATCCCTTTGTTTGTAGTCAGTCTGTGCGATCTTTTTACAACAGCTGATTAGGTGGTCCACTGTTTCATCTGCTTCTTTACAAAGGCGGCACTTGCTGTTTGTTGTGGATTTTTCGACTTTTGCTCTTATTGCATTTGTTCTTAGTGCCTGTTCTTGCGCAGCCAGTATTAAACCCTGTTTCTTTCTTCAAGTTGCCATTCTTAAGCCATTGCCAGGTCTTGGTGATGTCTGATTTTCCACTTATATTGTGCAAATATTGACCATGCAGGGGCTTATTTCTCCATTTTTCTGCTCGGTTCTTGACTTGTTCTTTCTTGTAGGCCTGCTTTCTTTCATTGGTGTTGAATAGTTTTGTGTTATTGACAATTTTAAGTGCATCTTCTTCACTGTCCTTGATATATTCTTCAAGGCCTCTTTTCTCCTCCTCTACTGTTTGATGGACTTGCAACATTCCTCTTCCACCTGAGCTGCAAGCGAGGTAGAGCCTATCTACATCACTGCGGGTGTGCAGAGCATGACTGATGGTCATGATTTTCCTGGTCTTACGATCTAGCATCTCTAGCTCTGCCTGGGTCCAGTCTATTATTCCTGCAGTGTATCTGATAACAGGTATAGCCCAGGTGTGCGATGTAACTTCAGTGTGTGCGATGTTATCAGCCTGGAGAATGCCCAAGTATTTGTAATGTTCTTTCTCTTCCAGGTTCTTGATCTTGCTTCCATTGGGCAGTTCTATTCCTTCTGTTTTTCTTATTTTCCCTCTGTTCATTATTAATGCAGCACACTTGTCTAGTCCAAACTCCATTGCTATATCGCTACTGAATATACGGACAGTGTTTAGCAGTGATTCGATTTCTGACTGGGACTTTCCATACAACTTCAGATCGTCCATGTACAGCAGATGGTTGATTTTACTTGATGTTTTAGATGTTTGGCATCCGAGGCCTGTTTTGTTGAGTATTTGTGAAAGTGGGTTCATGGCGATTACAAGCAATAGAGGGGATAGTGAGTCCCCTTGGAAAATGCCTCTTCTAATGCTAATCTGTCCAAGTGTCTCACCATTGATTGTTAACTGTGTACTCCACATGCTCATTGCTTTTTAAATAAATATCTGAATGTTTTTGCTGACACCAGTTGTTTCTAAACATTTTAGTATCCATGTGTGAGGCAATGAATCGAAGGCTTTCTTGTAGTCAATCCATGCAACACTTAGATTGGTTTTTCTTCTCTTGCACTTTTCTAAAATCATTTTGTCAATCAGCAGCTGGTGTTTTGTGCCTCTGGTGTTCGGGCAATTTCCTTTCTGTTCAACTGGAAGCTGTCTGTTAGTTAATAAGTGTTGCATCACTTCATCTGCTATTATTCCAGTTAATAATCTGAACATGGTTGGCAGGCAGGTTATCGGTCTATAATTACTTGGAACTGCACCTTTTGCTGGGTCTTTCATTATGAGATGAGTTTTCCCAGTTGTTAGCCTTTGTTCAACATCACCGCCTTGCAAAATGTGATTGAACTGTTTTGATAGTTGTTTATGAAGGCTTGTTAGTTGTTTAAGCCAAAAGCCATGCAGTTCATCGTCGCCTGGCACAGTCCAATTTTTAATTTTCTTTGCTCTTTCACTTATTAATTCTGGTGTTATTATTAGATCTTGCATTTGTTGGTTACATTTTTTGACCTCTTTCATCCAGCCTGCTTTTTTATTATAATCTATTGGATTGTCCCATAATTTCCCCCAGAATTGCACTGTTTCTTCTTTATTTGGTGTTTCTACGTTTCTTGCAGTTTCTCCTTCTATACTTTGGTAGAAACGTCTCTGATTCGACTGGAATTGGAGATTCTGCCTGTGTTGTGTAATTCTGGCTTCATATCTGCTAATATTCTTTGACACTGCTGTTATTTGCTGCTTTATTATTTCCAGGACTTCTCTAATTTTCCTTGAATCTAGGTGGCATTTTTGGATCAGATACTGTTTGGTGTTTTCATTCTTCAGCTTCTTGTCTTTCATATCTTTCAATTTACTAGCATCTGATCTAAGCCTGGCAATTTTATTTTCTAATCAAATCTTCCATTTAGGTGATGTACTGCTTTCTTTTTTTACAGGTCCACTGATCTTATATCCGAGCTCTTGTGTTGTTATTGTTGCTGCACTGTACATTAGTTGGTTTGTTTCTTGCAAATTGTTGGCTGTTATTTCTGCAAGTGCAGCATTGACATCTTTTAATGCCTGAGCAAGTTGTTTTTTGGCAACTGTTTTTAGAGCTGGAAGTCGAACTCTGGTGGTTGTTTGGTTCATGTGCTCAGTTATTTTTTGCTTTAGTTCTTGTTGCTTTTCTGTTAAATGGCATTTGGGTTTTTGAGGTGAAGGCAAAGGGGCGGTTGCCTGGTTTTGATTTTGAAACAGTTCAGCAACAGTGGCATCCTCGATTTCTGACACCTCCTCCACCTGCGCCTGAGCAACTTCTTCAGTTGGTGGTAATTCTTCTTCCATATCTTGAGCCTGTGTTGCTCTTTGCAGTTCTTCCAGCTCAACTCCTGTGAATACTTTATTTCTTATTATGAATCTTCTCTGGTCTGCTAGCCTTTGTTCTGTTATTTCTGTATCTGGATGCTTCTCTTTCCAAATTTGGTACATTCTTTTTAAATAACCTCTTCTAGTTGGACTAGACTTGTAATAGCAGATCATTATTTCCTTGTTGGCATTTTTTGTATATTTTTTTCGGTTAAGCGACATTTCTTCCAGTAACTTTGCTGTCTTCAGCCCTGGTTGCTCAACTGAAGATCCTGAGTCCTGTTGCCCACTTGCCACCAGATGTCCAGGGACTATAGCACCTGGCACGGTCCTTGTTGACCCGGGAGACGACCGATCCGGTATAGATTTATTAAAGTTACGTCTCACCATATTGTTGATGGGAGAGGCACTCTTTGTCTGGCTCCTCTGGTGTGACCTGTCCAGTATGGTTGGACCTCTGGCATAGCTCTCACCTTCCTCAGAGCACACAAGCCCCACAACCACACCAAGGTAGTGCCTCACTGGGGGTTGTTATTATTATTATTATTTGCAGTGCTTCCGTTCCTATCTCTCGGGTAGATTCCAGATGGTGTGGCTTAGAGACAGTTGATCTCTGAAACAAGAGCTATTGTATTGTATCCCTCAAGGCTCCATCCTATCTCCGATGCTTTTTAACATCTACATGAAACCGCTGGGTGAGATCATCAGGAGATTTGGAGCAGGGTGTTATCAATATGTTGATGACACCCAAATCTATTTCTCCATGACATCATCATCAGGAAATGGCATAACCCCCCTAAATGCCTGCCTACAGGCAGTAATGGACTGGATGAGGGATAATAAATTGAAGCTGAATACAAACAAGATGGAGGTACTCAGGTTTGTTTGTTTGTGTTTGTTTGTTTGTTTATTGAATTTCTATAGTGCCTAGTACAGAAATCTCTAGGCAGTGTACAGTTGAGGGGTCATACTTGAGGGGTCATACTTCATGGCAGCATCTCCAGGCAGGGCTGAGAGAGACTCTTGCCTGAAACCTTGGAGAGCGGCTGCCAGTCAGAGGAGACAATACCGAGCTGGATGGACCAAGGGTCTGACTCAGTAAAAGGTACCTTCCTATTTTCCTAAGACGTTGGGTAAGTTTGGACCAAACAAGAAGCAGTGGGGAGAGCCACTGGCTGACATTCAGACCAAGTTATTGAATAGTACTACTTGGGAGTTACTCTGAAGGACTACTTGATTTCAATAGGACTACTCAGGAGAAATTTTGTCTGGCTGGCAGCCACTCTTTTTTTATTTTTGCATGGCTGCCTCATTCGCGTCTACACTGGGAGGTTGGGGTCTGATTTTTTCAACAAAAGGAACGAACAGGAGAGGAGAGCTGGAGCCCCCCCTCCCCCAATTACCTTCCCAGGTTCTGTCACTTCAGCTAACTTTCACTCAAATGCCTAGTGAATGCAGCAAGGTAGGAGAGCTGGTCTTGTGGCAGCAAGCAGGACTTGCCCCCAGTCAGTGTAGACAATACCGTGTTAGATGAACAAAGGGTCGTGTTCAGTATAGTAGTATTCAGTAGCTTTCTGTGGTCCTACAGAGATCATTTGAATATGGAATCTCCTGTTTGATTTCTGAAGTGACACAGTCCAAGGAGGGTAGAAGTTTGTGATTTATCTAGACAGAAAGATCTGTCGTAAACACTAAGATATGTAGAAAGGGAAATACTGAAAAGAAGTCACCAAACATCCCTGCTCTGTCCAGTGCTGCCGGTTGGACAAGGTCTCTGCCATTTGACCTTTGAGGCTCACATTCCATTCCCTCCACGTCCATGTTATCCTGTCATGGCATGGCTGAACAGAGTTCACCAGTGCAGGTGGAACATAGGAAGCTGCCTTCTACTGAGTCAGACCATAGGTCCATCTAGCTCAGTAGTGTCTACACAGACTGGCAGTGGCTACTCCAAGGCTGCAGGCCGGAATCTCTCTCAGCCCTATCTTGGAGACATTGCCAAGGAGGGAACTTGAAACCTTCTGCTCTTCCCAGAGTGGCTCCATCCCTTAAGGGGAATATCTTAAAGTGCTCACACTTCTAGTCTCCCATCCCAATGCAAACCAAGGTGGACCCTGCTTAGCAAGAGGACAAGTCATTCCTGATGCCACAAGAACCGGGGGTGGAGGGGAGGCCACGTCCACCAAATTTTGTCAAGGCCTGCAATAACTAGCACAAGACAACGCAGTAAGATTTCAGATAGATTTTAAGATTTAAGATTGTAAGACAGTGAGGATTTGGACTCAGCACTTCTCACCCTAATACTCTAGCCACCTTACCATAATGGCTCTCTTTCCTGTAATTTATATCCTGTAATTTTTAGATATTTCAAAATCTCTTTACAAGTTTTTAGAGGGCTGGCATTTCCCCATCCAAACAGGTACGAATTCGAAGGAAATATTCCAGGGCGCTCTTCAGACTAGCTGCTCAACAGCAGCAAAATGCAGGGGGAGCAGTCTCGTGGAAACTAGCAACTTTCTTACGCCAGATACACAACGTCATAGCACTATATCGCAGTGATTAAATTCGAAACAAGGCATTGGAAATCTGAACGGCACCCTGCTGTCCACATAGGGACTGCGGTGTCACAACACAGGAAGTGTGGAAGCACACCTCCGAGATATGTCGTGACCCCGTTGCAGGGTCTAACCTGGAAAGCGCCCAGGACACAATTCAGATACCACCTGGAAACTTCACCTATGTGCCCTGGGATGGGGTGCACCTTTCCACTAACTGAGGAAAGGGGCACCTTTGGAAGGCGTGGGTCTCATATTTAGCAGTGGGATAGGAACCGTCTCTTTACTGTCCTCTCTGCGTGCACAGAGTAAACCTTTGCGTAAGAGCCTGCCACCAGATCCTGGGATGAGAAGCCCTTCCAGATAAGAGGTGTGCAGACAGACTGTTTGCTGTTATCACCTTGGAACTTCAGGCATGTGCAAGCTCGCTAAAATTTCCTGGCATCAAGAGAGGAACAGCCACAAGATTCATGACGACCTTTCCTTCTTCTGCAGTCAGACCCCATTCATCTTCGGTTTTTAAAACGTCAGAAAATGCTCAACGTTGACATTTTAAAGCTCTCCCGACAAAAAGCCAACCAGACAGATCAATTTGCTATTAATCTACTTCTTGTGAAGAGCAGAGAGTTCAGAGTGCTTCAAAAGGTGGGTCCAGGACTGGGAGAAAGATATTCAGATTTGTAGGCACCACTATTGAATGTTTAGGCACCCAGGTGACCAAACACACAGACAACATTTTTCTAGGTCTGGCGAGTTCATGCAACAGAATATGCTTGACACAGATAAACAGACAACTCTCCATGGTGTGGAAGCACACCTTCCACATTTTGTATGGTCGTCTCATTAGGATCACGCCAGGGGAAACTGGTTTTGCCTGCCTGCAGCAGAAGCTGGCTGTGCATAGCACTAATTGGCTAGAATATGTAACATCACAAACCCACACCTCCTCCCCAAGCAATTTCACATTAAAAAATGGATTGCATTTTTTAAAAAAGACAATGTCAACTGAACGTTTAATTGCACAAATGTACAAGCATCATCTGAAACAATTAAAAAGGCCTGAAGCCTGTGTGTGCATGCGTGCAGGGGATGGACGGACACAAAATGGATGATTCAGCTGTTGTGGCTAGGAATTACGGGAGCTGTAGTCCAACAACTTTGGGGGACACAAGTTTGAGAACCTCTGGGCTAATTTTTTTATCTTTTGAGATATAAGAAATATTATATATGCAGGCAGTATGTCTAGCCAAATGCTTAGTCAGAAGTAAACCTGTTCCCGCTTTCTAGTGCTCTGGACAATAAGGACCACATTGCAATAACACACACACAGTGTGGGAACCCATTTTTAAATGACACTCAATTAAATTTCATTGTATTCATATTTAATGCAATTAAATGTTATAGTTATTTAAATAACTATAATGATTACTGGCTTATATAATAACTATAAACAAGGACAAACTATTATCCTAGTTGTATTAAGGCTCTGGCAATTTTGCATCAATTCACACCTCCCTGAAAAACCCTTAACCGGAATACCCTTTCCCGCCTCCAGATTTTTGGCAATGAGCTTGCAAAGAAAGTCTGTGAACAGCAGCTCTTAAGGAAGAAGAGCTGATCTTGTGGCAGCAAGCATGAATTGTTCCCTTTGCGAAATAGAGTCCGGCTTGGTTTACATGTGGATGGGTACATGTGAGTGCTCTAAGTTATTCCCCTTAGTAGATGGGGCCATAGCTCAGCGGAAGAGTGTCTGCAGGCTTGCATGCAGAAGCTCCCAGGTTCAATCCCTGGCAGCATCTCCAGGTAGGGCTGGAAGAGACCCCTACCTGAAACCTTGGAGATACCACTACCCGTCAGTGTAGACAACACGGAGCTCGATGGACCAAGGGTCTGACTCGGTAAAGGGCAGCTTTCTGTGTACTGTACCACTGATGAAGAACTTTGAGGTCAGGAAGCGAGTCAAAGGCACACCAAAAAGTACAAAATTCTAAAAGGACAGGTTTGTCGGAGCAAGACGTTTTCACACAGTGCTCTGGCAGTCACTCTGGAGACTGTGCTCTCAATCAACTCCATCAGTTCCTAAAGCCTCCTTGCAAAATGCAAGCAGCTCCTCCTACTTCACTACCCTTTGACAAGTCATCCTTACAGGTATTCTAAGCAAGCCAGCATTCCAAAGGCCTGGCCCGAAATGGAAATGTTATCCAGCACTAACTGATAGCAAGCTACCTCTTTTGAAATGCCTACAATGGGTTCCCATTCAGGCGCAACACAATCACAGAAGCCAATTTCACTCAGGCGTTTCTCCCAAATCCACTGTGCTCAGGATAAAACGTCAATACCCAACAGACTCGTTTGTGTACAATGAGATGAGTCAGCAGCCAGGAATGATCTCGGGTAAAAGGCGCCTTTCCTTGGTTCAATTCCCTCCTACCTAGGAACGGCATACCTTCTCTGATCCAGCTACCAGAAAGTGTTGAGACGGCCACCAGGTACAGAGGTGAAAGCAGGGACTGGTGCAGGGTGGGGGTGAGGGAAGGTGGGAGCAAAAAGGCAGAAAGCAAAGCAGTGGTGAGGCGACATGGACAGAGGGCATCTGAGGTGGGAGGCATGGATGAGGAACAGGCAAATCCACTTGCCAGCTTGCCAGTGGCAAGATCCCCTGGCCCTTTGGCAAGCAGGACACCCAGCACCACACAGATCTCCTCCCCAGAGGTCACATTTCCAGGGCCACATTTGAGAAGGTTAGAAAGAGCAGGAATCCCTTCGGAGCAGTAGAAGAAGGTTCCCGCTGTTTCTTACCATCTCCATCTCCATCTCCCAGTGCAAAGGACAGAATCACTCTTCTTCTGTGTGCCAGAAAAGGATCAGAGGAAAGAGAGGGGATTGGTGGCGATCACAAAGATTGGCTGGCTAGTGAGCTAAGGCTAAATCTATGGATCCCTGATGGGGAAGCTACATATGTGTCTCTCCACCCCAGACCCCATGGTCTGTAGGGAACAGATCATAAGTGTGGACCCTCTATTCTTTGGCTTCCACATTTTCCCTTGCTCCATACAAACCAAGGGACTAGTCTGCAATCCATTTCAGCTATTTCCCTGACCAACGAACCAAGTTGGTTAGTTGGTCAGGGAAAATATCCCTAACGTTCGCTTCTGCCTTTTGGCATCAGAACAGCAGTGTACTCATCTGGCCCAATGCATTCAACACCCACAGCTCCAAATCAACGGTTGGCTGGTATAAAGTAATTGAAAGTATGCTTAACAAACACACACACACCATCTTCCTCCACAGCTAACAGAGACTAACGTTCCTTTCTCACACTATATTCAGTGCATACAATCCTGTTGCTAATTGAAAAGGACTATTTGCATGCACACACACAAACTGCATTGTCCGAGGAAAGAGGAACTGGTGACAACCACCTTGGTTTCATTTCACTCCCTATTATGTTTCACTGTTTTATACATAATCTATATATTTAAAAACTGCTTGGGCCTCACTTACTCACTGATACGAAACTCCCAGACCACACCACACCACGAAAGATAAAAACATGTCATTTTTACAGGCAGATCCAAGGCTTCACCCACACAAACACAACAATAAAAAACCTCATTAATTTCCTGGAAAAATCTGGAAAAACTCTCCCATTGGAAAAGCATGGGAAATGATGCCTTCCAACAAATTCGGGTACTTTTAGAGACAGGAAATCCAGACTTTCACAGAATGACAAAGAAACAAACTATGTTGTTGCCATTCACCACATTCCAATCCGCGTCTGATTTCCACAAAACTCACTTAAGAAATAGAAAAACATGAAAAATGTTGCACTCGATCTCTTCGTTTGTCTATACACAACAAATATTTATATACCGCTTTTCAAAAAAAAAAGTCCCCAAAGCGGTTTACGTAGATATTAAATAAACAAACAATCAATAAAGAAATAAAAATGGCTCACTGTTCCCAAAGAGCTCACAATCTAAAAAAGAAACAAGACAACTACCGGCAACAACAGCCACGGGAAGGATGCTCTCTCCCTCTCTCCCAGTTGCTCTCTCCCTGCTAAATAAAAAGGATCACCACTTTTAAAAAGTGCCTCTTTGCTCAGTTAGCAGGGGACTGCTATCTCATTCAACCTCCCAGAATTTATCTTTTTAGGGGTTCTGGGCAGTCACACTATTGCATGCTCAAAACAAATCAGCTCTTCTGGTCATCAACTAGCAAGAGTGAAGGGAGAGATCGTGGTCATTGTGTGGAACTGGAGGTAAGTTTTATGAAAGGTGGGGTATATAAAATGAAAAACAAATCAATCAATAAGTTGCAAGGCCCTTTATTCTTTATATTATAAAGAGAAAATGGTTTGGTTTCTGTCTGATTAGATTTTATTAAATAATTATCATCATTTTTTTAAAAAAAGCCACCTGTGATGAACCTTTCTAGATTTTGCTTCCAATAGTTGGGAGGAGTGAGCCTTCTACTGCCCAAGAAGTGGTTTGGGGATCTATATCCTGTAACATTTTACAGACAATAACAGGAGAGCACTTGCAGCATCACGCTAACAGCATTTTCAATCTGAAGAAGGGTCTCCTTCTGGTGAGTATTCAATGCTTTCATTTACTAGGCAGTAGCCTGCCTGTCGATTTGAAAGCACGTGTCCTTTAAGTTGAAAGGATCTCTGAGAGACATCACTGTCCCACCAATGTTGTCAACCATTCAAAACACAACTCAGCAGCTGCAGTAGCGAAAGAGCTGGCAGCACACAGCATTTTAGTGTCTATACACAGGGCTGCAGAAATCCTCTAGTCTACTAGTCTGTGACGGGTGACAAACGATGCCTGATGAGTGGAAAAAGTCCTGATGAGCAATGTACCAGCACAGCTTGATGAGTAAAATATTTTGTCTGGCTGATAAACGGAGCCAACATTGCTTCACGCCCTGTCTATGCACATGCATGTACCTACTCATAGTCATACGAGCTGTTGGACAGTGGAACAGTCTACCACTTGCCGTGGTGGGCTCTCCTTCACTGGAGATTTTCATACAGAGGCTGGGATGCCATAGGAGATTCCTGCACTGAGCAGGCAGTCAGACTAGAAGACCTCCAAGGCCCCTTCCAACCCCATGCATGAGAAATGAGAGGGACATTGGAGAGCTAGCCTTGCGCTAGCAAGCATGACTTGTCCCCTTAGCTAAGCAGGGTCTGCCCTAGTTACATGTGAATGGTAGACTAGAAGTGTGAGCACGGTAAGATATTCCCCTGAGGGGATGGAGCTACTCTGGGAAGAGCATCTAGGTTCCAAGTTCCCTCCATGGCAGCATCTCCAAGAGACGGCTGACTCAGTATGTGGCAGCTTCCTATGTTCCACCCCCACCCCATTCAGAGATTTAGCTGCAAGGACTGTGGTTCAGCTTGGACCTCCTTTGCTTCATTTGCAAGCTGCACCTCTGCCTCTACCTAGACACCACTGAATCACACACCAATTTCATCTTCTACATCCAGATCGAAAGCTAATTTCGGCAAGTGGCTCGCACATTTTTCATCCCCGCTTTCTTATTCCAGACAGAAACTCAATCTTCCGTAACGGCATGTTTTCACATCCATCCATGGTCCCTGTAACCCAAATGGCCATCTTCAAAGGTCTTCTTCTTGGCACTAAGCCAGGGCTTCTCCAACTTGGGTCTCAGATGCTGCTCAACTACAGCTCCGTCATCATGGATGGACTTCAGGGCGGAGATCTGGTCTTGCTTGGTTTGCATTTGGATATGAGACTACAGTGTAAGATATTCCCCTTATATTCTTACAGTGTGAGCACTGCAAGCTATTCCCCTTAGGGGATGGGGGTCATTGCTCAGTGGAAGAGCATCTGCATGCAGAAGGTCCCAAGTTTAATCCCTGGCAGCATCTCCAGGTAGGGCTGGGAGAGACTCCTGCCCAGTGACGTAGCTGCAAATTCAGAAGCACAGACACTCTCCATGACAGCCCCCATTGCCATGCCCATCCTGGCAGCCACACCCCCATGGTCACGCCCATCCCAATGGCCACACCCCTCACTTAGATATATGTAGTCATCTTCTGTCACAATATAGACTCTAGGAAATGAGAGAGAATGAATGACAGGGAGCGCCCACCAAAATGCACTGGTTCCTTCCAAATGGCCATGGAATGCATTGAATTTCCGAATATCATTCATTTTGGGATGTCCCAACACTAGTCCATAGTACTCGCATGCTGACGGTTGCAGGTACACTCCTTGGCAGCATCTTCAAGAAGGGTTTGGAAAGACCCCTGCCTGCCACCTCGGAGAAGCCGCTGCCAGTCCGTGTAGACAAGACTGAGCTAGCCAGACCATTGGTCTGACTTGATGTAAGGCACCATCCTACGTACTTCAGCACTGTTGGATTACACTCTAGTCAGGCTTTGGCCATTGTGGAGAAGAGCTGGTCTTGTGGTAGCCAGCATGAATGGTCCCCTTTGCTAAGCAGGGCCCTCCCTGGTTGCATTTGAATGGGAGACTACATGTGAGCAACTGTAAGAAATTCCCCTTAGGGGATGGGGCTGCTCTGGGAAGCCCACCTGCCTGCTTGCGTGCAGAAGGTTCCAAGTTCCTGCCCTGACACCTCCCAGATAGGGCAGAGAGGATCCTGCCTGTAACCCCAGAGAAGCCTCGGCTACTCTGTGTAGCCAGTTCTGAGCTAGATGGGCCAATAGTCTGACTAGCAATAAGGCAGCTTCCTATGTTCCTATAGTGGGTCTGAATGATGGGAGACAACGTCCGTCCCTCAACGTTTGGAGACCCAGATTTGAGAACCCCTGCACTAACCTTTGGACCTTGAACCATTACACTTTGGACCTTGAACCATTACACCTGTCATTAGAAATCTTGTGGCAAAAGGGCTCAGAGGAAGAATTATCATTGCAGAACCCAGTAATTACGGACTAGTAATATATGAACGCTCTCACCAGTTGTCCCTCAATATCATCATCATTTCCAGAACCGTAGAAGGCAAGTTCAGCATTTACTCCTTTGGGAACCACTGGGGAAGCCCTCCTCCCTGCATGATTTTCCTGATATCTCCACAAATAAAAGGGCCCCAGAAAACGGAACATTTAGGGAGAGTCTGGAAATATCTCTGCTCTCCCCTCTCTCTTTCTGCTGCTACTGCCCTGATTTGGGGACCTGGTATCTCTCGAAAGCAGACATTAAACCTGCACAGCTGATTTTTCCTATCTCTCTCCCTAGCTGTGTTATCATGGCCTCTCCCTTCCTCCTCTCCCTCCTAGAAAACCATTGTTTCGCTTTCATTCCATTCCAGATGCCCCTGATTATTATAGCCCTTCCAAAGAGCACACACATCCATGCATGCAAGAACTCCTTTTAACGTGTTCCAGGCAACAACAAAACGGTTGTTTTGAGGAAATCGGAGCCTTGCAAGAATTCTTGCCAAAGTACCTCTCAAAGCTGTGTCCAGACACAGCCAGTGGGATGCCATGCAGTCTCTTGCATTTCGACTGGGAAGACCTGGGTTCAAAAATCCTCTCTTAGTTACGAACCTGACTGGGCAACCTTGTTCCAGTCGCCAACTTTCAGCCTAACCAGGCATCTCCAAAACCAGTGGCCAGATTGCCACTGGCAAGAGAACCCACCCACTTCTCTGGCGAGCAGGACAGCTAGCACCACACACATCTCCTCCCCGAGGTCTCATTTCCACAACCCTTTTTGAGAAGATCAGAAACCGCAGGCATCTTTCCTGAGCAGTCAGAGAGGGCTCCCCTGTTTTTGGCCATCTCCATCTCCCAGTGCAAACAAGAGAAGACCCCCTTCTCTCCTAAGATCTCTACCTGCATTGTAGAAAAGGATCTGAGAAGAAAGAGAGGTGATGACGACCACAGATCATGGCTGGCTAGTGAGTTAAGCCTAAATTTATGGATTTAGGGGCTGGACCCACTTCCCAGGCTTGTTGGGAGCATGGAGTGGGATAACCCCAGACGCCCATTGCCCTGAATGTCTTGGAGGAAAGGTAGGATAGAAATAGAAACCAGCCAGAACCAGTCCTACGAATCTCCACTCTTCTAAGGCAAGCCAAGGTTTTAATCAGATTCATTAAGCAAACCAACAGTGGACACAACCCCCAGGGGAGTTCTCTTGAGCAAACCCCCTCAGATGAGCTCTTGCAGATCAAAAAGAGGCTTGGTGAGAGCAGACATGCACTCTTGACCTCCCCACTGCATTTTATGGGGCTTGCACAGAACATTTGCTGTTTGTGCTCACTGTCAAAATATTATCTCGACGGCTCATCCGCCGATCAGCAGTCTCTCCCCTGCTGCACCCAACACCCTGTTGTGTGGGCGAAAAGGACTCACTTTCCATGAGGCCAGTTGTCCCCACCCTCTCCAGCCTCAGAGGCACGATGCCTCTCAACACCAGTTGCAGGGGAACAGCAGCAGGAAAGTGGGCATGTCCCTCTCACCTCTGGCAGGCCACTGTGTGAAACAGGATGCTAGACTAGATGGGCCTTCCTGGGTCTGATCCAGCAGGGCTGTTCGTATTTATTTATTTGTTTATTTATTTATTTTATTGTTAAATTTCTATACCACCTTTCATTAAAACAATCCCAAGGTGGTTTACAGCAAAATTTAAAAACAAGATAGTTTAAAAGACACAATTAAAATATTAAGCGAAAAATATTTTTAAAATCGGATTAAAAATTAAAAACACAAAGCATAAAAGCAATACAGAGTACAAAGAGCAGCAGCAGAGACAATCAAATAAAAGCCTGGGTAAAAGCCACGATTTAACACGTTTTCTAAAAGCTGTGATGGAGACCAAGGAGCGAATAGCCACCGGGAGAGCATTCCAGAGTCTGGGGGCAGCAACAGAGAAGGCCCTGTCACGCGTGCACGACAACCGAGCCTCCCTCATTGTCGGCACCCGGAGCAGAGTCCCCTCAGATGACCTCGTCAAGTGGGCAGCAACCCTTGGGAGCAGGCAGTCCCTCAGGTATCCCCGGGGCCCAAACCGTTAAGGGCTTTAAAGGTCAAAACCAGCACTTATGTTATTTAACATAAATCTGGACATTTCCCCTGACCGTTTATAGTATCCCCTTCACCCTATCCCAGGTTTTGCATTGCTCCATTTCCAGAATAAAGCCATTAGCAAGAAAGCATCTTTAGGGAGTGCTTTACAACTCAAAACCAGACACTCAAACTGGCTATAAGTGGTTTGCATCCGCTCCAAATGCCATGGAGTTAAGAATGGATTCCCACATTCATCTAAAGTCCAGGTTTGCACAATGCCCCTATTGCCACCACATATAGAGGTCATTCACACAATCAAAAATTGTGTTCTACCCGGAGTTTGGGAGCTGTGTGAGATCCCAATTTTTGGTTGTGTGGAAGCAAGGTTTCCTCCTGCCTTGCTTCCACACAACTGAAAACTGGGAGCACACACAGCTCCCAAACCTGGGTAGAACACAGTTTTTGATTGTGTGAATGACCTCATAAAGTCATATGTCCAAAAAGGAAGTTTCCAGCCACACTGTTAGCACTACTAGAAAAAGATGCCCGTGATAATTAGGTAAAACATCAACAAATGTTCAAGCCTTGGTAGAAACGGACACCATCTATTTTAAGGCTGATAAGACATAACAACGAAAAAGCCTAAATCTCGAACTCACAACAGCTCATCCTAACGGAGAACACTACAGCTCCACGAAATGAATAACTCTAGGTACATGAGGAAATAAAACAACAGTACATAAGAATGTAAGAACAGCCCTGCTGGATCAGGCCCAAGGCCCATCTAGACCAGCATCCTGTTTCACACAGTGACCCACCAGACAGTAAAAGTCTCTCCTCAGGCTGAAATCATCGAAACCCAATTCCCAGCGTGAACAACAGTGGCTTTGTGTGTTTTTGTGGGGCTCCTCAATAAGGCAGGAAATCCCCAGACAGGTGTGTAAACTTTACAACATGTCACAAGTTTACACATTTTGCTCTTGCGAAGCACAGGTGGAATTTGCAGAGAAAAACCCCAGGCTCATAGTAAAGAATCTGGACAGCATATGCAGAGATGAACTTGTTAAGCATGTGTGAACAACAGTCCTGTAACCTACGGGAGGTGTGTGTGTGTGTGCTATGTCACTAAGGTCACAAGTTTGAAAATCAGATGGTGAGAAATCAAGACCATCACCACACTGGGGACGATCCTTCCTCCATCACAGGGTATTGTGCTTCTGAAGCTGAATGTGTGAACAGTCCTGGCAAAGAGGCCTTTGAAGAAAAAGCTAAGGGCAAACTACTACTACTACAGCTACTACCAGCAAACTAGTCCTAATTCAAGGGGCCGGGAGGGGAGACAAGCCCTTGTGGCTATCTTTCTTTTTTAAAAAAAGAACATAAGAATTCCAGCTCAATTTCAGTTATCAATTAAGTAATGGGAGGGGGGAGGCTTGTAGATTATTATGAACTCATCCAACCAAAGTTACAATAGGAACAATGCTGCATTCACATCTTGAGCCTAGCAGCCTGCAAACTCAAGCTGGACGTGTGAACCAGAAACCCGCAATGGGAATGCCTGGGTCTAAAAAGTGCAACAGACAGACCCGGAGGGCAGGGAGAAGGAAACCGACATAGTGGCAAGAAGCTCCCTTCATCGCCCGTAACTGCGGGCAGTGTTTCCTCGGCTCACGTGTGAACAGAAAGGTTTAAAGAGACAGGAGCAGCCCCGACGGCTTTGGACAAGGCGGGGGGAGAAGCCACCTTACCTGCAGCGGCGGGTCGCTGCTCCAGATGACATGCTGGTAGCCCGGACTGGTCTCGAAGGGGGAGCGCGGCCGGGGCGAGCAGCCGTTGGGGGGGTCCAGGAGCTGCACGCGCTTCCCGCCGGGGCTGCTGTAGGTGCGGACGCGCTCGTAGACGACGCTGCCTCCGCTGCTGCCGCAGCCGTCGGGGGTCTGCACCGGCTCCGAGCAGGGCGGGCATTGCAAGGGCAGCGGCGCGGGGCGGTTCTGCCGGGCGCGGGGCAGCGTGGCTGGAAGCGGGGCCGGCGCAGGGCACGTCTGGGCGGGCAGCGGCCGGGGCAGCGTCGGCGGCTCGTAGCAAGGCCGGGAGATCGGCGGCGGCGGGCACCGCTGCGGGGGCAGCGGCTCGTAGCAAGGCCGGGAGATCGGCGGCGGCGGCGGGCACCGCTGCTGCGGGGGCAGCGGCTCGAAGCAAGGCCGGGAGGCCGGCGGCGGCGGCGGGCACCGCTGCTGCGGGGGCAGCGGCTCGAAGCAAGGCCGGGAGGCCGGCGGCGGCGGCTGGTAGCAAGGGATCGGCGGGCGGCCGCCCAAGGAAGGCGGCGGCAGCGTCGTCGGCTGGACCTGTTGCTGGACGCCGAACATGCTGCTGGCTGCGGCGGCGGCTGGCACTGGCCGGGCGGGCGCGCCGGGCGCGGGTTACTAGGACGGGCCGCCCTCGCCGCGGGGACACGCCTGCCGCGCCGTCGGCCGGGCCTCGCCTGTGCTGCGCCTCCTCCTCCTCCTCCTCCTCCTCCTCCGCCCGCCGCGGGCTCCGCGCCAGGGCACCCGAGGGGAGCGGGCAGCGGGCCAGGCTCGGAGGAGAGCCCAGGTGCCGGAGCAGCAAGGAGGCGGGGTGGATGGGAGCCGCATCTTGCTGCGTATTAGATTGCTGTTATACGTCGAGTGGGGAGGGCAAGCCACCCAACCGAGGGCTGGGGGCGGGCAGAGGAGGGGGGGCCCACCGGGCATTTCTGGGGGAGCCAGCTGCGCCCTCCCAGCCACGTCTCAGATTTCTGGAACTGAAAGCGGGGAGTGGGGCCAAGCCGCTTGTGCCAGGGGGAGGCGGTGCTTGCTTGCTTGCCCACCCGCCTGCCTGCCTGCCTGCCCACCGGTGCCCTCCCTCTGGAGCCGCCGGGCACCGTTCCTGCTGCTGCAGCGCGAGGCCCGCGGACTTTGGCCCCGACGAGCTGGGAGCGCAGCCAAGCCACTGGCGTCCTCCTTTTTCCCTTCTTGCCGAGCGAGGCCGCCGGGGCTTCTCTCGCCAGCCCTCATCATCATCACCTCCCTCCCTTGGGCCGCTGGTCTTCGGATTGGGCGAGCTGGCAGTGCCGGATTTAGGCACAGGAATACGGCGAGTGTTTATAGACCGCTTTTCAACCCAAGTCCCCAAGTCGGTGTACATAATATATATAAATAAATGAATAAAGATGGCTCCCTGTCCCCAAAGGGCTCACAATCTAAAGAAGCAACACAAGATAGCTACCAGCAACAACCACTGGAGGGGTGCTGTGTTGGGGACGGATAGGGTCAGTTGCTCTCCCCCCGGCTAAATACAGAGAGTCACCACTTTTAAAAGGTGCCTCTTTACTCACTTAGCACTAGGCAGCCAGGAGGCTGCGGGAAGTTCACAAACAAGGCATGAGGGAGGTAGCCATTTTCTGTCTGATGTCCTCAGTCTCTAGCAACCAAAGGTATGCTGCCCCTGAATCTGGAGGTTCTGCTTGGAGCTGTGATTATTGCCAATAGAGTCATTGATCTTTTTTATTGATATGTCTTCCATGAAGATGTCTAATTCCTTTTTAAATCCATCTCAAATCTGGAACCCCAGCGGGAAAGTGCCGCTGAAGTAGGAAATGTGCAGAAAATTTGGGTACAGATTTGAAGCAGCAAAACAGGTAGGGAAAGATGGGGCACTCCCTTCTCCTCTGCACTCAGCCTCCACTCCCTCACCTGTCTTTTTCACTTGCAAAACACAATCAGGACTTGTTTGCAAGGATATATTTAATTTTATTCTTTATTTTCACGTACCTTTTATCTACCGCTTTTCATTAAAACAAACCCAAAGCGGTTAACAATATAATTAAAAACAATGCAGATACACAAGTACAAATATATTAAATCTAAAAACCACACATCTCTATTTAAAAGTTTAAAAACCCATATAAAACTGTAACACAAAAACCACAATGCAGCAGCAGCAGTAAAAACTGTATTCTCATACAAGCACGGGTGTGAAAAAGCCACATTTTAACCTGTTTTCTAAAAAGTGTGATGGAGGCTGAGGAGCGGATGCCAGAAGCAAGCATTTGAACTTTTTAGTGCACAATTTGGGGAAATCTTGGCACACAATATGAAGAAACATTCCACAGTCCTGAGAAAACTAGGCAGCACCCATTTAAGATGCACTGCATTGGAATGGATTCTTCTATGGAGGAACATCTCGTTTCCTGGACTAGCCCAGATTCTGCCTTGGCAGAGTTCAATAATCTCTAACACTCCACACCTGCAAATAACTGGTTTCCTGTTGGCATTTCAGCTAGCAAGAATGCAGCTCCCATGATCTAAGGTTCCTCCACCCCAACTCCTAACCTGTCTTTTTATGATATTCCGGTGAGTAAATGCACACAGAAGGGAGATTTACAGTGTCTGCACACCGTTCATGCGCATCCAGCTCACAGGGTGTTCTTTCACTTTGATTGTCAAACCTGCTTTTCCAAAGCTGGAGGTGAGAGCTAGTTTTATGGGAGCGAGCATGAATTGTCTCCTTGGCTAAGCAGGGTCTGCATTGGTTTGCATTTGGATGGGTGACTACAGGCAAGTGCTGTAAGATATTCCCCTTAGGGCAGGAGGTTCTCAAACTTGCGTCCCCAGATTTTGTTGGACAACAATTTCCATAACCACTTAAAGCTTCTCAACCCGCATTTCACTAAATTTATCCATTTTAACTGCAGGTTTAGCTCACTGTAATTTAACAGTAGGTATATAACAGTGTACAGCTTCTAGTAACTATACATACAGTGCCGGTCATAAAGTAAAAGTAAAGTTGTGCCATCGAGTCGGTGTTGACTCCTGGCGCCCACAGAGCTCTGTAGTTTTCTTTGGTAGAATACAGGAGGGGTTTACCATTGCCTCCTCCTGCTCACTATGAGATGATGCCTTTCAGCATCTTCCTATATCGCGGCTGCCCATAGTCTGGGAAACATACCAGCGGGGATACGAACCAGCAACCTCTTGCAAATTACTTTCCCACTGCGCTATTTGGTGGCTGTACAGTGCCGGTCATAGCCTGTTTTTAATGCAATTTTAACACCACTCTAATGTAATTTACTTTATGCTGGTTAGAGACTGTAATAAAAACAAATTTGATTTTGATTTGATCTTCCATAACCCCAGCCACAATAAATTGAACAATGAAAATAAAAATGAAATTTTATATTTATATTTTATATTTTATAGATTCAATGAAAAACTAATGCTCTAACAAACAGCTATCTTACTCTGAGCCTATTGGCATACTTTTAAATGAAAATACATTATGATTTCTTACTTTGCATTCATGGAAACTTCTAACGTGCAGAAACACAAGAGCCATAATACAGTCAGCATTTCTATGTGTTTATTTTATCTATTTATTTAAATTTGTATGCCGCTATGAACATCTGTCTCTGGGCAGCTTCAAACACAGAAATAAATGTTAAAACACAGAAATAAAAAACTTAAAACAGTTTAAAACCACAATTAACTGAAAAGGCTTGGATGAGCTTTTAAATGAAAAAGCTATTTATTTATTTATTTGTTTGTTTGTTTGTTTGTTTGTTTGTTTGTTTGTTTGTTTGTTTCTATGTAAACTGCTTTGGGAACTTCTGTTGAGAAGTGGTACATATTCATTGTATTGTATTGTACTAACCGGGGTGGTGGTCCCAATATAGTGTCCCCGGATGTTTGATTACAATGCCCATCACCCCCTGGCTTTTGTGGCTGTGGATGATGGGAGCTATAGACCAACAATATCTGGACAAGCACTTTTGGGAATCCCTGAACTAACCAGTCGGCTTATCTGTCACATTAATTGTTATAGTATCTTTTTACCGGATTCTCGAAGGCGACCAGCAATCCTTTTGGCCTCCCATAATCTTTTAAAGTTGGCTGTTAAACCTATGTGCTGAGGGCAGCATAATTCCAATCTTTGTCTTAGTAATATAACAAGCAGATCAATAACAGCAATTTATAACTGTACTGGCCTGTGAATAGGGATGTGCACGAAATGGATTTGGGGATTCGTTTCGAGCTCAAAACAAATGGCAAAATCCTCAAAACGATTCATTGAACAGCGGCCAAGCCGTTTCAGCCATAGGGAATCATGGGGAACTTGAAACAACACATCTCTACCTGTGATGGCCACACTATTATTATATCCACATAGATGATCTTTAAACGCTGGCAATGTAAATAAGTTCAAGTATTCATTAAAGCCACATGAGAGCAACCCCATAATTGTATTCTATATCAATTGATGGCAATTTCCACCATCTGTTCTGACATCCACCAGTTCTGACATCCTTTCTTCTGTTTCTTTGGCAGTCTCTTTTCACATTCGTCCTTAGCAACTTCTTTGATTTCATTCCACAGTTCCTCTGGTTCCCTATCAATGAGGTTCAGAGCTTCAAAGTAGTTCCTGATGTTCTCCTTGAAAATGGTGGGTACATTCTCAAGACCATGTCATGGAAACTGGACAGCTTTGTTTTTCTGCTTTAGTTTGACTTGGAACTTGCACATGAGCAGTTCATGATCCATTCCACAATCGGCCTCTGGCCACATCTTTGCTGTTATAACTGAGCTCTTCCACCTTCTTGCACCAATAATGTAATCAATTTGATTTCTATGTACTCCATCTGGTGAAGTCCATGTGTATAGGTGCCGCTTTGGTTGGTTGTTTGAACAATGTGTTAGCAATGAAGAGATCATTGGCTTGGCAGAAACTAAGAAGTCATTCTCCTGCTTCATTTCTGTTTCCTAGGCCATACAGTCCGACTGTGTTTTCTTCCTCACCATTTCCAACTTTGGCATTTCAGTCTCCAACCACCAGCATCACATCTTGCTTGCATGTTCTGTCAATTTCAGACTGAACTTGAGCATAAAACTCATCAACTTCCTCTTCTCCTGCTTCAGTTGTTGGGATGTAGACTTGAAAAACTGTCATGTTAAAAGTTTGTCTGGGAAATCTAATTGATATCAGTCAGTCACTGACTGAATTGTACCCAAGTACTGTCATTGCGATATTTTTCCTGACTATGAAAGCAACACCGTTCCTCCTTTGTTTTGTTGGGGGTTGTAATTTTTATCCCCCAGTTAATTAGCAGAACACTAAAGAAGCTACCCACTCGAGTTACTGAGTAGTTGCAGAGTTTAGTTGTTGCAGCTATTTATAGAAGACACATGGAGATTCTTGTAGAATAAATACAAAATATTTATTATATTTATTTATTTCATGGGTCTTGTACCCAGGTTCAGTTTTTAAATGAACCCAGTAGGGATGTGCACAAAATTCACCCAAATTTGATTTGCATTCAAATTGAATTCAAACCTATTCAATTCAGAACCATTGAACAGAGAGGAGATTCATTCAAATCAATTCGAATTCACCTGAATTTAAATAGAATTTGGGCAAATTCGCTCAAATTCAATTTGACTCAATTCAGATTTGGGCTGATTCAAATTGATTTGAACAAATCTCCACTCTATTCAATGGATCCAGATAGATTTGAATTTGATTTGAATTTGGGTGAATCTCGTGCACATCCCTAGAACCCAGATACAATCATTCACACAAACACATGTACGGGTATACACAAATCTCAACTCAGCTACAATAGAACTACTATGAACTATGAATATTTATATACCACTTTTCAACCAAAGTCCTCAAAGCAGTTTACATAGAGAAATATAAATAAATAAATAAAGATGGCTCCCTGTCCTCAAAGTGCTCACAATCTAAAATCTTATCCCTGCTAACTTGGCAAAGAGGCACCTTTTAATGTGGTGATTCTCTTTATTTAGCAGGGGGAAAGTAACCAGCCCTATCCACTCCCAGATCAGTACCTCCAGTGACTGTTGCTGGTGTCTATCTTATGTTTCTTTTTAGATTGTGAGCCCTTTGGGGACAGGGATCCATCTTTTTTATTTGTTATTTATCTGAGTAAACCACCCTGAGCCATTTTTGAAGGGTGGTATAGGAATTATTATTATTATTATTTTATTTTTACATTTCTATCCTGCTCTTCCTCCAAGGAGCCCAGAGCGGTGTACTACAGACTTGAGTTTCTCTTTCACAACAACCCTGTGAAGTAGGTTAGGCTGAGAGAGAAGTGACTGGCCCAGAGTCATCCAGCTAGTCTCATGGCTGAATGGGGATTTGAACTCGGGTCTCCCCGGTCCTAGTCCAGCACTCTGACCACTACACCACGGTGGCTCACACACGTTCTGGCCACACTGCCAATGCAGCACGGGTCAATCTCTCTCCAAAATGGGGCTGTGCGGCATTACACCACTACACCAGCAACAGCCACTGGAGGGATGCTGTGCTGGGGTCGGATAGGGCCAATTGCTCTCCCCCTGCTCAATAAAGAAAATTGCCGCTTTAAAAAGGTGCCTCTTTGCTCAGTTAGCAGGAAAACATAGTGTCTGAATAGAGTGTGAAAGGAATAGACATCCAAAGTCATCCACTGTTCTCTCTCCCCCACATTTGACTAGGATCAGGGGCGGCTCTACTGTGTGGGCAAGGGGGCGGTGCCCATCCAGACATACGGCAGAATGCAAGAATTTGCCACCATCTCCCTCCAAATTTTCTCTTTCACCTTGATGACAAATAAATATTAAAGCATGTTCAACACATAGTTTGCAACTCTCTCTCACTACTTATTCATTCCAGATTTTGGACTTCTTTCTATATGTAGTTGCTGGATGTCAAAGAAACCTGTAGGACTGTGAAAATGTTAACCTGAGTCATGTATTTTGCCTGGAACAATTACATTGGCACTCTCTCTCTCTCTTTCTCTTCCTCCCTCCACTTAATAAGACACATTTGGAATGCCTTAATGGCACAGCCAACGATGTTCAATAGTATTTGAGACGTGCACCAATCAAAAGCAAGCCCAGGCGACAAAGTACACCGATGTTTCCGGGTCCATGTTTCAAAACAATTAAGAGCCAAAGGATGTTTGTGGGCACAATGCCCAGCAATGCAGATGGCACCTGTGCACTTCAGAGGGTGTGTCTCGAACAAAGAGAAAAGAACAGAGAGCCCCGCCTAGCCCCTTCCCACCTCTCCACCTGTCCAGCCCTCTCCTTTGAATTCTACCTGAAGCCAAGAGCATTTCATTTTCAGACACAGCTGAACAAATGGGGTCTTTCCAAACGGGAGGCCGAAGGAAAGATGAGGCAGAAAACGATTGCAGATCCATCAGTTTGAGGCTGATATCAGCTCAGGGACGGAGATAATTAAAATTCATCTGGGATCATTTTAAATGACGTACTCATACTTGAGGATACATATCAGTAGATGAATCAGCACAAGCTTTTGCTGATTAATTGGTAGAGGTCAGCTTTCATCAGAGAAAGCACATTTTAATTGGTGGGAGGAGACCGAAGGCGGGCATATTTTATTGTTTGAAGTTATTTTGCTTCTGGGGTGGTGTAAATGGGATACGAAGAAAATATAAAAGATGTCCCTCCTCCTGAAAGTGAGCACTAGCTTTTGTGTATCTTAAGGTCAATTATACCACTTTTTAAAATATGTATATACTTTTAGACTGTCTTTTGTATATGGCCCACCTTACAATAACAACAAATATTTATATACCACTTTTCAACTAAACTTTCCTAAGTGATTTACATAGAGAAATAATAAACAAATAAAATGAATCCCTGTCCCCAAAGGGCTCACAATCTAAAAAGAAACATAAGATAGACACCAGCAACAGTCACTGTGCTGGGGGTGGATCGGGCCAGTTACTCTCCCCTTGCTAAATAAAGAGAATCACCATGTTTAAAAGGTACCTCTTTACCCAGTTAGCAGGGGTTAATAAATAAATCAAATCATCATTAATGAAATGTCAAGATTAAACCATTAAAACCAAAATACAAAACTAAACAGCAGACACAGAGGAGATAAGACAATACATCCAGCAGCAGCTAATAACTCACTAAAATATTCCCTCATAGCCTAGAAGCCTGAATGAAAAGGGCAGTCTTAACCTGTTTATGGAAGGCCATGAGGGAGGTGACAGATGGGGAGGGAATTCTACAATCCAGGGGGCAACCACTGAGAAGGCCCCGTCCCATGTGCATGGCACATATTTTTTTAAAAGCATCTGTACTGAGGTATGTGTTCGCATGCAGATTTATTTAAATGTACCTGATTAATCAGAAGGCTTCATTTAACTTTAACAATGGAACAAGGAAGCAGGATGGAAATGTTTGAATTGTTTACTTGTGATGTTTAGTGTGGAATAATGTATATATTTGCATTTGTTATTCAACCACTTTGAAAATCTAATCAGTGGTTAATGACAAAAATAATCAGGCAGAAGCAGATGATTAATCAACTAAAAACACTTTACCCAGCTTACAGCTCGATAATTAACCCATTGATTTATGACTGGTTAATGTGCTCATGCCGTCTCTACTCCATCCACCCTGCCACAGACAGCAGAAAAGTGTTCTCGATCCAGAGCTCCGTGCCTGTGGCAGCTTCAAGGCATACAAGGCCGACATGCCTGGGAGCTTCTGCAGATGTGGAGCTCTGGACCAGAGGCTGACACTGCCATTCCCTCAAACGAAAGAAGCAGTTTCAATGGGGGCATTCATCGCAGTGGCTGACACTTCCCAGGGTGAGCCATTGCCTAAGCCAGTCGGTACATTCTAACATGTCCAGGTCTCATCAAGCCACTTGGAATGTTCTGGGCAATTGTCAGGATTCCTAAGAATGTAAGTGCTTCAGTTGCAACACATAATCGTTTGAGGAACATCTCCTCCGCCCACATGCCCATGTGTGAGGTGTTTACAAAATACAACACAGCAAGAAGGGGATGGGGAGGGTTAACTGGTTGACTAGCAAGCTGAATAGGCCAGCTCCTAGGAACATAGGAAGCTGCCTTATATTGAGTTGGACCACTGGTCCATCCAGTATTGTCTGCACTGACTGGCAGAGGCTCTTCAGATGTCGAGTCCGAGGGCCCTACCTGGAGATGCCAGGTATTGAACCTGGGACCTTCTGCATGCAAAGGCAGATTATCCAGGAAGGGGAAATGATGACTTCAAAGGAGGGAATATGTATATGAGGGCAGGCAAAGGATCCTGGGTTTTGATCCACCATGATAAAGGATGCTCTTGGACCCATAGACCCAGGCCAAGCAGTCCAGGAAACCCCAACACACTCCTGCCCCCGTGTTGGCTTGCCGGCCAGGGATTAGCCCTCTCATGAGAGAGCCAGTCTATTGGAGAGGACCAAAGGCTCCATGAGCTCTGGGTCGCTGTGGACTGCACTCTCATGAGCTGGGGCATCCTACTCTAGGGGCCCCCACCAGTATTCTCTCTACTTTTTATCATTACTGAGTGGAAAGAGTTTTGTTCTGGGCAGCAGTATCAAGGCAGTGTGTGCACATAACACACACACACACACACACACACACACACACTGAAAGAATGAATGTGCCACACAAATTTCTGGGGCATTATCTGTCATCATTACACAGGAAGAATCTCTCCTGTGATTAGATTGAATAATGGTTTACATCAGTAAATGATTACATTTTGTATATGGATAAAAACAATATAACTAAGCAAGAAGTATACTTGCATTGTTTTAGATCAGGGGTTTCCCAACCTGTGGTCCTCCAGATGTTGCTGAACTACAACTCCCATCATCTCCCAGCCACAATAAATTGTAGCTGGGAGTGATGGGAGTTGTAGTTTAGCAACATCTGCTGTATCACTAATTGGGAGCCCCTGTTTTAAATAATGCACACAGTTGTCCTAACATCTTAGAAGAGGTCATAAGGGATGGTTGCAGACTGCTACGTGTTGGAAGTGTAATTTGTACAAGGGCACACATATACATATGGTTTGGTCCTGTCTGGTTATGGCACCATTGTGGTCCGAAATTCACTAGGTAGTCATTGTCTGTTAAGGACATTCATGGTTTGCTGGGGTATATCTGCAGCATATGGAAGTTAGCACTGCATGCAAGAACTGAGGATTCTTTATGCATGAGGGTGTTGCCAAAAGGATTATAATACAACACTGAAAGGACAATTGTACTCCTGAACTACAACTTTGGATTACTGATATGCGTTCTTTGTCTGCATTTATTTATTTATTTATTTATCTATCTCTCTATTTATTTATTTATCTATTTATTACATTTATATCCCACTTTTCCTTCGAGGAGCTCAGAGTGGTGTACATGGTTCTTTGTATCCTCACAAGGATCCTGGTGACCCTGTGAGGTAGGTTAGGCTGAGAGATACATGACTGGCCCAGAGTCTCTCTCTCTCTCTCTCTCTCTCTCTCTCTCTCTTTTTCCATTCATTCATTATATTTACCTGTACAGGGGCGTATCTAGGGTGGGGCAGGCAGGGCACGTGCCCTGGGCGCCACTTGAAGGGCGGCGCCATTTTTTAAAATGGAAAAAAAAAATTTAATGGCCACCAAAAACAAAATGGCCACCACACATACTCAAATGGCCTCTGCAAGACTCTGGTATCTGGGAAAAGTCAAATTCTCCATTTATTTTTAAAACTTATGTAATATTGATGCTACAATGCATAGTAGAGAATTAGAGAGGCACTTCTGTTTAATTTTTCAAGTACACCTCCACATAGTATTTGGGTATTTCATGAGCCCCAGCATACTGAAATTTGTAGTTTTTGAGCATTTTTTGGTCTGGCTACGTCCACTGCTAAATAGTTTTTGAAATATTAAAAGATTAGCGAGCTTGACTTGTATTTTTGAGATGATATTATGGTAAAGTTCTCTGAAAGATGGATGTCAGATGTTTGGATGGGGGTGCAATTTCAGTGCTTGCCCTAGGTGCTATTTTTCCTAGATACGCCTCTGTACCTGTATTATTATTATCCTTGATTATGTTTATATACTGTAACCTTATTCTAATGGAGGAAAAAGGATGGGGGGAAATTTAGAAGAGATCTTCCCTTCTGTATTAGAGTGATAAAGGAATACCTCTTCTGTTAGAAGTATTCTCCCTTTCATTCTCGCTTTTCACTCTTATTCTAAAAGAACTGCTCTCTGCAGGTTTGAGAAACAGTTTTATTAATATTTGATTAAAAGTCTGTAATCAACTAGTCTGATTAATCAATCAAACACTACAGCCCTATTTTTAGTGCATAGTCCTTGATGCTCATGTACTACTCACTATAAGATGAGAGCTGGTGCAGAAGTGAATTTAAAATGGTGGCCGTGTGCCCCAGCAGTTGTGTGCTTCACTCAGAAAGAGGCCAAGAGCACGTTCCAGCCCCATGAATGGCAGAAGTGACATTGTATAATCAGGAGTCAAACCGGTTTCACAGAAACTCCACCCACTAAGATTCAAATAATAACAGGCTACAATCATCACCATGTACACACAGAATATAAAAGGCCTACACCGATTACATAATGCATGCTTGTTGATTCATATCTCATCATGAAATAAAATTACCCTCAATCCACAAATTAAATAGTGCTTCTGCAGCACTGAAATGCAAACATAATTTGCTCTACTGCTGCAATTCAGGCCTCTAATTGATCTGATGAGGCTACAGCTTTTACTAGACACGAGGCAGAACTGGACTTGGCCACTCACAGAAACTGTTGAGTAAGCACCACAGAAGGAACTCAGGTGCTCGTTTCACACCTTGATTTGGGTAGTTTTCAAAAACATTGTGAGCCAAGTTAATATTTCTGGCTTTTAACAGTTGCTTTCGTTGCCCTGTTATCCTTGCTAACTGGGCAAAGAGGCATCGTTTAAAGTGGTGAGTCTCTTATATTTAGCAGGGGGAAAGCAACTGGCCCTATCCAACCCCAACACAGCATCCCTCCAGTGGCTGTTGCTGGTTTTCAGACTCTTTTCAGTCTCTTTTCAGACTGTGATTCCCTTGGAGACAGGGAACGATCTCCTCCTTGTACTGCTACAGTGACAAAAGTTCTCAATCTCAAAGTGGTTTGCTTTAAAAAATTTTTTTTTTTTAAAAAAAAAGATGCTCTCCCAGTCACCAAAGGGTTCACAGTCTATAAAGAAACAGAATCCAGCAACAATCACCGGAGGAATGGAGGACAGTTACTCCCCACCCCACTAAATATCAGAGAATTGCCACTTTAAGATGTGCCTCTTAGGAACATAGGAAGCTGCCATATACTGAGTCAGACCATTGGTCTATCTAGCCCAGTATTGTCTTCACAGACTGACAGTGGCTTCTCCAAGGTTGCAGGCAAGAATCTCTCTCAGCCCTCTCTTGGAGATACTGCCAGGGAGGGAACTTGGAACCTTCTGCTCTTCCCAGAGCGGCTCCATCCCCTAAGGGGAGTGTCTTACAGCAATCACACAAGTAGTCTCCCATTCATATGCAACCAGGGCAGACCCTGCTTAGCTAAGGGGACAAGTCATGCTTGCTACCACAAGACCAGCTCTCCTCTCCTCTCTTTGCTCAGTTATCAGGGGTCTTCTCCTTCTCCTTCTTCAGGATGGTTCCGGGGGGGGGGGAGTAGTTTGCCCTCCACGTGTCCCTCATTTCTGTTTCAGAAATCTAACATGTGGGACATTGCTCACCTACCCAGAAATGTACATTGCCCCTTCTGTGCCCCCTTCTCAATTTTCCCCCAGTGCAGCTCCGACTCCTCTTCTCCTGCTCCTCCTCCTCTCCTGCTCCTCCTCCCTCCTCCCCCTCCTCCTCCCCTCTCCCTCTCTTCCTTGGTTGAAAAGTGCTATATAACTGTAGATGTAATGCGAAACAGTATGTGCAGTGAATTTATTGGGGGGTGGGGTCCTACACTGCCTAGCCACCCCCACTGGACAGCTGTCTAAGAGAGGGAGGGGCTAGCATACATATCAGCAGGCACCTGGTAACACCTGCCTGTAGGTATGTGAGCTCCCTCCCCTCCTCTCAGTAGTCTATGGAAGAGCCTCCCCAGTGATGTTTGCCTGGTTTCATCACTTTGTTCTTTTAGACACCAGATGAAGACCTTTTTGTTCACGTTGGCCTTTTAAATTTTAAATTTTGATCTGATGTTAACTGATTTTTAAAAATGTCTTTTAAATGGTTTTGTATTGTATTTTGTATTTTCTTTCTCCTCCTTATGATTTAATGTGTTTTGTTTTTATCTTATGTTTTAATGTTGTGTTGTAAGCCTTCCAAAGAATAATTTGTTATGGGGTGGCTAACAAGTTAGTTAGTTAGTTAGTTAGTTAGTTTAGTTAATTTATTAGTTGCTCTGCTGCCTGGAATCATGGTACAACTAGCAAAAGCTTTGCAGCCTCATTTTGCTGACTACACAGGCTGGTCCTGAGTCATCTGAAGTGGGCAGAGCCTGGAATCCCACATCCCACTCATCCTACCTGGAAGGTTTCTGCAAGAGTCGCCAACAACATCTCAAGCGTTCCCTGTGGCTAATGACCTGGTGGCCATGTGCAGGGCGTCACCACAAGTAAAACGTACCTGCCCCATCCTATGGGGTTGTTGTGAGGCTAAAAGGTAATAGATAAAGGGGAACTATTGTCTGTTTCCAACCTTGTGAGTTATGCACAAGTTTTTGGTTGTTGTTTTTTTAAAGTCCACCCTATCCCAAGGTTGGCAGAACCTTGAAAACAAAGTTGCATTTGAAAGAACTACCATTGAATAAAAATATTTTTTAAAAATTATTTCTTTGTCATGAACCCTGCCACCTATTACATTCTTCTAGGGAGATCCGGTTACGGACGCCAGGGGCTCGTTTGGCGGTGACTTGGGAATGGGTCTTCTCTGTGGCTGCCCCAAGGCTTTGGAATATGCTCCCTGTTGAAATAAGAGCATCTCCTTCTCTTTTTGTTTTCAGGAAGACCTTCAAGACCCACCTGTTCTCGGAGGCTTTTAACTAGAATTAATTGTAATAATTTGTTTTTGTAACTTGTTCTATGAGATTTTTAAAAATTGTGTTTTGTGAAATTTTAATCTATTTTCCTTTTTAATATTGTTTTAAATTTTGTAGACCACCTAGAGATGCACATATCAGGTGGTATAAAAATATGATAAGACAAACAAACAAACAAACAAACAAACAAATAAATAAATAAAATGTGGAATATTGACACCAACACTATGCTAATAGAACCAGTTACTTTGCTTAGTGTTGTGGAACTTGGAAGCAACTTTGCTTCCCTCTCTGAAAGCAACTTATTGCTTTCTATTACTATTACTCAGGCAATCATTCACCATAATTAGATATAATTCTTATAAACACAACACTGTATGGTTGTGTTTATTCTCTTGATGTTATTAGATTTTTAAAAGTATAAACCATTGTAGGTTTCCGTCTTTATTTCTTGATTCACGCATTGAGTGTTGTACAGATTACATTTTACAAATTATCTTCAGGGGACTTGTTTCTTTCAATGAGATCAATTCTCCATTACTGTCTACTGAAATTATCTTGCTTTAGTGTTCCTCAATGAATGGACAACACTGAAGACAATAATAATAATAATGTTATTTTCCTCAACAAAAACCTACATTTCAATCAAAAGTGCAGTTATCACTGTCTGCTCTTTTTACGACAAATAATTGAATTTAAAAAAAATTACTCTATGCCGAGAAAGTAAATGGACCAAAGGATATAAGCATTTGATATAAAAGCAACATAGCATAAAATCTGCAAAAAATAAGATGACTTAGCTGACTAAAAAGAATATGAAATTGGATAATTTCACTGGGATATTTAAATTTAATTTTGCACTTGAAATCTTTTAGCACATAATGGCATCGCAAAAAAGGAAGAGGAAACACCAAGACAAATAATTGCTGTTTCTGCAATTCTAGTTTTCAGCAAAAAAAAAAAGTTTTCTGTGTTAGTCATGGCCCCAGGAAAGCAGTATTGCAGGCTAGCGCTGATCACCTGTTCACTTAAAGCAGATCAACGGCAAGGGAGGAGAGCAGGTCTTGTAGCAGCAAACATGACTTGTCCCCTTAGCTAAGCAGGATCCACCCTGGTTGCATATGAATGGGAGACTTGATGTGTGAGCACTGCAAGATACTCCCCTTAGGGGATGGGTCCGCTCAGGGGCGGATTAAGCCTGTTGCTGCCTGAACTTTCCCCCGCCACCCCCCTCCCCGCGGCCTTCACTGCCCCCATTCCGCCTCTGTGGCAGCTTATAGAAGAAAAAAGGGGGGAACGTGAATACGGCCTGTGTCTAAGGCCCTTTTAAAGCCGTCCAATCTGGTGGCCATTGCCACATCCCGTCTAAGCTCCGGCAACATTACATACAAACATACACTCCTATCAAAACCCTGCAACATCTCTTTAATGAGGCACTTCCCAATTTCCTGTTCTGTGGGCCAATCAGGGTGACTCAGGGAAGCACCCTTTGTCCCTGGTTAAACAAGCGGTGATTCAGGTAATCCATTCTTGTCTATTGAGGCAAGGCTTTGTTATGTTTCACAGAAGCCTAATCGTCGGGTGGCCTCAAAGATCAACATTCTCTTAATTTGTTGCCAGGAAGGTTCAGATGGATAGGTCCTTTGACTCTAGTGTGTGCAATGATGCCAAGGAATCCCCATGGGTCATGGAAGTGCATAATTTTGCCACATGTATGAGCAGCTGAAGACATTCTCCTTCTGCACATGGAAATGCATGTTGCCCCTTCCCTTTGGGCATCCCTCTTGTTGGAGGTTCAACAGACAGACAGACTGACTGACTTTACTGCGGTCAACGACAACTAATTTGTACAATACATCAGCAACAAACGTATAATGCAGAGCAATTTAAAATCAGTATAGAAGATGGAATCGCTGTGGCACCCAAACTTAGTTCCATCGATATATTAATTGCTGTTCATTAACTGGTGAGAAATGCTACAGGTTGCTGTGCAGACCCTGAGAACATTCTAGGAGATGTCTGGGTTCTGGTCAGAAAAAAGGAAAAATTAAACTGTAACTGACGTCCTGATAAAAAGGACAGTGTCTGTGTCCTACCCTTGAGTGGGCTGAGTTTCAGACCATCAGGGCCAGGCTCCCGGGTCTCAGACCCTGTGGAAGGCCCTGGTTGTCAGTGTGAGGGGCTAGAGGTGAGTAGTGTGGTGCTGAACTTGCACCAGCCAAGTTCTAGAGTCGTGTAGCCCTACACAGCTTCAGCCTTCCTGCAGACTATTGGACACTCTGGCTGGGGATGATGGGAGCTATTGTCCAACAACAGCTGGAGGGCTGTGGTGTGGCCTTGCTCTAGAGGAAGCAACTGAAGGTTCAGAAGCAGTGTCCGTAGCTAGGTCAAGCTAAGAAGAGCTGTTGAACTAGCCAAACCTGGCTGCAAATGGAGGAGTTATGAAGAAGCCCCACCTCCTCTTCAAGCTCAGGCTAGCCCTGGTCCAAAGCAGGTGCCTGAGCTAGGCTCCCTTTCCAGGGTTGGAGTTTGGCCCTGGTACTGTGTTTCTCCTCCAAGGGGGCAACCGGTGTGGGGGGGGGGGGTGGGGGGACAGACTTTGGCTGTTCAGGGATCTACGGAACTTTCATTAGGACTGAGAGTTTTGACTAAGACATGCTCCTATTTCTTTTCCTCCCTGTCCAAGAGCATCTCCTCTGAATTCAAGGCGTAGTATGCAAAAATAGATACAGATATGTGGCTGCAAAATGTGTGATTTATCAGTTTGATTAATCAACTAAAACATTTTGATCTTAAAAGGCACCCCAATTCACTAGGAAGCAGATTTTACATTTTATAATTTATGTACTGTATTCTAAATAATATAATATGTATTATAATTGATATACTATGTATATCAATTGCTATAAAAGCTGTGGATGAAAAGCATCAGGAGAGGCATTCCTTCTAAGATCTTAGAAGAGGCATTATTTCTTGTGTGACAGAAGAGGGGAATGCATCTTCTGACATTATGTCTCCTGGGACACACATGTGCCTCATCTAAAAGCAAAGGGTGTTGTTTAGAATGGTTGTGTTTTCATATTTGGATGTATGCAGATTTAATTGATCAATCCATTTACCAGCTAAAGCTCAGGCAATTAACTGACTAAGATCAGGTGAGAGCCTTAATATATTAGTGTAAAGTTGGAGATACATTTCTACATATTAAATAATACGTCAGCAGCTGCTTGCCCCAAATGGCACATCATAGAGGCATTCCCTGCTGAAATGGATCACTTAACATTGCCACATTTGACCAAGTTTTCCAAGAAACAGGGTCATCTCTGGAACAACAAGCTTGTGTTAGAGAGATTTGGAGGGGAGATCATTTATCTACCCCAGCTGCAGTGGAAGTGAACAAGTAAGGAGAGCATTGTTAGTTAATATTGTCTGGAGACTTTTCTGGCATACAAACCAAGGAAGAGATCTTGCAGGCCCAGAGACAAGAGTTGCTGAGGGTTGATTATAATGAAATACAGATTCTACCAGATGTTTCACCAGAAATTTTAGCTAAGCGTCGAGAAATGAAATTCTTAACAATGATACTGCAAGAGAGAGAGAGAGAGATTAAATACAGATGGGTGGTACAATTTCATTTAGAAGTCTTTTTGGATAGAGGGAAGGACTTTGTTTATACAGTGGATGATGCAAAGGCTTTGTTGGAGTCCGTAAAAGTGACACGAGGAAGAGAGGAAGAGGATGCCAAGGCGGATGAAGCATCAGCTTATTAATAATTGAAGGGGAAGATGGAGCAATTAAAAGTATTTCCAACAAATATAAATGGACTAAATAATCCACTTAAAAGGAAAAATGACAGCAGTTATCCCTGCTAACTTGGCAAAGAGGCACCTTTTCACGTGGTGATTCTCTTTATTTAGCAGGGGGAGAGTAACTGGCCCTATCCACCCCAGCACAGTACTTCCAGTGACAGTTGCTGGTGTCTAGCTTATGTTTCTTTTTAGAATGTGAGCCCTTTGGGGACAGGGATCCATTTTATTTATCTTATTTATTTGTTGTTTCTCTGTGTAAACCGCCCTGAGCCATTTTTGGAAGGGCGGTGTAGAAAACGAAGCAAATTCAGGACAAGGAAGGCAGATTTATTATTCTGAGATTCCAAACATGAAGTAGCAAACTGAGGATAGCCTCAATTCATTCATACATTCATACATTTAACACACTTCTATACCACCCAAAACTCACGTCTCTGGTCATTTTACAACAACAACAACAACAAACTAAAACAATAGTTAAAATAGATGACAACAAAAAATCTAAAACAGTAGTTAAAACAAAATAAACGACATAGTAAAAGTTAAAACATTACAACAATTTAAATTTTTTAAACAACATTTTAAAAGGATGCTAAAACTGCGAAAACAATATTTAATTAAAAGCCTGGGTGAATAGGTGCATTTTAAAAGACTTTTTAAACGTTACCAGAGATGGGGAGGCTCTTATTTCAGTAGGGAGCATGTTCCAAAGCTCTAGGGCAGTAGCGAAGGCCCATCCCTTTATGCTCCAAATTGAAATAAAACAAAGTTTTATGAGGGGTTTTTTTCAATCTTTGTCCGAGATTTTAGAAGGAGATATTTTGATTTTTGGAGATATGAATGCGGTCCTTTGTATGACTCAAGACAAATCGGGAAAATTAAAGAAGTGTATTGGCAAAGTACCTAAAAATGTAGATTATATGTCATTATCATCATTGGTCGATGCATGGAGGTATAAATACCCATTAGAAAAAGGATATACTTTCTTCTCAGCACCTCATAAGACATATGTGAGAATCGATATTTGTTGGATCTCCAAATCAATGTTACCTATACTTATAGACATGGAAATGGCACCACTAACATATGTGGATCAAAAAGAAAATCCCTCTCCAAGAAGATGGAGATTAAATAATATTTTAATACTACAAATCCCAGAAAGGAGATTTTGAAAAATATGAAAGAGCTTCACAAATAAGTAGACCTACTGGATGCTAAAGAGATGTATAAAAAATGAAATTTACCAAACAGAAATATTTCTAGAAACCAGACAAATTATTGGCGTACCAGCTGCGAAAAGAGCAAGAGAAGAGGATTATTACTTCAATATGGAATGGCAAAGAATTCATTTCTACTATGGACGAGATGACAGAACAATTTGTGGAGTATTATTCTCGATTGTACGAAACTAAAGTGCCAAATAAGGAGAAGATCAAGCAATATTGAGACAATTCACAAATTAAAGAGTTCACAGAGCAGCAAAGAGAGATGTTAAATAAACCAATTACAAAGGGAGAGACTAGAGAGGCAATACAGGGGTTAAAACCAGATAAGACCCCAGGCCTGGATGGATTTTCAGTACTCTATTACAAGACTTTTCAAGATATACTGGTTAAACTAATAACTCAGTTAATGAATGAAATAATACATTGTCATAGTATACCTACCGCATGGCAAGAAGCTTATATTACATTGATTCGTAAAGTGGGACAATATCCAACACGCCCTGAATCTTACAGACCTATTTCACTATTGAATGTGGATTATAAACTCTTTGTGGCTATTTTGGTGGCAAGATCAGACAGGATTTGTTCGAAAGAGATATATGAAAGATAATTTGAGATATATTTTGAATGCTATTGAGAATATCACTGCAGAGGGAAATACAGCAGCGATGGTTTTTCTTGACGCTGAGAAGGCCGTTGACAATTTGGAATGGGAATTTATGTTAACAGTGCTTGAAAAGATGAACTGTGGGCTACATTTTATTTCCTGGATTCAGAGCATTTACCGGAAGCAGACAACAAAAGTTATAGTGAATGGGGCAATATCTAAGACATGCACTATAATGAAAGGAACAAGACAGGGGCGCCCACTTTCTCCTTTATTGTTTATTCTGGCTTTAAAACCATTAGCGCGGGAGATACAGCAAGAAGAAAGAATTTTAGGAATTAAGATGGCCAGGCAAGAACATAGATAAAGATAAAGTTATATGCAGATGATGTGGTACTTAGAATTATCCAACCAAAGGTCTCGCTAGACCATGTAATGGAGAAAATTCAGCAGTATGGGTAGGTTTCTGGATATAAATTGAATAACAGTAAGACACAGATGGTAACATGGAATATTAAAGATGAAGAGTGGAAAGAACTGGAAAAAAGAACAGGATTCCAGTTCAGTGTTAAACCAGTAAAATATTTGGAGATTTATGTAACGGTAGTTAATAAAGGCTTATTCAAAAACAATTATTCACTTACATGGAAGAATGTAATGGCTGATCTGAACGGATGGAAAAAGTTAAATCTTTCATGGCTGGGAAGAATATCAGTGGTTAAAATGAATGTTTTACCTAGGATTAACTTCTTATTTCAAATGTTATCAATAAGAATTGAAGAGAAGATATTAAATGAGTGGCAAAGACAGATAATCTCTTGGGGGGGGGGGGAATAAAAAACCTAGAGTGAAATTCAAAATCATGCAAGATGCAAGAGAAGGTGGAGGATTGGTTACCCATATATATTTGAAATTATATTATCATGCTAGCTGTTTAACATGGATTACAGAGTGGATTAATGCTCCATATGGATGGATTACAAATATAGAAGGGTCAGATATGATCAATGACAAATATAGAAGGGTCAGATATGATCAAAGGTATTTGTGGACAGATATAAAGAAAACGAATGTAGAAATTAAAAGACACTCCTTAGGAACAGCTTAATGAAGGTAAGGGAAAAGTACAAAAAAAAAAAATACCAAAAAAGAATAAGCCCAACGTTATCATTGGTAGCTTCAATATTAAATATATGTTTTCACGGAGAAGAACATACAAAACAATTTGATCAATGGAGAGTATACGATTTGCAGAGTCTTATGGCGGGAAGATAAAAAATGAAATCCATTCAATGTTTAAGTCAAGAGTGGAAAGGAACTCCTTCCTGGTTACCATACTTACAGATTAACAGCATAATTCCAGAAGAAGTACAGAAGCAAGGTGGGAAGTTAAGAGATTTGACAAAATTTGAAATTTTAATAACAAAGAACTAAGAACACATGCTAGACCTTATCTATAAACTTCTATTGAAGTATGACTCAGAATCTGAACAGGTGAAGGATTGTATGGTAAAATGGATGCAGAACTTAAACAGAACAATAGAGATGCAACAGTGGGAATTTCAATGGAAGGTGAATATAAAATTTACAGTGTATATTACTCCAGCAATGATTTCAAAGATAGACAATAACTATCCTGGAGATTGTTGGATATGAAGCAAACAGGTACTTTCTATTATATGTTGTGGGCATGTAAAAAAAAACCCTCAAAAAAATTGGAAAACAATATATTCCAAGATGCAGCAAATTTTGCATACAAACTTCCCTTTTCTCCCAGAAATTTTCATGTTAAATTTTAAACCAAATATTCCTGCAAAACATATTGAACTTCACCTCCACCTCCAGTTCCTTCACTTCCAGTTTCCCAAACTGCATGTCTGAATTGGCAAAACCAGAGTTGAGTGCAAGAAGGGACCTGCTGTTTCCCTTCCCAAACTCTGAACCTTTGGTCAGAGTGGAGTTTTGCCACCCTTATCTCCGGTTCTGCAGCACCAGCATTTCAGCCGAACACTGGCACCACAGTTTCAGCTCCACAGAACCAGAGTTGAGCAAGGAAGCTCCTCCCTCACTCCAGCCCGATTGGCTGTGTGGGCTATCCTCCTGTCAGAAAGGAAGCCTGCACAGCCAGCTCCCCTGTCTCTCTGTGGTCTCGCTGACTGCAGAGAGGCAGCTCTTCCGAATGTCTGAAAGCGGATGGGAGGGCGGGGGACCCGCGGTTCCAGGTTACATCTGAAGGCAGCCGGAGTCTGTCTCTCAGGCCAGAGAATGAAACCTGAGACTATCAAAGGGGAAGCAAGATAGAGAAAGCATGGTCAGAGAGGGAATGCCCTTGCTCACTGTTTCTACTCCTAATGCCCCCAGTGGCTGATAGGGTTGCTGGAGCGGTTGATAGAGCTGCTGGTGCTAAGAGTTGATGCCATCAGGAGCTGCATCTCCATCAGTTTGGGGGAGTAAAGGGGTGGCAGAGAAGCTTATTAGGAGACTGAGGATTTTGCCATACATTCATTACTTCCAGTGGGGAGGTGATTAATGTTGTTAACTTATTTACCTTATCAATGAAGCTTGCTCAGTCTTTTCAGATTTATCCAGAAAATGGGCCACATTCCTCTTAGAAAATGATGTATTTTGGATTAGGTCAAACCATCCATTTTCTCTTTCTGCCCAAGACTGTATGGCAGGAAAGACTGGAGTGGGGAGAGAGGTTAATGCCAGGCCAGGTGAAATTTGCAGGGGAGATGACCCTGCTCCCCCTTTTTGCACACATGGTCTCACCCAGCCTGGTTCCTGGCCAGGAAGGAAGCTAAGGCTCCTGGGAAGCTGGAAGAATCTCCTCCCTACCTGGTTGCAACTGCTTGTTCTGGGGTAGAGGAGTGCATGTGTGCATGCATCTTTAAACAGAGGCCTTTACAAATAATGAAGTCAAGCTGTGGGACCATCATATTACGATGTCTGACACTTTGCTGTAAAGTTCCAGACTGGTGGAGGGGGAGTGCCCAAAAGACTTGTAGCACAGGGCGTGCTACCCCTTGGAGTCATCCAAGTAACACTTCTTAACTGCTCTGCCCAGTGCTGTCCTGCTTTCTCACACGCACGTGATCCTCCTACAGAGAGGGAATGATTTCTGCCAGAGGTTGGATGCCGTTTCTCACACTTTGCTGGTGCCGTTTATTTGGTTACTTGGTACAGGTCCATGTTGTTCCTGGAAGCCTGCCTATAGAAACTCATCGGCAATGTGTTTGTGGGATATATAATGAGGCGCAAGCTGTAACCTGTCCACCTCCACTGAAGAACAGCTTGCACTATCAAAAAACATAAATTAGACCTGTGCTTCATCAGCCCGTCCCCGCATTGCCTCCGATTCTTGAGCATGGCAATCAGACCGAGGTTAGAAAGAGACGGAGAGTGCTTGCAGCTCAACTGACAACTGGAATCATGCACACCCCAACTATGCTTACAATCCAGTGCATGGTCACACAACTACTTTGTCCCTCCAGTAGCTGTTGGATTACAGTTTCCACCATTCCCAGCCGCAGAGGCCAGGGATGATGGGAGCTGCAGTTGGAAGATGACAGAAGAAGTGCAGAGAACCTGGTCCAGGGGTTCTCAAATCTGACTCTCAGATGTTGTTGGACTACAAATTCCATCATCAGTGACTGAATCCAAACCACAGTGACTGAAGATTCTTTAGATGCTTTGCCGTTTTTAAATTGGCGGTCTCAATCGGGAAAAGTCCAACTCTCCCTCCACCAATATGCCCGTCTGCATTTGCAACTTTCCTCCAAGTGAGCATTCATTCTCCAATATGGTACCAAGCATCCCAGCTGGCTCATAGATAGATGAGGAGGGGGACACATGGATCCATACGAACTACAAATATTTATATACCGCTCTTCAACCAAAGAAAAATAAACAATACAAATAATACATCAGTAAGATGGTCCTCTGTCCCCAAAGGGCTCACAATATAAAAAGAAACATAAGGCATATACCAGCAATAGCCGCTGGAGGGATGCTGTGCTGGGGTTGGATAGGGCCAGTTGCTCTCCCTCTGCGAAAGAGAAGAGAATCACCACTTTAAAGGTGGCGATGGCTTTGCTCAGTTAGCGGTGGTAACTACAGAGGTGCAGACATGCGGTCATGGTGATCTCCTGCGCTTTCTTCCTCTCAGAAAGCAAGCTAAAACCAGAAAATGCCGCAAATTTTATTGCATTCTGAACACTAACATCACAGGGCTGTGCCGTTGTACATGGTTGTGGGAACGCAGGAAGAGGCGGAGGCTCTGTCAGGACTCAACAAGAAACAGGGACAAGTGGGATGGGCCAAGAGAGGCCTTAGGCTCAAGGGTTCCAAGGCCCAGGGTGGGGTCGGATGGATTCAGTACTCTACCTGGGGCACCAAAATTCCTGGACCCAAGAAACCTGGGAACTGTGCTTTGTGGGATTCCATTCCCTCCATGTAAACGCATGACTCAGAGCATTCAATTAGCTTCCTCTAACAACAGAAATCAAAGGTTGAAGTTGGGTACATTCCCAGGGCAAGTTTCAGCTTATTACACACTTTGATCTTTTAATTGTTGTGCAGAAATTAATATTGTGTTTTTAAAAACTGTTTGCAATGGCACTTAACAGTCTCTGAAGAGGAAGAATCCCATTTGCGGGGATGGTTCCCTCTTAATTAAGTTAAAGAGCTGTTTGCAAAACAGCTTGATTACTGGACTTGCTTTTTTTTTTGTCTTCCACAATGGAGGATGACACACCTCTTAACCTGCGCCTCTTAAATACTGATTTCTTCATAGCACACTCCTCATAATAGTACATGAGCTGTTGGTGCCATCTGGGAGGATGAATGCTCATTGAGATTTTTTGACAAGGTCTATGTCTCTGGAGGTGGAAAAGGGGTGATAGCAAATGTAAAACTTCCAGTTTTCAGTGCAGTATCATGTTTTACTGTCCTGACCATTGGGTTTGCTGCAGCCAAATTGGCACTGGTGTTTTAAAAACGTTTAAAAGTTTTGAAAACACAAGAACTATAATAATCATCTAGATGTTGTTAGAGGAATGGAAATGAACATTGGCAGGAATGTTCTCCAAAGATTTCTTCATGGAAAGAGTACAACTATTTGTTCATTGGTTCCCTATCCCTCTTTACCCTCTGTGCAAAAATGCCTGCCATTTTATTTTATTTTATTTTTTATTTATTTAGATTTATATACAGCCCTTCCAAAATGGCTCATTTAACCCTCATGGTTTGGGGTGGTGATAACGAAGGGGGATAACACACAGAAAGCTGACAGTGAGACAATGCTACTGCCAATTTCCTATCTCTAGCGGGGGGTCGGGCGTTGCCAAAAACCACTATGAGCATTTTCAGACAGCAGGCTTTACTGCGAGACTTTACTGCGAGTTCGAAGTTGCCCCCAAAACATTGCATCCTGTTTCATACAGTGCCCCACCAGATGCCTCTGAAAAGCCCACAGGTAAGAGGCAAGGGTACTCCCTACCTCCTGCTGTTACGCCCCTGTGACTGGTATTGAGAGGCATCTTGCCTCTGTGGTTGGAGGTGGCCTATAATCACCAGACTAATAGCCATTGCTAGACCTGTCCTCCATGACTTTGTCTAAGCCCCCTTTAAAACTAGTGGCCATCACTACATCCCATTCAAACTAGTGGCCATCACTACATCCCATGGCAAATAATTCCATAGATAAATTATGCGCTGTGTGGAAAAGTACTTCCTTTTGTTGGTCCTATATTTCCTGGCCTTCAGTTTCATGGGATGACCCCTGGTTCTAGTGTTGTGAGAGAGGGAGAAAAATTCCACTCTCTTAACTCCATGCATAATTTTATATACTCCCTGTAGTCTGGGATCTTGTCTCTATCTTGTCTCCCCAAAGTAAAGAGCCCCAGATGCTGTAGCCTTGCCTCATAGGTGCTCCAGGCTCTGATCGTCTTGGTTGCTATCGTTGGCACTTTTTCTAGTTCCACAATGTCCTTAAGATATGGTGATTAGAGCTGTATGCAGTACTCCAAATGTGGCCACACCATAGATATGTATAAGGGCATTATAATATGAGCATTTTTATTTTCAGTCCCCTTCCTCATGATCCCTAGCATGAAATTTGCCTTTCTCACAGCTGCCGCCCACGGAGTCAACATTTTCAATGAGCTGTCCACCATGACCCCAAGATCTTTGTGTTGTTGTTTTGTTTTGGCCATTGGCCGTAAATAAAGTATCTATCTATCATGGCCCCAAGATCTCTCTCCTGGTCAGTCACTGACAGCTCAGACCATGCTCAGATCAAGTGGACTTTTAAGATTAAATACAGTCTTAAATGTAATCTGAGGATGGCACTGTAGCTCAGTGGTAGAGCATCTCCTTTACATGCAGAAGGTCCCAGGTTCAGTCCCTGGCAGCATCTCCAGGTAGGGGTGGGAAAGACCCCTGCCTGAAACCTTGGAAAGCCACTGCCAATCAGTGTAGACAATACTAAGCTAGTTAGACTAAGGGCTTGGCTCAGTAGGCAGCTTCTTATGTTCCTTTGCAGAGGAAATCACCCCCACCCCAATGGGCTATTTGCATCCAAAATGACTATAAGCAGCAAATAGCATTTGTCTTGGGGGGGAAGGGGTGGGAAGTTGGCAGAAAAATGGCAAAGGGAAGAGTGTTGTCCCTAGCTCTGAGCATCGTGGGTCTGAATTGGATTATGCCCTACCCCAATGGCTGCTTCTTCACACTAAAAAGTGACACCACTGGTCAATGTCCTGTTTTAAACTTAGCTGTCATTAACATCACATGCCATTAACATTCAGTGAAATTGCACCTCAGCATTCTTCGGAAACGGCATTCTGGCCAAACCATCCAGGACCTAAGCGTTGTCTCCAGGGAGTTATCCAGACACGGCTTCATTATCAGAAGAGCGAATCTACTTCGCGGTAGATTCAGAGCTGTTTAATTTGTGGCATTAAATTGACCGTTCACATTTCCTCAGCATTTCCTCGGCTCCTCTCCGCATTCACTGCAGACCTTTCTCTGTGTGCATTCCCACAACTTGTTCTGGGTTTTTTCTCCCACCAATCACATCCCAGAGGAGGAGGAGGCACAAGACGCCTCCATTATTACATTGTTTGTTTGTTTGTTTGTTTGACAGCAAGCCGGTGTTCCGCAAGACTGACTAGTCAGAACAACAGAACGCTGAACCCGAACCTGCCGAATCTGACCCCCAAATTTGCTGGTTTTTATAATGAACTTAGCTTTGTCACTGCCTTTATCACCTCATGTCCCCTCCCTCAATCCAGACCATTTAAGAGGCCATGGAAGTTTTAAGTATAAATCATTGCTTACTCTCGGTGATGAAGAAAAATGCAGCCTCATGGAATCAGCTCAGACACAAAGGGCTCAGGTGACACCGAATCTGTAGTCTCCATTGTTAGGCTTCCAGGCATCCTCCAACAACATCTGCATATGTAAAGCCTTCCTCAATAAGAGGAAGCCAGAGACTCGTATATGAATTAAAAGTAAAAGCCTGGAGTAGCAGCACTAGCAAGGCTTGTGTTTAACTCAGGAATTTCTCCCTCCCCTTCTGGACACTCTCCACAGAATTTCACTAATTTGCCACAACCCTCACTGCCTGCCCCCCAGCGCTCGCAACTGCAAATCACTCAAAGAGCAGACCATACCAAACACTGACAGCTGTGAACTCCCCTTCGTTTAGCCTTGCGGAAGTGCGAGTTTTGAAAAAAGCTGAATGACTGGTACTGGCCCCTCTACACATCGCAGGAGAAGCAGCAGGGTGTACAGAAAGCTCAGGGTTGTGTTGTTGTTGTTTAAAAAAACTGCCCCAAATAGAGGATATATTATTTAACCCCAGACATAGTTCGGGCCAAGCTAGAATGCAAAGCAGTAATTCGGGGGGAAAGCAGAATTGTGTGTGTCTTGGTCCCTGATTTAGCTCGCGGGGACTAAATCCAGCTGATATGTGGACTTGCACCCTCAATTCTGGAGGAGATGCAAACGAAACGCCATGTGTATAAAAGTCCCAGGTGATGAAATGCCAACCCTGGCTGTGGTTTTTTCAGCCCTTGAGAATGATGCCATCACAGTTGCCTTGCAACATGACTGTTGACCTGAGGAATGTTGTTGTGTTCTTAGAGTCCAAATGGGAATGAATCCTCGCATATTTTATTGTCATTTTAATCACACTCACAAAGGGATTTATGAATTCAACTTACAGATGTCTCATGTAAGGCTGACCAACAGGTTGCACTGTAGAAAATTCCTCTCATCACCTTTGCATTTATAACATAACTGATTTAATATATATTTAAAAAGCTTGCCTACACAATTCTGACTCAACACCAGCTAATCTTCCTTATTATAATCTTCCTATTATTTTTTTTCCTTTATAAACCACTTTGGGGACTTTTCTGTTGAAAAGCGGTATATAATGTTACCAGCTGAGCTTATTCTGCCCTCTCCCAGAAGCCTCCCTGGATGCAACTGCATCTCCAGGCTTGGATTGTGCACTTTTGCTATGCTCAGGAGCTGCGCCACAATGTGATCTCCCAATCTATGTTATACATGGGGACAAGTCACTTCACTGGCAGTGGACTGGTCACCCCTGCAAGCCCCACAAATTGGAAAGAAGATTAAATCCACACTCCCTCTTTCTGTGAGAGGGCCCTGGCTAAGCAGACCCCAGAACTGGCTGCTACTGTAACTGTCTGGCATTCAAGATCATTTCGGACTTGGAATGAAATCTTAACTCCCCTCTTCCTCTCGCAAGAGAGATAACACCTGTTGTTAATGAAGCACTCAGGCCAGGAAGGGAAGGCAGATAAGACAGCAGACTCCATTACAATAGGGATGAGTCAGTGATGTAACTTTGAAGAGGTGCCCATCGAAACTCTTGATAGAACTATTGAGAAGCCCTTCCCAGCACAAGATGCTCTGGATGCACCTGCACATTCCAGTTGTCCCCACTATCAGCCTTGAATACAATAGGTGATTCACACACCTTCCTACTCAGGAAGGACGACCAGACACAATGCATTCCGAAGAAGCTTGTATGGGCTATCCTATTTAGCAAAGTATGACAAAAGTGCCCTCAAGATACATTCTGGGATATAAGTATCCCTGACTCCATGATCCACCTGGGACTCCCACTGCAAAACATCTCAATGCCTCTCACTCGGGGCCCCATCAGACTGCAACAAGAGAAACTCCAGCAGACCACCTTGATGTTCCCCTCTTCAGGACAGGTGATATAGGCTCTTGCCTGGCTTCTTCAGGGCTGAACCTATCCCTTTCTCTTATCTCTGAAATTTTGCCCCTCTGTCTTAAAGGACTTCTCTAGCCCGCCTGGGGATTTACACATAATTTGGAACTTTAAGTGAAATGTGCCTTACAATAGTTCCATCTCATGTCGGGGAAGGCCTCCCTCTATGAACACAAGGGGATGCACAACACTCCTCTGTGCCTTTTGGAAGCAATTGAGCTGGCAGCCAATTGCTGTGAGATAGATAGATAGATAGATAGATAGATAGATAGATAGATAGATAGATAGAGAGTCCCAGGTGGATCATGGAGTCAGGGATACTTATATCCCAGAATGTGTCTTGAGGGCACTTTTGTCATACTTTGCTAAATAGGATAGCCCATACAAGCTTCTTCGGAATGCATTGTGTCTGGTCATCCTTCCTGAGTAGGAAGGTGTGTGAATTGCCTATTGTATTCAAGGCTGATAGATAGATAGATAGATAGATAGATAGATAGATAGATAGATAGATGACTTGTAGCCAAAGGTCTGGCTGGTGGTGTTTATGAAACCTCTCCAAAGCTTCTTCTAGGAAACACACACAATCCTTCTCTTTGGTCCCCGGGCATTGGGTGACATTTGTGCCTGTCCCCTTAGTGCTTTCTTGCTCTTCCCCACACCTTTCTGTGCCCATGCCCCCCCCTGCTTTCTCAGAACCAGGGCAAGGAACTGAGGTGACCCTTTCATGAGGCAAGGTGAGGTGGCTTCCTCAGATGGCAGGTTATTGGGGGTGGCAGTCCTCCAACAGTTACTATTGGAGCAACTCTTTGGGGCTGATCTGACCTTTTTGCAAAGAGATCTCCTCACAATCCTTGCAAAGTTTGTGAGAAGCATGAGGAGATAATACTAGCATACTTCCCCCCACTTCTGTACCAATTTCAAAGCTTGCAGAACTCAGCTTTGAAAGGGAGCTGATCCCCACCAACGTTACGGGACAAGGCAGAATTTGGCACCTCACATCGCAATACCCCTGCCAGCAACCTCCAGAACAGGCTACACTCCTGTTGCCATCTTTGGCCTCTCTGAAGTTTGGGCTCATCTCTCAACATGTCTGCAGAGATAATCTTTGGGCGGAGGAGGGAGAACACCCCATAATTGCTGACTTCACTAATGACCTTGTTAATGGCGTGTCCAAATGGCACCTAGCAACTCAATTTCCCTTGTGGTACACAGTGATGCTCCATCACAGTGGCCTGACCAGCCAATGAGGGAAGGAGGTGGCGGATGGTATAAGGAGGTGGCATTGGACCAACCCAAAAGGAAGCGGACAGGAGAGGAGGACGGGAGGGAAGTTTTGTTGTTCTTGGCAACTGATGGGCCAGACAACAGACCATCATGAACCAATTGGGCCACGTGTGGCTACTTGCCAGTTATTGCAGTATAAAGTGTGAAGCCAGTTTTTTAGTGTCCTACTGGAAAGGTCAGAGGGAGTGTAGGTGGAGACAGAAAGGAGTTGCCTTAAGTTATCACCTTCTGATAATATTTCCTGCCATGTTAGCAAAGAGGAGACAGGAAGGAGTGGCAACCTAAAGTCACAGATCCTCCAGGTACAATAAATCATCTCCCCCACCTGGCGCTCTCGGGGTTTTGTGATCCGTGCCTGTTTCATACCCTTCCTTGGTGGATCCGGAGACAATGATAGATGAGAAGACACAGCTGCTGGACTGGCGTCAGTGCATGTTTGTAATTCCCATTTTTTTGTCTTTAAAGGTGCTCCAGACATAATTACCTTTTTGCTTCTATTTACTATTTGCAGAAAGATTCAGCACATGTCAAGGTGTGCTGTTACCCAGATCTCCTGATTAGAGAAGACACCTTCATGGAACAGGTTTAGCATCCTCTGAAGCATGAACACTCCCTTACGGAAGGGCAGTCACTCACTGCAGCGATTACAACTCAGATAGGAACAAACAAACGACATACAACTGGGACGTGTATCTGGTGTGTGACATATAAAAAACCTTATATCTATTTCTGAAAGAACTGGAAATGTTACGATCTTTATGGATACATAACTGGAGCACCTGCGGGTTAGAGGGAGGAACGGCTGACTCGCTGTAACCCACACCTATGTTGGTTTCACAAAAATCTGGGGAGGAAAAAAACCAAGGGGGTAACCCCCTCCCCCAATGCTGCCCCAAAGTAACTTAATGGAATGGAATGTTCACAGACTCAGAGGGCAGTTAGCAGACAACCAGGTGGGTGGAGCTAATTTGGAACTCAATCGTGAGGAGGAAGGACAAGGAATTTCTCAGTTTGAAGAATACTCCCTCAAGACAGTTGCAACCCCTTCTGCTTCTGTGGGGAAAGGTGCCAAATACTTCCACCATCCTCAGGCACAGGCTCAAGTAACAAAGGCACACCAGGGACAGAATGCAACATTTTGACATACGGTACATTTTCATTTGTCACAAACCCCGGGAGATTAAGAGAGGACACTTACAAGGGGAACACGGGAATCCCCCTAGCCAGAAGTGACAAGCCATCTTTCTGGATGTTTAATGCCAAAGTGGCAAGCAGATTCCCTCTAGTGGGAGTCCACTTGCTGGTTGCAGACTACCATCCAATGGTGGCGTATGGGTTACAACCAGAATCCTTACCAGGCGAGTTCTGCACAACAGCCCTTTTAAAAGCAGCAATTGCAAACCACATGCGGAACTGTCCCCTTGCCTTTAAATTAGGATGCATACAACTCAGGTAACTCACCCGGCCAAAGTGGGCGGTCACACGGTTTCACATTTGCAGCCTTTCCAGGCAGATCGCAGTTCCCAGAAGCACCAGTACCAATTAATTTGCATCAGATCTCATGGAACAGCTGCGCCAACACCACACAGCATCAATTCTCACTGGGGCACTGTTCCTTCTTGCACCCCCAAAGCTAATGAATCACCGCTCCCTCACCCCAACATCTTGGGTACTGTGGAGCATCCCACCCACCCCCAGACCCCATAAGTACTTAAAAGTGCCCCTTGCCACCCTGGAGTTGTCAAGTATTGTGCTTGGCTGTGGTCGTATAGTTTGATTGTTCTCGCAAGGGCAGTGCTGAAAGTGGTATGAGGAAAGGATGAAAAGGTCTTTGCCAAAGGCAGGTGAGCTACACCGAAAAGGCATAATCGTGCTAGTCACACCTCCTCTAATATCATAGCCAATGGTTGCAGCTTCACTAGCATGCTGATGCCTTGCCTGTAGCGTGATGACATGAGTGGAATGGAGCTTGCTGGGAGGCAGCTAGGGCAGGTGACGAAGAGGGAGGGGTCCCTCTGCCCAGAAGCCAGAGGATGCAAATCGCAGTGGCACTATCATCTGTGAAATGACTCCTAGCTTCACAGATTAACCACAGGTTCATCTACCCGAGGTTTCACGCTATGTCCGAATGGGCCCAGAGTGACTGGCTGAGCCAGAGATTTGAACCTAGGTCTCCCAAATCCTACTTTATTACTATCACTTATATGCCACTTTTCAGCAAAAAAAGAGAGTTCTCAATGCAATTTACATAGAAAAATAAACAATAAGGCAAAGATGGTTTCCTGTCCCAAAAGGGGCTTACAATCGAAGAAGAAACACACAGGAGACACCAGCAGTAGCTACTGGAGGGATGCTGTGCTGGGGATGGATCGGGCCAGTTGCTTTGCTGCAGCTTAATACAAAGAGAATCGCCATTTTTTAAGATGCCTCTTTGACCAGTTAGCGGGGGGAGGAGGAGTCATCATTGTTGCCCTCCTCCTCCCTGATAGAATTGTGGAGCACAGAAATATAAATCTGACCCAGTTCAAGTTCTGGCTGCTGCCTGGTTTCTTCCCAAGGCTGCTATGCCACAGTTCATCTTGATGGTTCTCAGGCATGGCTGGCTGGTGGTCCAAGGGTTAGGCAACACATCTGCTGTGTGCCAAGAGCAAGATTTTTGACATGGCAGCATGAAGCAAGAGGGCTACGGGGTGTGTACGATGGAAATTAGGGCTGGCCCAGAGAGCACAGTGATAAGCATCTGCGGGTGTGAAGCAGCAGCAACAGGATCAAAAGAAAAAGCCGGGCTTGGAATGGGAATGTCTAAAGGCACGTTGCTAATATTGGCTTCAGCGGTACATCAGTAAAAGACACAAGGGCTGATTCCCACAAGGCCTCGACCACACGGGTGTTGTAGGGGTGGGAAATTTAAGCACACAGGAGAGGCCCTTTTATGAGGCTAAGTGCGGAAGATGCCTCAAGCGGCAGATGGTTTGGATTCCATCAGGGAGGCAAGATGCCCCCCGCTGCTGCCATCAGAGTAACCAATCTCGCCCTTGCAAACTTTGCCATGAGATGAAAGAAGCTGCCCTTCTCCCCTCACACACCCTGCAAAGCTTGCAAGAAGCATGGGGGGGGGAGAGAAGAGGAGGCTGCTGGCAACCTTCCCTCTTTCCCGCCCACCACACCACTTTCAAGCTGGCCAAGGTTGGCTTTTAAAAAGGGCTGGTTCCCCAGGCCAATGGGGCAAGGCAGCATTTTGGTGCTCACCTCAGGAGCCACAATCCCTTGAGCTGCCTCTGCAAGTAAACAGTCAATTATGGATAATCCAGTATCCTGGGTCTGCTGGAGCATCTTGTGTGGTCTACATCCAATAACAAAACCCTCCATCAGAATGTTCCAGCACATGCCCTGATCTTGTTGAGCCTGCACTGAAAGACCAGGTGCTGGAGGGAAACCACAGAGCCAGGAAAAGTAAAGAGACAAATACAGAAGGGCGTATTTGGATTGGGTAGAAGAGAGGCTGAGTTTTTTCCAAACCAGGACAGGAGATTTGAAAAGTGCAAGCCTGAAAGAACCACCTCCTTCCACAAGAGAACCTGCCCACTGACTGAGATTTTCATACGCACCACCCTGTCACAGGTGTGGTGGGAATGCCCAGGTCTGCAGGCTTCAGAGTCAATTGGGTTAATCCCCAGACACTCTCTATTACAACTTTGCTAGCACTTTGGGGTGTTTCCCCAGTTGATCAAGCACACATGCTACACAAGAATCTCATGCTAGACTTTTTAGTAATGGCTGGAAGACATCTGACATTTTACTGGAAACCCATTTAAACCTGGAGCTTTTCCAAGAGGCAATTGAACACAGCTTCACTACACTTAAGCTGGGGGATGGGGGGTACAAGGGAACTTAAGAACATCCCTGCTGGATCAAGCCCAGCATCCTGTTTCCCACAGTGGTCCACCAGATGCTTCTGAGAAGGAGGGCATGCCTTCACTCTTGCTGTTGCTCCCCTGCAACTGATTTACAGCAATGTCATTTACATTGCTGTAAAGCATCTACAGCAATGTCAGAATGGTAACAAGGTGTTGTTCATACGTTGTTTATTTGATAATGGTGATGATGATGATGATGATGATGATGATGATGATGACGATGAGCAAAGCATTATTTAGCTTTGTTCCTGACAATTTGCAGTTACTGTGCATTATGTGCATCCTAAAAAAGTAGCACTTTGGTGCAGTGCTCAAAACAGCTTGACTATAGGCACTTTCTGCTACAGTAAAGTCGCTCATCTGGGAAAGCTCCTGATATAATAGAATCTAGGACTGTAGCATTGTGGAGAAAACTGCACACGACATGCCAAAGGGCCAGCAAAAGTATTTCTTTCCATGCTGGTTGGTACCCACTTTTGATCACTTGGATCCTTCCAGATCACACCTTCCAGATCACGCCTCCCCCCCCTCAAGATTCCCTCTTTCCTCGGCTCTGGAGGAACTTGTTCAAGTCCCAGGTTGTGAACCTGCCCTGAAGTTGTGTAGTACCTATTAAGAAACCATTTGTATATGGTTGTGGCTGGTATCTATCTTATGTTTCTTATTTGATTGATTGATTGATTGATTGGTTGATTGTTAGGTTTATATACTACCTTTCATGAAAATAATCTTCAGGCACTTTACAATACATGTAAAACAATACAAAATGATAGAACAGTTGAAACTGTTTTTAGATTGTGAGCCCTCTTTGGGACAGGGAAACATCCATCCTTTCTTTCTTTCTTTCTTTCTTTCTTTCTTTCTTTCTTTCTTTCTTTCTTTCTTTCTTTCTTTCTTTCTTTCTTTCTCTATGTAAACTACTTTGAGAACTTCTGTTGAAAAGCAGTAAAGTAGTGGTGGTGGTGGTAGTAGTAGTAGTAGTAGTACTAGCAGTTCTACAATAACATTTGTGCAGTTCAAGTCATGCAAACATTGCATTATGTTAGGTCAGAGGTGGATGGTGAGGGCGCTGATCACTCAAATGGCCACTGCGCATGTTCAGAGGCCAGGTGAGTGACAGAGCCATGACAGCCACCGTGTGGGATGGATGCCGAATGGGGTGCCACAGCTCATGGCAGCATGCAAGTGCTGGCAGTACCACTGGTGATCACTTTTTAAAGGTACCTCTTGTTGTCCGCCCCAGCACCACACTCACTGGATGATGTAAAAAGTGGCTGATAATGAGAAAAATCAAGTACAGGCCTCTCTGGAGCCCATATCAGTTTCCGTTTCAGTTCAGTTTAGTTTATTTACGGCCACAGACTAAAAATTTAGAGTATACATAATAAAAAGTATACACAAAGATACACAAAATATAAAAATATATTCAAAAGATCTAATATTATCTCATCCTAATCAATAATCTCCAGTTTACACAATTTGATTTACAATCTGTTGTCTAACATTCTTAGCTGCCACACAAAACTTAGCAACTTTAGTTGTTACCTCCTCCTTCTGAGCGGAGAGCAAGGAATTAACATAGAATGCATCTGTATGCCCTGGGAGATCAGCCAATAAAGGGGAAAAGCGAAAATCCCTATTTTCAAGGCAATGAAGTAAAATATGGAAAATTGACTCCCATTCTCCAGAACCACAAGGACATAATCTCTGCTCTTTAGGTATTCCTCTAAACAATATGCTGTGGAGGTATGCCTCAATGGAGCCAGCGTGGTGTAGTGGTTAGAGTGCTGGACTAGGACCAGGGAGACCCGAGTTCAAATCCCCATTCAGCCATGATACTTGCTGGGTGACTCTGGGCCAGTCACTTCTCTCTCAGCCTAACCTACTTCACAGGGTTGTTGTGAGGGGAAACCTAAGTATGTAACAAACCGCTCTGGGCTCCTTGGAGGAAGAGTGGGATATAAAACGTAAAAATAAATAAAATAAATAAATCTGCCTTCTAGATCAGCTGAAGGTAGCACATTAAATCTGGCCAATGTAAACATCCTGCAATATTTGATAACTGTGAGCTTATCCAGATAGTTGCAGGTTTATTTTTATAAGGTTGTGATCCCCAAAAAACTTCCTTAGGAATTACAGACCTATCAGTCTGTATTTCCATGTCATAGATCCACTGTTTTAGTACCAGTCTTGCACAAGAAAATCCCATTTTCAATAAAACATCTGGACTAAAGCCATATAAACATAATCTATGAGGTATTGACAACCAACAAGAGTTGAAATAATCAGTGAAAATTAAATGGACAAGGCCTGTAGAGAAAAAATAGCAACTTCAACCAGTAGCGCAAAATGGAGAACCACATCCGGGTCTCCACCGTAGGCCACTCAATATTATATTTGGAACACATTTAGGAGTTTATAGAATAGATCTCAAGAACTTCATCTAAGCAACCTCCAAAGATACACAGTTAGTATATGGGCCCAACTGCAATCCATAAAGTAACTGAGAACAGGCTTTAGCCATAAATAATTTAATGGCCGCTGGTAAAAATTGAGCCCCATCCTGATGGAAATATGACTGAATGGCCAATGACGATTTACATGCATTTTGGGTAACATATTGCAGATGCGCATTACATTTCGTAGAGGCCTGAAAAACAACCCCTAGATATTTAAAGGTCTTTACTTGTTCTAGTTTATGTCCAGGCAGAAACCAATTCAGGGTCTTTGGACGCTTAGCAAAGGCCATAATTTGGTCTTACTATAATTAATTTCCAGGGCATACACATGGCAAAAAGAAGCTAAAGAACAGGGCACTCTACGAAGACCAATAGGAGTCTGAGATAAAATCGCAGCAGCATCCACATAAAGCAGAATATTAACCTGTCAATTGGCCAATTTAGATGGATGAAAAGATGAATTTGTAATGAAATATACAATGGGATTAATATAATAATTGAAAAGAGCTGGAGCAAGTATGCAACCTTGTCTCACTCCTCGGAAGGTAGAAAGTTTTTTAGTGAGGATTCCAGCTGAACTGCATCGGACCTTCAAACATGAGTTCTTATGGAGCTTATAAATCAGGAGTAACAAACGTCTATCAATTGAGGAATTAAACAACCTTTCCCACAATTTATCTCTGGATATCAAATCAAACCCAGCAAATAGAGTGGAGCGAGATAAATTAGAATATTTCTCTGCTAGATGTTGTAAAATTAGAGCATGATCAATAGTAGAGTGATTGGCCCTAAAGCCTGCATGTTCATCAGCCAAAACCTTCTCTTTATCCATCCAATCCTGTAATTTGGTAAGTAAATCTTGTTTATTTATTATTTCTCTGTGTAAACTGCCCTGAGCCATTTTTGGAAGGGCAGAATAGAAATGGAATAAAACAAACAAACAAACAAATAAATGGGATGCATATATTTTACGGATAACATTAAGAAGGCTAATAGGATGAAAATTAGATGGTAAATGTCTTTGGCCTCTCTTATATATAGGAATAACAATCGCCAATCCCCATTCATTATGGGTCGAGGCTGTCTGGTCAATAGCTGTGAACAGAGAGGCTAATACCAGCAACCATCAATCCATTTTATTCTTGATGGCCTGCACTGGTAAATTGTCAGAGCCAGGAGCCTTACCAGTTTTAAACTGGTTCACTATCGAAGCAATCTCTGTACATGTTACTGGGGTCCACTTAGGTAATAAATTGGGATCCAACTCTTGTTCTATTCGTAGAAACATCATTGTCCATCCCTCTCTAGCATATAAAGTATGGGAATTCAGTCCATTCTCCAACAGGAATAAAGAAAGATGGCGGAGAAGGTCTAAAATTAGGATGAGATGTCCTAATCAAGCAGGCCCATTTCTCTTCCTGCTGCCCAAGACGCCTCTCATAGTCTCCACACACGGCTACACCCCAAAGAGTCCACATCCTCTTCGGCAGCTGAGCTCTTCAGTTTCCTGTGCTGAGGATTTCCTCTCACTCTGTGTAGGCTTCTAAATGCCGAGGACTGTCATGCCAGGCAACGAAGGGTGTGTGCACAGTCAAGAAAAACGCAGCAGTGTGTGTTGTAGCCGTGCCTGCTGTGTGTGCATATTACACTCACAAACATTGTGCACTTGTGAACTTGCCTTAAAAGAAGCCCTGAGCCACACAGCTGGACACCGATTGGGTGGAAGCAGCACTGGTGGAATTCAGTGGAACCTCCACCAGTAGAACCACCACCAGTGGAACCACCACTAGTGGAATTCAGTGCCCCAACAACAAAAAATGGTTCAGGACGGTTTACACAGAGAAATAATAAATAAATAAGATGGATCCCTGTCCCCAAAGGGCTCACAAACTCAAAAGAAACGCCACGTTAAAAGGCGCCTCTTTGCTAAGTTAGCAGGGGTGCACGACTGAGAGACCTTAAAGGCCAAGTTGAAGGCAGAACATCCTGGAGAGAATCTATCTGTGTGGTTGCTAAGAGGCGACACCGACTTGACGGCACTTAATCAATCAACCAACCACTTGGGGGCTCAAGATGCAGCCGCTGATATTTGCACAATGGCCAGAGCTCAAGCCAGCATCCTCGAGGGAAGGGTTCCCCTTGTCTTCACCCAGTGTTACCTGGTTCCATCACAGCTGTGAGACTGCACACATCAAAGGCTACAGCAACCATTTCCACCTTCTTGGGTGTCACAATGCAGAAGCTTGCTCCAGGCCTTTGCCCCAGCACCACTTAGAGCTTTGCACATGCTTCTGCCTCATTGCTCAAAGCTCTGTGGGGGAACAAATAAGCAACACGTGGCACGTATGATGCAATGCATGCGAATGCATGAAATGCTGACAGCAACAGGGAAAGCCTGAAGGGAAAACAATGGCTTTGGCAGCTTTGATGGCACAACAAAGAGAAGGGGATTGCCCAAGATTGCTGTTCATTTCGATCTGAGGTTAGGAACATAGGAAGCTGCCTTATACTGAGTCAGACCATTGGTCCATCTAGTTCAGTACTGTCAACACTGACTGGCAGCAGCTCTCCAAGATTTCTGGCAGGAGTCCTTCCCAGTGCTACCTGGAGATGCTGCCAGGAATTGAACCTGGGATCTTTTGCCTGCAAAGCAGATGCTCTGTCATTGAGCTACAGCCCCCTCCTCTAAGGATAGGGGTATGCACAAACTGTTCAATATAGAACCAGGCCAGTTTGGTGGATCAATCACAATCTAAACTGGGGCCAGTTTGGTCCACAATCAAATCGGACCAAGCCCAGTTCAATGCAAACTGGTTTGACATCGGAGGGTGGGGTGGTGGTGGAGTGGCAATAAAGGTTGTTTAATATTCTTACTGGCTCACTTGTGTAGTCACACAAATGGCCTCATGCAAATGGCCTCCATGCATTTTCAGAAGCTGCAAATGTGCCACCGCCATGCAGGCAGCCTGTTTAAAAGGTGACTCCAGAGGTGATTGGGGTTTACTGGGGGGCAGTGAGTGGCAGGGAGCCATTAAGAACTTTAAACCTTTTCTCCACTCCCCGCCCCCCTTTTGTGGATTCCCCCACCCCTTTATTGTAAAGAGGAATCCTCACCTGCTTCCCCTTTACAAGTATTGCCACCTGAACCACCAAACCAGTTCAAGCGAATGGACCGGACTGACTGGTCGTTTCGACAGAACCGGTTCGGGGGAGCGTGGTTCGGTTCGAATTCAATTCAAATTTGAAAGGAACCACATTTGGGGGTTCGTGCACACCCCTACCTAAGGGCAATTATCTTACAGCATACAGCACTCACATGTAGTCACACATCCAAATACAAATCAGGGCAAATCCTGCTTAGCAAAGGGGGCAACTCGTGCTCACTTCCACAAGACTGGCTTAGTGCCTGTTCTTGTGCAGCCAGTATTAAACCCTCTGTTTCTTTCTTCAAGTTGCCATTCTTAAGCCATTGCCAGGTCTTGGTGACGTCTGATTTTCCACTTATATTGTGCAAATATTGACCATGCAGTGGCTTGTTTTTCCATTTTTCTGCTCGGTTCTTGACTTGTTCTAGGCCTGCTTTGTTTCATTGGTGTTGAATAGTTTCTCATTGTTGACCATTTGAAGTGCATCTTCTCCACTGTCCTTGATATATTCTTCAAGGCCTCTTTTCTCATCATCATCATCAAACTATTAATTATTATTATTAATTATTATTATTAATTTGTTGTTGTTAATAATAATTCAATTTCTATACCGCCCTTCCAAAAATGGCTCAGGGCAGTTTACACAGAGAAATAATAAATAAATAAGATGGAACTAGTCTCGAGTCCATAGCAGAATTCATCTACTAGTATTCAGGGCAGGTTATAAACCTAAAGTCAGCAAATAATCTGTAAAAACCGATGGAAATAAATACTTCAAAGGGAAGAAAGAAGTTGAATGCTTGATTTTTCCAGGCACAACCATATAAGCACACAACGGACTCAGGTTCAGAGCAATAGTCTGAAGAAATAGTCTGAAGACCTCTTGCAGTCAGTTAAAAAGTAATACAAATGTTTAAGCTATGCTTTGGAAATGAAAATTCCAAAGAGACTGACAGAAAATAGCAAGGCATCCCTGGAGGTCAAATGATCCTAACTTGGATTTGACATGTACAGAAAGGACCCTCTGGAATGGGGAGGAAGTGAAAGTCCGAAGTGAAAACTGAGAAAACAGCGCCCTCTGCTGGATTGCTTCACTTCTGTGTTCCTTTCCGGCACTTTTTAGGACCTTTCTATGTTTATTCATGTAATAAGGGTGTATATTGGTTGGTTGGTTGGTTTGTTCATTCAATTTCTATACCGCCCTTCCAAAAATGGCTCAGGGTGGTTTACACAGAGAAAAAATAAATAATAAGATGGATCCCTGTCCCGAAAGGACTCACAATCTAAAAAGAAACATAAGATAGACACCAGCAAGGAGTCACTGGAGGTCCTGTGCTGGGGGGTGGATAGGGCCAGTTACTCTCCCCCTGCTAAATAAAGAGAAACACCATTTTAAGAGGTGCCTCTTTGCCCAGTTAGCAGGGTTCCCATTTATTTATTTATGTTGTGTTGGCATCCCATAATTTCCCCAAGGAATTCCTTCACATGTGCTTCAACTCCCCCCTTTTGCCCAGGGCAGTCCTTGTTTCTGGTAACTCTAACTTATAAAACACAGGCTGACCTCCAGACGAAATTACTTCAGTCAGTAGTACCACTCAGTAGTTACTCTTAAGGATTACTTAGTTTCTTTAGGACTACTCAGAAGCAATTTAGTTTGGCTGTCAGCCATGGTTCGTATTTAGTCCTGCTTTTGCCTTCTGGCAACATTTTGGGTGGTTTTAAAATATCTGACTTAAAAAATATTTCAGGTGCATTGCTAGCCTTCCTTCCTATGAGAACACAGGAACATAGGAATAGGGTTGTGCATTTTGTATTTTTTCTGTTTTGATTTGTACCAAATCTGAATCAACCCCATTTTGTATTTTGTCCAAAATCAAACCTTCCGAATCACCCCAGTTTTGTTTTGTATCTGAATTAATCCGAATCTGAATCCAAATTAATTCAGATTAAAAATGGGTCATTGTGGTCAAAAGAGTATGTGGGGGTTATAGTGCCCAATGAGTGGAAGCTACCACAAAAATTTCAAAGGAATTGGTCAAACTGCTGATTTTTGGTGAATTTTTGAAGTTTGCGCGTCTTTCAGATTTTCCCCATAGGGTATGCTGGAGGTTTCAGGAAAAGTATAGTCTCACGCGGGGGGGGGAGGGGTGGCCCAGAGTGGAGTGTGGTTGGTGGTAGTGCCCAGCTGGTACAAGGAAGCTACCACAATTTTTTCAGAGGAATTTGGCAAAGGGCTGATTTTTAGAGAATTAATGAAGTTATGCGTCTTTCAGATTTTCCTCGTAGGGTATAATGGAGGTTTCTGCAGTCCCATAACTCCACTTGAGGGGCACTGGGGTGGCCCAGAGCTAGTGGCAGTGTAGTGCACATAGGGTGCCAACCACCCACGTGGGTTGCCAACCCATGAAGTACACTTTATTCCTATACATACAGTCATGTGAGGAAATTCAGTACTAGGGCTGTGCATAATTGCAAATGTTGGGATTGGGGTCTGACCTGACCTAATCTTACAAATGTCAATTTGGGTTCCTTTGGACCCTTCAGAATGTCAGGATCGGGTTCAGGTTTTTTTCTTCTTTTCGACCATCCAATTACATTTTAAAAGTAACCAGGAAATATGTGAAACTCGGAAGAAAAGTAATATAATGCCAGAGAATCGCAGGGGAAGTGATGTAACATCAGCGAATCTCAGAGGGAAACCTGGAAACTGACCACTTTTAAACTGTGAGTTTAAAAAAATGGGCTAAAAACGTTTTAAACCTTCCTTTAAAAATAGACAAATGCACAGGCAGGCAGAGGGCAGAAGATGGTCCTGCCCCAAGTCGTGATCGCAAGGAGGGGGAGAAGAGCAGATTCTCACCACCATTTGGAGCTCTGGAAAGCTCCAATATCTCCTGAAGGAGGCTGGAGAAATCCGAACCAAAATGGGCTTCCCAGGTATGGGAATTTCTATTACCTCCTCCGAAATAGCCCCTATCGGGCCATTTCTGTTTTATTGGAAACAAATGATATGTTATCTTTAAAGTTTTGCTACGGGAAAGGTTCGACAGAAGATGATACACTGATTGGAATGTTTGTTGTTATATTTTAATTGTGTTGTTATTATATTCAAACTGTTCAATTAGTAGTCGGTTGTGCCAGCGAGTCAGTGCCGACTCTTGGCGACCACAGAGCCACAGGTTTTCTTGGTAGAATACAGGAGGGGTTTACCATTGCCATCTCCCACACAATATGAAATGATGCCTTCCAGCACCTTCCAGTGGGATTCGAACCAACACACCAGCGGGGATTCGAACCAACAGCCTCCTGCTCTCTAGGCAAGTTGTTTCTCCACTCCACCATTAGGTGGCCAACTAGTAGTATGCAAATATTATTTAGTTTTTCTTCCTTTCTCTGGCCTGTGATCGAAATAAAGATTCATTCATTCATTCAGTTATGTAGGCACCTGATACATTTGTTTGCCTAGAGAGGTAATCTGAAGTTCCCAACTTGACATTGCACAGATCCACCCAGTGAACCCACTCTAAAATGAGCAAAGGGAGGCCATACCATTCTATCCATTACAGTATTCATTTCTGTTCTAAACTGCTGACTGGGAGCTGTTCCTATCATGTTCCTGCTGTGCATAAATGCCCAGTGTGGATTAATGCAGGTTGGCTGAACTAGGCAGCCATTAACCAGGTGGCTCCTTGGTCAGCAGGGCAATGTGAGACAGGGACTTCTTTGTGGTGGTCCCAAGGTTCTGTAATTCGCTTCCCAGGGAGACTTCTCCGTCCAATATTTGTTTCCAATCACCAAGGAGATTTCCCAGATGACAAAGTTATTTCAAAGTTCTCTGGGAGTTCATTTGTTTATGGAGAGGCCCTAGTGGTAGAGCTGCTACTTTTTTTCTTTGCATTTTTTAGCCTACTTTCCAGTAGGCTTATGAGATCACCCGCCATTTTGTGTATGTGTCCATGTGTCTGTGTGTGTCTGTGTCTGGGGGTGACCCATCCCCTCCATCAACTTCGCAACACCTGGACCAATATGAACCAAATCAGGTACAGTTGTAGGGACACATAGGGACACCTCAACGGCATGGTTTTTAATGATGTCATCCACTCTGATCCAAGATGGCAGACACATCAACTTTTGAGGCGCAAGTGGGCTACCTTGTGAACTGCTTAACTGTTTTGAACCAAATTTGCTACTGCTGCATAGGGATGTCCAAATGGTGTGGTGTGTGATGATGATCCTCTCCAATTCAAGATGGCGGCTGCGTGAACATCTGAGGCACAAGTGGGCTAATTTGTGGACTGTCTAACCAATTTAAACCAAATTAGGTACAGTTGCAGTGAGTGACACACAGGAACACCTCAATGGTGTAGTTTGTGATGATGTCATCCACCCCAATCCATGATGGTGGACGTGTAAACTTTTGAGGCACAAGTGGGCTAACTTGTGAACCTAACCGATTTGAACCAAATTTGCTGCAGCTGTAGGGACACATAGGGACACCTCAATGGCATAGTTTGCGATGATGTCATCTACCCCTATCCAAGATGGCAGATGTGTGAATGTTTGAAGCGCAGGTAGAATAACTTGTGGACTTTCTAACTGATTTGAACCAAATTAGGTACAGTTGTAGTGAATGTCACACAGGGACACCTCAGTGGTGTAGTTTGTGATGATGTCATCCACCTTGATTCAAGATGGCAGACGCGTAAACTTTTGAGGTGAAATTGAGCTAACTTGTGGACCGTCTAACCAATTTGAAACAAATTTGCTACAGCTTCAGAGACACATAGAGACAACTCAACTGCAAAGATTGTGACGATGTCACCCACCCCAATTCAAGATGGCGGATGCATATACTTTTGAGGTACAAGTGCACTAACTTGAGGACTGTCTAACCGAATTTGGAACAGCTGTATTGAGTGGCACACAGGGACACCTCAATGGTGCAGTTTGTAATGATGACATCCACCCTGATCCAAGATGGCGGACACATGCACATTTGAGGCGCAAGAGATCTAACTTGTAGACCTCGATTTGCACCAAATTTAGTCCAGATGTAGAGACATTGGAAGGAAAATAGGCTGATTAATTCTTACTAGAACAACTTGTTTTAACTGCTGGGTGATCTTGTGGAAGACCCCTAAAAACAAGTTTCTAAAAATATGTATATTTTTTAAAAAAATGTTTTTTAAAATTCATTGAAATGAAATTTTTAGAAGAGCACACCACACATGTGCAGTGGGGGGAAAGGAGGTGGGGCATCCTGCCTACTCTAGAAAGTCACACCCTGAGCCAATTTTGGGGTGATATAAAAATTGAATGAATGAATGAATGAATGAATGAATGAATGAATAAAATAAAATAAAATAAAATAAAATAAAATAAAATAAGTCATTGGCCAGAGAAAAGAAGCAAAAATTTGAAAGGAAAGGAGGGAACACCACATCAAAGCAGCCCTCAGAATTGTTATTATTTCCGCTTCAGGCTGTGGCTTCTATGCAACTTCTGTGTGACTAATGATTAGCCGCATAATCCCACAATTAAGCGTGCCATCTGGGAAAGCCCCAGGTTAAAAAATTGCTCTGTTTCAGAAGGTGTTTGTATGCTGGAGTTTTTGGCATGTTCCGTTTTCTTAGCAATGGTTCTACTGACTTGGTTTCGTATTGTGTGGTTTTAAATGTGCAAGACGCTTAGTTGAATCCAGGATAATAATGCCATAAATAAATAATAAATCCCCCCTAGAACTGGAAGTCAGCAAAAAAAGAAACGAAGCTAACATTTTGTGTTCCCCACCAGGGGTCAGCATAAAGCAACATTCGCTTCCAAGAGAATTCAAACTAAGAAATACCAATTTCAATGCAGCAGCCATCAAAGGAGAGAGAAAGTGAATTCTTCAGAGCTGTCCCTCCGAAGCGGGAGGGAAGGCAACATCACATGGTAGATAATAAGAAACTTGTAGCTTTAAAGCTTTGACAGAAGTATGCAGGAACTCTCAGACCTGTTGCTCAGCACAGGATTGTGCCCTTAGACATCTAAAATGCAATCCTTTGAAGTCGAAATCCAAAAGCAGACCAGGTGGGAGTCAAGCTTTTGCCAGATTTCAAAACTGCGTGAAATTTCATCTCAGACTTTCATTTTAAAATCCTCTTTCTTCCATTGGGAATCCTAGGAATACTAACATTAAATTCAGTGGGGGAAATGGGCACAGGCCAGCCAATGCTAAGCTGCTGCTAGACAGTGGAACTCTCTGCCTCATGCAGTGGTGGGCTCTTTTCGCTAGAGGTTTCAGACAGAGGCTGATTGGCCACCTGTCAGAGAAGCTACTGCTGATCCCTGTATTTACAAGACTACAAGACCTCTGATCCTTCCAACTCTAAATGTCTACCTTTCTCTACTTATCCACTGATGCAAATGGAAAAGTTCAGATGTGCTTCATCCTCTTTCACTGAAATGAATGAGACCAAGTCCTTAACTTGAGCTGGATTGTGCCCAATGTAATAACTGAGAAAGAATTTTTATCCTAGTTAACCAAATTAAGAAAGGAACAGAGGAAGCGGCTTCATACCGAGTCAAATCATTGGTCCATCTCGACTCAGAATTGTCTACACCGATTGGTAGTGGGTCTTCCAGGTTTCAGGAAGGGGTATTTACCTGGAGACAATAGGGATTGAATATGGGCCCATCTGAGGAACATAGGAAGCTGCCGTATACTGAGTCAGACCATAGGTCCATCTCAGCTCACTATTGTCTCCACAGACTGGCAGCGGCTTCTCCAAAGTTGCAGGCAGGAATCTCTCTCAGCCCTATCTTGGAGATGCTGCCAGGGAGGGAACTTGGAACCTAGATGCTCTTCCCAGAGTGGCCCCATCCCCTAAGGGGAATATCTTACAGCACTCACACATCAAGTATCCCTTTCATATGCAGCCAGGGCAGACCCTGCTTAGCTAAGGGGACAAGTCATGCTTGCTACCACAAGACCAGCTCTACCACAAGACTAGCTCCTCCTCCGGCTGAGGTTGCCAGTTCGAATCCCCGCTGGTATGTTTCCCAAAATATGGGAAATGCCTCTGTCGGGCAGCACCGATATAGGAAGATGCTGAAAGGCATCATCTCATACTGCGCGGGAGAAGGCAATGGTAAACCCCTCCTGTATTCCACCAAAGACAACCACAGGGCTCTATGGTTGCCAGGAGTCGACACCACATGACCAGCTCTCCTCCCCTAAATGTATGTCGATTAGCCACAAGCAGCATTTAGCAAAGTCTCCTCTTTAATAGAAAGCATTGCTCCAATTGACTCTGTATACCTAGTTACCATTTCCATCTGTTGATGCGCTATGCTTAATTGCATGAGAGCATTTTCTTTTTGTGTGTTTCAGTGCTAGCTTGGCTTCCATCAGTCCAGAGGATGGAAGACACTCCGAGAATGAGGCAGCTATTCAATAGTCCTTTTCATCTTCATTATTCAATGGGAGGTCCCCACGCCTTCACACCCAATCCCTACATGGACTATGGAAGCATTCATTTCCACGCTGCTGTTTGAAAGGTGCTCAGCGTCACCATGGTGTCTGAATGTCTCCAGCATTAATGAGTTCATCTTCATCGCATCCTCTGCCCAGTCGCAACATTCTTCACAACTGCGTTTTACAAGTGTGGTAACTAAGAACTCAGGGCCTAAAGTTGAATCCAGGAATTGGAATTGCGAACGAGATTGGTACGGGGCATTCGACTGCTGGTAGTGGGCACCGGGAATGGGGTCGTAGCTCAATGGGAGAGTCCTGTTTTGCATGTGGAAGATCATTCCTGGCATCTCCAGGTAGGGCTGGGAAGGACCCCCATCCCTACCCGACTGCGGATGTGCGGCCATGTGAAGAGCCCCAATGTAGATCATAACAAGCGAGCAGAGCTGATAGTTGGACTACGTAGAATGCAGCTGCCCATTGCACTTTCTTGGAAGGGATATGAGACGTCTTCTAGTCCAACCGCTACTGAGCGCAAAAAACAGCTAGAGCATCCCACAACAGATGGCCACCCAGCCTCTGTTCGGAAACCTCTAGTGAAGGAGAGCCCATGAGGCAGACTGTTCCGCTGTCAAACAGCCCTTACATTTGGGAAATTCTTCCTAATGTCTAAACTAAATCTGCTTTCCTTTTCATTTCAACCCATTGGTTCTAGTCTTGTCCTTGAGAACCCCAGAGAATAAATCCAGACTCTTCAGACGTTTGAAGATGGCTATCAATCATAGCATAGCATAGCATAGCATAGCATAGCATAGCATAGCATAGCATAGCAAGCCACCTAATGGTGCAGCAGGGCAATGACTTAACTAGCAAGCCAGAGGTTTCCAGTTCGAATCCCCACTGGTATAGGAAGATGCTGAAAGGCATAATCTCACACCGTGCGGGAGGAGGCAATGGTAAACCCCTCCTGTATTCTACCAAAGACAAATGGCAAGTTTACCCTAATTGTTTGGGATATGGGAATCAAGAAGGGGTTGTAACACAGAGAAAGCTGTAAGTGCAAAAATGCCATAATCTGTTTTCTATCTCTATGGGGTCAGACATTGTCAAAAAGCACAATGAGAATTCATCTGAAGTGTTAAAGTAAAGTGTGTCATCGAGTCGATGTCGACTGCTGGCGACCACAGAGCCCTGTGGTTTTCTTTGGAAGAATACAGGAGGGGTTCACCATTGCCTCCTCCTGCACAGTATGAGATGATGCCTTTCAGCATCTTCCCATATCGCTGCTGCCCGATATAGATGTTTCCCATAGTCTGGGGAACACACCAGCGGGGATTCGAACCGGCAACCTCTAGCTTGCTATTCAAGTCATTTCCCTGCTGCCCCATCAGGTGGCTGTATCTGAAGGGGTACCCATGGCCAAACTTTGTGGGTCTGGCTCGTGGACTGTTGGAACCCGCTCTGTAAGAACCCCTTCAAATGATTTTCTTTCTTTTTTTAATGTGCTAAAATATTTATTCTACAATCTTGTGCATGTTCACTTATGAATATGTTCCATCCAGGCCGGTAGTAATGACTCCCATGAATGCACCATGATCCTATGCATATTTAACATCTTCGTACCTTTAAAAAATATCCTTACATTACCTACTTGAATCAAATGGGAATAGCATCTTTATGGCACCCATCAAAAATCCCACAACCAGAATCCATTTCTTTGTCAATCAAAGGTGTAGCTGCTTAAGTAAAGAATCTCCCACCATCCTCCTAAGGCTTGCCATTTATGGATAATTGTGGCAGCAGTCACTGGGTGCTTACGTGAATTAGATCTCTCAGAGGCTCGGTCTTGCGCGTTAACCCGGAATCAATGCTTGTTGTCTTAACTACATAAAGAAAAAGTTGCAATGGTCATTACTCTCCCTGTGACATGCCCTGCTTGCTCAGAAGCCCTGCACCCTGATGCCCTCTTGTGGCACCCTGCCATATTGCAAGCAGACGCCCTGGCTCCTGAAATCCTGAGCAAGCTCCACCCAGCTCAGGCATCTGCTCATTGGCCCTGGGGCAGGAAGTATAACGAGTCAGGGTGTGCATGATTGTAAATGTCGGGATTGGCTCCAATCCGACCCTGAAAATGTCAGTCCGGGCTCCTGTGACCCCTTTAGAATGTCAGGGTCAGGATCGAGGCTGAGTATTTTCCCAACCAACCTTTAAATTCATTTTTTTTAGAGTACTGGGATGTGGTGTTTGGGGGCTAATCCATTCCTTGATCCAGGCCAGCTTTTGAATGGGGCTTTAGTTACTTTTATTCAGTCCTGGAGTTGAGGCGGGGCTAATGCAAGCAGCCAGCAGCAAGAGCACAGGAAAGCAGACTGCACTTGTCTCTCTGCACATAATACCTATTTCATCAAAGTATTAATATCCCCAATTCCACTCCACTGCCTTGTCCTTGCATACCACAACTCTTTTCCTTGGATTCTCCATGGGATACTCACTGTTTAACCTGGAAGAAAATTTGCCTAACACCAGAGAATAGCAAGGAAAACAGAAAAACAGGCCACTTTATTTTCAAATGATGAGTTTTTAAATGGGCTAAAATATTTTTTTAAGGCAGAGATAAATGTGTGGATAGGTGGACTGGCAGGCAGATACAGAGGCCAGAATATGTCTGCCCCACCCCACCCCACAACCACAATGGGGGGTGGCTCCTGCTGCCATTTGGAGCTTTGAGAGCTCCAATTTCCCCCAAACAGGGTCGGAGAACTCCAACCTGAACTAGGCTTTCCTAGGTCAGGGTTGGAGTATCCTCGACACCCTCCAACCTGGCCCATATCACGCCAGGACCGTCCTCTCCAACCCAACCTTGCAGGCCCCTTGTAAGGAGACTTATGAGGCAGGCCTTGCCTCAGTATCAAGGTACTCATGATCTGGAGTGCATCCCCCAGCAATTACTTCGCACCACTTCTTGTGATTCCTGGCCTGTTGCAACTTATGCTGCCTGTTTGATCCATCTGGCTCCTGGCTCCTGATCATATGTTTGACTCTTGGCTTTGACTCCTGGCTTCAGTCTGGACCCTCTACCTCGATGACATCTTGGTTTGACCTTCTGCATGCTCCTGCCCTCTGCGTCCTGTCTCAGTTCCTTGCTCTGGTTCCATATGCACTGGCTCGATTCCTGGCATGTACACGGCTTCCAATTTCTGTCTCAGTAGAGGAGTCCTGATTCCTCTACCGGGTCGGCATCATGTTCCTGGCACTCTTAGTCCCAGTTCTGGACTTAGAGGTGCACCTAGGTAATTTTAGAGCCCGGACCTAAAGGCCTTTGGAGGGCCCCCTCCCCTGCAAATTAAGTACCATCATGCTTGGCTCGGCGATCACGCCACCTGGGACAGGATTTGGTGACTGGTCGGTTTCCAGACTGGCCCACAAGCAATCAAGTTATCCAGGATAAAATGACAGAGCTCTATGATCCTTGTTTTGTAGACAGACAGACAAGGCACTTTAGAGACTAATCTAAAGCTAGACCGATCCCTGCACCCATGAAGCTTACAATCTGGAACAGATATAAGGGGAATCAGGAGGGGAGGGGGAAGGGGAGACCAGGATAGAATGGGGTCAATGCAGTTGCACAAACTTAAATTTTGGTTGCACAAACTTAAATTTGGAGTTGCAAATGTGCATTAAGAGGATAAAGGCAAATTCCATGCTCAGAACTTCACATATACAGTGAAGGGGTCTGAGCTGTCGGTGACTGACCAGGAGAGGGGTCATTGTGGGGTCAGTGTGGACAGCTTGTTGAACGTGGCGACTCAGTGCTCAGCAGCTATGAAAAAGGCCAGTTCCATCATTAGGAAGGGGATTGAAAACAAAAATGCTAATATTATACTGCCCTTATACAAATCTATGGTGCGGGCACATTTGGAATACTGTGTACAGTTCTCATCACCATATCTTAAAGACATTGTAGAACTGGAAAAGGTGCTGAAGATTGTAGCCAGGATGATCAGGGCTCTGGTTCACCTTCCTTATGAGGCTACAACATCTGGGGCTTTTTAGTAGGGAAAAGAGGCAACTATGTGGAGGCATGATCGAGGTGTATAAAATTATGCATTATGTGGAGAAAGTGGATAGTGAGCAATTTTCCTCCCCCTCCCACAAGACTAGAACTGGGGTCATGCCATGAAACTGATGGCCAGGTAATTTAGAACCAGCAGAAGGAAGTATTTTTTGATACAGCACATAATGGATCTATGGAATTCTCTGCCATGGGATGTGGTGATGGCCACCGGCTTGGATGGCTTTAAAGGGGGCTTAGACAAATTCATAGAAGACAGGCCTATCAATGGCTACTAGTTTTGATGAATAGCTGCTACATCCAGGCTCAGAGGCAGAATGCCTCCAGATACCAGCTGCAGGGGAGCAACAGCAGGAGAGAGGGCATGCGTTCATCTCTTGCCTATGGGCATCCCAGAGGCATCTGGTGGGACACTTTGGGAGACAGGATGCTGGACAAGATGGGTCTTGAGCCTGATCCAGCAGGGTGTTCTTATCGGATACCCCAAAGCTTGTGTGACAAAGGTGGACTTTGAAGAAAGGATTCGGAGGAACATAGGAAGCTGCCATATACCGATTTAGACCATTGGTCCATCTAGCTCAGTAATGTCTACACAGACTGGCAGCAGCTTCTCTAAGATTTCAGGCAGGAGTCTCTCTCAGTTCTATCATGGAGATGTCTGAGAGGGAACTTGGATCCTTCTGCATGCAAGCATGCAGGTGCTCTTCCCAGAGTGGCCCCATCCCCTACGGGGAATATCTTACGGTGCTCACACATGTAGTCTCCCATTCATATGCAACCAGGGCAGACTCTGCTTTAGCCCCTTGTCAATCCCCCCCCCTCTGATTTTGGATTTCTACTCTTGAAGAATGCCTTTCCACCACTAAACAGACTCTCAGCAAAAGCCAGCATATCTTCCAAATACAGTGCACATCTTCCTGCACTGAAAAGGCATCTCATTTCTGCGATAGTGTTTTTTTTTTTTAAATGCTCGCAAAAATGCTGTATGCGTTCAAAAGTGTTGCATAAGAAGGAGGCGAGTGGGAAATGATCTACCTTCATCGCTTGATAGATTTTGCCCCCAGAGAAAAAGAGCTCTGGTTTTCAGTTGCTGTGCATGAAACCTGAGGAACAAGGATCGCTTTTGCTGTTTGCATCTATCACACAGACTGTTCTTGTGCAGGACAGAGAGAAATGGAGCGGCAGAAATTGAACTTCCTCATTTCTATGCTGCGAGAGCTCATATTCATTTCCGGCAATGTTCACCGCCTCGGCAAAGTAGTTTTTCTTCACAGAGACCATACGCGAAGCCACAGATGACCTGGTGAGGACACTCCATCAAGGAAATCATGGCTCTCCCAGCCTAGTATAAGTGATGTCCAACTGTCTTCATATCCTATTAGAATGCTCTGGGAAAATGTGTCCAGGAACTCTTAATATCTCCAACTTGGGATTTTTACTTGTCTGCTGTCATCAGATGCTCCTGCAGATGGATGAGTGCTTTGGGGGCACAATCCATTGATAGCTTCATCTCCTGACCTCTAAGCATGCGTGCAGCTTCAGATGAGTTTTGGTGAGCGGGTCCAAGAGGCAGTTTCATTTATGTGTGTGTTGGATATCAATGCAAAATAAAAAGCTGCAATGAAAGGAGCTCAGTGGAAGAGCATCTGCTTTGCACGCAGAAGGTCCCAGGTTCAATCTCTGGCATTCCTAGTTGGGACTGGGAAAGACTCCTGCCTGAAACCCTGAAGAGCTGCTACCAGTCAGTGAAGACAACACTCACTGAGCTAGATGGACGAAGGGTCAGGCTGGGTATAAGGCGGCTCCCTATTTTACTGTGTACAGGAGAAACCATTGCATCATTCCTCACCAGTAACATTACAGGCACTAGCCCATAGGTGCATAGATACATAGGAAGCTGTCATATACTGAGTCAGAGCATTGGTCCGTCTAGCTCAGTTTCATCTACGCAGACTGGTAGCAGCTTCTCCAAGGTTTCAGGCAGGAGTCTCTCCCAGCCCTATCGTGGAGATGCTGCCAGGGAGGGAACTTGGGACCTTTTGCAGGCAAACAGATGTTCTTCCAGTGAGCTATGGCCCCATCCCCTAAGGGAAATTTTTATCTTTTCAGTGCTTTTTATCTGACAGTGCTCACATGTAGTCACTCATTCAAATGCAAACTAGGGAAGACCCTGCTTCACAAAGGGGACAATTCATGCTCACTATTGCAAGACCAGCTCTCCCTTAAGACCAGCAGAACTAGCTAGTGCTGTGCAACTTCCATGCATTAGTGCAACTTTAGTCTGGATGTCACTCAATGCCGTGTCTCTTTCATTTGGCCTCTTTTATCCTGTTCCCCACAAACCACTATATTCTTTTGACTGTGAGTCCCTTGGGGAACAGAGCTATTAACATTTCGGGGGAAATGCTGTTAAGTTGCTCTGAGCCTGTGGGATAAAGTGGGATATAAATCAAATAAATGAAACAAGGACCGAGGTCAGAGAGGAAGAAGGTCTATCAACATATATGGAGCATCTGTGTGGAGGAAGAAGAAGGAAGGAAGGAAGGACTATCAACATGTAAGGAGTGTTTGTATCCTATAGAAAGGGAGGGAGGGAGGGAGGATCTGTCAAGGTGTAAGGAGCATCTGTGTCCTGTAACAAGGAAGGAAGGATTGAAGGAAGGAATTGTCTGTCTGTTGCAGTGATACCTTGATTTATAAAGAATTAAACGAGAGGTTTAATTTTAGTTGCAAAACCATCTTAATTAATTAATTAATTCTTAACAAAGTAACAGTCATTTCTGTAAGGGGGGGAGAATAGGGATATATGCAAACCGAGGTTCGTACACAGGTTCGGCACTGAACCAGTTCAGACGAGGTCCAAACTGGTTCGGTGCTGGGGCTGCGGGGAGGGGAGCAGTGAGTGGGATCCTTTTTCTCCTTTTTAAAAAGGAGAGCAGATCCTTACCTGCTCTCCACTGCCGTATGCAGCTTCCTGCTGCAGTGGTGCTTGTCCCAAGTATGGACACATGACACCAGAATGCACATGACATCCATGCACACATAGACACCATGTGCATCCTGGCACAGTTTGCAGGTACTTGGGACAAGCGCCACAGCAGCAGGAAGCTGCATGCGGCAAGCAGGCAAGGACCTGCTCTCATTTTTTAAAAAAAGATCCCACTCACTGCTCCCCTTCCCAGGGCGCCGAACTTGTGCATGAACCTGGGTTTGTGCACATCCCTAGAGGAGAGCAAGACCAACTGAACTGATAAAACAATCAAGCAACAGAACTGAAGACTGACTCCATCCCACTGAAGGACACATGCAAACAGAGGTAAGTATGCCTTAGGCAAGAAAAGAGACAATGCTTAGTTACACAGTAAAATTCCAAAATTCCCCTTCTCATTGTCTTGTTTTTTAGTTCACAAGTCCCATTACTTCTTGAACATACTGAAATTGATCTTTAGTTAAAGGTTTCATGAGTATATCAGCTATCTCCTCTGATGCACAGTATTTTAGAGGGATCAGATTTTTCTCTTACAAATCCCTTACAAGTCCCTTTAGATTTAGTGGGTAGTCTATTCTGCAAATAAAATGCAGTCATTACAGCTTCTACCCAGTATTTATTTTCCAGATCTGAAGCAAGGGGCATACTTCTGGACATTTCAGTCAGGGTTCTGTAAGAATTAATTAATGCTCTATTACAGCCATTGACCCAACCTCACGGAAAAAAACAAAACGCAGTGAAAATAGTATATGTAATGCAAAACACCAATACTCAAATCAGCTCAGACCTGATCTTACATGTCGCTGCACAAAATTTGGCACACGCCGTGTTGTAGAAACAGAATGACCCAGCTAATTTAAAAGTTGTATATCCATCATCGGTTCTAACAGGAATGTTTGATAAAAGAGGGGAGATAAGAGAAATATGACTATCACTGTAAAATGAGCACTATAGAAAAACATGAGTCACAGTTTCAATGCCCTGCCCACAAGGACCAATTCAACTGGTAATAGGGATTTTACGGTACCTACCCTCTAGTACAGCAGATGGCAGTGTGTTAAATTGTAAAAGGGAGCAGGCTGTTGTCTGGGACAAGGTAGTTAAATTAATTAAATAGTGGGCTGGTTTAGGATAATTTGTAAAACTACCAAGAAAGTTTCTTGCAGAGATTCATGCCAGGTTGCTCTGCTTTTCAATGTCTGCTAGATGTTGTTATACAAGCCCTTTAGCAGCATCAAGGCCCAGAGGCATCAGAAATTGAGGGGAGAATCCATGCTTGCCCAACATATCATAGAGTCATTTACGCCAGCTAGATTGGAAGCCATCTTCCAAAACAAAGGGGGCCAATCCTTTGGGACAGAAAATAATTTTAATCCAAAGGTTAAATAGATGCATCCCAACCTTGGCCTGCACTCTTGTTAGGCCAGCCTCCAGCCGTAGAATGACATTGGACACACATCTGGGGGCTGAGTATAGAACACACAAGAATTTTGATTGGACCACCTCCGTTTGTTTAAAGGAATGTGGGGCACAAATAGCAGCACCATACATTAATTGTGAGAGCACCTAACCTCATAGACCTTAATTGCAGCTGGTATACAGTGACCACCTCTTTGAAAGAATCAGGGTTTTGTTCTTTCTCTCTGCCACGCCAATTTGCTCTGGAATATAAGGTATTGCTTTCTCATGCTTAATTCCTTCTTCCTTTAGGTATTGCTCAATATCTTTCCCAGTATTTTCCCCACCATTGTCGGTGCACAAGGTCTTAGTTTTCCTTCCAAACATGTTGCTTGTTCTAGTCACATATTCTTCGTTTTAGCAATACTTCATTTTTCTCTTTTACTAGATAAGTGTAAACATAATGAAAAAATCATCTATGGAAGTCAGAAAATAAAGATTCTTTCCTGGTATTTTTATTGGGAAGGGCCCACAGACATCACTGTGAATTAAATCCAAGGTCTCGTTAGATTGCCTTTCTGTGGTTGATGCATATGTGCCCCTTGTTGAATTTGCTTTAATACATTCAGTGCACTTGACTTCAGATTGGCATGGTTTAACCTTTAGGTTTGTTGCCAATTGTTCTTTGCCTAATTTTGAAATGCATTCATTGCTTCAATGCCCAAAACCGCAGTGCCATAAACTCATGCAGTCTTTCTGTACATACTCATTTGCAACATTAGCTTGCTCCCTTTTGCAATCTATTTCATACCATTCATCATCCCTCAGCATGCCTTTGATTAGAAGCTTTCCTCCTTTGAAAACAAAACTTCTAAAAAGAACTCTACATCCACAGCTTGTGGCTGTCTTCTCACTCATCAGACTGTTTTGCAAACTTGGCACATAGTAAGCCTCTGGAATACTTGCTTCATTTATTTTATTTGCTCCAAGATTACACTTCAGGTAAACTATGCCTTTTCCTTCTGCAAAAATATATTCCCGATTGGCAAGGTATATTGGGATTTTATGTTCCATGTTTATTTCAGAAAAAATCTTGCAAACTTTTGAAGAACTGTGAAGTAGCTCCACTATCCAAATATATTTTGTTTCTACTCTGACTTGAATAAATCCTGCAGATAATTTCTCTTGCCATGCATAATTTTCCATTACTTACAACTTTTTTCTCTCTGCTTTCACTATTGCATAGATGAGACTGTTTGCTAGAAAATCCATTTCCACCCCTGGAATTTACTGTTATTCCATTTTCTTTGTTAGAAATAATTCCCTTGCTCTTTATTAGGGCATGCACTTCTCAGATGCAAACTACTCCCACATATAAAGTATTATCTGCCACTAAGGCTTGCTTTTTAACTGATTCCTCCCTCTCAATTTGCTTTTTCAAGTTAAATTCTTGCACAAACTCCTGCACTCAATGTTACATTCTCTTTAATTTGCAGAAAGTTAACAACATTCTCATATTCTCTAGGCAAGGTATTTAGCAAAAATCCATTATTAAGCAATATTTATCTCTTTTAGCTCCAATGCTCTCAGTATTCCCCAAAATGAACATGTATGTTTTTGTGGACTCTCTCCCTCTTTGAATCTTCTGTTGCATAACTGCAGCATAACATAAACTTGGATATTCATTGTCCTTTGTTGAAACATTTCCTTTAATATTTCCCACATCTCCTTTTGCTGTAATCTTATCTTCTATATGATAGATTAACTGATCACTTACAAGCAGAGATATGTGTCCCATGGTTTGTTTGTCTGCAGAATCCCATTCTTGCTGTTTCTTTTCATTCTCTGTTGGTCTCTGTTCCTCCAGAACATAAGACAGTCCAAGTGTATTTAGCAACAGCTTGACTCTGAACGGCCATTTCGGGTAGTTTATATCATTCAGCAGTTCAACAGTAGGATGCTTCAGGGGCGGAGCCACCATTGGGTGAACAGGTTCAAAGAACCTGGGTTGCCACCAATCAGGGGCCACTAGCACGGCCCCAGACATGCCCCCCGCATCTGATGTCAGACACAGGGGGCGTTATTTCGATCTGGTCCTGGTCTCGCTGCCAATGTAGCGCGGCTGATTGATCTCCCTCCCAAATGAGCGTGGCCCCATTTAGGAGAGAGATAGGGCTGCGCTGCATTGGCAGTGCAGCTGGAACAGCTTTCCCTGCCTTTAAGGCAGGGGGAGTCGCTCCAGCCCACGCTGCCCAATGCAGCTTGGGCTGATCTCCCTTCCAAATGTGGCCACACAACCCCATTTGGGAGGGATACCACGGGGCATGGTTAGCCGGGCCCCTGCGTCTGATGTCAGATGCGGGTGGCGGGGCCACGGCAGCAGCCACACACTGCCAGACTCCCTACGCTGCTGGGATGCTTCCTTACAGATTCAAAAGTAGTCATCTTGTTCACCTCTCTTGCCTACAAAACTCCTCGTTGCCTCTGAAATTGTTGCTTCTTAAAAAAAATAATATCTCTCTCTCTCTCTCTCTCTCTCTCTCTCTCACACACACACACACACACACACACACACCCCTCTACCTGGGCCCATAGCCCAGAGTTGCAGAGGTATTTTTCGATTTATAAGGAATTAAACAAGAAGCTTAACTTTAGCTGCAGAAACAACATCTTATTTATTTATTATTTCTTAACACTAGCTAACAAGGTAGCAGTCATTTCTGTAAGAGGGGGAGAACAAAAGCAACCAATCAACAGAACTGAACACTGACTCAGCTGACCCAAGGACCCAACATAGACATATATGTACAGAGGGAAGTATGCCTTAGGCAAGAAGAGAGACAATGCTTAGTTACACAGTAGAATTCCAACTCTGTCAACATTTAAGGAGTGTCTGTGACTAGGAAGGAAGGAAGGAAGGAAGCTAGCCACCAATAGGGATATGCACAGAATCGGGTGGAAGAAGTCCGAAGCACATGCACCAGGTATTTCTGCTTACTTCCGGTCCAAGGAGTGGACAGGGTGGCAAGGAGGTACGCTGCCACCCCGTCAGACCGTTTTGCAATGGAGCACCAGCAGGGGGAAAGTGGAAGGAGGGGTGAATGCACCCTCCCCCGCCCTTAAAGTCAACCTTCGAACCGGCGGAACCGCTGATCATTCAAACCGGTTCGGAGACCCATAAAGGGTCTCCGAACCAGTTCTGCGCACATCTCTAGCCACTGAGCACTACCCAGAGCCTTCTATACTTCTCATTTCCTAGGTCAAAGAACCACACAGACAGCAAGCCCAGCTGTTGGGTGGGCTGAGAAAGTGTGTGAAAGCTGCCGTGTAAAGAAGAGATATATGCGTGCAAATAAAATATTGATGAATGAAGTCCCTGAGAGCTGAGACGAAAGCCAAGCGAAGCAGTCAGGTAAATCATTCCGATACTTATGTTAGTGCTGAAATTATGTTTCTGGACTTTTTAGGTTGGTGTTTTTTCCCTCTTTCTGCTGACAAGTGTAGGTGACAGAAAAATCCGTCCAGTTTTGCTGCTGACACAAGTGGGGTTAGCAAGCCGTTTGGCGGCTGCTGAGAAAGCAAGCTGCACCGCTCAGAAGGAATGACAGGAGCCTGGGTCCTACGTTTTAAAAATTACTCCTAAGTCACTCCAGCCCTGTCAGGAGAGCTCTTTGAAAGGACACTGGCAGCCATTTTGAGTGTCTGCTCTCTTTTGCAGGGAAGTCTGGGATGAAATGGAGCTCAGTGATTGCAGGTTCTGCTTTTTCTCTCTGACCCAAGCGTCAAATATACTAAAAGGAATTTATTTATTTATTTATCAAATTAATAAAATTTATTTAATTAATAAAATTAATTACATTTCTATACCGCCCTTCCAAAAATGGAAATTGAATGAATGAATGAATGAATGAATGAAAGAAAATAGACAGTGGTCTTAGTAAGGTTTCCAGTGCTGACTGAATTTATGTGAGTATGACTGAAATGGGTCCAGGAGAGGCAGTTGGTTGTGATCTGTAAGGGGGTTCCAAAGATCAGAAGTGGGGTCCATTTTTGAAGCTAAGTAATTAGCCAATGATCCATTTTTTAAGCTTCTGATTAAATCCAGTCAGAATTGGGCTCCATCTGAACCTTGCTGAGGCCAACCAAGAACCAAGCCAAGACATCACCAAGATGCACATTTTGAGGAGCTCCTTTGGGGAAATCTACAAAGTAACCTTGCACGGACTTTTTCTGTGCTTTATATCTGAATGATCCGAAGCTACAGAGCAGCGAAACAGACTTGTCATTTCACATCACAGACTTGACACATTCAACAAACAGCTGCGGGTGGCATGCTGTGGAATCGCCTTACCAATGCATGCATGAATGGCAGAACCGTGAAGCCAAAAATGACTCGACCAAATGTCAGGCCGCAACCTTGTTCTCTGGGGATGGAGCGGGCATACAATCCCAAATTCTGTCTCATAGCGAATTCTCAAGCATCATTGCAACATTTTGCAGTTCTTTGGCCAGAATAAAATGTAATAAACAAAACATGCATGATTTCTTAAGGAGATGATATAAACCCATCTTGGTGGTTGTGGCACTTTGTGTATGAACCTGGCCGATGTTTTATTATTTTAAATAAAGGCATTTGGACAACCACAGATCAAAAAGCAAAACAGACATATTTTAAATAAGGATATGCCAGAAAGGAATGCTGCAGTCTAGCCTGTAACCTGAAACGATACAAGCTCAGAAGGTACACATGCTAGCAATGTACATAGGAATCCTCCCTAAGGTAGTATGTCATCATCCTCTTAGTATCTACGCCCACAGGGGGCAAGCCAAGCCACCACATCCCACGGGGAAATAGCTCGCCCTCCTAAAAACCCAGAGGAGGGGAGCCACCTACGGCTTGCCCTGCCACACCCATGGGGGGCAAGCCACCACACACTCCACCCTACCTTGGTAGAGAGGAGCTCCACCAGAGCTGCGGACAAGCCCAGTGAGGTTTCTTTTTTCCCCTGCAGGAGGATGCCAGACCACCTGGAAACCCCCAGAGGACACCCCGGACGATGTGCCACCCCCCACCCACAAATTGAGACCGGGTTCCCCCGCTCTTCTGGCTTGGACTCTATCCTGGACTCTGTCCAGATTCACATACGCATGGAACCGAAGGAGGACTTGCATACATTGGCGATGCTTTGCAGCTCGCGACTAACTCAGATGGACACTTATTTTCTTATGGCTGTCTTGACCTGCATGTATGTATGTACGTATGTATGTAACCTCCTGCTTCGGGAACGTGATCTATAGCATATCTGCATGCTAAATGAACCATGCCAGCACAGCGGCTGACCATGCCAGGAACTCCTGCTGACAACACCCCTGAAGGACCCCCTGGGCCTGGAGAAGACCCTCCGCCGTCAAGGACCCACGCCCAGAGGCTGCAATTGGCAGAAGAAGACTGGCACGGCCCTGCCGGCCACACGCAAGGTGAGGCTGGGATTCGTCCCTCCCTTGGACCTTTTGGACATTCCTCTCACTGAACTCTTTTAACCGGACTCTACCCAAACCCATAGGGACTTGCGTACAGTGCTATATTCTCTCTACCTTTGCAACCACACATTCGTTAGTACGCGGCTGTGTTTTATCGCGAAACTCTATTCACTATTGCTTTTGTAAACCATATGTTAAACATTCTCTAATAAATGTCATCCTCCTCTTAGTATCTTCTCCGAGGCAGTAGCCTTCCAAGTATCTTATGGCAATGAATTCCATCATAGTGCATGCAGAAGGTAATGAAGTGGCCTGTCCCGAAAGACAAATGTGCAGATTTCATTGTCGGACAAACTCTCCAGAGCTCCATAAGCCAAGTGGAGCACATATGAGGCTCTGGACTGGAGCTCCGGGGCTGAAGAACCTTGTATTTCCTCTCTGTTTACAGGACACAGTGCAATCCGAAAGGCATTCTATTGGATTCATGCAAGGTGTTCAGAACTCTCACCGTAATATCACAACTGGCTATAATTTGGTGCAGTCAATCACATCATACACATCGGATGGTTCCGAGAAATTACTTGCAAAATAAGATGGGAGTTGTAAAGTAAGCTGTAGGAAAAAAATGGTTTTTCATACTGTAGAGCTTGGCGAATTTATATAATCACTTAAAAACTAAGGAAGCTTGGCCTTTCCTTGCATTTTCCCTTCCCCCTCCCTTTGTCGTTATTATTGCCTCATTATACAGTCATTTGTACAATGTTTTGGCAGACATTCACTGTTGCATAAATTAAAGTCACTGAATCTAGTTTTTGCCTACAGGTCTTTGATGAAAATACCAGGAACATTTTTATTTGAATGTCAAAGTTTGTCAACCATTAAACTGATTGATTTTTCATTATACAATTCAATAGAAGAGGCAATCTCCAGTTTGTATGCAACATTACACTGAGAGATATACTCATCTCTGAAAAATCCTTCCTGCTTATGCGCTAAAAAATGATATTCCCGGCACGGAAGGACCACATGTTCCTAAGCCATCTCTAGACATGAATTGTTTTGTTAATATGCCTTAGACAGGTACGTTGCCATAATTCAATTTTCATGAAAATAAATGAAAAGACATAACAGAGCTGCAAAATTTCACTTTAACAACTTTGCAATGGGGCTTCAAAGATCGTAGGCGAAACAAGGGTTTCCTGAGACTGTACAGGGGAGAGAGAGGAGGCGGGGGAGGGGAAATCCTACTTCTGTATAGGAATTAGCATAAAACCCAGTGGTAGGGTTTCAGGGCCTATCTATCTTATGCCGGGGATTCCTGTTGTGTGTCCATGTGGTGAGCACAGCTTCTAATCACTGTACACCAGGCCTGTACAACTAAAGGCAAGGGGGCCAGTTCTTGCCCTCAGAAACTTTTTTGCTGGCCCCAAGGTAGGAGTCTCCTGTAAGAGCAACCATTAACAGCAGGAGCCATGAAGAGCCCTGGGACTGCATGCCTAGGATTGGAAGTTAAAAGTAACTGTGATTGAGGAAGAGGAGAAGATGACTTGGTATTTATTTCGGGTTGGCATGCACTCCAGGTGCCCCACTGACTGAGCAGGGAAAGGGCACTCTGCTTGGCTAAATTTGTGGGTCCCTTGACAGGGGGAAAGATCCATAAGTAACTAACACAGGTTGAGTGTCCCTTATCCGGACATCCGAAATCTGGAATGCTCCAAAATCTGGACACCACGCCATAACAAAAACAAAAAATGAAACAGCCTGCTGCTGCAACCACTCACTGAGTGGAGCCCCACCGGAGGTGCGCTTACACATTTTCTTTCTATTTATTTATTTAATTTATTTACATCTTATATCCTGCTTTTCCTCCAAGGAGCCCAGAGCAGTGTACTACATGCTGAAGTTTCTCTTCACAACAACCCTGTGAAGGCTGAGAGAGAAGTGACTGGCCCAGAGTCACCCAGCAAGTCTCATGGCTGAATGGGGATTTGAACTTGGGTCTCCCTGGTCCTAGTCCAGCACTCTAACCACTACACCATGATACTTGCTGGACCTGCCTGGTGCTTTGCCGCTTTTTTTGGGCGGCAGAGCAGCCATGACGGGGGCCCTCACGGGAGCCGAAGCTACTGCTACTTTGGACACCTTAGGGAGAGTCGCGGACATGGTCCCAGTGAGCAAGGGAACCACCGTGACCTCCAAGAGAGTCCCTTCCAACAGGGAGCCTCTCAAGGCATCTTCCAATTGAGAAATCTCCGTGTATTTTAAAAGGCACAAATCACCAAAAGGCAAGGAAAACGGAAAAAAAACTAACCAAAAGCCAACCAAACCTAAATGAACGGGGAAATATTCCAAAATCCGGAAAAGTCCAAAATCCGGAACACTACTAGTCCCATGCAGTCCGGAAAATGGATACTCAACCTGTAGGTGCTTCCATTAATGTTTTTAATAATTTTAATGTCATAATGCACTGAAAATTGACCTTGGCCCCTGCAAGCCAAGTCGTTGTTGGTTCTGGCCCACTGGGGCATTTGAGTTGTGCGCCCCTGTTGTACACCATTGCCATGACACAGATTGGGCCTATATGACTGTGGACATAAGCGTGAATGGCCATACCAGAAGTTAGGAACAGAAGACACTGTCTTCTGCTGAGTCAGACTATTGGTCCATTTAGCTCAGTATTGTCTACACAGACTGGCAGCAGCTTCTCCAAGGTTGCAGGCAGGAATCACCCTCAGCCCTACCTTGGGGATGCTAGGGAAGGATTGGGTCTCTCAAAGGCTACTAGTCTGAGGGCTATAGGCCACCTCTAGCCTCAGAAGCAAGATGCCTCTAAATACCAGTTGCAGGGCAGTAACAGCAGGAGAGAGGGCATGCCCTCAGCTCTTGCCTGTGGGCTCCCCAGAGGCATCTGTGGGAAACAGGATGCTGGACTAGATGGGCCTCAGGCCTGAACAGCAGGGCTGTTCTTATTGTTTCTCATTTATTTAAAATACGGTCAATAACCAGACAATATTAACAGCCATAGATGTCCAAAAAATCATCTAAGACTTTAAGGAGGCTTAAAATAACAATAATCCAGCTAACTCAGATCGTAGCTTACAGACAGCAAAACACTGTTTTGCGACATTTAAAGAAATGGCATCATTATGATCAGAAAGTAAAATTTGCAAATAGAAAGGATCCGAGTGCCCTGGAACTTTTGACCGCAATGGTAAAGTTAATTAAGCCCGATATGGACAGTACAATAAAACATGAGCGGTAGACTCAACCACCCCAGCTCCACACGGGCAAACCCTGGCCCCATAAGGAACCTTCTTGAATTTGCCTTCAAGATGAGCAGTAGGCAAAATATTAAATCTAACTAATGTCATAATGTCATGCTCCTCTTAGCTTCTGTTGTTCTTCTATTCTTAACCTTCTGCATGCAAGCGGGCAGGTGCTCTTCCCACAACGGCCCCATCCCCGAAGGGGAATATCGTACAATGCTCACACACGTAGTCTCCCATTCATATGCAAATCAGGGCAAACCCCTGCGCTATATGGAGCTTCCATGTAGCAGACTCTTCCATAAGGCAAGGTGAGGCAGTTGTCTCATGCAGCAAATTGTTGGGGCATTGGAGGGGGGCTCCTCCTCCTGCTCCTTTAAAGCCCTTTACTGTTGGAGACTTGTATTGGAGGGAGCACTGTCTCCTTTCTGTACCCTCCTGTTGCTTACAATCAAGTTCTTCCTGCTGGTTTCATCACAGAGAACCAGTCCTGTAGTAAAGAGCACAAATGGTCCCTTTTGCTAAGCAGGGTTTGTCTTGGATGGCATTTGGATAGGACACTACATGTGAGTGCTGTAAGATATTCCCCTTAGGGATGGGGCTGCAGCTCAGTGGCAGGGCATCTGCTTTGCGAGCAGAAGGTCCCAGCTTCACTCCCTGGCAGCATCTACAGGTAGGGCTGAGAGAGACTCCTGCCTGAAACCTTGGAGAAGTTGCTGCCAGCCAGTGTAGGCAATACTGAGCTAGATAGACCAATGATCTGACTCAGTAAAGGGCAGCTTCATATGTTCATATGGCTGGAGCACCTTCTGTGAGTGTGTCTATGATGGAGCATTAAAACTTTTGGGTTTTGACCCTTTGGGGGTTTTGACCCTTTGGGGGTTTTGACCCTTGGGGACCTTGACCCTTACCCCTGAACTTCGGGGGCCTCCACAGCCCCTGCCCCCCCCCCAGCCTCTTTAGTCTGTTCTGGGTGGTGTGGTCACCTGACGGAGCATGGTGATGCTTAATTTGCAGGGGAGGAGGCCCTCCAAAGGCTTTTAGGTCCAGGGTCCAAAATTACCTAGGTGCATCTCTGTATGTTTAACAATTTGTGACAATCCTTTCCCCAATACTTGGTTCCCAATATTTTTCACACGACCAAGCCATTGTTTTAGTCACCTGGAAATGGATGCCCCTTCCTGGAGGCACCAGGACATCCTCGGAGGTTTGGTGGCCCTATTCTTGGCTGATGTGTTCCAGCCAATTAAACAGGGACTTTGGGCGGATGGTGAGGACCTTGTGTAATGACCTCCACAGGGAAGCCCATCTTTATGTTCTTGCTTTGCCAAGGCATGCCTTTGCAAGGGGGCATACAAAGCTCCCAACTACTGAGTCAGACTGTTGGTCCATCTAGTTCAGTTTCATCTACTCTGACGGGCAGCAGCTTTCCAAGACAGCTGTCTCTCCCACCCCTACCCGGAGATGCTGCCAGGGATTGAACCTATGAGCTTCTGCATGCTCAGTGGATGCTCTGCTACTGGGCTACGGTCCCATTCCTGTAGATTATCAGCTTCTGTAGCTTTGATTGGACTTTATTTCCTCTTTCATTCTGCTGAAGTCTTATTGCTGCTAACGTGATTGATTTAGAGTCTTCTCGGTTTGTTCAGTTTGCTTTCAGCAACTCTCATACCAAAAGTGGAAATGTTTTTTAAATGAATAAAGTAGTGTTTTTATTATGTTTTTATAGAGAGATTTACTTTTTTCTTCACCTGAGAATTTTCAGTTGAAAGGCAGCTTTAAATGTGCTTAATCCCGCTAGTGTGTTATTTGAGAGGAACTGGAAGCTAGATTCAGGTTTTTGTCCCTCGCTTCTCCACCAAATTGGCATGGATTTTAGGTAGTCCCACCTCCCACCAAAGGGTTCTGTATGTGCACCTTCATACACATCATATTGGACTGTAAAACTGCATGTATCTGCAACTCACCATCCACATATAAGGTTACCTGCCATGCTAATTCTTACACAGAAATGCCTTCTGTGTAAAAATCCTGTAATGTGTGAAGCAAACACCTTTATTCTGAAGTCTGCAACGCAGCTCTGGCTGCCCCCAAGAAAGAACTAGGATATGCGTAATAAATAAACAGTCCAATTTTGCACAGAGCAAGAGGAGAAAAAATACTGGTTGATGCAGATGGTTGTAATTTTCTTAAATATGCTGGATCTTCAACAGAGCTAATGACGAATATCGGGACACAGTTAACTCAAAAATTACTTCTAATTAAATTGCACAGTCAGAAGTTCTTTGCTGCAAAAAATTACAACCGCCATCATTATCTGCCCATAAATAGCCACGTTTCCAGATTAACACACAGAATGTTAATAGCACCAGCATTAAGTCCTAATTAAACAATGAAGTAATACATACATTACAATCTGTCGGTGGAACATTTGCCCAAGTACGATTCATTCCGGTTAAACGTCATCTTACATTAGATTTCTGTGACTACAGTTTGCTTCTTCCCTCCTCCTAAGAGCCCCAGTGATGTTCAAAGAAAACTTTTTTTTAAAAAAAATCTACAAACATTCAGAAGACCTGCTTTAGAAAAAAATTTGGTCCGCCAAACATCTGCCATCACATGTCATTACCGTTCCAGTTGATTTTCCACCTCTGCTCCTTTGCCATACATATTTACCACGTATCATTAACACTTCCGGGTTGTGTTTCCTTTCCAACCACCACTTCAAACCCTCGAATTGGTGTTGCTAGGTGGTGTCACAAGTCGTCCTTTTCTCCATTCATCACTGTTCCGGCAGCGTATTCATCCATTTCAGGTATCATTCAAGAATGACATTGGAATAGACTCGGCCAACTAACGGTTGTCAGCTGGGTTTTCACATGACGCCAAGTATCGGTAAACATTGTGGGTCTCGTGGCGGATGCGAATGTGAGCTGGTGCTTTTCTCTGCCTAGTGTGGCCCATGTTATCTGATCACCCCATGTAAATCATGCATGGTTGGAGCACAATTAATCCATGATCCGTCCCACCAATCCATGATCCGTCCCGCCATAGGTACCGTCCCGAGACTAATGCTCATAGTGTTTTTTGGCAGTCTACCCCCAACCTCAGAGATGGAAAATAGGCAATCACCTTGTTGCACTTCCAGCTTTTCACAAGAGCTGGTCTTGTAGCAAGCATGAATTGTCCCCATGGCTATGCAGGATCTGCACTGGTTTGCATTTGAATGGGCAACTTCATTCAACAAGATACTCCCCTTACATTAGATTAGGTTCCCTCCCTGGCAGCATCTCTAGATAGGTCTGAGACAGATTTCTGCCTACAACCTTGGAGAAGCTGCTGCCAGTCTGTGCAGACAAAACTAAGCTAGATGGACCAATGGTCTGACTCTGTATAAGGCAGCTTCCGATGTTCCTCTGCATTTTCATCCTCTCTTTATCCCACCCCCACCCCCACTGATTAGGGTAAATATGCAGCCATTTTTGCACAGAGGAAAGGGTTAGGGTCAGGGTTAGGTTCACAACAAACAAATGGTTGCGCTTTCTCCCTAGAATCATCTATGGAAGACATTTCTGCCAATTTTCATTTCCAGTCCTCTTGACATTGATAAGAATGGTTGGAACTGAACTTCCAATTCCTCTAGTCTTCATACTTGGACAAAACTTAACTTCTTCTGAGAAGAGTGTTGGACGAGGACTGAGAAGACCCAAGTTCAAATCCCCATTCAACCATGAAACTTATTGGATGATTCTGGGCCAGTCATGAGCTCCTTGGAGGAAGAGCGGGATATAAGTGTAAAAATAAAGAAATAAAAAAATTTAACACCCTGAAAGATGAATATATACAACATCAGGAGCTTCTGATACTATCAACTATCTCATAGTTGAGATGCTAACAACAAGGAAGTTCCTCTTCACAAACACCAGGAAGGGTAAAAGACCCTCCTCCATCTATTAACCTTTTCAGTTCCCACAGTTCTGTTAATTACACTCTGCTAAAATCGGTTATAGGGATGTGCAAACCGGCTTGACGTCGAACAGGTTCGACATTGAGCCAGTTTGGTTCAATGGTCCAGGGTCAAACCGAACCACCCCCTGTTCAGTCCGATCCCAGACCAAACAACCTTGACTGTTCGGGGGGTACGTTTTTATATATATATATATATATATATATATATATATATATATATATATATATATATGGCAGCGGGGTCGGGGTCTGCAGTGGTTCCCCCTCCCCCCACCAGCCTTTGTTATCACTGCCAGCGGTTTGTTCGGCCAGCTTTTTGGCCCATTCAGGCCTTTGAACTTTGGCACGGTGGCCATTTTGGATGCCACCGTGCCTGCACAATTGGCCTTTGAGAGGCCTGGCATGGCCCAGACCTCTCAGAGGCCAATTGCACAGCTGCAGCGGCATCTAAAATGGCCACGGTGCCAAAGTTCAAAGGCCTGAATGGGCTGAAAAAAACAGCCGAATGGGCCACTGGTGGTGATAACCTCCGCGGGACCCCTTGCTGCCCCTAAGGAACTCCCCCGAAAGGTATAGGGTAATTTCTTTTTTAAAAAAATTAAAAACATTGTGAACCACTCCCGGACCAGACCAGGGGGGTTCGAGTGGGTGCGGGACTGAACTAGCCTGGTCAGGTTTGAGTCCCGTCCAGACTTGAACTGAACCAGGACAGCTGGTTCTGTGCACATCCCTAAAAGGTTATATTAGTTTTTGTGTTTAAAAATCTTTTGAAACACAATAGCAAGTGCAAGGCCGATAGCTAGGACAATAAAAGTGTAACACCATGGTGCAGCGCAGGCTGGCAGCCTGACAACCACATTACCCTGGACAGACTGGAGAGGATTTGGGGTCCCCAAGGGGTAGCCTTGCCATGTTTCCCAGAATTTAGGGTAGATTTTGGCTCCTCCACCCAGCTGCTAAATTCGACCTGGATTTATGTGGATTTCAAATGCGCTGCCTGGATTGCCCGGATTTTGCTCTGGATCTGATTACATGGGAGGGCAGAGAAGGAGGGAAACATATACAAATCTGTCAAACAAATACATAAAATGCAAACTAGTTCCTGCATAATTTGCACAATCTGAAAATTAGGCCACCCGGATTTGGGAAGCTTGAATATGGCAACCCTACCCTGGGGTATGGAGGCCCTGGACTTCTGCCCGGATGTCCAAGGGTTAGAGCACCTCTTGTTCTACCCCTGCTTAAAAAAAAAAGTGAGGGCAAATTGGGTACACAACAGGAAGATAACCTCTCTACCCTCTGGTTCTCCACAGAGGATTAACACCTGAACAGAGCTTACATATTGCCACTTGTGTAGCAACAAGGGTGGCAGCCTAGGGGCTAGATTCTTTGGTGGCTCCTGTCGCCACCTACCCTGATCCTTCCCACCTCTCTCTCTATTGCCACCATCAGCAAAAAGCTGGCACATGGGCAGGGGTGTAGCTAGGGGAGAAGGGGCCTGCGTTCGCCCCCTCCCTGGCAGCCTCTCGGAGTGAGGGAGATAATGAAGAACATAGGGAGGAGTGGAACTGGGAGGGAGCAGGTTCTTTGAACCCATTTTCTCAGTTATAGCTACACCCCTGCGTGTGAGTCAATTACATCACTGCCTGGCACATGTAGCTGGGTGATAACGGCATTAGCTAACTCACAGGTTCTTTGCCACCAGTGGTGACCGCGGGGAGTGGTGGGTGGGTGGGGAGCAGCTTCAGCGGTACACACATGCGTACATGTGGCTCCTGCAGTCATCGTTTCATTGTGTGGCCCGTGTTCATGGCACACAGTTGCCTGATGGTCAATCAAGTGCACCCCTTGAATTTCCTTGAAGAAAACACACAGAATCCATATTGGACTAATTTCAATTTGCTTATCATGGCACTCCTAGTGTGAAGAGAGCTTACAGTAAAAGAAATGAGCTCACCGAAGATGGAAGATGGTTTCCCAAAGTCAGCAAAGAAGAATTCTCTGGTTTTTATCTCCTTTTAAAGGACAGAGCGCTTAATTCATGACAACCATTCCTAATGGTCTTTTTCTAAAGATTTTTCTACTAAAGGGGAGGGGGAGACATTAATGAACAATTTCTTATTTTTATTAACTTCATCCCCTCCCCCTCCCTGAATTCATCTCATACACCACTTTCTCAATGGGTAGAGCTCGAGCAGGAGTTGAGATAGACTAGCATTGCTGTCACTGCTGTTCCAGAAGCCATTTCACACTCACTGCAATTTAATGGCATGTCTACACCATATATGTTGCAGGATATGTCCCCAAACACACTACAAACAGCTGTGGCAATTTACACCTGGTATCTTGGGTAACACGTGATCATTCCCAGCAGTGTTCCCTCTAACAGGGATTCCCAGCTGTTGTTGACTACAACTCCCAGCATCCCCAGCTGCAATCGTCTTTGGCTGAGGATTCTGGGAGTTGTAGTCAACAACATTTGGGAACCAGAGGGAATACTGGTTCCCGGGCTCCGAAAAGCCCTGAGTAAGCTCTCCTCGTCTTATTTCCAGGCAGCGTTTGTTGCCTGAAAGAGTTTATTTCCCTTCCTCTCCCTTGCTGGAATGAGAGGAAGGGAAATAAATGCATCCAGGCAGATGGGGAGGATGGGGGCGGGCCTTCGGGCAATCGGGCCACACCCTCTTTGCACACGACATAATGTGCAACGGGGGCTCTGGTGGCCCTTTTCATTGGCGGCCCAGGTTCTTTGAACCTGTTTGCTCAGTGGTGGCTCCGCCCCTGGCCCCACCTCACTAAGGCATAGGAATACAGGAAGCTGCTTTATACCGAGTCAGACCCTTGCTGCATTTAGCTCAGTATTGTCTGCACTGACTAGCAGCAGCTTCCCAAGGTTACAGGCAGCCAGAATCTCTCGTTGGACCGGAAACCTTCTGCATACAAAGCAGAAGCACTCCCAGTGAGTTATGGCCCCATCCCATTAAGGCAGGGGTTCTTAAACGTGGGTCCCCAGATGTTCTTGTACTACAAGTCCCATCATCCCCAGTCACAATGGCCAAAGAGCTTTGTGGCTGGGGGTGACTGGAGTTGTAGTCCAACAACATCTGGGGACCCAGCTTTGAGAACTCTTGCCCTAAGGGGAATATCAGTGCTCACATGTAGTTTTCCATCAAAATGCAAACCAAGGCAGACCCTGATTAGCAAAGGGCCAATTCATTCTTGCTGCCACAAGACGAGCTCTCCTCCCATGCCCTCAGTGAAGTGCTTGAGGCACAATCTCCGGAGCTTGCCCAAGCTCAACACAGCTGCATTTGATATACATTCCGCATATTTTCCATCTTCTCTCACCAACGTATGCAACGGGCCTAGAATTTATTGTCTGTTCGAGTTCTGACAAGAGCCGCATTTTCTATTAAAACCTCCTTGGCTCAGACCTCCCACGCAGTCTACAGCAACAGCACCTCCTTGGTGCTTCCCTGCCAACTTTCTACATTTCGGGTGCCACCGAGATTTACAGCAGCCCTGCCCGGTTTCCGTGGCACCTTCAGCAGAACCAAGCCCTCATCACAAACAGCGACTGGCAGCTGTAAATAAAGGTCGTGGTGGAATTGCCCACAGGCCGTGTGTCTTACCAGTGTAACTTTATTGATAGATACAACTCCAGACTTCCATAATTCCACAGGGCTGACAGTTGTTTTTGAGAGACCGCCCAGAATGTGTCTGGGAAATGGTCAACGTGAATGAGGTGCTCTGAAGTCCAAAAACATAATATTATTAAACCAACAACAAGCATGTAGGGATGTGCGAACCGGCTCAAGGTTGAGTTGGTTTGCCATCAAACCAGACCGGCTCAAGGGCTCATACATGAGCTGGACTTGGCTTGGTGGGGTTCTAAAGTAAAATAATATTTCTTAGGATTCACTGCTGGGTCCAGGAGCGCTGCCGCAGATTTGGTGGGAGGATCTCTGCCATCTCCCCCTCCCCCATCGGCTTTTGCCCACTCTTTAAAGGCCCATTCTGGCTCATCCTCCAGTAGTCGTGGCCATTTTGGAGGCCACCATGCATGCACTCTGGCTATTTACGTGGCTTGGGAGCAAGGGCACATATGTGGCGGCCTCCAAAATGGCCACCGTCACTGGAGGAAAGGCCGGGGACTGGCACCCTGGTCAGCAGGAAGGCCATTTGGGGCTTGAGAAATCAGGACTCTGATGAGACAGTCAGCAGAGCAGCAGGGAAAGAGACAGGCAGCACCAGGAGCAAGGTGCAGAAGGGACTTGGATCAAGGCTACAGCACCTGAGGTTCTTTAGCTTAGAAAAAAAGATACTAAGGGCAGCCATGATGGAGGTCTATAAAACTGTGCGTGGTGCAGAGAGACGGAAATTTTTCTCCCTCTCTCACAGCCCTAGAACCAGGGGGCATCCCACAGAACTGACACTCAGGACATTTAGGACTGACAAAAGGAAGTAATTTTTCACACAATACATCATTAACTGATGGAATTCTTTGCCATGGGATGTGGTGATGGCCACCAGCTTGGATGGCTTAAAAAGGGGCTTAGACAAATTCATGGAGGACAGGTCTATCCATAGCTATGAGTTTGATGGCTATAGGCCACCCCCCGCCTCAGAGGCAAGATGCCTCTAAATACCAGTTGCAGGGGAGCAACAGCAGGAGAGAGGGCGTGCCTCCACCTCTTGCTGATGAACTTCTCAGAGGCATCTGGTGGGCCACTGTGGGAAACAGGATGCTGGACTAGATGGGCCTTGGGCCCAATCCAGCAGGGCTGTTCTTATGGGAGAGGAGAGAGAGGAGATCTGGTTTTGTGGTAGCAAGCATGATTTGTCACCTTAGCTAAGCAGGGTCCACCCTGGTTACATAAGAATGGGAGACTTGATGTGTGAGGACTGTAAGATATTCCCCTTAGGGGATGGAGCCACTCTCAGAAGAACAAAAGTTTCCAGGTTCCCTCCCTGGCAGCATCTCCAAGATGGGGCTGAGAGAGATTCCTGCCTGCAACCTTGAAGAAGCCGCTGCCAGTCTATGTAGACAATACTGAGCCAGATGGACCTGATAGTCTGACTCGGTATTTGGCAGCTTGCTATGTCCCTATGGGTCCACAACCACTCAAGGCTGCGACCAAGGGAGCAAGGATATAAACTTGGAATTGGAAGAGTCTCTCTAAGAGACCCATTGAACCAGGAAAGTACAGCTCTGACATGGCAGCTCAGGAAAAGCCATACCCTTCCAGCTTAGACCAACCTTGTTTTACTCTTGAGGAACCTTCAGAGCAAGTTTACCCCCTCCTGAGTAAACCCCGCGAGGACAAACCGTGAACTTCTAGTCATGTGCTTCCTTGTGTACGATGGATTTCTTCTCTTGTACAGCGGTGCCCCTTTCCTAGGAGATAGGGGGTGGACCTGAGGATTCTGGAGGCTCTGAAGATCGCTCCCCACCCTCAGGAAGCCTGGACCTTTGGCCTCGGAGCGATATTAAGTTTGTGGGAGGAGGCAGATCTGGTAGGACCCCCTCCCTCCACCCAGTGGTGCTGGGCCTCTGAAGACCGAAGTTCTGCGAGTGCCATGTGCTCCTCTGGAGGAATATATAGCGGGGTTTCTGGGGGGCAGGGCTCCAAAGCACCTTCTTCCCCTGCAGTATCCTCCTCCTCCTCCCCTTCAGAGTAGCTTGACTCAGGCCCAGAGTCAGGACTGATCCTGACAATGAAGCCCCAAAGACGCTAGACCCCTGATGAGTAGACTCACTTGCTCCACTATACTCACTGTGAAACTGTATGAGTGCTCCACAGGGGCTTCTGTGCATGGAAAGGGTGAGCAAACCTGGGTCTTTAGTTGATGACAGACATCAGCTCCCATGGCCAAAGGCTATTGTGGTTGGGGATCCAAGTACGAGAATTCCTGGACTAACGCAAAAACTCAGTTTTTTTGAGAGTATTATGCAGTTTGAACATCTGTTCATAGGCCATCCAGATGTGGCTGTCCATATGTTATGATTATAGTGGAAAGGGATATTCACACACGTGCTGCTTTACCAAAGTAGTGACATCTTCAGCCTAGGTAAATGTCTAAAGCAAGTCTATGTAGGAATAGATGAATATTTGCACATCAAGTATGCATGCCTTCACACCGCAAATTCTGCATTTGACACATTTATTCTGCAGATTCTAAACTGGACTGAAATCAGTTTGTTACAGGTTCACCAAAAGGTGTTGGGGGTTGTTAATTTTTAGCCCCCGTAGATAAAACAGCAGAGCACTAAGGAATGAGCACACACTCCAGTTACAGTCAGTAGCAGAGGATGGTTTAGTTGTTGCAACTATTTAGAGAAAACACAGGGCGATTCTTGTAGAACTCAATACTAAGTATTTATTGGTTAAATAGAACAAGAGAGCCTAATCCTAATATAAAGGACTACATAATGAATAGGTAAGGAGGGAGACAGATGTTTCCATCTGTTCTCTAAGAGGAAAGGAAGGATAGTGACTCAGCACAGGATGGGAAGTGCGGAAGAGTCCGATCAGGGGACATAGAGTAGGGACAGGTAGAACAGTTAGGGAGACCCTTACTCAACATCTCTACTCCCACTGCCCCTAGTGGTCATTAGGATAGTTGGTGCAAAAGATTGATGCTCTGAAACTTCATCTCCAACAAGAGGACCCTGGAACTAGAGTTTGGTTGCTTGGTGATCTCTAGCCCTGGTGAAGAACTACAGAGTCCCTTGCCTGAGTGCCATGATAGACTTTTTTTTAAGACTATGAGCCTTTTGGGGACTCTTGGGCACACAGGGGGTGAGTTTAACTGTATGCATTTTCTTTTTTTCTACTGGGAGATGTCAACACAAGGTGAGAAATTCATGCAATTCATCACAGATTATTTGTTCCCCAAGGGAAAACAAACCAGAGAAAGATGGCAGGGGTCATTTTCAGTGGAAGAAATTCCACAGTAGCATTCAAACTATTCTGAATTAACTCATCCAGAGCAATGTGGCTTTCTATTAGGGGTCAACTCTGCCATTGACACAAGGAGAATTTACACATGCCAGTGCCATTAGCATTAATGGGAGTTACCTACATAAATCCTGCCTTGTAATAATAGGGGGGAAAGGTACAGTTAATCTGCAGGCATCCTGATTCTAATGATTACTTGTCAAATGGCCCAAAGCGGCCATTGTCAGACACGGGGGTGGGCAAGGGGGAGCCAATGTAGCAGTTTGCCAGCAAAGGCTTCAAAAATCAGATGGATGATTGAAGACACATGGAAAGGCAGAAAACAGAAAAGAAATACAAACACCAACATGTGGATTTCAGAGAGTTGTCTATCTCATAGGTGCCAGGCCCTTTCTGTGATATGGAATGCACTTTCAATATTTAACTAAGCCCTTAGAAACATAGGAAGCTGCCATGTACTGAGTCAGACCATTGCTCTATCTAGCTCAGTATTGTCTTCACAGGCTGGCAGAGGCTTCTCCAAGGTTGCAGGCAGGAATCTCTCTCAGCCCTATCTTGAAGAAGCCAGAGAAGGAACTTGGAGCCTTCTGCTCTTCCCAGAGCGGCTCCATCCCCTAAGGGGAATATCTTACAGTGCTCAGACATCAAGTCTCCCTTTCCTATGCAACCAGGGCAGACCCTGCTTAGCTAAGGGGACAAGTCATGCTTGCTACCACAAACCAGCTCTCCTCTCTTGCACCCTTAGGTGCAATGTTTTGTCCATTTATCAATTTTCAAAATGATGTTGCTTTGTTTTAAATTGGAGGCACATGTTGCATCAGACATTTTTGTAAGCACCTTTTGGACACAGAAGATGAGCTCACAGTTGTCACTCTACTGAGAGCATAGAATGCATGCAGATGTCCAAGGCTCAATCCCTGGTGAAGACCTCTGTAGGAAATCCTGCTGATGCCAATCAGTGTAGACACGAGGGATGTGCATATTGATTTGTGGCTGATTCGATTTGACTTGAATCTGGGCAATATGAGTGATTCAACCTCAGACTGAATCACCCTTGAGGATGCTTACCAAATTCAAGGTTGAATCGATTCACCCTTGATTGAAACTCAAATCTATTTGGAAATTCGGGCCTCCATTTTATCCCCAGAGATCTCCATCTCGTTCCCTCCAAGCTTCTGCCATCACTGTCAGGGGTGAATTTTTAGGAATTTGTATGTGTGAATTCTTGATTGTGAAATGATTTCTTCATAGGAAGAAGTCATTTCACAACCAAGGATCCACAACACATAAGAATACCTAAAAATCCACCCCTTTGCCCAATTCCTTTGGGTGTTGAGTGGCCGTTGGCACCAATGGGTCCCTGCCACCCAACCCAGTTTGGTGCCCCAAGCCCCTAAAAATTTGGCCAAATCAATTCAAATCCAAATCAATCAAATTAAATTCAAATCGAATTGACCCAGATTCGAGGGCAGCAGATTCAAGGGCAGGCTGATTCGATTCAAACAGAACAACAAAAATCGATTCATGCACATACCTAGTAGACGCTGTCGAGCTAGGTGGACCAAGGGTCTGACTCGGTATAAGGCAGCTTCATCTGTTGAACTGTGCTGTTGGACAAATTGACTGTATCAAGCCCTCTTTTGGTGCTTGCTTCAGGTTTATCTTTTTCCATATGTGTGTGTGTGTTTGGGGGGGGGCATCATTTTTTTGGCACCTTTGTCTTTCCAAAAAAGGAACGTATAAGCACTTACAAATCTGTGCATGGCAGGCATCTTCCTGGAGTCCCTTTTAAAAGAAGTTGATGGTACAGCTGCTGGTGTCCATTTTGCAACAGACCTGTACAGAACCATGTGTTCTATTTCCACAGTGCCTTGATTTTAAATAAATAAGTAAATAAACAAATAAGGCAGAATCAGCTGATTCCTCACACACCTTAGAGCAAGTTCTCAAACTTGGGTGCCCACAGGTTGCTGGACTACAATTCCCATCACCCCCTGCCACAATGGCCAAAGGCATGATGGGAGTTGTAGTCTAGCATCTGGGGATCCCTGCTGGAGAACTCGTCTTAAGAGGTGTGCATCCTTCTTTGTGATGGCTGGTGTGCCGCAGCTGCAGTTGGGGTGCAGCTCAGTCACTGTCTGACCCACCAGTTCAAGATTAATTAGTTTAATGAAGTGAAGTTTTGTTTTAGAAGCATCTCTTAGGAGGAGGAACTCAAACCTACCGGAGCACTTCCAAAGGAGAGAAAAGGTGTGAATACTGAATGAGCTCCAAGGTGCTTGAAGGATAACACAGCCGCTTGCTTAAAAATTCAATTAACCTTATCTTTCTCTAACTTGATTAATAATCCTACAGATAAATCACCCCCTTTTAAAAAGCCATATCATCTTTTGAAAATATGCTAACATGCCTTATTTTTTTTCCTCTTAAGGTGAGTCTAGTTCTCCTTTTGGCTTACTTATATTATGAAATCCAGAGTGGAGGGAAAACACATCACATTTTCAACACATTATGTCTGGGAAATGAAAGATCCGCCAATTTTCGCCTGGTATTATTTGCAAGTGAATCATTGGGTACCCAACTACCCCTACTAAAGACATTTGAAAGTCTCATCTGCCACGTGAACAAGGCATGAGAACAGTTTGTGGGCACTCAGTGTAGTGTAAAGCCAAACCCCTTGACTATTGGCCTACTTTTCTTTCTCCAGTGAAGTCAGAGACTGAACGTTAAGCCATGGGCAACTTTACATGGAGGGGGATTCACACAATGCCTGCACGGCTGCATGCATCTCTTGCCATTTCTAACAGGATATGGGGAATTCTTGTTCCAAACCTCAACAGGGTAAATGGCAGATTGAGAAGAGATGGGGCTCCCTTTACTATAGAGAAGGGAACGTAGCCCACAGGCCAGGCCCACCAATCTCGGCCATTGGTAAATGCACATAGTGATATTTGGCAACATCTGCCCCACAGAGATGGAAAATAGGTGACGGCACTGCTGCACTTACAGCTTTCTCTGTGTTATCACCCTGCCTTTATCCCAACCCTAAAATAACTGAAGTCATTTTTGCACAGAGGAACGGGCTAGGGTCAGGAAGAACAAATGGCTGTACTCTCTCCAGGGAATCATCTTTAGAGGATATTCCGGCCACTTGTCATTTCTATTCCATCAATAGAGTTATAGAGTAGGGATGTGATGCAACGCGATTCGGCTGTCCGAAACGCCGGCACCTCCCTTTAAATTTGAGGGCTTACACAGCCCCTTTAGTCCATACCTAGGAACATAGGAAGCTGCCATATACTGAGTCAGACCACTGGTCCATCTAGCTCAGTAATGTCTTCACAGACAGGCAGCGGCTTCTCCAAGGTTGGAGGCAGGAAACTCTCTCAGCCCTATCTTGGAGATACTGCCAGGGAGGGAACGTGGAACCTAGATGCTCTTCCCAGAGCAGCTCCATCCCCTCAGGGGATCACACTTCCAGTCTCCCTTTCAAATGCAACCAGGGCAGACCCTGCTTAGCTAAGGGGACAAGTTATGCTTGCTACCACAAGACCAGCTCTCCTCTGCTCCTCCTTTTCTTGCCACCTTTCTGGTGCTATGCGCACACGCCAGTGGGACATCTCCCAGCTGTCCCTGCACAGTGCCGGCACACACATGGCCTCTGCACATGTGCAGAAGCCATTTGTGTGGCCAGCACATGCAAGTGGCCACTGCGCAATGCGCATATGCAGAAGCCATGTGTGTGCTGGTGCCATGTGCGCATAGCTGGGCAGAATGCTTGGATGGCCGTGAGCAGAGGATGAGCATGTAGGGACCTCATCTTCTCCACTTTAAACGGGATGCATAAGCCCCCAAATTTAAAGGGAGGTGCCAGCGATTCAAACAGCCGAATCAAATTTCAGCACAAGCCCTATTTTAGAGTCGTTTTGGCGTCTTAAAAACTTTTTAAAGCTTTAAAACCACCACTGAAAATTTGGTTTTAAAACCATCACTACAGGCCCAAAGGTCAGGACGATAAAAGCATGAGAACACGCTGAGAGTCTTGCAATGCGATTGCTTCTTTCCCATCTCTAGGGGTGTAGACACATTGTCAGAAATCACAATGAACATTTATGCCCTGCGATGGTACCAACCACCCCTAGCTGGCTCAAAAACTGACTCCATTACTGGGGCTTGTCTCCCAGTTTGGTGCCGGTACTGGAAGTAATCTGGTGGTACAGAAAAGCATCTACAGCAACAGAACACTCATGCAGGGAGGAGGTTGGACTCTGCTTCCTTCTCCTAACATGTATTTTCTCATGAATACTGGATTGCTTCATTTTAAATAACAGAAGAGAGCACACGATTGCCAGATATATGTAAATGTGACTCTGAATGGAGCTGACACACTATCCTAGCTGTTTAATCTCCATGCGAAAGACATTTCGGAGACATTTAAATATTGCACTGGAAGAAGAACATCATTATACTAGGGACACAGGCATATAGGTCCTTGCAGTGAGTCAGACCAGTGGTCCATCTAGCTCCGTATTGCCTACACCAGGACTGCCCAACATAAAGCCTGGGGGCTGGATCTGGCCCATGGGGTCTTTTTTCTGGCCCTAGAGAGAAATATCCTGCAGCAACAGTAGGTGCCAGACTCCTGGCTTGCCCCATTTTATGTGCAGCCACAGCAACAATGCAATGCAGTTGGGTGCTTGAAACCAGATGAAATGCATGTGGCAGTGATGGACTGAGAAGTGAGCAGCAGTGGATGGAGTGGGCGGGAAAAGCATCAGCATGAGGTGGGCACAGGCCCAGCACACCCTGGAAAACAGTAGCCCAGCACCAGCGGCCTCCTACCACGCCCATGGTGTCGGACATCAGACGCAGGGGGTGTGGTTTCACTCACAAATGGGGCCATGCACTCCATTTGTAAGCAAATTCCGGGCTGGCTCTTGCTTCTTTAAAGGCAGGGAGATGCGTTCTCAGCCATGCTGTGAATCCGGCACTGGCCGAAATTTGCTTGGAAACGGGGCACGCGCTGCCATTTGTGAGCAAAACCTTGCCCCTGCATCTGACCTAAGATGCAGGGGGTGTGGCTGGGGCACGAGGCGCGGCCCCTGAACATGGCGGCCCAGGTTCTATGAACCCATCCACGCAATGGTGGCTCCACCCCTGACAGAAAGACAAGAGCAGTTCCCTCTGCTCTGAGGGGGACCATCTTCTCTGGAAACTGACTTACAGTGCCATCTTATGCATGTCTACTCAAAAATATGTCCCATGGTGTACCCAGAAAGCTTACTCCCAAGTAAACAGGCCTCGGATTGCAGCCTGAAAGCAACAGCAGTTGAGGGGAAAGAGAGGACTTGGCATTGGTTTGGGGCAGGCGTGCACTCAAGGAGCCCACTGGCTGAGCTGGGATGGGGCCTATTTCATGGCAAAAATTGCGGGTCCCTTAGGAACATAGGAAACTACCATAGACCATTTGTCTATCTAGCTCAGCATTGTCTTCACAGACCGGCAATGGCTTATCCAAGGTTGCAGGCAGGAATTTCTCTCAGCCGTATCTTTGAGAAGCCAGGGAGGGAACTTGGAGTCTAGATGCTCTTCCCAGAGCGGCTCCATCCCCTGAGGGGAATATCTTCCAGTGCTCACACTTCTAGTCTCCCTTTCATATGCAACCAGGGCAGACCCTCCTCAGCTAAGGGGACAAGTCATGCTTGTTGCCACCAGACCAGCTCTCCCTTGATGGGGAGGTCCACAAGTGGCTAATTGCGTTCAAGGATGTTAGTTAGTTTTAATGTAACAATGCACTGAAAATTGACCTTGGGCCCGACCCACCAAATCATGGTTCGTTCTGGCCCACTGGAGCATTTGAGTTGTGCCCCCCAGGCCCACACTGACTGGCAGTGGCTCTCCCAGGTTTCAGAAAGGAGTCTCTTAGCTCTATCTGCAGATGCTGCCAGGGAGTGAACAAGGGACCTTTTGCATGCAACAGAGGATGCTCTAGCTTTGAATTGCATCCCTAGCATAGGAAATGGCTATCTACCGGGTCAGACCCTTAGTCCATCTATCTCAAGACTGTCTACACAGGGTATAATTGAGCAAAAGGGTTCAAAGAACCCGGGCCCCCAGCTCCACCCCTCCCTATTTTCTTCATGATCTCCCTCACTCTGAGAGGCCGCCCTTAGCTACGCCCGTGTCTACCCTGACTGGCAGTGGCTCTCCAGGGTTTCAGGCTAGAATCTCTCCCAGCCCTACCTGGAGATGCTTCCAGGGAGTGGACCTGGGGCCTTCTGCATGCAAACATCCAGATGCTCTGCCACTAAGCAACGGCCCCATCCCACAATGTCAAACTGTGGCCCGCCTGAAAACGTCGGCCTACAACTCCCATCAACCCTGGCCGCTGTGCCTGGGAGTTATGGGAGCTGTAGGCCAACAGCTGGATGGTTGCAATTTAGCACCCCTGCCATGTGTGTGTGGGATCCTACAGTGCTCACATGTAGTCTCCCATTCAGGGACATAGCTAGGGGAGAGGGGGCCCATGTTTGCCCCTCTCCCCAGAAGCTCCTCGGAGAGAGGGAGATATTGAAGAATAAGGGGGGGAGGTTGGAGTTGGGAGGCCGGGTTCTTTGAACCCATCCATTGAGTTATAGCTACACCCCTGCTTCCATCCCAGTGCAAACTTTGCTTATCAAAGGGGACAATTCATGCTCACTACTAGACTAGCTCTTTTCCCCTGACCAGCACACACACACAGACCCCTTCCTCCAAACACATAACATGCTCTTGCTTTAACTTTCGCAACCACAAGAAAACACTGAAAAATACTCTTGCAAGCGAGTCTTTAATTTTTATATTATCAAGTTCATTTCCAAAGGAGAACTGGGGTGGGGGAAAGAGAGAGAGAGAGTTCACATAAGCTTATTGTAACAGATGTAGAGAGAAGATCCTCTGATTTGCGGCCCCTGTATGGATTTGTAAACGTCTAAATAGAACGGGGCGACATTCACGCTTCCTGATTGAGGCATAGGAATGAGAAGAGGAAATCAAAAAGGCAAGCTCTGTTATTCAGCATGGAACAGTTTAGTTGCAAACATCGCACGATTCACTACACAGTGACTGAAATCAGCCTGAGCTAGAATGTCCATAGCTTGTATACCAGCAACACAGCTGCAGGTGTTTTGCGGCGTCAAATGCACTTGTGAGGTTACTAACCTAAGTTGAGCTTTATGGCACAAGCCTGCAATCAAAGCAACTTCAAGCACTGGAAAATTGTACTGCAATGGTTTCCAGGGGGTTCTCAAACACGGGTACCCACCCAGATGTTGTTGGACTACAACTCCCATTACCCCATGGTCAGAGGGAATAATGGGAGTTGTAGTCACCCAAGTGTTAGAACATCAGATGAACATCTCACTTTCAAACAATAGGTCCATGGTCTTATTGTTTTTAGTCGAGGGACTGAGTTTTAAAAACACTGGCATGGTAAACGGTGTAGTCACTGAAACTTATTTAAGTTCAACTCGCAGATCTAAGCTATCAGAGTTTGTACCACTTCCAGATCCACAGCATTAGCCATGAGTAACTGCTCGGCAGTCCTGACTTTATTGAGTACTTTGGATAAGCTAGTTGTTCTTCGCCTCAGCCTCCTAACTGTAAAATGGGTATAAAACAAACAAGACTGAAGCATTTTGCATATTGTAACTTAGTGGAATTTTTCAATTGTATGGACTAGAACCATCCTTTCTTCCTTTCTCTTTCTGCTTTCAGACATTGTGGCAGCATGCTAGTTATTCAGTGACATTCGGAGATCATTTGATATCATTCCTACTAATAGAGGACTTGGGTAACCAATCTGGAAGAAAAAAGGGGTCACCTAAAAATAAGGCAGTCACTTCTACATAAAGAGACCCCCTAGTTACACAGAAGTATATGCTTGTAAGTTATATATAAAATAAACAAACATGACTCTATGGATTTCCAGGACCTATGAAATGTTGAGAGGAAAGAGGTAAGAAAATACTAGAGTAACTCATTTTGTTGTCCGGAGCGGGGAGCTTCTGGGATCATACTAAATGCCAAGACAGGAACTTTGGTCTTTGCTTCTTTTTTTAATTCCGGAGTGGTGGAGACACACATGGCCACCCAGTAACAGCTATTCAAGAATTCAGGATTTCTCTATTGTTTTCGATGGGCAGCTTGCAATTCTGCCCAAAGAGGAAAAAAGGGGATCTAAAGGAGCTGTGCGAGTCTAGCAATTATGTCTAGGTTTGAAGGCAGTGAAACGTTGAATACATCAATTGAAACAGCAGGGAGGGGGAGGAGAGGGGAGGAGAAGACGTGCCGGAGCCCGTAACACAGGGGAAGGCAACTTTGGCTCTGTAGCTGTTGAACTACAACTCCCATCATCCGCAGCTGCAAGCCAGGTTTAAGGCTAGGGTTGATCCCAGCCCTACCCAGAGATACCAGTGACTGAACTCAGAATCTTCTGCTTGCAAGCAGGAGATCCAGCCTTTCACTCCCATGCAGGACGACAAAAGCACAATGCTTGAGGACCCTCATGCCGAGTGGCCTGGTCCTCATTGACAAAGATCCCACTGCATAGGGGTCACTGCAGCACATCAAGGGGCCCTTGTGAATACCAGTTCCATTGTCAGCCTCATGTCATGACAATGGGCATTTTGTTAGTTTCAATACTAAATTCCCCAGAACATTCCTCACCAATAAAACGTCTTTGCACAAACATTCGGACTGCATACTCCTGTGTACAATCCATATTTTATGACCGGGTAAAACTTTTCTCGGATAAGCAGTCCTTATAACAACAGGTTGCTTACCTGTAACTTCAGTTCCTCTAATGGTCATCTGTGCAGAGGCCACGTCGGGAAGTTTCCAAACTTCTCTCGTCCTGTTCGGTTCGAAGGTTCAGGGTTGAACTGAACCATCCACTGTTCAGTCCAACCCTGACTGTTCGGGGGTTCATGGACATTTTTTTAAAAAAAATATTTTTTGGTTACTTACCATGAAGGGAGTAAATAATCAAAAAAAATTTCTATCTATCTATCTATCTGCGAACCGCCCCCCTCCAGACTGAACTGGGCGGGGGTTCGAAGGAGTGCCGGACTGAACTGGCCTGGTCTGGTTCAAGTCCGGTTAAACCAAACCGGGCCAGCCAGTTTCATGCACACACCCTAGTTGGGAGAGGTGGAACGAGGACACTACCTTTGGGAGGAAGGCAGTATCTGGGCGGAGGACCACCTTGTCCTTATGGAAGATGAGGTAAGGGTGATCGACTTCCTTTGGAGAGGATGAGTGGAACTGTGATCGTCCGATAACATCTGTATGCAATGCAACGGTTCGGTCCCTTGAGGTCCAGGATGGGTCATAGGCCTCCGTTGTTTGGGGGTATGGCAAAACATGGGTGTTTTGTCTGTGTGTTCAGAAAGAAGCATGGAGTGTTCAAGAAGAGGTTGATCCATCAGTGGATGAAGAAAGACTGAGGAGGAAAAGCCGGTGCAGGCACACATCACGGGGGGGGGGGGGGGCACTACCACCAAAACCTTGCATTTCGAGAGAAGCTTGGAAACTTCTTGACATGGTCTCTGGGCAGGCGCAAAGCCCATTAGTGTAAAGCACAGAGACCACATCGAAGAACACACAATTTAGAATAATCCCTGATTTGGGAGGCGTCGCCAAGGATTACAGCAGGCTAAATTTTTACATTAGGGATAAAGGAAGCTGACTTTTACAGAGTCAGACCATTGGTCCATCTAGCTCAGTACCGTCTACTCTGATTGGCAGTGGCCAATCTCCACACTTTCAGGTGGGAGTCTTTCCCAGCCCTACCTAGAGATGCCAGAGAAAAAAACCTGGGACCTTCTACATGCAAAGCTGATGCTCTTACCACTGAGCTACAGCCCCATCCCCTAAGGGGAACAATTGACAGCTGATAGTGCTCACCTGTAGCCACCCTTCCAAATGCAAACCCTGCTTAGCAAATGGGGCAATTCATGCTCGCTACCACAAGACCAACTCTCCACCCAGATTCAGCTTCTTTTTCTTTTTTCTTTTTAAATAACCATAAGTCCTACAAATATTGAAATATCAGGAAAAGCATGACCTTAGTCTTAATGTTTGCAATGGGGATTCAAAGCACAAGGAAGAATTTCTCCCTGTCTGGGCACAACACTTGCATACAGAGAGATCCCTGTAAGGCAGAGCCCCAATTCCCCCTCCTCACCCTTGTGGCGCATGCAGCAGCATGCCAGCATCACTGGGGCAACGGGGGAGCTATGCGCTCCTCCCACAGCTCCATCCAGCACTGCCTCACTGGTCAAATCAGCATGCACCTTGACCAAGTGGAAGAGGAGTGATGGACAGGTATTCAGGCCGACTACCTGTTCCTTCAATTGCTGTGTGCCCCCTGTGTGTACGCACCCACTTCCTTGAGCCAAGGAGCGGGGGAAGCCAAGAATCCGGGCTCTTGGGAGCCTGATGGGACCCCTATGTGCAATGCCCATAAGAACTACGGATGTGCACAAACGGTTTGTGCAGGCGTGGGCGGGGCATGGTTCCCTTCAGAAGCAGATCCTTAACTGCTTGGCTGCCATCCTGCTACTTTTCCAGGCAAGGTGCTAAAGGCCATGTGCAGCTGCAACGCTGTTGAAAACTGCCTTGATAGACTGGGTTGAAACTGACAGAATGAAAGTCAGCAGAAACAAATGCAAAGCGCTGTACTTTGGCCAATACTGCTACGACTGCTAGGTTTTTTTAAAAAAGCAAGCACACAGATATAGGATGGAGGATACTTGGTTTGGCGGCAGTAGTACAATGTGAAATGGATCTTAGGGTTTACTCAATACAGGGTTTGGATCTGCAGGGTTTAACTCTGCAGTCAGGGAGACTGATTATGAGCCAAGCAGTTTAGCCAAGCTGCAAAAAAGGCTAATGTGATTGTAGGCTGCATTAATAGAACCTTAGTTTTCCAGCCATGAGAAGTCATTGTTCCACTTGATTCTCCATGTCGGACCTCATTTGGATGACTGTCTCTGGAATGCCATTTCGGAAGGATGTTGACAAACTGGAACAGATTCAAAGGAGGTCAATGAAGAGGGTCAGGGGTCTAGAAAACAAGCCCTATGAGGCAATGTTCAAGGAATTGGGTATGGACAAGAGAGGGCTGAGGGGACATGATCACACTCTGCAAAGATCTGGAGAGCTGTCACATAAGAGAGGGTGAAGGCTTGTTCTCTGCTACACTAGAGAGCAGGTCTAGATCAAGATAGAGGAGGGTCGATTTGGGCTGAACATTAGGAGAAATGAAAAGAGCAGTTCAGCAATGAAACCAATTAGTGTGTGCGTGTGGTGGTGGTGGTGGTGATGAATGCCTCCTTCACTGGATATATCATCGCAGAGGCTGGACAGATCTCTGTTGGGAATGCTCTCGTTTTCCTGCACTTAGCAGAGGGTTGGATTAGATGATGCTGTTCAACTTCATGATTCTATGAGGGGTTATTTACATTTAAGCACTATCAGATTACGTATTTTTGCTGAGCATTGGACAGCAGAGCTCCAGAGAGATTCTCTATGGCAAGCTGGACAAGGAACACTCAACTTCCATCTTTCCTTCAAGTCAACGAAACAGCCTACCAGACCACTAAACACAGAAAGCCCAACTTCCAAACACCTGCTCACTCATCTACTCCGAGAGTGGTTTTCCAGGAACAGAATTTTATTTCTCCCCCACCTTTTTCTTGCAAAGCAGGTTGCACGTTTTGCAGCAGCCGATTTCAGCAAACTGCAATGCAGTGGAAGATGGCAACATTTCGCTTACAAAATGGTAAACGGATTTCCAAGAGAAGCGAGGCAGGAGTATAACGCTTTAGCTTATGTATCATGGCCAAAATGAACTGATGGAGACTTTTTCCGATGGAGGCTGTTCCGATGGAGGCTATTAAGCATCTCTGTGAAGTTCCCACTGGAATAGCGGAGATGATGAAAAGGTTTTGCTTGTACTTCAGACAGGGCCAAACTTCACCCAGAACCGGATTAGGGCCTGTTCTCCTCACTGGCTTCCTCCTCATGGGGTCCTTCCATCTCTTTACTGCTATTCTCAGGCAAAGTCTCTGCTGTGGCTTCTGTCGGATTACCAGGGTTCTCTGGCTGAGTCCCATCTGCATCATAGATGATGTCTTCTGGGTTGGGAGGTGGCGGGCAGAATTCCTCATATGGAAACATCTCTTCAAAGATGGCCTCTGCCTATTTCAAAGGGAGAAATCCAAAGAACAAGCAGTTTGATGTGTTTGCTGATTCAGGCCAAGAGCTGATCTACTTCTGCAATGGCATGCCCACCCTAGTCCATGAGCCAGGCCCGTCAAACTTTGTACAAACTCAGGGGACCATGGCGCACAGTGATTTTGGCCCGTGTCTACCACCCTAGAGATGGATAAGAGGCAAGAGCACAGTTGCACTTCCAACTTTCAATGTGTTAGTACTCTTCTTTATCCCTACCCCGAAACGCTTAAGGTAAAATTGTAGCCATTTTTGCACAGAAAAAAGGCTCAGGGTTAATGTTAGGTTAGCCCTATGCTAACTGAGAAAAGTGGCACATTTTAAAAGTGGTGATTCTCTTTACTGAGCAGGGGGAGAGCAACTGGCCCTATCCATCCCCAGCACAGCATCCCTCCAGTGGCTGTTACTGGTGTCTTGTTTCTTTTTTAGATTGTGACCCTTTTGCGGATAGGGAGACATTTAATTAATTAATTTTTTTTAATTTATGTATGTAAACCACTTTGGGAACTTGGGCTGAAAAGCGGTATATAAAAAATATTCGTTGTATTCGTATAACAGTGAACAAATGGTTGTCCTCTCTCTATGGAATAATTTCTGGAGAGCATTCCTGCCAATTGTCATTTCCATTCCTCTGACAACGTCATTACAATTTCAGAGTAGTGTTTGGGCTTTTAGAGCTTTTCAAACACCACTGCAAATTTGACCCCTGCAGGCCCGATGGTCAGGGCAATGAGAACACACTGAGAGCTGAACGTTTTGCAGTGCTATCACCTCTTTGCCATCTCTAGGGGTGTTGTAGACCTTGTCAAAAACACCATGAGCATTTGCCTGCCCACTCCCCACCCCCGGCCATGATACCGACCACCCCAGCTGGCTTATAGTTTTAAGTACAAAACTATATTTAACTGTACTGGCCTGTGACTGCAATAAAGTACTAAAGAAGCTTACTTCATATTTGCCTTGTTATAGGCATTTTTCTTGGGAAATTGTTCTATAAACAAACAAACAAACAAACAAACATAAATAAATACATTTGTTTGGATAAAATCTATTTTATAAAATCTATGAAATAAATTTATTTCATTTATTTGTTTGGATAAAATCCAAACTCTGCCTTCACTCATTTTATCCCACACATAGGAAGCTGCCTTATACCAAGTCAGACCATCGGTCCATTTAGCTCAGCATTGTCTACAAAGACTGACAGCGGCTTCTCCAAGGTTGCAGGCAGGAGTCTCTCTCATCCCTATCTTGGAGATGCCAGGGAAGGAACTTGCAACCTAGATGCTCTTCCCAGAGCAGCTCCATCCCCTGAGGGGAATATCTTCCGGTGCTCACACTTCTAGTCTCCCTTTCATATGCAGCCAGGCCCTGCTTCGCTAAGGGGACAAGTCATGCTTGCTACCACCAGACCAGCTCTCCTCTCAAAGTGAATGGAACTATACAACCCTTAAACTCCTCTACCTCCAGCTAAACCTCTCCTGTAAATCTCTCTCTCATTCCTGCTATTTCACCACTGCAAGTTTGGGGACACCTATCTGCCCATCAAATGCCTAGTTCAATGTGTAGGTACCCTGGTTCCACATTCTGAGACTATTGGAGGGTTCAGACATTACGTGGAAGCACATATAGTTTAGCATCCCTGCTAACTGAGCAAAGAGGCACCTTTTAAAATGGTGATACTCTCATACTTAGCAAGGGGAGAGCAACTGGCCCTATCCAGCCCCAGCACACAGTCTCCCCAGTGGCGGCTGCTGCTGTCTATCTTGAGTTTCTTTTTAGATTGTGAGCTCTTTGGGGACAGGGAATCATCCTATTTATTTATTTTTTCATGCATGCGTTCCAGTAGCTGCTGCTGGTATCTATCTTAATGTTTCTTTTTTAGACTGTATGCCCTTTGGAACCATTTCATCTATCTATCCATCCATCCATCCAGCCAGCCAGCTAGCTTTGGGAACATTTGTTGAAAAGTGGTATATAAATATTCATCATATCCGTATTTATCGCATTCATTCAATCAGCATAAACCACTCTGAGAACTTTTGTTGAAAAGTGGTATATACATATTCAGAGTCATAGTTATATTTTAACTAGGGCTTTTTAAAAAGAAAAAAGAAAAAGAAACAAACCTGGATCAGTGCCACAGACAATCTCCAAATCTTAGTCTGTTTCACTGTACTGCTAACCTGGCAAAGAGGCACCTTTTAACATGGTGATTCTCTTTATTGAGCAGGGGGAGAGTAACTGGCCCTATCCACCCCCAGGATAGTACCTCCAGTGACTGTTGCTGGTGTCTATCTTATGTTTCTTTTTTAGATTGTGAGCCTTTTGGGGACAGGGATCCATCTTATTTATTTATTATTTCTCTGTGTAAACTGCCCTGAGCCATTTTTTGAAGGGTGGCATAGAAATCGAATAAAATAATAATAACAACAAACCAGTCAATAACACTTGTCTGACTGTGTAAACAAGAAATAATAACAATAATACTGTGGTTTGTTTGGGTCCCATCCCATGTTCTAGGCTTGCGACTCTATGTGAGAACTCTGCAAGGGTGAAGCTACTGAAACAAGCCAAGATTAAACTGTGATTGTGGGTTTAGACATGGGCTAACAGAAACCAGACAAAGTCAAATCTTGGGTTGAGATCATGGTTTGATGATTGTTGTGGGTTCTGACAGTTAGATGAAACAAATCAGGGTTCTGTGAAATGTCTAGATCTGCTCTATACTCTGACCCTCCAGCTGTTTTTAGATTCCATTATTCCCAGCCACAGTGACCAAGAGCCAGGGATGATGGGAGTTGTAGCCCTACAGTTGCAGGAGGGCCAAAGACGTGCAGCCCTGTACTAGGAGAATGCAGAATAAACCATTATTCTGTTGAAAGGTCTGCTCATCAATGTGATGTGTTTGTCAAGCAACTATGCCACATCTGGTCATAGATAACTTGTTTTTGGATTGCAGCTCCCAGCATCCCTGGCCTTCAACCACTGTGGCTAGGAATAATGCAGAGGTAGTTTGCTTGGGCAGCATACTACCCAAGACCTCATCGTCACAAGCCAGGATATGCAACGGCTGCTTACAACTTTTAAAGCCTGCCCTGATGGAAATCTCCACTTGAGTCTGTTTTTGAACAGTTAAAGTAGGGAACCATGTAAGGAACTCTGGACTCATCTCACCAGAGACAAGAACTATTAAGTCCCATTGATAAGGAACAGAATAGAGCGTGTGCCTGTGTCCACACCAGTCACAACTAATATAATGTGTAGACATTTTTGCCTGGATAAGAGTGCATAAAGGCCACATTCACATGGAATGCAAAACCATAGCTCCAACGGACCTGCGGTTCCATTCCACTTTCCCCATCCCACCTCGGTGGTTACCTGTCCACATTTGGATGTAACCGGCAGCACCCTCTCTGCAGTCAGGGACACTACAGAGAGGAGGGGAAACTGGCTGTGTGCGCTTCCTTTTGGAATGAAGAACAGCCCCGGCAGCCAATCAGAGCCAAAGCAAGCTTCTGCCCCAACTCCTGAGGTTACAAGGCACGGAACCTCAGGTACAAGTGGTGAAACCCACTACAAACCGAAGGTTGATACTGGAATTTGGGGAGGGAAATCTCAGGCCACTTTGGTGTCTGAACCGCAGTCGCACATGTTCGAATGTACAAATTCAACCTCAGGCCCCTCCAACTCTGGTTTCCCGTTATGTGCGAATAGGGCCAAAGTATTTTTAGGTGGCACCTCTCAGTGCTTCTGTGTTAGCATGGCAAGGATAACTTTTCCAGCTGTGGAAGCTCACAAGGCAATAGCAACCATTAATTTTTAAACGACTCAAGCCACAGAATAAACGCAAGAAATTTTAATTAGCTGCAATTTTTTAAAGTCATTTTGAATGGTGGTGTTTAAAAAAACCACAAAAACAGAATGGCTGACACAGCCCGAACTTTCACATCTAATCTGTATATTCAAAGGCTAAGAGTAGCCTTAATTTCATTTTACAAGGCAATAACTTGCTTGTTAAAAGGATTAGATCAAAGACTTATAGGAAACATAAGGCTTCTATCAGATATTTTTACATGATTTGCTACAAATAAAAAAGATACTGTATTTACCTGAATAGAAAACAAACCTGAATTTAAGAAGACCCCCTTAAAAATAGAGGTTATACCTATACTTACCCAAAAAGAAGAGGACTCAATTTAAGATGACCACCACCACCCATATTTCTAACATCAGATAGCTTGGGGAAAACCTAGTCTTGGATTCAGGTAAATACAGTTCAAGGACTTAGGGAAGGCCTACTCAACTTAGGCCCCCAACTCTTTTTGGACTACAACTCCCATAATCCCCAGCCACAGTGTCCAGTAGCCAGGGATTGTGGAAGTTGTAGGCCAACATCCGCAGGAGGGCTGAAGTTGAACAGTCCTGGTTTAGGGTAACCAAAGTAAAATTTCTCGGTTGGCTCACAGACCATGGCAAATTGTAAAAAGTTCACATATTAACAGAAGGCTTTTACATTCCACCTGTCTTCCATCATACAACTTGCAATAGTATACATGGGATTCCTAGGTGGTCGCCCATCCAGGCATTGACCGGACCAAGATCTGCTTAACTTCAGCAAGATGTCTAAGAACAAACAGGCAATGCCTTAGGACACATCAGGGACTCCTGTCTTTCTTGGGAAGTTTGCAGCCCCAACATGAAAGTTACGAGACCTCCTTACCTGTTTCACTGCACAGTCATTTCCTAAAGCACCATCTGGCCCAGAACAAACATAGACGTTGGCGGGGTAGTTGTACGAAGCTCTGTCCACACCGGAGGAGTCCCTCATGTTGAAATATACCGCCCAGAGAATTCTGGGCTTTTGCGCTTCTGCACTCCCACTTTCTGAAATGGTAAGAAAACATTTCCATTGCCATTATTTTGATGGGTATGAGATAGTGAGTATTAACGCCAGGAACTGTATTTACCCAAATCTAAGACGAGGCTCTTGACTGTTAAATCGAGGGGGGGGGGGAGTGCGGTGTGCATCTTCGATTTGGAGGCCTCTTTCTTTTGGGTAAAGATAGGTATAACCTGTGTTTAACCTTCATATTTTAAAGGCATGGCCTTACAATTCAGAGTCACCTTCCATTCAGGTAAATATGGTACAGCATATGCTATGGCTTACTGGGGGTATGTAATTCAAGCTGGAGTCCGCGGTTCAAAAAAGGCACCCAAAAGGCTAGGGACAAGTGTGCAGAAAGACATCTCCAAAAGACTGCTTTGCATGGAGAAGATCCTGGGTCCAATCCCTGGCAGCATCTCCAGGAAGGCTGGGAGAGACTCCTGTCGGAAACCTTGCAGAGCTGTTGCCAGTCACTTAGTCCAGCGATGCACAGCTTCGGCCCTCCTAATGTGGTTGGACTACAGCTCCCATCACCCCAGCCACAGTGGCCAACAGCCAAGGATGCTGGGAGTTGTCGTCCAACAAAAACTAGAGGGCCCAAGTTGTGCAGTCTCGGTACAGACAATACTGAGCTAGATGGACAAACAGTCTGACTTAATCAGTGGTCATTTGGGAGGTCATTTGGGAGCCTGGACCTGAGGGGCTTCGGAGAGTGCCCCCCCCCGCCATCACAAGGCCCTCCCCCAGCCCACCGCATCTTGCCGTGCCCCCTTCCCGCCAGCTGCCTGACTTTGGCAATTGCACCTGCTGCAACTCCCCCATTCCGCTCACTTTGGGGCGGGGCAGGGGCACAACTCCCATGGGCGCAGGAACCACTTCACCATCACCTGCTCAGTCGGATAAGGCAAGGCACCACCAGCAGCTTCCCCGCTCCAGTTCCACACGCAGCAAAGGGGGCTGGGCCAGTGCAGCCCAGAGAGAGATGGGGGGCAGAAGCGTGTCTGAAGAGCTCCTGGACTCCCCTTCTCGGCAGCCCGAGCACTGCAAAGACATTTGACGGAGACAGCAGAGAAGGGGCAGGCCGTTGGGCTAGTGGGGCCCAGAGGCAGAGGCGGGCCTCCAAGGCAAGGGGGAGCCCCACGTTGATCTGTGTGGTGCTGCTAGAGACGCATAAAGGCCGCGGGGCAGCGGCAGGGCAAGTCCCTGTGGAAGGCCCCCCAGAACATTTGGAGGTCCCCTCCCCGGAGACAGGAGGCCATGGACAAGATCCTCAAGGTCCGCTGAAAAGATTGCCTCTGGTCTCAACATAAAGCAGCTTCCTGGACTCCTAAAGTAAAGTGTGCCGTCGAGTCGGTGTCTACTCCTGGCGACCAGTGCCATTGCCTCCTCCCGCGCAGTATGAGATGATGCCTTTCAGCATCTTCCTATATCGCTGCTGCCCGATATACGTGTTTCCCATAGCCTGGGGAACACACCAGTGGGGATTCGAACTGGCAACCTCTGGCTTGCTAGTCAAGCCATTTCCCCCCTGCACCATAAAAACCTCAATAAAATTGAAACAAGCTATATGTCTGTAAGTCACTTTTGCAGGAGAGAAGAACGGTGGCCAAATTATGTCAGAAAGGCAACTACAGGACAACTCTGTTTTCCCTTAAACTCTATTTTATTTTTTAAAAAAATGACTATCAAATGATTGTTTTCCAAAAGAGCACTTCCGTTTTTCATACTGTTCTGAGGGGACGGGCAGAAAAATATGGGGCTGAACACAGTGGAAGATTCTCTTTTTAATATATTAAAAGTTACTACTGCTTGTAAAAAAAATAAAAATCACTTCTTCCTCATTTAGGCAGGAAAATGAATAGAGTCCTCTTCTTTAGGTGACTTTGCTTCTCTGACCTGCCATGGCCCACTGATCACTTTATCTGGTGATTCATTTTCAATAACTCCAACAGTATTTGTTCTGACATTTTAATTAAAATACGACCACTACCTCATCTTGATGATAAAAAGGCCTATGTGTCAGTGAAAACTAGCTTCTCAGTGCCTCAGTGCACCTGAGGACCCTCCTGATCACAGAGTTCCTCCAAAAGAATTTCAGGCAGCTTCTAAACAATACATCACTTCAAAACCAGATCATTTTAAGCATTAAGATTAATGTTAAGGGGGGAAAAAATCAAGAGAGGACAAGACGACATTAAGCGCCAGCCTAACCACTTTTTCATATTTTGACTCTTTCAGATCTATAGAAAACTGCTTTAAAAAAAGGAAAAAAAAGTTAAATTACAGGAGATATATATGGCGCAACAGCAAATGGATTCACAGCATGTCTCTGGTCTGCTAATGGAGGTTTTGAGTTGCAGGAGTGAAACCGGCATAGATAGAACTCTGAATTTATCGCCTGATTTGTTGTTATTCTGTATGATAAAGAGTACTATGAAATTCTAACTCATATGCCTGTCCAGCTGGTACAGTCCTCTCTTGGAGACTGTATCAGTTGAGTTTCCCAATGACAGACATAGCCATTGTATGCCTATCCATGTGAAATTCAGCTGATTAAAGAACCTTTAGCAGATCAATCATGCATTTTACTAGCTTGAAGTACTCAAATATAAATAAATCTTTGTGGGAGGACTGCAGTGTATCCAAAATGCACAGACAACTCTGATGTAACTTTCTCCAATAAAACATATCATTTTGTCTACCTGCAAAGCATAGCAACAACTATCTACTAACCTATTTCAGAAACTACTATCAGCAGTGGTTATATCAGCATCAAGTAGTGGTCAGAGTGATTGACTAGGAGCGGGGAGACCCGAGTTCAAATCCCCATTCAGCTATGAAACTAGCTGGGTGACTCTGGGCCAGTCACTTCTCTCACAGCCTAACCTACTTCACAGGGTTGTTGTGAGGAGAAACTTAAGTATGTAGTACACCGCTCTGGGCTCTTTGGAGGAAGAGTGGGATATAAAATGTAAAAATAAATAAAAATACTACTACAACTACACAGTGTAGGTGGATGGGGGTGCCGAGGTGACACTGCTACTTAGGACATTTTTATCTTTTAAACAAACGTTACCTGTTTCCATATCCACACTGAATAACTGCCCCACAACAGGCTCCAAATCTTCTTTAGCGGTTCTAATGGATGAGCAAGTTAAATGGACCAAGTCTGTTGAAAGAGATTAATAGGAAAAAAAGGATCATCACTATCCACCCAAAATACAGGAGAACCTCAGTATTTGCGGGGGTTCCGTTCTACTACCGTGGATACAGAGAACATGAATACTGCGTAACTGGGGCTACGGGGATCCGGGGCTTAGGTTCCTGGAAGTCAGAAAAGTGTCTGGAAAACAGGGTAAAAGACCCTAGAAATGTGGAGGAGAGTGGCTTACTGTGTTCCGTGGGCCCCCAGCAGACCAGCAGTGCCCCCCGAAGTGTAAAAAAAAAAGCTAGAAATCACAGGGTCTCTCGTGTGTGTGTGTGTGTGTGTGTGTGTTTTTTTTAAGGCAACATGAGCAATAAAATGGCTCCTGATCTCAAAATGGCGGCCAGAAATGACCTCTAAAGATATGCAGATTTAACCCTTTTTAACCCCCCCGCCACATTTACCAAGATCGGGTGGCCCATTACCTGGCCGCGGATACCCAAAACTGTGGATAGTGATACTACAATTAACAAGGCTCTCCTATACTTTGCATTGTTGTTAAAATGGGCAATCATGCAATTCAGTTACAAAAGGAAAGGGGGAAGAAAGCCAATCAAGCAGCACAGATATGAAGCAGAACTGAAAGAGTGATCTTTCCCCATTATTTAACTATACTGGCCAATATACTGCTCAATATTATGCACAGAGCGGAATGCAACTTTTGCACAAGAGCACTGTGCAAGCACAAAAATTACACCATTTCGCAACAGTGAGGCCTTTGTACACAATTTTTGCTCCTGCACAACTGTGCAAACATTACAGTCCACCATGTGTGTAATGGTGTGGAGTGTGTCAGCCCCTAACAATTACTATCAGGGCTGTCAGCTGATTAAACAACTTTTAGAAGATTAATCATCAGCATTTTATTTAAGTGCACAAATGTAGAAAAAATCTGCGTATTACCAATATCTCAATATAGGTGGTTTCTCTCTTTCTTTTGCAATACTGGTGAATATTTTAGATAACTGAAAATTCAACAAAAAAGCTACAGGTTGTGATGAGAAGGAAAAGCCATCTTTTAGTATGTTCTTTTCCCAGTTCGAATTATAGGAACACATGGAAAGTGCCCTCAAAAAGATAACAAGAGTGACTTTAATGACCAGCTTCAATGATTGAAAAGCACACACTGATTAAAATTGGGTCCAACCAATTAATCAACTAGAGCAATATTGCATAAGAGTTAATTCAAGTTGAGTGTTGCTACTAAATTTTAATCAATTAAAGTTGATTAATCTACTAAAAAGACTGGAGACCTAATTATACTGTGCAATTTTTAAGGCTATCATATATTTTGAAGAGTTTATTTGTGGGTGTGTGAAATAAAGTCATACTTCCCAGTGACCTACAGATATCCAAATTTGCATTCACAATTCTGTCACTGAAATTAGCTGAATGTACTACTTTTAACACCAGAATCTGTGTGTGTGTGTGTGTGTGTGTGTGTAGGGGAGGTTTAAATACTTTCTTGGGTATTTTAAAGAAGGAATTCTGAATATAATAATCATATTTGAGCTTTTATTGTTCTTAACAGATTTTTTACACTCAAGCAGATCAATAATTTTAAAATGCTCAAGAGAAGCAGAAGATCTGTCTGAGATTCAAATTTACTATGATTCAAATTAACCATATATGGTAATTATTCAATAAAAATAATACTTGACGTTTAAATCCTCACAATTTCAAATGGTTCTTTTACCAGCACATACATTAAAAATTCTATAACATATATTTCCTTTCCGAACTTTCCTAGCAATGTTATCTACGCAAAATGACTTTGCCTGGTAAAAAATGGGCACAACTTGATTACAGGAACTGAAGGCTTCCATTTTCAATGTCCTGTGATCAGAATTCTAATCCCAGAGGACCTCAGCAGTCAGCAACAACTGGTTAGAGGAAGATAGGAAGTTGCTATATACCGAGTCGGACCATTGGTCTATCTAGCTCAGTATTGTCTTCACAGACTGGCAGCAGCTTCTCCAAGGTTGCAGGCAGGAATCTCTCTCAGCCCTGTCTTGGAGATGCTGCCAGGGAGGGAACTTGGAACCTAGATGCTCTTTCCAGAGCGGCCCCATCTCCTGAGGTGAATATCTTACAGTGCTCACACATGTATTCTCCCATTAAAATGCAAACCAGGGTTGACCCTGCTTAGCAAAAGGGGACAATTCATGCTAGCTAACACAAAACCAGCGCTCCTCCTTATGGGCTGGTTATGGTTCATTATGGTTATGGGCTGGAATTTCCTGGAATAGTTATTTATTTTATTTACCATATTTATATAATGCCCCAAACTCACATCTCTGGGCAGTTTACAATAAAACGACATACATTAAAACATCAAACTTTAAAACAAGAACAGATTCTATCATATCCAGGCCACAATGACTGCTCTCCTTGTGCATTCATGTTGTGCGGTGCGTAGATTGCTCCCAAGTTGGATTCCTCTCATGACAACTGTGTGAGAATGCAGTTTCAGCACAACGTTTCCTGGGACAGTAGTGTTTGGCAACAACGATATTGTATGATAAACTTGCTTACCATGCAGCAAAACCTGGTCATGTGAATCCACCCTGAACAGGATTTAAAATTGCACACAGCTTTGTAATTTAAAAACACTTCTATCCCAGGGGACAAGAGTTTTTTCTTTTCTTTTTTAAACCCTGAAATCAAGTCATGAGTAAAATATCTTAAACGTTATTCCACCCATTAATATGCAAAATCAATCTTCAGCTTTATTCATGGAAAAGTTCTTAAGGAAATACATATTTCCAGCAAGAAAGTTTGCATTCAGACTCAGGCCAAGAGGGAGAAGCTGTGCATGTGAAGCCTAGACACTGCCAGCCATGACCTGGTTACATCCAGGCTGGACTACTACAGTTATTGTATGTAGGGCTGCCCTTGAATGCTACTGCTAATTCAGCAAAGAGACACCTTTTAAAGTGGTGATTCTCATAGGAGAATCACCACTTTAAAATAGTTAAAATTTATATAGATTAAGCAGGGGGAGAGCAATATATTAGAATTTAATATAGATTAAGCAGGGGGAGAGCAACCGGCTCCATTTAACCCCAGCACAACATCCCTCCAGTGGCTGTTGCTGGTGTCTATCTGACGTTTATTTTTAGATTGGGAGCCCTTTGGGGAGAGGTGGCCATCCTATGGATGTACTGTTTATTTTTCTGTGTAAACCACTTTGAGAACTTGGGTTGAAGAGCGGTATATAAATATTCGTAGTTCATAGTTTATATGTATCCATAAACATTTGCTGTCGTACTCAGAAGCTACAATGGGATCTGAATACTGCAGCCAGTATTCTGAGTATGAATACTGAGCCAGTGTGGTGTAGTAGTTAGAGTGTTGGACTAGGACCGGGGAGACCCGAGTTCAAATCCCCATTCAGCCGTGAGACTTGCTGGGTGACTCTGGGCCATTCACTTCTCTCAGCTTAACCTACTTCACAGGGTTGTTGTGAGGAGAAACTTCAGTATGTAGTACACTGCTCTGGGCTCCTTGGAGGAAGAACAGGATATGAAATTAAAATAAATAAATAAATAAGTGCAGCCTCTGCCACAACACATCTCACCAGTTTCAGAGCAACTGCCTGCCTGTTTCTGGGCTTGCAAAAGGCTGGCTTTAACCTTTAAAGATACCTGGGGTGCACAACATGGATTCCAGGTATCCAAAAGGACTACCTTTTCTGATATGAGCCTGCCCACTGGTTAAGATAATCATCCAACCCCTCCATCAGAGGGGGAGCAGATGTTGATTAGGGACAGGGCCTTTTCTGCAGTGACACCGCACCTTTGGAATCCTATCTCTAAAGCTGGTCACCCAGCATAGGAAGCTAGGATGCTACCTTATACCGAGTTAGACCACTGGTCTTTCTAGCTCAATATTGTCTACCAGCTCCATCACTGAGCGACAGCCCCATCCCCAAAGCCTTTTGAGTGTAGGAAGCTGCCTCCCCCTGAGACAGACCATGCCAGTTCTGTACTATCTACACTGACTGGCAGCAGCTCTCCAAGGTTTGAGGCAGGAGCCTCTTCCAGCCTTACCTGGAGATGCTGCCAGGGAGTGAACCTGGAACTTCCTGCATGCAAAGGAGATGCTCTAACTGAACTAGGGCCTCGTTCCCGAAGGAGAATCTTTTAGAGCGGACAGCCACCATCCAGTTCAGAGGTCTCAAACTTCCAGCTCTTGTTGGCCTACAACTCCCATCATCCCAAGCCCCAAAGACCAGCAGCCAGGGATGATGGGAGTTGTAGGCCAACATCTGAAGTAGGGCCACAGTTTGAGACCCGTCATCTAGTTTGATGAGTTTTAAGTGCCAGGCAAAGACTCTCTTTTAAAAATAAAAATGCCAAGACTTTTAACTGTGCTGCTGCAGACGCATATACAGTTGTCCCTCACCAACTGCAAGGGTTCTGTTCCTGGAAACCCTCGCGGTTGGTGAATTTGTGGTTGGCAAGGCATAGGATTACATTGTAAACAGGGGGTTTGGGGAACTGAGAGTGCCGAAGTGCCAAAAATCCACACAAAAAGGTAAAAAAAATCCCCCCGACTTCCAAAAAAGATCCCCTGACCCCCCAAACAGATCTCGATGCCCAGAAATGATCCCATGACCCCCCGAACCAGCCAAAATCAGCCCACCCACCCGATCCTCATAACCCCTGATGCTTGGATTGACCCCGTGACCCCAGAAATCGTCCCCCCCCAAAAAAAAGACTGAAGGTGTTGTTGTTTTTTTAAATGGCACCAACTGCAAATACTCAAGTCGTGGTTGGCGAGGGGGGTGGCAGTTTGCCAATCTTAGAAACCCGCGGTTGAAGAGGGACAACTGTATTTCTATTGTAATGACTGCTTTGTTGTATAATTTTTAATGACTGGACCACAACTGTTACTGTTCTTTTGCACCATTCTTGTAAGCTGTCAGCAGAATGTTTAATTAAAAGGGTTAGATGTAATGTTTAAAAATATAAATAAATAAGCAAATGCAGCAGGGGGAAGAGATGTGGAGGAAACGGAAGCATCTTCCTAGCTTCAGTGCTGTCACACAATCTATTTTCAGTTAAAACAGCCATCAATCATCAAAGTTCACTTTACTTTCTATACAATTACCTGATTACCTCGGAGGTTATTGCGATGAGTCAGAGTCTCAGAGGCGCATGTTTTTGTGGCATTTTATTTACTCGGGTCTAACTGCATTAGTGACAACAGTTGTCCGTGTTTGCCTTTGAATTATCCTTCTGGCAGGAAGAACAATGAATAGGCCTCACAAGCCCATCATGAGAGTTGCAGTGTTTAGGGCCAGGAGAAGGAGTCTAGTTCCAGTCAGCCAACGACGCTGATAATGTGTCTGTCCTCTCTGCCAAGGTCAGGCATATTTGAATGCTTATCTTACACAATTGTGGGAAGGGGGAGATCAGTCACGTTCACACCTATTTTCATCAAATGATGGATTAAAAGAGTAATTGTGCTTTGGCCAGCATCCAGCAGCATGCCATGAAGTGGGCACCCGAGTTCTGCCCATATACTGCTTTTGACCTTCAAACTTCTGGTCATCTCAGGGAATGTCTCTTTTTGTGCGAGTCCCTCCCCATCAGCACTTCAGTTCTGATGAGGTTCGTGCTCTGGACCCATCTCACAGAAAGGCAAAGTTTGCCTCCACAAAGAGTAGGGCCTTTTTGGTGACAGCTCCGATTCTCAGGCATTCTCTTCACGGACAGGATATACAACCTCCTCTCTGCTGCCTCTTGGGAGACAAGTTAAAAGCAACAAGTTGCTTTTCACCAGCGTGAGAGCCATTTCCCATTGTGCCGATCTCTGCCTAGTATTGCACTTTTTTCAGGCCTGGGAGGGCCCTTTAAGAGAGACGGTGCCCTCTCTAAAGAGCTCTATGGGGAAAGCGCTGCAAACAGGCACTTTTTGTACTGTGATCTCTCTGGTCGGTGACTGTAATAAGGACTGAGAACCTCCCAGCACTCTGCCTTCCAAGATGGTAAAAGTTAAATTAAAGTTGTGCCATCAAGTCGGTGTTGACTCCTGTTGACCACAGAGCCCTCTGATTGCCTTTGGTAAAATACAGGAGGGGTTTACCATTGCCTCCTCCCCCTCAGTATGAGATGATGCCTTTGAACATCTTCCTATATTGCTGCTAGCCAACATAGGTGTTTCCCATAGTCTGGGAAACATACCAGCAGGGATTCGAACTAGCAACCCCTTGCTCCCTGGGCAAGTTACAGTGGTCCCTCGACTTACGAAGTTAATCCATTCCGAACGCACGTTCGTAGGTCGAAATTTTCGTAAGTCGAAAAGCGCACCCACGGAGGTCTGGAAACATTCGTAAGTCGAGGAAACCGCATCTAAAAATTCGTAAGTCGAGGAAGCCGCATCTAAACCGGCAACGACTTCCGGTCATTTTTGTCGTTCGTAAGTCGGAAACTACGGATGTCGAGTAGTTCGTAAGTCTAGGGACCACTGTACTTCCCCGCTGTGCCATTAGGTGGTTTCCAAGATGGTGGTGCAAGAGCTCAAAAGAACTCAGTTTCCCTAAAGGAACACACACACACACACACACCCCTGGTACTGGGCAAAGTGCAGCACTGCACAGTGAGAACGGTCCCCTCCATATGGTGCTGGGGGGACCGTGCAGAGTATTCAGCTGAAGCATCACACAGGCCCAATAAACCATTAATTAATTACTAAGGGTTTCTGGGGGCGCCACTGTCTGCCAGGCCTTACAATGAAGAACACCGGCAAAGATAAAGAGCGTCCTGTCTGAAAGCAGTTTATGCCCTTATTCTGTTATGCAGATGTGGGCTGGCTGATCTCATGTGCAGTGAGAAGCCTTGCACACCTACCTGGCCCACCTACAGCTGGGTGAGCAAAGAGATGCTGCTTCTGTAGGTTGAGTTATGCAAGTCAAACATGCAGGGATGGGCCAAGGCACTGTGGCAATTTAGGGAACTTAGGAAGCGGCCTTATACGGAGTCAGAGCCTTGGTCCATCTAGATCAGGATTGTCTACTACACTGCTTGGCGATGGCTTCCCAAGGTTGCAGGCAGGAGTCTCTCCCAGCCCTTTCTGGAGATGCTGCCAGGGACTGAACCTGGGGACTTCTGCACGCAAGCAGAAAGATGCTCTTCCACTGAGCTATGGCCCCATCCCCGAAGGGAAATATCCTACAGTGCTCACATGTAGTCTTCCATCTAAAGGCAAACCAAGGTAGACTCTGCTTAGCAAATGTATTCATGCTTGCTTCCACAAGGTCGGCTCTTCTCAACTTCATGGCTAGGGAGAAGGTTGAACCAAGGGATCTCTTACCCTAAACCAATGCTGTAGTCACAACCCCTGCTAATTTGGCTAAGAGGCACCTTTTTAACATGGTGATTCTATTTATTTAACAGGGAGAGAGTAACTGGCCCAATCCAACCCCAGCACAGTACTTCCAGTGACTGTTGCTGGTGTCTATCTTATGTTTGTTTTTAGATTGTGAGCCCTTTGGGGACAGAGATTCATCTTTATTTATTTATTTATTATTTCTCTGTGTAAACCGCCCTGAGCTATTTTTGGAAGGGCGGTATAGAAATTGGATTAATAAATAAATGATGATGATGATGATGATGATGATGATGATGAATGCTCCAATGCGCAGTGAAAACCCTGAATTGTGTATGGAGTGTTCCCCGATAGCTCACAGAGACTTCAACTTGGAGCTAGACAATATGTGAATGCGCACTTGCCCTTCTGTGGTTAAACCAAGTAGAATCGCCGTCGGGGAATGCTCCAGGACTAAAAGAAAACATCTGAAAGCAAGCCACAACCAAGTGGGGTGAACAGGGCAGAGGAACATGGTTTACCCTCCATTTGGCAGTACGGCTGGAAGCTCAGTCACCAGAAAAAAAGCCAAGCACTCAAGCTTCCCAGACTGGGGCTTCCTGTGGTGTGCTATAATAGAGTTTAAAAAATTAAGATAACCATCTGTCATTTTAATGAATGAGCATTAGCCGTCCAATTGACCTGAAGTATGAATACATAATTATATCCCTTTACAAAAGCTTATTAAAGTGATTTTTAATAACAAACAGAAGACACACTATAATGCAGAGGCGGCAACTGCATGGTGGCGACTTCTCAAACTACAGCAGAACTTCCCAACATTTGCTCCCGAGATTGCCAAGACCCCACCCCCACTCTCATACTCAATTCTCCACCTAGTATTGCACACATCCGCCATCTTGAATCAGGGAGGATGACATCACCACAAACTACGCCATTGAGACATCTCCACGTGTCCCTACATCCACTGGCAAAGCCAGTTGAACAGAACAGCTCGGTTCTGTTTGAGTTGGGTTTGAACAGAACCAGTTCTGTACATCCCTAGTTGGCTGGTGGTTCCTATGCCCAGATGATGGTGGTGATGATGATGATGATGTTCAGGCTGAACACAATCAGATGAATTATGTTCAGGCTGTACTAGCTGGGGTTGCACTCCCCGCAAAGGACCAGGTAAAGACCCTGCCGCTGGAGTCCTTAACTAAGTTGGCAGAAACTGTCAAGACCAAAATTTCAACTATGATCTGTACCATGCACTTATAGGATGGAAAGGGAACGAATGCTTCAGTCACAGGGCTGAGCAATGCAGAAGCGTAGAAGCTGCTGCAGAACCCCAGATGTTCAGAGGAAGCTGCCTTATTATTTTGTACATTTATTGTTACATTTTATATCCCGCTCTTCCTCCAAGGAGCCCAGAGTGGTCTACTACATACTTACGTTTCTCCTCACAACAACCCTGCGAAGTTGGTTAGGCTGAGAGAGAAGGGACTGGCCCAGAGTCACCCAGCAAGTCTCACGGCTGAATGGGGATTTGAACTCGGGTCTTCCCGGTCCTAGTCCAGCACTCTAGCCACTGTAGCAGATTCCTGTCCTGAGTGGTGGGTTGGACTAGAAGACCCCCAATGGTATGAAAACCAAGACATGGCATACTCACAGGTATTCTTCATGCACGTCATGGCAGAGGAACACAGTTCAACGATGCAGACCGCTGGCTGTCCGAGCTCTGTTGGCGGGACAGTCAAAATAGAAATCTAGAAAGCAGGGAGAACAGATTTCTTGCAACTTCTCACAAGAGAGCCCAACTAGTAGCTTTCTGTTTGCAGAGAGGCAAGTCCGTTTAGATTCCACAGTTTTAAGCAGTGCAATTCAGGCACAGGTTGAAGGATTTTTATTTTTATTTGCCCAGGAAAGATTTGCTTCCTGCTGTCTAATATGAGACCAGGATACCATATAATAAACTGTGACCAGTTTATCTAAATGGACAGCATCTAGGAATCCCCTGTTTCAGGGAACACTGACCATGAGTGCAACATTTTGTTTCAGTTGTAGGTTTAGTTTAAGGAGGGAGAAGAGCCTTTATTTGCCTTAGATTTCAGCAGATGCCTCTTGTCACATTTGGTAGCCACTACTAAAAGACCTCATAAAATGGGAAGCTCTGCATTTATGGAGATGGTATGCTGGGGGTTATCCTTCCACATTTCCTTGATTATACCATTCCTAGGAGGCCAGAAATAAGTTATCCCCTCAACTCTGATTCCATTTTTTGACTCTTGGTCAAGTCTGCAGAAAATGGAATATTGACAGGAAAACAAAGACTGGCTTGTTACAGAAAAAGAATCCTGCTTTGCATTGGCAGCAGAGAGATCAAGACAATATTACAGGAACCACCCTGTGGTCGCTGGTTTTTGGGATATCTGTTTTCATGTGCTTTGTAGTCAGCGCTGTAATTACTTATGTTTTGTGCCTTCAGAGATTTAGTTCCTGCTTTTCAACCATCAGGTACTCAAAGCTTTTACAATCTTTTCTTTCTTGCTTTTTTCATCTTAGAAACATAGGAGGCTGCCTCATACCAAGCCAGACCCTTGGTCCACCTAGCTCAGTCCTGTCTACACTGACTGGCAGCAGCTTCTCCAAGTGTTTCAGGCAAGAGTCTCTCCCAGCCCTACCTGGAGATGCTGCCAGGCATTGAAACTGGGGCTTTCTGCTTGCAAGCACATGCTTTACCACAGAGCTACGACCTCATCCCTCAAGGAGAATGTCTTACAGCAGACATCGCACACATGTAGTCACCCCCCCAAATGCAAACCAGGACAGATCCTGCTTTGCAAGGAGGACAATTTATGCTCGCTACTGCAAACCTGGTCCCCATCCCTCTTATTTTTCGATGTAAACCACTCTGAGAACTTTTCTTGGAAAGCAGTATATAGTTGTACAACTACAACTCCCATCATCCCCAGCCACTGAGAATGATGGGAGTTCTAGTCAAACAGCATCTGCGGATCCAAGGTTCGGAACCTTGAAAGAAAACTCAGGTCACTCTCCTCTCCAGCACAGCGGCATGATCACAAAGGCGTGGTTCCCTTAAGCATCAACCTTTAGACTATGTCCCTGAGGCCACAAAGCTCTTTGAATATCCCAGGCAGGCAGTGTTCTCTGCAACCGGGATTCCCAGATGCTGTTGACTACAGCTTCCATCATCCACAACTACAATGGCCTTTGGCTGGGGGTGATGGGGATTGTAGTCGACAACACCTGGGAATCCCTGTCACAGGCAACACTGATTCCAGGACCCATAATATTGACCTATAAGTTTTGGTTCTGTTATGGTTTTAGTGTTCTATTTGAAAGCTTACAGGATGACTGTGTTATTCTTTGCATAACACACAATATTCTTCGCAAATCAACACAAACAGACCAGCCCTACAATCTGGCATGCATAAAGTTTTGCATGTGGCCCACAATCAAGCTTTTGTTATGGCCAAGTGCTTATCTGATTTGAATGGCAATTGTTCATGTTGTCGCTGAAACACAGTCACTTTAAAAAAGGTTACCAGTCTGTGGGCTAACCTGTTGATCTGAGCTGGCCTTCAACATTGATTGATCCGTAATAAGAACCGCTCTGGAGATCTGCCTGTAATTAAAGCAAGTGACAGTCCATCACCAAACAGGAGAAAGAGAAGAGCTGGGCATTCAGTGCCTCTGGACCTCTGGTGAGCAGGACCCCCAGCGCCACAGGTCTCATCCCCTCTGCCATTTTTGAGAAGGTAAGATGCAGCAGGTATTCGGGGAGGGGGCTCCCCGTGTTTCTTACCACCCAGTGCAAAGAATGGAAGACCCACTTCTCTCCTAAGCCCCTCTGCCTGCGTGCCAGTAAAAATGGCTGGCTAGCGAGCGAAGCATAAAATTTGTGAATCCCTAAGAGTCGTATGGATGCAAACTTCTAGAGCAATTACAACAGGTGGCCCTCGTTGCCCGTGGTCCTGGCACCCACAGTCCCATGTATCCACAGTTGGGTCATAGGGACTCAGTTTCTTTAGTCTTTCTTTATTTTGGCCTGTCTGTGGTTCTTGAGTGGCCGGAAACGACTTCCGACAACATTTCCTGCCACCATTTTGTAGTGCTGAGTCATTTTGTGGCTCTTTTCAGCAACAAAAAATCCCCAAACCTCTCCCTCAAAAAGGAATAAAAATTGGAGGATTTGGAAGCTTTGGGAGCACTGCTGAGAACTGAAGAGCAAGGTACTGTGCTTATTTAGGGATATGCACGAACCTTGGTTCGTGCACCGGTTCGGCACCAAACCGGTTCGGATGAGGTCGGAACTAGTTCGGTGCCGCGGGCAGATAAGTGGTATCTCCCCCCCCCCTTTTTTTTAAAAAGGAGAGCAGGTCCTTCCCTACTCTCTTCTGCCGCATGCAGCCTCCTGCTGAAGCAACTCTTGGCCCAAGTACCCCCGCATGGCACCAGCACACACATTGTTTCCGTCCATGCGTGGCACTATTTGCATGGTCAGCAACACCATGCTGACCACACAAATGGCACTGCACGGGGTGTGTGTGTGTGTGTGTGTGTGGGGCACTTGGACCAAGCACCGCTTCAGCAGGAAGCTGCATGTGGCAGCAGAGAACAGGTATGGACCTCCTTTCCTTTCCTTTTTTTTAACCATTCCCCACTCGGTTCGTGCACATCTCTACTTGCTGTTTCAAAAGTAAAGAACCCCTCTAGGCCAGAGCTGCCCAACTTCAGCCCTCCCGCTGTTGTCGGGAGTACAACTCCCATCATCCCCAGCCATCGCGGCCAACTGTCAGGGATGTTGGGATTTGTAGTCCAGCCACAGCTGAAGTTGCGCAGCCCTGTTCTAGGCACCCTTAAGACCTTGAATGTGTTTAACTCTGGATCCTGGCTGCTGAATGGATTGCTTGGTAACCTTTTCTCTTGAAACGGTTTGAAGTTTGAAATATATGGCCTAGAAGAAATGCTGGAAGATGAGTGAGAAATTGGCTGGAAGACGTCATACCAATGAAGAGGAATCAATGGTCGAATGATAAGACTGGAAACAGAGTTTTCCAGGAGTCAGTGTGGCCTCCGGCACTATTTGATCTCCATCACTGAGTGATGAAACACAATTACCTAATGTGTAGGTAAGAATATAGGAAGTTGCCTTACACCGGGTCAGACCCTTCGTCCATCAAGCTCAGCATTGCCTCCACTGACTGGTGGCAGCTCTCCAAGGTTGCAGGCAGGAGTCTTTCCCAGCCCTACCTGGAGATGCTGCCAGGGACTGAAGCTGGCCCTGTCTGCTAAGGGGAATATCTTACATCCAAATGCAAGCCAAGGCAGAATTTGCTTAGCAAAGGGACAATTCATGCTTGCTACCACTAGACTGGCTCTCCAATACAACACTTGAGAGGGCATTTAAATCTGTGGCGAGAAGCACAATCGTCTTGTATAAATGTCACCCTGGAAGCCGACAGACTTGTGCTGCCTCTCTCAGCTCTTCAAAACAATACATGAAGTTTAGTCCGTGCATGAACAAGGCCTTCCTTTAGTTTGAGCAATGAACTCTCTTTCCACAATTAAGAGATGGAGAACTGAAGGGAAAGGGGGACTGATTGCTTTGCTAATTGCCTTGTTTTGGTTATCTACCTTCTGAAGCATCCCCGACTGGCCATTGTGAGAGGGGAGAGTGGGCCAGACAGACCACTGCCTGACCCCACCGGAGCGCTACTGCAGCTTTTTAATGTTCTTCCATCGCCATTAACGGGCTAATAATTGCCTCGGAAAGGTTAATGACTTAAATGAAGTACAGCGAGGGTAGGGGTGGGGAGGAAGGAGTGGAAATGCAAGACAGTTCAACTCTATGCACCTTCAAGAAGCATCCAAGCATCCACCTTCCAGGCTCTTGTACAACTTTGAACAGCCTGAGAAAGCAATGAGGGATGCGAACAGGACAGAAGTTAAAAGTGCTAGTGGGCCCCCAAAGTCAAGGACCCGAGGACACAGCTGTGGACGATCACTCAAGCAAAACACAGAAGGCCCACTTGTCAATAGTTCTTCACAAAACAGGCTGAAGGGAACATCCGATTTAGAGGCAGAGGTCCTCTAGTCTAGGGATTCTCAACGTTGGGTCCCCAGATGTTATTGGACTTCAACTCTCATAATCCCCAGCCCCGGTGGCATTTGGTTGGGGATTATAGGAATTGCAGTCCAATAACATCTGGGGACCCAATGTTGAGAATCCCAGCTCTAGTCTACCCTCTTGTTCAGAGCCACGTGTTTTCTGCCCCAGGGGTGCAGCTCCACCTTGTGACAAACGCAGACCTCCATCACCTTGAAGCGAGAACTTCACTCCACAATGTCTAAAATTTTAAATTGTTGTAATGTTTTAAACTTTTTGTTTTAACTAATGTTTTACTTTGTTTTTATTTTGTTGTAAACCGCCCAGAGATGTAAGTTTTGGGCGGTATAAAAATATGTTAAATAAAATAAAATAATAAAACAACAGACCCTCTCTTCACCAATTCTCTAATCCTATCTGGCACAGGAAATAAGGACACTTTGCATCTCACCACCCAGAGGGGAGGAAATTGGAATCCTCTCTACTCTATGGACAGGTGTGAGACCCACAGTCACCTGGACCCAGCTCACCCCCTCCATCATGGCTTTGCTTATTTGTTGATTGTTAAGTTTCTATACCACCTTTCATTAAAAAAAATCTCAAGGCGGTTCACACAAAAGACTATGCAAATCACACAATTAAAATATTAAGCTAGAATATAAAAATACAGGTGGTTAAAAAGATTTTTTAAAAAGCTAGAGTGCAAAGGCCTGGCCAGTGTTCACCCTTTCCCATCTGTAAATGGGTGTTTCAGGGGAGAAGCTGTAGAGAGTAACGCTCTCTCAGCCAAGGCCCTGCCTACTGACAGACTAAGGTAAAACTCGGTGCTAATCACTTAGTTCATGCTTTTGTATTTTCTTTTGAATTCCTTGTGCCTTTCTTTACTTCCAGTGTCAATCTATCTTGCCCCAATTCCTTATTTTGTGTGCAACCCAGATATAAATGTAAAAATAAAATAAAATAAAACCCTGGTTTCTTAATAAAGTTCAGATGCTTAGAAGTGGCGTCAGTATCTGATCTAACAGGTTCTGGAGGATTACTTGCAAAACTCTTCCCAATGTGCCTCGTAAGGTCATTCGCTACTGTCTAGAGCAGGGCTGCTCAACTTCGGCCCTCCTGCAGATGTTGGCCTACAACTCCCATAATCCTTGGCTATTGGCCACTGTGGCTGGGAATTATGGGAGTTGTAGTCCAAAAACTGCTGGGGGGCCTAAGTTGAGCAGGCCTGGTCTAGAGCTAGGTTGCGTGGACTACAGCTGTACAGTGCCTGTAAGTCCCAAGCCAGATAGTTCTAGGTTGTTGGAGCCGTGTCAGTGGCTTTAGACCAGTCTCCAACTGGTGGCAGCCAGTGTTCCCTCTCACAGGGACTCCCAGATGTTATTGACTACAGCTCCCAGAATCCCCAGCTGCAATGGCTTTTGCTTGGGGATTATGGGAGTTGTAGTCAACAACATCTGGGAATCCCTGTTAGAGGGAACACGGGTGGCAGCCTATCTTGAAGGAGTGGCATGCTCCTAGATTTGGGATCAGAACAATCGCTCTACTGAGGGTATATCCCAGGAAAGCATAGAGTAACTGCCATTTCATCACCCCCTCCCTACACATTTGAGGAGTTAACCCCTCACTTTACTGAACCCCTGCCCCCCATAACATATTTTTCTCTGGAACCAGATTAGGGCATATCACTGGGGAAAGGAGAGTTTACCCTTTCCCCACCATATGCCATTTGTGAGAATGTGATAGAAAGAGAGGGGGAGGGATACAACAGGAGTACCAGTCTGTTTTTCCCAGAGGAGCTAACGGCAGCTTTGTGTGGAGGGGATTTTGATAAACGGAAAAGTACAGGGACGGGCTAAATGGTCTACTTAATAGTAACATAGGAAGCTGCCTTTCACCGAGTCAGACCATTGATCCATTGAGTCAGACCATTGACCATTGAGTCAGATCTTGCTATACTGACTGCTAGTGGCTTCCAAGGTTACAGGCAAGAGTCTCTCCCAGCCCTACCCTTTGGGGGGCTGGGCTGGTTCAAGCTCGGACCAGCTGAACTGGGCCGATTCAAATTGAGCCAGCTCGCATATCCCTACTTGTAGGTCATCCAGATGCCCAGAATAATTCAGAATTGGCCATTCAGACCATCCTAGGAGGTTCACAAGCTTGTTCTCAGCACTGTACATTAGATACTTTTTTTCTCTTGAGAAAGAACTTATCTCCTGGCAGATTTAGAATTATCCACTCTCTATGGCCTTAAAGGGGCTAAAATGGTATGTAGCCCTACATCTGAATTTTTCTGCTTGGATGATTTTATGTGTGTGCAATATAATTTTATGTAATTATTATTTATAACTGATATAATTTTAAACCTTAAATACATTTGTATTACATTTGGATTCTTAATGGATTTTTTTTACCTGTAACACACATTTGCGCACATTTTTTCTGAAAGATAGCTGTCTTCCACAACAAAATAGTTGGCACTTATTCTCTGACCAAAGTGATCTATGATTGCTTTACACCTGTTAAAAAACCAACAAAAAGCATAATGAGCAAAATATTCAGTTCATATCTACACTGATTTGCCACTGTAAATATGCCATCTCATTTGCCATTCTGTTATCCCACCTCCCAGTTTGGAGAAGTCTTCGGGAGCCCTTTATAATCTGCTTGGATTTCCATCTTCTCAAATAATTTGCAAAATCTGACTCTCTCACTACTTACCCCTTCCTCCAGACCAGCACCCATTCCAATACAGACCTCTGGATTCCCAGATCCTTGGATAACCAGAGCCCTTGGGGTGGGGAGGTGGGGGTGGCAGCAAATGCTTCAGGCATGAGAACAACATGGTTCAGTTTTTGAAATGATTAGATTGATCCTTTTCATACAAGGCAGTAAAACGAATCAATTAAACTATAACCCCCAGGACCAAGAGTTATTTCAGATTCAGTGGCTGACATACTGCACAACATTACACATGCAGTGGAAAGTGTTTGTGCTGCTGCGCAAGAGCGCTGTGGACCAATGGAGTTGTGCGAAAGTGCAGCCATGATGTAAAATGGCAGTACCATTTCATAACCCCATTTGTGCGATTTCTCTGCTTGCGCAACAGCACTTTTGTGCAATGACACAAACGTTACATTCCACTGTGTGTATAATGCTAGAACATAAGAGCAGCACTTCTGGATCAGGCCTAACAAGGCATATCTAGTCCAGCATCCTCTTCCACACAGTGGCCCACCAGATGCCTCTGAGAAGTCCACAGGTAAGAGGTGAGGACATGCTCCCTCTCCTGCTGTAGCTGCCTTGCAACTGGCATTTAGACTGGAGCATAAATCTTGCTTCTTGGACTGGAGGTGGCCCACAACCAATCTACTAGCCTGGTGGCTGTGGTCTATCAATGAATTTGTCCTTTTGAATTTGAATTTGTCCCCATCCCATGAATTTGTCCTTTTTCTCCATGAACCTGTCCTTTTAAAGCCATCCAAGCTAGTGGCCATCTCCACATCCCATGTTGTGCAGTATGTCAGCCAGAGAGAGAGGAGAGTGAGTGTGTATGTGGTGGTGGTGTTCAAATGAACCTTCTTGCCTTGGGCCTCTCAGGGTCTGAAAAAGGCCCTGCCCATAACTTATTCCTTCTCTCTTCCTCTTCCAGCATTACTATTTTGTGCGCTTCTCCACACCAGGCAGATGTGGAGCAGGGATGGAGAACGAGAGACATCAGGGCATGCAGCAAGTTCTGTTGCATGTTATTAATAGAGGGCAAGCACGTGACACCGGAATCCTCCATTCAGCAGCTGTCAGGGCAGATCCATTACTGAGTGGACGTGTGGAAAGCGTGCAGGCCCCCATGTGGGCTTGAGGGGGCAGGGGCCCGCCGTGTGCCTCCTGGTGCCAATGGCCACATTGCCACCGAACTGCCCTTTGTTGTGCGTGGCTGGCCGCAAATGAGCGGCTGAGCAGGGGCCACTGAGGCAAGTGGCGAGTGGCCATCCAAAATTCTAGCCATGGGCTACTGGCTGTCACTATGCCACCAGCATCCATCCCTGTTTCTTGTGAAGCAGAATTCAACCCTAGAAGCTTTCCCACAATACTTCTCTAACTGCAGTTGGGACAGACAGGCATCTATTCTGCTTGCAATGGCAAAGAAGTTCTCATTAGATGAAGCTGAGCTAATTTCGCTCAAAAGTCACTCATTTAAATTCTGCTAACAAAGCAGGCCGTCCAGCTGGCAGAGTTCATATATAATTATAACCTTTCCTATTGTTTACAAAACAATATTTCCCCCCTCTCTGAACATTCTGGTAGGAGGCGGAGGGGAAAGTTGATCAAATGTCACGCAGCAGCATTAAAAGGCAGCCAAGAAGAAGAAGAAGAAGAAGAAGAAGAAGAAGAAGACGACGACCTTGGCTGTGTTGTTTTTTTTTTAAATTTCTTTGCTTGCTCTCCTTGATTCAGCGATAGCTAACCAGTCAGATATCTGATAAGGTTTTTAACCAGAAAGCAGAGAGCGAGAGAGACTGCACGCACGTCTTTTAAGAGCGGTTTCTACTTTTGCTTCTAAAAGGATGATCAGCAGAAGAATTCTTCCGAGTGCCACGTTCACATAAGGAAAACACTTATGCAATGACATTATCAGGTCTCTGTCATCTGATATGTGTGAGGACAATGAATCATACAGAACCCTCCATTGACCTTCTTCAATGTGTCTAGATAAAAGGATGAGAATTAGAATCCATCTCCTTGCCAAGTGCCACCCGTTATAAATGTACTTTATAGGCCTCATTATCCAAACTAATGGACTAGAGGCAACATCCTTGAAATGGACTTACCAGCACTGACAAAGCCAGTGTGCAATATTTCAGGAAAGATATGTAAATTACAGTGTTTGCTATATCTTTTTTTTTTTCTATTATGGAAATATAAATTTACATTTGTCACATCTTTGCGGTTGGAGGCTGTGGCCGTTTCACTGGAAACACACTTAAAGCCGTGCTTGGAGTAAAACGTGGGCAATTATTTTTAATGTAAGCCCTGCTCAAAATATACAGACGTAAATTAAAACACCTTAAATCTTATCAAATGAAGCCACATAAGCAAGATCTTTACAGCGTCAAGAAGCTGAGAGGGAAAATTAAGAAGGAAAGGAAGCTAATCGGGAGAGAAATTCAATTTTTGTTCCCCTGCAGGCAAAAATCATGACGGGATTCTCATTTGTGAAGGCGCCAGGAAACAAAGTTGATGGGCATCTAGCAGCATTAGTAAAAAGAAATTTCTTCTTCTCACTAGAATTGGATTGTATACTGTATGCAAATTTCCCCCAGGTTGCAATCATCTTAACACAGACATCCACACTGCCTGGGGGACAGACGGACACACACAAAATCATTTGTAGTTCAGGGCTCTGCGACTTGGAGGGAAGGGAAGACATCGTAACAGAAGTCTATAAGCTGTGATCTGGCAGCTAAGCACCTGATTCAGCAATTTCTCAACGGGGTGGGTAGCCAACCCTGGCTCTCCAGCGTTTGTTGAACTACAACTCCCATGATCCCCAGACCAGGTTGCCTGCCCCTGCTCTAGTAAGTCCAGGGGCAGCCTGTAGATCCACAGGTGCTGTCCTTTTGCCCCTTTGGCCGTTAAATTCAGTGGGGCTTCCTAAGTGAAACACGCCACTTTGGATCTCAAAAGGAGGCCAATACAGCAGAAACTTGTATTTTGTACGTATTGGACATCTCAGAGAATGTTTAACAAGGGTTGGTTGCAGACTCCTAGATGCTGGAGGTTGAATTTGTAGGAGGGGACACTTCGGCGTATGGTTTGGTCTTGTCCGGTTATTGTTCCAGTTTGGCTTGAAATTCATCACATGGTTAACGTGAATCTAGCATTACATCAAGAATTGTGGATTCTTCGGGTGTGGGGTGTGGGGCGTGGGGCATGGGGTTGTTGCCTAAAAGATTATAATACAGCACTGAAAAGACAAATTTACTCCTGAATGGCAGCTTTGAATAAAATATGTATTCCTTGTCAGCATCTGAACTGGGTTTCCCCACCCCCCCAATGTAAAGAGGAAGAACTTTCAGCAACTTGGTCCAAATTTAATGAACTGCTCATGTTTTGAAGAAATATATCCTTAGAAGAAGGTGGTGGTGTAACTTTTTTTTACTCCCTGCCTCCCTTTCCTTTTGGAACATGTTTATATCATGTTAAAGTCTGCCTTAAGGGATTATTTGTAGGCTACTTTCCAGTAAGCTTATGAAATCACCCAGCATTCCGTGTGTGTGTGTGTGTGTGCGTGCGCGCGCGCCCGTCCTATCTATTTAACAATGCTTGAACCAATATGAACCAAGTAAGGTACAGTGGTAGGGACACATAGGGATGCCTCAATGGCATAGTTTGTGATGATGTCATCTATCCCAATCCAAGATGGCAGGCACACAAATGTTTGAGGCGCAAGTGGGCTAACTTGTGGACAGTCTAACCAATTTGAACCAAATTAGGTACAGTTGTAGTGAGTGACACAAAGGACACCGCAATGGCATAGTTTGTAATGATGTCATCCACCCTGATTCAAGATGGTGGACACGTGAACATTTGAGGTATAAGTGAGTTAACTTGTGGACCTCAGTTTGAAACAAATTTAGTCCAGTTGTAGAGATAGTGAAAGGAATGTAGGCAGATTAGTTCTTACTAGAACTTATTATTGTTTTCTCCCCCACCCTGGATATACAAATACATAATTCCTATCCTTGATTATGTTATATTATATGCAATGCTATAGTCTTTAGTTGAAGATTATAATAATTCAGTGGAGCTGCTAAGCATACTGGAACGCTGTGCACCCCATGGAATTCACACAGGGCCCTTGAATTGGATGCTGGGGGCTCCTAAAAAGGAAGCACTGCCACATTCCCTTTGGTGCTGGATAGAGCTTTGTGAACATCACAGCCCAAGAGCAGACCAAAAGGTCCAAGTCCAGCATCCCGTTTCCCATAATGATAGGGTTCTCACGCTTGGGTTCCTAGGTGCTGTTGGACTACAACTCCCATTGTCTCCGGCCACAATGGCCTTCGACCATGGTTGGAACTGGAGTCCAAAGACACCTGGGGACTCATGTTCCCACCACAGCCAAAGGCCACTGGGACTTGTGATGATGTGAGTTGTAGTCCAACAACTTCTGGGGATCTGAGTTTGAGAACTCCTGCCATAGTGCTTCCGTGAAGCCAACCAGGAGGACCCAAAGCCAACAGCCATCCCTCCACTGTGGTCCCCCACCAACTGGGATTCAGAAGTATACTGCCTCTGAACACAGAGGCTCCTTTTAACTACCATGGCAAATAGCAATTTATAGACCACCACCTCTCCCTTTTTAAGCCATCTAAGCCACTAAGTCATCTTGTGGCAATGAGTTCTATAAACTATGCATTGTGTGAAGATGCATTTTCCTTTGTTTGAAATCTGCTGTTAATCAATTTTATACCAAATTGCTCCAAGTTCTAGGATGAGGGAGGGGAAAAAACAACTTTTCTCTATCCACTTGGTCATGAACTTTCCCCCAAACCCAAGGGGTTGAAGCACCATGCCAGCAAGGAAAGGGAGAAAACATTTGAAAGTTTTGGGTTTGCTTTTCTCTGCACCTTTGCCGCTCTATGTTATTCTTTTTTATACAAGGCAGTCAGAACTGCATAGAAGATTACAAATGTGGCCACACCATAGATTTACATTAATGATGCTATGATGTGCAGATAAGTGAGTCTGTTACACTTTCACCCACACGAGAGGGGATGGCTCTCTCTGTGTGGAGTTCCACGAGAGATTCAGACAGTGGCAAGAAGATTCTGAAAAAACATATACCTGTGGGGTCAGAAGGGTATATTTTTAGGAATAATTTGGGCATTTTGATCCTGAAATAAGAGTTAGCCCACAAGATGCCCCCACCTCCTTGAACTAAAACAATGCGATGTACTTCATATCCAAAGAGGCTATCGTCAGCTTAGGTCTTCTCAAGCCGAGTCCATTCCATTGTCTCAGTCTATGTCAGTTGCAATGATTTAATGATAAGAGGAGCTACAGGACATAACCTGCCTTAAGTGAAATGTCAGTAATCACAGCAGTCATACTAAACTAGCCTGTAAGCAGTCTCACGACAGCCGGAAATCACACTGAGGAATAACTAACCTTAATTTAAGCAAACTGGGTGGGATATTTTGTTTTGTGGCTATCGACCACCTTTTGGTTAAATAGCTAATTTGCCTTGAGAAACCTGCACTCTCGATTAGATCTGTACCACCCTACTCTCAAGGCTTCAACACAGTGTGTTCATTGTAAGGCCCAGAGGCCAGTGGTGGCCCCCATCAATCCTAAGGGCTTCCCCCTGACTAACTGTTCATCAGGCGCTTAGGCCAAAGTGGAATCCTCTTCACAGTCCCCTCGGCACCATGCAAAGACGACCATTCTTGAGGTGTAGTGGTGGGCTAATTTAAGTACTCATTTAAGGAAACGGAGCCCTCTTGCATTCCATTTCCCCATCTTGGAAGGGGTGCACGGAGAGCTGGGAAGCACCCCAGTGCTTTCCTCCTAGAGTTCCTAAGAGAGGGCTCCGTCTCTCTTGAAGGGCCTCCCCAGTACTGAGAAAAGCACAGGATGGTGCAGAGGTCAAATGGCTCTCATGTGGAAAGGTTTCTTTTTCGCCAAAGAGACCCCTACTTGAAAGACAGTGAAGATCACTGGTCTGCTCTTGCTGGCACCAACTTCGAGGACTTACATACAGGTCCCTCCCTCTTTCAGCCATGCAAATCTGATACTCTAACTAGAGCAGCTGCATATCAAATGTGAAACTTCCCACATGCAAAGCAGGAGCTCTACTAGGGGTGCGCAAACCAGTTCAGTTCAAGCTGGGCTTGATGTCGAATCGGCTCAGCAAGTCTGGGGTCGAACCGGACTGGCTGTGGCAGGTCTGTGTGGTGGGGCGGAGGGAGCATCGGCTGCTCCCCAGGTCGGCAGCAGACCAGTTCAGGCCTCTGCACAAGCATGGAGACCATTTTAGTGACCTTGATGCATGGATCCCTAAGCTCTACCACTGAGCTATTACCCTTTCCATAATTGACTGCTGACAGTCAGTACACTATCAAGGAAAAAAAGTCATCTTACTAAGTTAAAAACGGTCCTATAGCACATGAGAAAACACAGAGAAGCCATAATTCAGACCCACATATTGGTTGAAATCAGTGTTCCCAGTAACAGGAATTTCCAGATGATGCTGACTACAACCCCCATAATCCCCAGCCAAAGGCCACTGCATCAACAACAGCCATTGCAGCAGAGGATTGTGGGAGTTGTAGTCAACAACATCTGGGAATCTCTATTACAGGGTACACTGATGGAAACAAAGCAACACAGGAAGCTGCCTTATACTGAGTCAGATCACTGATCTATCTAGTTCAGTACTGTCTACACAGACTGGCAGCAGCTTCTCCAAGGTTACAGGCAGCAGTGTCTCTCAGCCCTGTCTGGAGAAGCCAGGGAGGGAACTTGGAACCTTCTGCAAGCAAGCAGGCAGATGTTCTTCCCAGAGCAGCCCCCTTCCCCCAAGGGGAATATCTTACAGTGCTCACATGAAGGTCTCCCAGTCAAATGCAAACCCAGGGTAGACCTTGCTTAGCAAAGGGGACAATTCATGCTTGCTACCCCACAAGACCAGATTTCCTCCTGGAAGAAAACATCTGCAGACAGAGCAAAAATCCAGTAGCTACAGTAAGAAAATCCAAGCCGATTTTGTCCCAACTTTAAAAAGTTGCCCAGAGGCCTGATACTGTTGTAAAAAGAATTCATCCTACAATAAGAGGGCAGCATAGTTTATGACAACAATCCACCTAAAAACTCATTAAAGTCTTTTCTCTTGGAGTGACATGCATTATCAGCAAAGATTAATCTGATGAGTCTTTAGGTGAGCTTCATTTTTAAAAATGCAATAACAGAGGGCTTTGTTGTCATCTGATGAAAATCAATTAGAGGAGGTAAGGCCACAAGGAAAACTAACATCACTCATCAGCAGACCCTCGGCAACTGAAATGATTTGTCTTCCGAGCTTGGGTGATCAGGAGGCTGCAGTAATATCACCGGGAAATTAATTTAGTTTCTATATTCTAAACCCACTTTCCTTGTACTGGAGGACCTATACACAAATTACTTTTAATCAAGGTTGATGTGTTATTAATACCAAGGAAGAGCTTTGAAGAACCATTTTTTAAAATCTGACTCCCGCATTTTTCATCGGGTGGTTTTGTGTATATAAGAGAGGGAAGGTTACTTCTTTACTATCTTACCTTCTTGTTTCTTTGTCCACTACAATGCACTGGATGGCGTGGCGGAGACAATAGATACCGCCAAAGACAGCACACATCCTGGAAAAACAATAGCAGTGTTTAAAAATCGTTAGAATTCATGGATTTCAGCCCCACCTTCTCTAGACCCACCCATTGATTCAGGCATTCACTTTATAATGTTTAAAAGTTTTATTTATGGTTATTTTAATTGGCTTTTCATGATTTAAGGCTTTTATTATTGTGTTTTAATGTGCAAACTGCCCAGAGAGTTTATATGAGGTGGTATATAAATGTGATAGATCAACACAATTAATAAAACAAGTGAAGTGCCTAATGCCACACTACAATCAGCAAGCTTCTTAAAAACATACCTGATGCAACAATGCAGCTTAGTTCAATCATAAAAACCTATTAGATCACCCCGAGCAAACAAAAACACCTTTTACACAACACATCACTTAAAACAGGTGCTCAAACTTGGGGGTCCCCAGATCTTGGACCATGCCTTCCATCACCCCCAGCCACAGTGGCTGAAGAGATTATTGGGATTGTAGTCGAACAATATCTGGGGACCCAAATATCTGGGGACCCTTTTTCTCTCCTCGACTTATATTGGCAAGTGCCAATGTAATGCTGAACTCCCTGCTAACCATGTTTGACAAACTGGGAGCTCTGAGAGAGAGAGAGAGGGAGAGGGAGAGGGAGAGGGAGAGGGAGAGGGAGAGGGAGAGAGAGAGAGAGAGAGAGAGAGAGAGGGAGAGGGAGAGGGAGAGGGAGAGGGAGAGAGTGTCCTCCTGGACCAAATCCCCTCCTCCCACTTCAACCCATGGTTAAGAGTTAATTGGCACAGCTGCTAACACTGGTTGAGGCAAACCAGGGTTTCCCATAACCCAGGCTCCGAAATCCACTTCGAACGGCAGTTTTAGATGGCAGTAATGCTGGCCTACCATACAGGAGTATGGATTACCAAGGCCTAAAGCAGAGGCACTCTCACCCCTGGAGTTCTGGGCCAAAGTCCAGGACCTCCACAGTCCCTGCCCCCCCCCCCCAAATCCTCTTTAGTCTGCCTTGGGTGGTGTGGTTGCCTGGTCAAACATGATGATGCTCAATTTGCAGGGACGGGGCGGGGGCGCCCTCCTAAGGCCTTTAGGTCTAGGCTCCAAAATTACCTAGGTTCACCTCTGGCCTAAAGGTTTGTATTATCTGAAGCCTCTAACTGGCCATAGCAGCTGTTGGGTCGATCAAGGGCTACAGTCAGCCAGAGAGCCCCCAGCTCATCCTCTTTCTGCACTGTCCCAGCCCACTTCCCCCTCTCTTTACCACAAGGAATTCTCGCCGTGCCAGAGGGTGAGGGAGTGGGCAGGCGCAGCATGGAGAGGACCACGCCAGGTCTGTGGAGGCCTCGGCAAGCTACCTTAGTACTGGTGAGGTGGAAGTCACACTGTTGACTGCCATTAACAGTAAACATTAACATTAAAAAAAACCCTATAATACAAGTGATTCTACGTTTGCCTTGGCTTCAGTGGATGCAACAACAGGGGCCTTGCATGATAGGTTAAGGAAGATGGCGGCCACCAGTGAGACTGTAGGAGAGAGCTCCAAAGAGCGGGAACGAACAAGAGGTATCCTTCCCCACTTCTCAAACTTCCTTCCACCCCACTGGGGTGGATTGCTGGCTGTGTGCTGGTGAGCACGAACTGTCCCCTTTGCTAAGCAGGGTCTGCCTTGATTTGCATTTGGATGGGAGACTACATGTGAGCACTGTGAGATATTCCCTTGAGGGGATGGGGCTGTAGTTCAGTAGTAGAGCCTCTGCATGATGGCACACGGAAGGTTCCATGTTCACTCCCCGACAGCATCTCCAGGTAGGGCTTAGAGAGCCGCTGCCAGCCAGAGTAGGCAATACTGAGCTAGATGGACCAATGGTCTGACTTGATATATAGGCCGCTTCCTATGTTCCTATAAGCCCAGAGCAACACCAGAAAACTCCTTTCCATTTCTGGCAGGCGGAAGTCTTGAACAAGGGTACTCTTAGGGGATGTGCAGAAACTTTTAAAGATGATCCAGTTTAATACTCATTTAATAAGTTTAATATTAAACTTGTTGATAAAGCTCTCTCTCAAAACTATTTACTTAAAACATCAAATTCAAAAAGACAGCAGAGAGTTAAGAAACTGAAGGCGCACAGAGGAAAAACACCAGAGAAATACAGAAATGGAAATGCAGGTCTTGATCTTTCCCACGAAAAAAATAAAGATTCAGTAATAATAATAATAATAAAGAGGGTAAATATTTCAGAAGGCAAATCAATTACATTTGTTTGTTAGCATAACTGCAGACAGGGTGCTTGAAATTCAGCCTAGCCAACCAAACATAGGTATTAGACAAATATTTGTCTAAAATGATAAAGCGGTGAGTGAAAGTCTAATAATAGCAGCTCTCAGGCTGCCACTTTCCCCCCAATTAATTCCATCCTAAAAGTTTTCCTGCTGCATCCAGGTGAATCAATAAACGGGGGAACTGCACAGATAATCACAGAGCATATTCTCAAACTTTAAAAATAGAAGAGCTGGTGCCCTGTACTTTTGTTTGTAAAAGGAGATTAAATAGCAGCCTTTCCCACCACCCCTTCTCTCTAAGCTGGAATCTCTGAAATTAGTTCCTGGGATCCAAAGTGCTGCATGTAGAAGAAATGTTCTGTTCAGGGAAGATCAGAAAGCCAGGCCAAGACAGAAATGGCAAATTATTAATTTATTATTGACAAGCAGAGAGTGAGCGAGCAAAGGATCCATTTCTGTACATTTAGCAACTTGTAACATTTAAAGTTGGTACAGGAGAAGCTCAGTAATTGTGGGGGTTCTGTGCTCCTCAATTACCACGGATAAGGAAACCAAAAATACTGAATAATTGTGTTGATAGGATCACGGGGATTAGGAGGTTCCTGGAGGTTAAAAAGAAGTGCCAAAAACAGGTTAAATTGCCCTAAAATCATGGAGGGAAGCGCCCTCCTGTGCTTAATCTGTCCCCAGCAGTCCAGCAATGCCACCAAATGCCGCAATTTGTGGCTTTTTGGCCAAAAAACCAAAAACCCTTTCTTTCTTTTTTTAACAGAAATGAGCCAGAAAATGGCTCCCTTACGCAAAATGGTGGGCAGAATTGACCTCAGAAGCCATTTCTGCCCACCACCAACCTGCAGATATGTGAAAATCAACCCTTTTTTTTTTTTTTGCTGTCCCCCCGCCACCCCACATATACTGAGGTCAGGTGCCAATTACCTGGCCGCGGATACACATAACCACGGATGCCAGGTCTGCAATTAACGAGGTTCTCCTGTATTAAGCTGGACGTAGACCAAAATAAAGAAACTGAATTGAATTAAATATACTCTGCACCTCCCATCTCAGTGGGATCCCCACGACAGCTCAGAATCAGAACATCTAACAATCAAACAAGTCCCCCAAAGCTCCCTAGGCCTATCGCTCTCTGCCTTCCACACCCAAGGAGAGGCCATTATGCTCCTGGATCCCCTCGGGACTTAGTGGCCCTGGCTTCACTCTCCAGCCGAAACTGGCCGGCCTCTCCACTAGTTTCCAGCACCTGCGCTGTCAAATCAGGACGCCCGAGACAACAGTCAAGGCAAGACAGAGCTGGCCTGAGGTCTGCAGATGCGGGTCTGCATTTACAAGGACAAGACAAAACATGTCTACACTGAACTCAGAGCTGCCAAGTATGTTGCTCTCCACATGTACAGGAGAACCCTGTTCCTCGCCTACTACCATGAGAAACGGAACCGCGAGTAGCGAGGTATTACAGCTATGGGGAAAGAGGGGTTAGGTCCCAGGGTGGAGGGAAAGAGCCAAAAAAGCGACCCACAGTGGCCCTAGAACATCAAAAGAAACCTACTGTGGTGTGTTCCATGGGTCTCCTATGTGCCCAAGAATGCCCCCCAAAAGACGAAATGGCTCCAAAATCTACAGGGTGAGTAAGTAAGTAAGTCTCTCTCTCTCTCTCTCTCTCTCTCAATGAGCCATAAAATAGATACTTTAGACAAAATTAGAGTGCTGGACTAGGACTGGGGAGACCCGAGTTCAAATCCCCATTTAGCCGTGATACTTGCTGGGGGACTCTGGGCCAGTCACTTGTCTCTCAGCCTAACCTACTTCACAGGGTTGTTGTGAGGAGAAACTCAAGTATGTAGTACACCGCTCTGGGCTCCTTGGAGGAAGAGCGGCATATAAATGCCAAATAATAATGATGATGATGATGATGATGATGGAGGGCAGAAGTGACCTTTCTGGTCACTTCCGGCCCTCTAGGAATGTGGATACGTGAATTTCCAGTATTCTGTGGATACTGGAAACAGGTGTCTATGCATATGCAGAAGCACAAATAGTGGTTCCGCGAATAATGGGGTTCTCCTATCCTCCACAACATCCAAGCCGCACTCACTAGGTAGCAACGAGTGGCATCCCATGCTGGCTCTCTGCAAGCACTCTTGAATTCTGCACGCCCAGGAGTCTCGGCTCGCTTCAAAAGGCAAGGGTGACTCCATGCCCACAGAGGAACTGCTTATGGTGGTGCATACAACATGTCCCTTTTTGTATCCTGACAACAGTCCTGCGATGTGGGCTGAGAGATGGTGACTGGCCGCTGTCCCTGGAAGCTTCCTGCACAGGAACTCAGACCATTGGTCCATCTCGCTGAGGCCTGCCTACACTGACTGGCAGCAGCTCTCCAAGGTTTCAAGCAGGAGCCTTTTCCCAGCCTTACTGGGAGCTGCCAGGGATTGAACCTGGGATCTTCTACAGAGCCATGGCCCATCCCCTAAGCTGAATATATGCTGGTCTGAAACTGAAATAAAGGTGATTGATTGACTGAAGAGGAATAAGGGCCAGAGCGGTGTAATGGTTAGAGTACTGGACTAGGACCGGGGAGACCCGAGTTCAAATCCCCATTCATCCATGAAACTCACTCACTGGGTGACTCTGGGCCTCACTCACTGGGTTAGGTTAGGCTTCTTTCTCAGCCTAACCTACCTCGCAGGGTTGTTGTGAGGAGAAACCACCATGAGCACTGCTCTGGGCTCCTCAGAGGTAGAGCAGGATACATGTACTAAATGTAGTAAATCAAAATATAAACATAAACATAAAAGATACCTAACAGCGCTCACCTGTAGTCACCACTGTTCTCTGTAACAGGGATTTCCAGATGTTGACTACAACTCCCAGCATCACCCGCTGCAGTGGCCTTCGGCTGGGGATTATGGGAGTTGTCGCCAACAACATCTGGCCACCTCTGTTACCAGGAACATTGGTAGCCACCCATCCAAATGCAAATCAAGGTGGACCCTGCTTCACAAAGGGTTGTTGTGAGTTGGGTTATGAGTTTGTATATAATTTGAGGGTTGTTCATGCTCGCTCATGCGGATATGCTCATGCTCGCTACCACAAGACCAGCCCTCCTCAAAGTCAAGCACCCAAGCCCAGAGGTTCTTAAACTGGAGTCCCCAGATGACGTTGGACTACAACTCTCATCATCGCCAGCCACAGTGTCCAAAGGTTAGGGATGCTGGGAGTTGTGGTCCAAACTCATCTGGGGACCCAAGCCTGAACACCCTGTGGCTAGCCCCGACACCCCACTGGTTGCTAATGCAATCATACTATTAAGTGCCACATTAACACAGCCCAGGGAGAGAACCGGGAACAGCCTCTCCTGTGTCTGTTAGGGGGAAAAACCTGGAATGTATATGAAGACCCAGCAAACTCTCATGCCAACGCTGGTTTCTTCTTCTTCCTCTTTTACAATAGACTATTCAGGACGATTTGGCTAAAACCGGAGTACAAGGTAACTCCGATGCTATTAACCCTAAACGACAGACGTTTAAACTGATACTCCTCTAATTAACTGGCTACGGGCTCTGCCAATAATTCAGGCTCTGCTGAAAGATCGCGCCTGCTCCGTACTCTGCCTCAACTTTGCCCTGGTGACATCAAGCTGCATTACAGCTAAATTAACAGTTGTGAAAATTTTTGGCCTGCTAGTCTCTGCTCATCATCCTTAGCCTTTAAATGCCATTTCAGTTCCTATCAAGGCACGGCATTGGCAGCTGCAGTGCCTAATACAGCTGCAAAACAATAGCGCCCATTAATAGCTGAACTTTTGACAGCACATTCACAATGATTTATGAGTTTGTATATAATTTGATTATTCTATTAATTCTACTGATTACTGCTCCGGCTAATACAGTGAAGGTCACTCCCTAAAATAAATCTTCATTACATTTCACAGAAAGTAGCTGCCTCCAACTGGTTGTTTTCTTTAATTAAAACACTAATGTTACAAGGAAGGAAAGAGGCTTCAGGCTTGCTGCATCTGCTGCTGCTGCTGGTACAGAAACACTGAACTGCTCTGATATGATTCTCTTAGATTCAAACATTTGGGAGATGAAGGAGGGGGCAGGAGAGAAGATACAGATGTCTCCTTCTCAAACATCTCGATTTTCGACACGTGCACACAATGGCTTTGTTTCGCGACTACAAATCAAGTCTGGGAGACTGTTAAATACGCCTCGCAAAACATGTTCAACCATTGATTAAAAAGACGTGCATCCCTTTCAAGCAAATACGCTAAGAAAGGCTTCAAACACTTCCGTAAGTCAAGAGTCAAACATAGAAAAAGCAGATCTAGCAGCCCGGGAAAAATTAGAAGGATTGGAAAAATGAAAGTTAGCAAGGATCGGAAACATAAGGAAACTAGGAAGCAGCCTCATACTGAGTCTGACCATTGGCCCATCTAGGTCAGTACTGCCCACACTGGCTGGCAGCAGCTTTCCAAGGTTTCAGACAGGAGTCTTTCCCAGCCCCACCTGGAGATACTGCCACGGGGTGCACCTGGGACCTTGTGCATGTAAAGCAGATGCTCTGCCACTGAACCAATGGAACCAAGTTAGGCACCTGAGGCACGTGCCTGGGAAGTGTACTCCAGAATTTGGGGGCCACCACAGAGAGAGCCCTGTCCTCAATAGCCACTGACATTCCCTCCAGAATAAGGGCATTCAGAGAAGAGTCTTGGCAGAGGATCTGAACACACAGGCAGGTCTGTATAAGGGCAAACCTATCGAAAACGGCAAAAGGGAAAGCCACCAGAGACACCCTGCCAGATTATCATCCCACTCAGAGCCCACTGAAAAGCCATTAGCACCACCAGCTCAAGACACCATTCAGCCCTCCCACCCAGAAGTGAACCTCTCTCAGAGGATTCGTCGTCAATGGAAAAGCTCACTCCCCCTCAACCGGATGCAGGCCTACAACTCCTGACTATTGGCCCCTGTGGCTGGGGATGATGGGAGTTGTAGCCCCCCCCCCCCCGAAAAAACCAAGCAGTCGGAGGAATGGAGCTGTGCAGCCCTGCTCTAACCACTATACCAAGGATTCCCAGCCTTGGGTCCTAAGATGCCGTTGGACTACAAGTCCCATCATCTCCACCCCAATGTCAAAGGCCATTGATCTATACCACAGTGCCCCTCTTATTTATTTTACTGTTTTTGTCTATTTATTTCATTTATATACCGCCCCTCCTAGCGCAGCACAGGGCAGTTTGTTGCAAAAATTCACCCATTTAAATTTCAAATTAAATTAAAAAAAATTAACAAAGTTAAAATAGTAACACAAAACTAAGTTTCAAAACCAAACAAACATTATTAACAGCTAGGCTGAAAAGAAGGGCCTCTATGGCTCTCTTGAAGGTCTCCAAAGAAGATGAGCCTCTTACTTACTTACTTATTTATTTATTTGAAACATTTGATATACCACCCACTCCGAAGACTCTGGGCAGTGTACAAAGCCATGCAAAACAAGACAGCATTAAAATTACATTCTAAGTAAAATGAAAGTAACCAACAGCTGAGAGAGACGTGACTGGCTCAGAGTCACCCAGCAAGTATCATGGCTGAATAGCAATAGCAATAGCACTTACATTTATATACCGCTCTATAGCCGAAGCTCTCTAAGCGGTTTACAATGATTTAGCATATTGCCCCCAACATTCTGGGTATTCATTTTACTGACCTCGGAAGGATGGAAGGCTGAGTCAACCTTGAGCCCCTGGTCAGGATCGAACTTGTAACCTTCTGGTTACAGGGCGGCAGTTTTTTACCACTGCGCCACCAGGGGCTCCTGGTGGGGATTTGAACTCAGGTCTCCCTGGTCCTAGTCCAGCACTTTAACCACTACACCACGCTGGCTCTGTTTTAGAAGTTGTCAGTTATGGGGAGGCTCTTATTTCAGCAGGGAGGAGGCTCGTCCTTGAGTAGCCGCAAGACGAGTTGGTGGCAACTGCAGATGAACTCTCCTGATGATGTCAATGGGTGGTGAATGCGTACCCATTCAGTGTTCTGGAAAGGCATTCAGTGGAAGTACTTAAGAGAACGAAAGCCTCGTTTGACTTCAACCGGATCCGAGCATTCCTTTTTTGAACGGCACCCACTGCATGAGAGAAAGCTCCACAGAAACCAACAGGACTGATGTCCACATCAGGATCTGGGTGGTCATGCGATTTATCCAGAGGAAGCATCCAACATGACCCCGAGAGATCAAACTGTTGGAAACCAGCAACTATTTTCAAACATGAAGGATGCCAAAATTGTTTTGGCTTTTGCGTTTTGAGGAAAGAGATTGCTACTCAACAAGGGACGCAGAGCAACCCGAACTCCAAGAGCTGTGCATGCTTAGGAGGGACGTTTCAACACAAAAGGCTATTTTCAAATTAAAAGTCGTATGCTGTCAAAACTTGAGGAATAATGTGGGCAAGGACACAAAAGCATTCCACAGCTTTATTAACGACAGCGCTCACTGATCTGTGAATAACCCGAGAAGGAAAAAAAAATGAAGATTATCGAGTTACTTTACCAATCTATCCATCCATCACTGGGGAACAGGTCTCAGAAGTGATGGATTATCTCACCTCACCGGTGTTTGTCCCAAACTAAGGTTCTCACAGCAAGCGAGGGGGGGGGGGCGGAGAAACCACAAATGACCGTCCGAGCACAACCACCCCATCCACGCCTTCAGTAGCATTCCACTCTCCATAAAAAATGCAGAACAGGAAATGTTTAAAGCAAACGGTTTCTTCTAATGCCACATTAAGAGAGCTGCTGCTTAGAAAAGGATGCAAGTTGAAGAAGACCCAAAGGTAACTGGAGTTGATCACACCTGACACCCTTCACCCAGTCCATCAATGGCTACTAGTCAGATGGCTATCGGATACCTCCAGCCTCAGAGGCAGGATGCCTCCAAATTCCAGTTGCAGGGGAGCAACAGCAGGAGAGAGGGCGTGCCTGTGGGCTTCTCAGGGGCATCTGGTGGGCCACTGTAGGAAACAGGATGCTGGACTGGATGGGCCTTGGGCCTTATGTTATATATTAGAAAAGGTGCACAGAAGTTTTGAATTACAAACAACTCTTTGAAGCCTTTTCCCCCAAGCTTTCCAAGAAAGCTTTTTCACTGACCAGAGCTCGCTTTCGCCCAAGTTAACTTTTTCTACCGCCAAATCCAAAGGATTCGATTTTGCTGCAGGAAACTGCAGCATCCAAGACAAGACAGGACGGGATGGAACGAGACTGTCCTTACGGGGGTTCGGGGCCCAGGTGAGGGGTGGCCGTGGCAGGACAGAGTTGCAGGGCTCTTGCGGGGGGCAGAGGAAGGGGCTGGCAGGTGCGGAGAGCACGGCCGCAGCGGAATGAGTCCCCCCCTCTCATCCCACCGTGCTGCAGCAAAATCTCTTCCCCCTCCCATCTCTTCACAAGAGAGAGGGAGACACCCCCATCCCTGACCACCCCTGTCCTCCTCCTCCTCTCCGGTGTTGGGCTAGGGGGATTGGTGGGACTCAGGTTCTTGCCCCAATTCGCCCCCTTCCAAGAACAGCAGTGGGACAGAGTCTAGCAGGCCAGGTTCACTTCAGGGACACGTCCCCCCCACCTCTCCCCGCAAAACACAATTTTTCCTGCTGTGCTACTAAGGGCCAAAAAGACAGGCTTGGACCAGCTGTCCCGGACCTGAACGTTCCATTTCTACATCTTGCTGAAAGGCCGTCATACAGGAGCGGGAGAAGGTTTGTTCTTTGTTGCTCCCAAGAACAGGGCTGGAACCAACAGAATGTAATTGCAAGGAAGCAAATGCAGGCGATTATTATTATTATTACATTTATATCCCGCTTTTCCTCCAAGGAGCCCAGAGCGGTGTACTACATACTTGCGTTTTCTCCTCACAACAACCCTGTGAAGTAGGTTAGGCTGAGAGAGAAAAGTGACAGGCCTAGAGTCACCCAGCTAGTATCATGGCTGAGTGGGGATTTGAACTCAGGTCTCCCCGGTCCTAGTCCAGCACTCTAACCACTACACCACACTGGCTCTCCTGGCTAGGCTAGACACCGGGAGGAATTTCCTAACTGTGTGTGCTGTCCGGTGGAACTGCCCGACTCATTTTCAGCCCCTGCAGTGGTGGGCTCTCCTTCGCTGTCCACCCTCTTCAAGCAGAGGGTGGACAGCCAACTGTCAAGGATGCTCCAGCAGGTTCCTGTACTGAGCGGGGGGCAGAACTAAGAGACCCCCAGGGTGCCTTTTAATTCTAAAATTCTATAATATAGAAGAGCGGGGCAGGGGGAGGAGGTTTCTGTAGAGTATCAAGAGAGGTCCATAGTCTGCTCTGCATCCCACCAACCCTATTTTTCATCTCCAGGATTTGAAAAGGTGTTGGGGGCTCCAACTGGCCAACCCTGCCCTCCATTCCGCCCCTCACCAAAATTCTGTAGGTCCTGTAAGCTCACAGGTGGGTTTTTTTAAAAAAAATTATTCTCTTAATTTACAAACCAATGTACTATTGCACAACTGGGGAGCCTTCCCCGTCACAAGTATGCAAAACCCCAGACCCCATTTTGGGGAGAAGTTGACAACGTCTCTCCTGAGGTTCCATTCTGCATTGCCAGGTGAAAGTCCCAACACACTCCAACAAAACTATGCTAACAAGAGTTTTCCACATTATTCTCCAAGCAGACAAAATGCATCCCTTTCTCCATGCTTCAAGGCCTTGCAGCCAAAAGGAAGACTCCATTTTCATGGCCAATATGGCCACATTAGAAAGTGACCTTACAAAACGTCAGCATAGGAACATCGGAAGCTGCTATGTACTGAGTCAGACTAGGTCCAACTAGCTCAGTATCACCTACACTGACTGGCAGCAGCTCTCCAAGGTTTCAGGCAGGAGTCTACCTGACAGCGTTGCCAGGAATAGAACCTAGGGCCTTTTGCATGCAGACGCTCTTCCCCTGAACTATGGCCACATCCCCTGAGGGGAATATCTTGCAGCACTCACATATAGGCTCCCGTCCAAATGCAAACCAAGGCAGACCTTGCTTAGCAAAGGAGACAATTCATGCTCGCTACCACAAGACCAGCTCTCCTCCCCTAATCCACTCATTTTTATTTCTATTTATTTAACATATTTTTATACCGCCCAAAACTTACGTCTCTGGGTGGTTTACAACAAAACAATAACAGAAAGTAAAGCATTAGTCAAAACAAAAACAAAAAGTTTTAACACATTACAACAATTTAAAATTTTTAGAACAATATTTTAAAAAACAATTCCACTCATGAGGAAGGAATAATCTATTCCACAATCTAGAATCACAGATTTAAAAAGTAAAATTCAGTGGCCACTTTCCCTTGTTGCATACTGTAGACTGCGTTCTAGGACATCAGAATTCAAACCCCTATATCTGTATTGCAATGGAAGAGAGTCCCATCCACTCAGACCTGCTTTGATCAGTCGAGAATAAATGCAGCTCTTATTTACTCAAGGGACTGCCGAAGTTCTAGAAAGCATTGCCGAGTGATATGCAGAATTGGTCCAGAGCGCACGGATGTGACTTACAAATGTCTTTGAATCATTCACATAAATATGCATGCATGCCATTTATAACAGTAGCCTTGATGAGAACACACAGGGTAGCTGACTGCAAGGAACGCTTAAGAGGGTTACATTAAAACGGAATATGAAGAGGTGGCTAGAAATCACAGGGCAGGTGACACCTTATTCTGATAACCTGGTGATAAAAACTGTAGGCTATGATGTATAGGCAGGGGATGTTACCACCTGGTAGAGTGACTGAACTGTCCTCCTAGAAGTCTTGAAAACAATGCTCAGAATTAGCAATGCCCCGTGGGACAAGGGAGCTCCTGTATTTAGGAAGAGGAATGATTGCAAATGAGACCCTTTGGAGAAGGAAGCAGCTACTTAGATGTGCATGTGCAATAAGTACAGGAGAACCTTGTTAATTGAAGACTCAAGACCCATGGTTTCACATATCTGCGGCCAGGTAATTGGCACCTGACCTCGGCACACGTGGAAAAACACAGCAAAAAAAGGGCTTAATTTTCACATATCCACAGGTGGGAGGTGGGCCAGTTTGTGCAAGGGAGCCATTTTCTGGCTCATTTTTATTTTATTTTTTAAAAAATGGACGGCATATGATATTTCACCAGGAAAAGTGCAGATTATGGTGTTTGGGGGCATTGCTGGACAGCTGGGACATATTGATCATGGTAGAGCACTTCCATCCACGGGCTTTGGGCAATTTTACCTGTTTCTGGCTTGGTTTTGTTTTTTGAAATGGGGCAGGGGTGGGGAGGAGATCTGATTTTTTTTTTAACTGAAAAAGCTTCAAATTGCAGCATCTGGGGGGCGTTTCTGGACAGATATTGAGCACGGTAGGGCACTTCCCCCCATGATTTTAGGGCATTTGTACCCCTTTTTGGCACCCTTTTTGACCTCCAGGAACCTAATCCCTACGATTCCACAGACACAATTACTCAGTATTCCAGGTTTCCTTATCCACAATAATTGCAGAGAACAGAACCAACCCCACCCACCCCGACAAATACTGAGGTTCTCCTGTATTTTAATTTTGAATGTACAGCAATGAGCCTTAACAATGCTTTGTTTGTAAATCTTCCTGACCAAATAGCCACAACTGGCATTTTGAGCCAAGACTCGGATCATGCAGGGCCCAGCCCCACACATGAACTTCACAGGTTGGGTTATGTTTCTAACCAAACTTATGATTTGGCGACCAAACCACAGTGACTCTCCACAGGCTTGAAGGGGCTTCAAATGCAGCTTGAGGGTGTGTCTTGAGAGCTGATGAAAAAGAAATGGACAAAATCTCTGGATTGTGGCTGTTCACCGTATCAAGAGACACAACAGTTTGGGTTGGTCTAGAAGACCGCCAAAGGCCCCTTAGTCCATGAGCCAAGGCCCACAAATTTTAGCCAGCAGTAACATCTCGGGGATGAATACTCATAGTAGTTTGGGGCAACGTTGGCTGCCCAGAGATGGAAGAGAGCATGGTTGCACTGACAGTTTTCTGGGTGTTATCTCCCCTTCTTTACCCAAATGAGGAGGGTAAAATGGCAGTCATTTTTGCACAGAGGAAAGGGTTAGGGTCAGGGTAGCAATGAACAAACTGTTATGCTCTCTACACGGAATAATCTCTAGAGAGAATTCCTGCCCATTTTCATTATCCCTCTGACAACATCAACAACACTGGATAGCAGGATTTATGTTTTTTAAAATATGAAGAGGTGGCTAGAAAGTTCCTCAGGAACTTTTAAAAACACTGTTTTATCAAGGTTTTTAAACACCATTGCAAGTGTGGCCATTACAGGCCCGGCGGTCAGGACGATCAAAGCATGAGAACATGGTGGAAGTCCTGCAATGCTATCACCTCTTTCCCATCTCTAGGAGAGCAGCACTTGTCAAAAATCACACCGAGCTCTCCCCCGCCCCCCACCCAGATGGCACCAACCACCCCAGCTGGCTCATGTATGACTCCCAGCTCTAACATTCTGTTATTCCATTCCCCAAGTGGCAGAACCAAATTTCCTATTTTAAACCTCCAGCAAATGAATTAACCGTAGAAAACAATGTAGCGAGCTTCAGGGATCGGCCCACTGGAGGCAAGTTCATCTGGAGTCCCTCACAGGCCACTGTGATGAACACGGGGTGGCCACGGAGGACGGGGAAGAGCACTGGTTGACAGTGTGGTGTAGTGGTTAGAGCGGTGGACTAAAGGAAGACCTGAGTTCACATCCCTGCCCAGCTGTCAAATTCACTGGGGTGACTCTGGGCCAGTCACAGCTCCCTCAGCCTAACCTACTACACAAGGTTGTTGTGGGGATAAATATAACCATGTACACTGCTCTGGGTTCTTTGGAGAAGAGCAGGATATACACGTAGTAAAATAAATACATAAAACAAGATGAACATCCCTCCCCATTAAGCAGTGCTGAACCGGAGGAGCCTAGCTTAAAGCAAGTGTTGAATTCTTCAAGAGGGCTTCTTTTCCGCTCAGAAAAAAGTAAAGGTAAAGTGTGCCATCAAGTCAGTGTCAACTCCTGGTGCCCACAGAGCCCTGTGGTTGTCTTTGGTAGAATACAGGAGGGGTTTCCCATTGCCTCCTCCCGCGCAGTGTGAGATGATGATGCCTTTCGGCATCTTCCTATATCGCTGCTGCCTGATATAGGTGTTTCCCATAGTCTGGGAAAGATACCAGCAGGGATTCGAACCGGCAACCTCTGGCTTGATAATACAGTCATTTTCCCGCTGCACCATTAGGTGGCTTCCACTCCCAGCCGCAATAACTAGACACGGTAGACACTAACAATTTTCAGCGTGTACCGAAACAAATACACATTGGAAACTGTAGTGTCTAGAGTCTCAATTCATTGTGGTTGGGGGTGTTGGAAGTTGTGGTCCAGCAACATCTGGAGGAAGAGGAGAGCTGGTCTTGTGGTAGCAAGCATAACTTGTCCCCATAGCTAAGCAGGGTCTGCCCTGGTTGCAAAGGAATGGGAGACTTGATGTGTTAGCACTGTAAGATATTCCCCTCAGGGGATGAAGCCGCTCTGGGAAGAGGAGAAGGTTCCAAGTTCCCTCCCTGGCAGCATCTCCAAGATAGGGCTGAGAGAGAATCCTGCCTGCAACCTTGGAGAAGCCGCTGCCAGTCTGTGAAGACAATACTGAGCTAGATAGACCAATGGTCTGACTCAGTATATGGCAGCTTCCTATGGTCCTATGTTTCCTAACCCTGGTTGGGAACCGCTAGTCTACAGGAATTAAATCCGATCACCCAGCATTGCCAGTTGAGCAGGTCTCTGCTTACCGGCAGAAGCACTGTGGGATCTCGCCCTGGCCGTACAAAGGAAATAAGAACGGAGTGTTGCCGTAGCGTCCCAGGCAGTGCAGAAACCGTTGGGTCGCCTTCAAGCCGTCTGTGGTGCAGCAGTCGGCCTCGGAGACCATCGCGATAGAATGCAAGATGAAATGCTGCAGGATGGGAGTTAGCTTCTGGGTTTTCAAGTAGTCTGAAAACTTGCAGTCCCGGTGAGCTGTTTCGGGGGAGTAACAAGAAGCCAGAAGTCAGCAGATTTGGATCACATCTTTTGAAAGAACTTGAATATAATGGCATCTGAGGTGGGGCAGACATGTGAAATGACTATGCCATGTCTTCATCAGACAACATATATTTTTAAATATGATTTATTTAAATATGAGATTTTAAATAAATCTCCAAGATGGCAGAGACTCCTGCCTGCAACCTTGGAGAAGCTGCTGCCAGTTTGTGTAGACAAGACTAAGCTAGATGGACCAATAGTCTGACTCTGTAGAAGGCAACATCCTAAGTCACACTGAAACATAGCAAGTTGCCTTCTGCTGAGGCAGACCCTTGGTCCACCTAGCTCAGTATTGTCTACACAGACTGGCAGCGGCTTCTCCAAGGTTGCAGGCAGGAATCTCCCTCAGCCCTATCTGGAGATGCCATGGAGGAAACCTGGGACCTTCTGCATGCAAGCAAACAGGTTGCCTTCCCAGAGTGGTCTCATCCCCTAAGGGTAAGATCTTAAGTGTTCACACGTAGTCTCTCATTTAAATACAAACCATGGTGGACCCTGCTTTGCGAAGGGAACTAGCTCCTAACTGTATCAAGCTACGTCAGGGGCTCAGTTGCTTCTCTGTACATACTCCATGCCCAGATGATGAACTGGTATCAGTTACATATGCACTCCCCTTTCAAAATCAAATACAGCTGCTAGTAGCATGACTTGTCCTCTTTGTTAAGCAGGGTCCACCCTGGCTGCATATGAATGGGAGACTACATTTGAGAACACTGTTAAGATATTCCCCTTAGGAGATGGGGCCAGTCTGGGAAGAACACTTTCATGCTTGCCTGCAGAGGATTCCAAGTTCCCGTCCTGGCATCTCCAAGACAAGACCGAGAGAGACCTTGGAGAAGCCGCTGCCAATCTGTGTTGAAACCTAGGGGTTCTCAACATTGGGTCTCCAGATGTTATTGGACTTCAACTCCCATAACCCCCTGCCCACGTGGCCTTTGGTTGGGGATTATGGGAGCTGAAGTCCAATAACATCTGGGGACCCAACGTTGAGAATCCCTGGTGTAGACCAGAGTTTCTCAACCACCGGTCCGGGGACCGCTGCCGGTCCCCGAAGGGTTGAGCGCCGGTCCCTGACTGGGAGTCAAACCCCGCCCCCAACAACTGCAATCAAGGCACTCACTTCCTCAATTTTGCACATGGTACGGAAGAGGAAGAGTATCACCTTCTTGTCCCTTGCCTCCACGTGCTGCTGTGATCTTCCTACAGCTATTTTATTCCCTATCTTTACAGCTTCAAACTGTATGCGGTGTGGAAGGTATGCCACCTGAAGGGCTGCCACTTGAAGGGCTGCTGGTTCTTGCATGCTCATTGTTTGCAGCCAAAGGTTGGTTGATTGAAACCCAGCTGCCTATTGTGGTCGAGGCGCCTTGAGAGGGAACGCTGTTTCCCTCTTGCATCGGTGGGGTGTTGTGGTCCCTCTGCCCCCTGTAACCCCCTGGTCTGCACCGCCAGTGGAGGACGGCGGTCCCCTTTATGACCTCGCCGGGTGCGGGGGACAATCTCTGGCCGGGATCATGCTGCGGTGAGGGCTAAGCAGAGGAGGGAGGGAGGAGGACCGCCTTGGCTCACCTCGCAGGTATGCGCGGGCAGCATGTGGGACCACGTGAGCTGCGTGGCCCCAAAGGCAGGCTGGTGTGATTGGCTCCCGCAGGGGAGTTGGGAGGGGGGCACAGAAGTGCACATTGTGAGAGAGGATGGGGAACACTTGCTACACTCTGGTGCGCAAGCACAGTGGCGGCAGCTCTTGGACCCAGGCGACCTTCCGAGTGCAGTCCGGTGCACCATTGCCTCACCCACCCTGAACAGTGCCTCGTCTCCCCAGCGAGGAAAATGAGGCATCTACCACTACAACGCCCCACACCCTCCGCCATCTCAGAATCACCCCCTTTCTTTTAATGCCAGGTCTCCACCGCTCTTCTTCACATTTTCTTTCACCATTAAAAAAAACCCCATTCCCAGCACCTGCCATGTAACGAATTTAACGAGTTTTGGAGGAGCTGCACGGGTTTCATTAGGTCCACCTCACAAAGTGCACATCTAAGAGCAGGATCCAGATCAAGTCAGGTGATCATGACCAAGCAGCATTGACACAAATGAGAGATGACTAAATTAATTTCAGTGGGTGGTCATGACTAACGTTGTCTGGATCCTGCCCTGCTACTACACAACTCCTGCTAAAACTCCACCTCCATCATGAGAGGGTTAAACTGTAGATTTCCGGCTCTACTGAGCTTGCCCTGCTCTCCTCTCCTCACCTCCTTTTTGCTTTGCTTGACATCCAGCCTGATGAAGCATTTGGGGGGATTCAAAAGCTTGCTTGTGCGTTGTTTTCATTGCCCCCATGTAGCTTTTGAATTTTTCTAATGGCCCAACATCCCCTCTCCATTGAGTAATCACAAGCACCTCCACCCCCACCCCACACATACTGAAGACATACTGGAGACAAATTTGTTCACCCAGGCTTTTAGATTCAGGGGTTCTCAACCTTGGGTATCCAGACGTTGGTGGACTTCTACTCCCATAATCCCCAGCCATAATGGCCAAATGCCATTGTGGTTGGGGGTTATGGGAGTTTAACTGAGGGACCCAAGGTTGAGAACCCCTAATATTCCATGTTTGCAAAAGATTCCAAATTTAATTATTTTAATGCTTATATTATTTTAATTGTAAACTGCCCAGAGATGCAAGTTTGGGGCAGCATAGAAGTCTGATAGATAGATAGATAGATAGATAGATAGATAGATAGATAGATAGATAGATAGATTTGAAACCCCTTTACTAACTGCCGGTCCGGAAAACTGCGCATGAAGAATGTAGCGGTCCTTGAAACTCTGCACGAAGAATTTAGCGGTCCTTGACTCCAAAAAGGTTGAGAAACACTGGTGTAGACCATACTGAGCTAGATGGACCAAGTCATTATAGGGCAGCTTCCTATGTTCCTCGTCTATTAGCAGCTGCTAACTGAGGAAGAGGCATTTTAACTGAATTAAAGTGTGACTCAATTATTTTTAGCAGGAAGAGAGTAACTCTCCCTATCCAACCACAGCTCAGCATTCTTCCAGGGGCTGTTGCTGGCGTCTACCCTGTGTTACCTTTTAGACTATGGGCACTTTTGAGACTGTGTTTCATCTTATTACTTTTCTGTGTAGTCTGCTTTGGGAGCTCTTTCGCTGAAAAGAAAGCCAGTGCAATGCAGTGGTTAGATTGTTGGACTAGGACTGGGGAGACCCGAGTTCAAATCCCCCTTTAGCCATGAAACTCACTTGGTGACTTTGGGCCAATCACTTCTCTGTCGGGCTAACCCACCTCACAGGGCTGTTGTGGGGATAAACATAAGCATGTACATCACTCTGGGCTCCTTAGAGGAACAGTAGGATATAAATAAATGAATTAATGAATGAACTGAAAAGTCGTATATAAATATCCATCATAGTTGTTGTAGTAGTAACAATCTAAGCAAGTAAATGTGGAAATATCCTGCCAGTGATACAAAAGCCTGCTTCCAGGAACTTGTCTGCTTCCAGGAACAATTCGCAGCACTGAAAGTGTCAAAATCTAGGAAATAGGTTTCAACGATTATATGAAAATATTAGAAGAAAAAGGAAGCTAAAAACAGTTAAGTGTCCACCCACACACACAGGATGCCTGCTACTCAACCAGAGACAAACCTTGGTATTCATCAGCGTGTTGTTCATATTCCAGACAAAATGTCAGAAATCTCATGAGCATTCTCTTTTCCACCATAGTCAACTGTTTGCTGTTGAAGACATCTGCTCTGGAACACGGTACCTGAAATATAGTTTGGGGGCTGTTTTATTTGCTCATCCCAAATAAAGCAGAAAGGCAAAAACTTGTCTCTTTCACACAGGACTGGAGAAGTGTGCATTTCTGAATTGCCTTTTCAGCATGTTTATGCGAAGAGTCTTTTACATTTTGCAAACCTAATTGTCTAAAATGGTCCCCAATTTATTAATTGTGATTAGGAAGAGTTGAGATGAGAACCACAGGATCACACACACACAAACACACACACACACACACGTTTCCTGGCACAAATTCCTCCAATCCTCTCTCAAAGGTTTGTTAACCAATTTCAAATCCTGATTAAGCTGGGGCGTCCCACAGTCCCATTTTGAGGTATGGCTAAGCTAGTGGGAGCATCATGATTACACAGACCTATCAGTCGTGCGTTCAACTATGAACTAGTTGTTCATGAGACGTGGTGAGGGCCACCAGCTCGAACGGCTTTAAGTGAGACATAAGACAAATTCATGGAGGACAGATCTATCAATGGCTCTTGATGGCTAGAGGCTACCTCCAGGTTCAGAGAGAGGACGTCTCTGAAGATCAGTTGCAGGGGAGCAACAGCAGGAGAGGGGGCATACCCTCAACTCTTGCCTATGGGCTTCTCAGAGGCATCTGGTGGGCCACTGTCTGAAACAGAATGCTGGAGGAGGTAGGCCTAGGGCCTGATCCTGCAAGGCTCTTATATTCTTATGTAATACATTCAGGTTGAGGCAATCCAGAGCAGTGTTCTCTCTAACAGAAAATCCCAGATATTGTTGACTACAACTCCCAGCATCCTCAGCCAAAGCCCACTGCAGCTAGGGATGCTGGGAGCTGTAGTCAACAACATCTGGGATTCCCTCTTACAGGGAACACGGATCCAGAGTATTCTCAAGATCACCAGCATGAACTTAAGACCACAGTCCTGTGCTCTGCACATGCAGACTGAAGCAGATTCATCCCTTAACCTAGCCTTACTGTGAGAATTAAGTGCAAGGTTTCAGTGCGATGAAAGGCTAATTAGTCCAAATAGTTTTGAATACTCTGCAGAATTCCACCTCCTTGCAAGTTTTCTTTCAAAGCAAACAGCACCTTTCAGACCTTCCCTTCATCTTGTGACTCTTCACTCTCATTCTTTTTGCTACATAAACTGTTTTTTGGAGAAAGCCTGTGTAAGTTACAGTATCATTGGCATACAACTTCTTTACATCTGGAGCGGATTTATTATTTGATGGACATACGTCGCTCGAAGTGTCAGTCTCCCGGGACAGATATTTTACATATATTTTGGTCATGCCCACTTATTAACAACTTTTGGAAAGATATAATAGCAACAATTAATGAAATGACAGGCTATAATTTCACTAATGATCCAAAGGTAATTCTTTTTGGCTATACAAGAGACATTTTGCAAGCAGATGCATTGCTTATCTATTAACAGCAGCAAGAATCTGTATTGCAAAATCACCTCCAGCAAGAGTAGACTGATTTGGATCCCAATGTTTTTGTTAAGGCTTAAATTTTACAAACACTCCAGGGGTGATACAGTAGATAAATTTGTTTGGATATTGTTTGTCCAATTTTGAAAGGAGAAAGGAAGTACAAGATTCTGTACACTCATATTAACTGTTTTTGATACTATGATTTGCAAACTGAATATCCTGGATATTTTAATTTTTAAAACACTTTAAGAAAACCAATTTTTATTGAGGAGTGGTATATAAATAACAAACAGTAAAATAGAAGGAAGATGGGGACAGGAGGAGAGGGAGAAAGTGATTATTCAATTGCGGTTGCAAAAAGGTTGACACTCAGCTCCTCATTCAGGGAGTAGCTGGCCTGGTTTTTACAAAGCTGTCTACCATAGTACCTGCTCCACCTTCCCATCTCGAAATGCAAGAATCCGAGTGACATTTTTGAACTCGGCGTATCGACTGACGTTTGACTTAATTAGGAGGTCAATCAGCAATCCTCGGGAGTACAGTAACTGCACGGAAGGAGAAAACACACATTTTTGAAGAAAAGCCAATTTTTTACTTCACATCCCCCCCCCCCACCCCACCAATTCCTTGGTAATTACTGGACTTTTCAAATATTCTTCATACATCTTTTCCCACAATTACTGGCTTATTGTTATTTCCCAAACTCTTCAAGATCCTAGCAAGCAACGTGTTCATTACAAGTTAAAAGAGACCATAAAACTTAATCTTCTAATACTTTTGCTCACTTTGTATAAGCTAAAAATTTATTACACATTCTTGGAAGGACAGGAATGTAAAAACTCCAGCACAAGATGGATGACCTAACTTAAAAAAAAAAAAAAAAAGCAATGCTTCACTGGAGAAAGTTAGTTATGCAGGGCTATCATTCTCAAAGCTTTTGCAGCCACAAGACACTAACTTTACAAAGCCTAGCAAAGGATGGGGAAGTTTGACAGAACTATAGCATCCGCTACTAAACAGAACAATTTACTTACTTGCTACATTTATAAACCAACTTTCTGCCAAAGCATTGAAGACTGGATTCAATCTAAAATAATAGCCAAGAAGCAGGAAAACAAAAGGTAGAGCTCTGTATACAGGTTCAGTTATTATCATAGGAAGCTGCCTCATACAAAGTCAGACGGTTGCTCTATCTAGCTAAATATTGTCTGCACTGACTGGCAGCAGCTCTCCAAGATTTCCGGCAGGAGTCTCTGCCAGCCCGACCTGGAGACAGCTCTTCCACCGTGCTATGAGCCCATCCCCAGCATAAAAAGTCGATTTAGGTCTGCAGAACTGAATGTATGGAAGGTGATCCGTTTTAAATGCTTTGGGGGTGGGTGGGCTGGAAAGAGGACTGCTCCTGAGAAACATATGTGGGCACAGGTGTCACTTTAGGAACACAGGAAGCTGCCATATACTGAGTCAGAGCATCGGTCCATCTAGCTCAGTACTGTCTACACTGACTGGCAGCAGCTTCTCCAAGTTACAGGCAGGAGTGTTTCATCTTACCCAGCTCTACCTGGAGCTGTGAAGTATTGCACCTGCGACCTTGTGCCTGCAAAGGAGATAGCCCCATCCTCTGAGGGGAAGTTCTTACAGCAGACAATGCTCACATGTAGTCACCTAGCCAAAAGCAAACCAGGGCACACCCTGCTTAGCAAAGGAGACAATTCATAGTTGCTACCACATGTTATGTTGAATGTAGGTATAGTAGTCCACTGCCTGTCTGTATTCTGCATTGCGGGGGCTCTAGCTAGATTGACTTACAAAATGAATGCAGGCACAATCATTCACACAGAAATATGATCATGTATGTACACAATCCCTACTAGTATGTCTCTCAGACACCTATATCAGGCAGCAGTGATATAGGAAGATCCTGAAAGGCATCCTCTCATACTGCATGGGAGATGGCAATGGGAAACCCCTCCTGTATTCTACCAAAGACAACCACAGGGCTCTGTGGTTGCCACAAGTCCACACCGACTCGAGGGCACACTTTACCTTTTTTATGTACACATCGAAATACAGGTACAACATAATGTCTGAACACGGCTACTGTCACCTGGAGGCCTACTGTGAGTGAGAGACCACACCCTAGCAAAGCAAAATGGTGTCTCCACGGAGATTAAATTCGTATTTCATTAGCAATAGGCTCTTTTGCTCCATACTACAAGCTGCCTATGGGTCTAGACAAGGGCTGTGTGCACTTTGGGATTCTGTGCAAGCATGGGACACAGAATTTATCTTCCCAGAACCGCGGCTTTCATTTTTAAAAAAACAAACACCACCACCACACACAGGTCGCCTGCAAAGCAACAGTCTATAGCAAGACGATACCCCACTAGTCTGCAGGGCCGAGTGGCCAGTGGCAGCCCACAGTGGGGCTCCCTTTTTATGGGGCCGATCTGAAGCTTCGGTCAAAGCTGAACACTCTGCACAGTCACCACTGATGCTCTGAATACTCAGAGTACATGAGAATATCCAGAGTCCTCAGAATACTGAGTGTACATTCTTCGGAATACTCTGAATTTATGCTCAGTCACCACATGGTGATGCACTATGCAGAGCCCTCGCATCCCTCCCCCATCATGGAAGGAGTGCACAGAATGCTGGGTAGTGTAGCCCTTGCCGGGGCTTTCCCCCTAGGAACACAGGAAGATGCTTCAACCCCAACTCCCGCCTTTGGCCCACCTACAGATGTTGGCCTACAACTCCCATAATCCCAGGCTACTGGCCACTGTGGCTGGAGGTTATGGGAGTTGCGGTCCAAAACACAGCTGGGGGCCCCAGGTTGAGCAGGCCTGGTCCACAGAGACTGGCAGCGGCTTCTCCAAGGCTGCAGGCAGGAGTCTCTCCCAGCCCTGTCTTGGAGATGCTGCCAGGGAGGGAACTTGGAACTTTCCGCATGCAAGCATGCAGGTGCTCTTCCCAGTGTGGCCCCATCCCCTCAGGGGAATATCTTACACATGCCATCTCCCATTCAAATGCAAACAAGGGCAGGCCCTGCTTAGCAAAGGGGAGAATTCATGCTTGCTGCCACAAGCCCAGCTCTCCTCTCATGCTCTTAAGTGGGCTAGGAGCTCTTCTCCTAGGCAGCATAAAAGAAGATGTTCTCTCTCTTAAAGGGCCTTCCCAGAAAAGTGCACTCCTGTGAGGAAGTCGGCACAGTAGGAAACGGCTCTGACAGTGAAGGGTTTTTGTTTGCTTTTGTGTGCTTGAAAAATAGTGACCATCACTGGCCCACAGAAAACCATTGGCAAGATGCCCGCCAATGCCTTTTTCCTGGCAAGAGATTTTCTAACCCAAACGACAAGAAGTATTACGGCTTGCTTTGCAAAAGACACAAGTCCTGCCCCCTTATTCTTGATTAGCAAAGCACCAGCCCAAAGGAAAGCCGCTCACCAGCGATGGAGACCTTTGCCTCCTGAAGCCAAAGATCAAAACATGTGCTTTTAACTGATATTTTAGCCTCGCTTTGTTTTTTTTTTGTTTTTAAGTGGGTGCCTTTAAAGAACCACAAAAAGCTCTTTTGTCAAAGCGGTCTAGGCCAGAGCAGAGCGCCAGGCCCCAATATCAGTGCAATTATCTTGCATATCCTTTGAAGCTTCCAAAGGAACCTTTTTAATGAAGCAGAGAGGGGTGCGTGTGTTTGAGGAATGCCATCAATGAATTTCTTACCTTAGAAATTAAATCAATATTAAACCTCCTGCCTTCTTTAACAATTTGAGCATAAGTAATTTTCTTTGGTTCGCCAGCAGCTTCCACCAGTGAGGCAGATTCTTGGTTTCCCATTTCCAGCACTGACTGATCAGACGTTGGGCTGTCACCGAGTTTCTCTCCCAGAGAGGTCGCTTGGATGCCATTCTGGGCAGCTGCACATTCTTGATCGCTTCCTGCAACACTATCTGGAGACATTTCTTCTCCTTTGGTCCCGGATGACTGATCCTCTGAAGGACAGCTCTCGCACCCGGCTTCAGAGATAGCCGAACCTTCTTCTTCAGCCTCAGAAGCAGAGGTGACCAAGGCAGAGAGGTTCTGCAGGGCGCCAGCTTCTTCAACGTCTTCAGCCGAATCCTGACTGATTTGAAGAGAGAGAAAGATGAAATCAAATGCTAAAAGCTGCTCTGCAATGGGCTGTCAACTCATCACACCATTTGAAGAGATAGTTGTGGTTCACTTAGTCATAAAGTGGAGAGGAGAGCTGGTCTTGTGGTAGCAAGCATGACTTGTCCCCTTGGTCCACCCTGGTTGCATATGAATGGGAGACTAGAAGTGTGAGCACTGTAAGTTATTCCCCTCAGTGGACGGAGCCGCTCTGGGAAGAGCAGAAGGTCCCAAGTTCCTCCCTGGCAGCATCTCCAAGATAGGGCTGAGAGAGATTCCTGCCTGCAATCTTGGAGAAGCCGCTGCCAGTCTGGGTAGACAGTACTGGGCTAGATAGACCAAGAGTCTGACTCAGTATATGGCAGCTTCCTATGTTCCTAAAGTCAAATTTGCACAATATGCTCAAGTCTTGCTGTTGGCCCACAGGCCCCAACCCAAGCCAGTGGCTGGGCTCTAGAATATTATGGGTTGTTCCCAAGGTGCTCAAGGGGAACATGTCAACAACAGAACAGTGACAAATAGTACAACTTTTTAAAGGAAAGTGGAAGGGCAACTTGGTATTGCCACAGGATGGTGGACAGGAAGAATGGTGTGTCCTGGAGTATGGAAAAAAGGGCATAATCTAAAGCATCATTAAAGATAGATAGATAGATAGATAGATAGATAGATAGATAGATAGATAGATAGATAGATAGATAGAAAAACCCAACAAACAAACCCCAAACCCCTCCACCAGCCTGTAAGGAAAGAAGCAATCTTGGAGAAAACTGATTATCTAGACCCATTTCAAACTAGCTTGAGGGTGGGTTACGTGGCTGAGACGGCCTTGGTCGGCCTGACAGATGACCTTCGCCAGAGAATTGACAGAGGGAGTCAACGGTGGAACTGTGCTGGTTCTTTTGAATCTCAGTTTCTTTCAATACTTTGGGAAGAGAGCTGGTCTTGTGGTAGTAAGCATGACTTGTCCCCTTAAGCTAAGCAGGATCCGCCCTGGTTGCATACGAAAGGGAGACTAGAAGTGTGAGCGCTGTAAGATATTCCCTTTAGGGGATGGAGCCGCTCTGGGAAGAGGATCTAGGCTCTAAGTTCCTTCTCTGGCATCTCCAAGACAGGGCTGAGAGAGATTCCTGCCTGCAACCTTGGAGAAGCCACTGCCAGTCTGTGTAGACAATACTGAGCGAGATGGACCTATGGTCTGACTCAATATATGGCAGCTTCCTATGTTCCTATGATACCAACAACCATGGCATCCTTCTGGATCGCCTGATGGATGATGTGGAGATAGGAGGCACTGTTTTACAGTGGTTCCACTCCTACATTTGGGGTAGATTTCAGAAGGTAGCACTTGGTGACCGCTGCTCTTCAAAATTGGAGCTGCTATATGGGGTCTCTCAGGGCTCCATTCAGTCATCAATGCTTTTTAACATCTACATGATACCGCTGGGAGAAATCACCAGGGGATTTGGTGTTGGGTGTTATCCAAAATCTATTTCTCCTTAATATCAGGAAATGGCATTAGCCCCTGAAATGCCTGCCTACAGCAGTAATGGAAGATGCTGAAAGACATCATCTCATACAATGGTAATGTATGAGGCAATGGTAAACCCCTCCTGTATTCTACCAAAAGAAAAACACAGGGCTCTGTGGGCACCCGGAATTGACACTGACTCGACGGCACAACTTTACTTTACAGCAGTAATGGGTTGGATGAGGCACAATAAACTGAAGCTGAATCCAAGCAGGACGGAGGTGCTCATTGCTGGGGGTCATAATCTGCAAGATGGGCAAGAATTTCCTGCCCTGGAGGGGGTTACACTCCCCCAGTAAGACCAGGTTCATAGCTTGGGAGTGCTCTTGGATTCGAGTCTCGCCCTGGTGTCTCTGGTTGAGGCTGTGGCCAGGAGCTCTTTTTACCAGCTGTGACTGATTCAAAAACTTTGCCTGTTCCTTGAGGAGAATGACCTGAAAACAGTGGTGCACCCGCTGGTAACTTCCAGGTTGGACTACTGCAATGCACTCTATGTAGGGCTGCTTTTGTGCGTAGTTTGGAAACTTCAGTTAGTTCAAAATGCGGGTACCCCAGAGAGACCACATTATGCCTATTCTTAAAAAGTTGCATTGGCTGTTTCCGGGCAAAGTACAAAGTGCTGGTTATTACCTTTAAAGCCCTAAATGGCTTACGTCCAGGTTATCTGCAAGTGCGCCTTTCTCTATAAAGATCCCCACCGCTCACTGAGATCATCGGAAGGGATCCGTCTTCGGGTGCCCCCAGTTCATCCGGGATCGGGCCTTTTCAGTTGCCACCCCTAGGTGGCACTCTAAATGCCAGTTGCAGGGGGAGCAACAGCAGGAGAGGGAGCATGCCCTCACCTCTTGCCTGTGGGCTTCTCAGAGGCATCTGGTGGGCCTCTGTGTGAAACAGGAGGCTGGACTAGATAGGCCTTGGGCCTGATCCAGGTGGGTTGTTTTTATGTTGGAGAGAAGAGCTGGTCTTGTGGTAGCAAGCATGACTTGTGCCCTTAGCTAAGCAGAGTCCACCCTAGTTGCATATGAATGGGAGACTAGAAGTGTCGGCACTGTAAGAGATTCCCCTCAGGGGATGGAGCTGCTCTGGAAAGAACAGAAGGTTCCAGGTTCCCTCCCTGGCAGCATCTCCAAGACAGTGCTGAGAGAGATTCCTGCCCGTAACCTTGGAGAAGCCGCTGCCAGTCTGGGTAGACAATCCTGAGCTAGATGGACTTATAATCCGACTCGGTATATGGCAGCTTCCTATGTTCCAAAGTTGTGGAATGGGCTCCTCCTAGATATAAAAGGACTGTTTTCCTTGGAGGCCTTCAGGAGAGCCTTAAAGACCCATCTCTTCAGCCTGGTTTTTAATGATACCTAGTTTCAACCTTCATTTTAGTGAGATTTAATCTGGTATAAATGTTTCTTGATTTTAATTGTCTTATTTTGTGTTTTTTATTTTAATGTAAACCACCCTGAGCCACTCTGGCGGCTCAGAGCCCGAGCCAGGAAGGGTGGTATAAAAATTGAACAAACAAAAACAGGCTTTAAAATCTTGTGGCTGGCCCATTAGTCTGTTTCCTGCCTATTACGCCAAATGTGAGAGGGTGAGAAGAGGGGCAGTCTCGTCCCTGCCATCTTCCCTTTCCCCCCTTAATGGCAAAATCTTGAAGGTTCTCCTTCTAAGGCTACACTTCACCTTTAAGCTCGACTTCCTTTTTAATCTTCAACTTCAAGGGAACCCACCTCGGCAACTAGTACTTTTGAACTTGGAATTTCGGCTTATGCTACCGACAGAGATGAATCAAGTCAGCGTCATTATGGGGGTGGGGGGTGGCAGCGCAGGAGGACAAAGAGTTCAGCAACAATTTTGCATTATCTTTTCATCTCTTAACTACTTCGCCATTAATCCACCAAGTAATATGTTTTAAGCTTAGCTGACAACTAATGAACTGTGATTTGAGGGGCGATCTGAAACGATAGCAGCAGTACTATAAAACTTCAGGAGCGATCAATAAAAGGCAAATTTCCCCCCAGTTGTCAGAGGTAAAGCAGTATTTCATTTTTTTAGGTCCTCTCATGCCCATCTCTGATCTAATTAGCAACCAGGATACACTTCCAAGAGACACAGCCCTCAATGAGCTAGGCAGAGGTACCTTGTCACTTAAACCTCCAGCCAGTTCTAGACACTTCACTAAGCAGATGTGGGGCAGAGAGCATGAATGGTCTCATTTGCTAAGCAGGATCTGCCTTGGTTTGCTTTCAGATGGGCAACTACATGCAAGCACTGTCCGCTGCAAGATGCTCCCCATTCCACTTGGCATAAACCTGAGGAATCCTGGGTAAAGTCAACCCTCGATCCAAAAACAAACCAAGTTTGTATAGAATTCAAAAATCCAGTTTGATTTAAGTCCAAGGCTATCTGGAAAGCAACAAGGACGAGGGCGCTCATGAACAGAGCTGTTAACAGGACACCATCTTCTCCTCCCTCAGTGGCAGAGGATCTGCTTTGCATGCAGAAGGTCCCAGCACCTCCACATAGGACTGAGAGAACTTCCTGCTAGATGGACCAATGGTCTGACTCTGTATAAGGCAGATTCCTAGGATCTTAGATTATCTCTACAGAGGTTCTTTGCAATCAATCAATCTCTCTGAAATTTGGGAGTCACAATGCCTTATGGGAGGAGGAAAAGGCGGGGTCACTTCACGCAATCAAGGGGTCCAGCATCCACAGTTTCATGTATCCGTGGTTGGGTAATGGACACCCGAACTTGGCATAAGCGGGGGTGGGAGGGTTAAACTCATGTATCCGTGTGTCAGGGGTAGTAATTTCCACCTTGGAGGTCATTACTGGCTGCCATTTTGAGTTCGGGAGAGATCAGGAGATTATGTCCTCCCCCACAAAAAGCCCCCCCCATGGTAATTCTCAGCTGACTTTTTACTTTTGGGGGGCATTGCTGGACTGCTGGGTACCTGCAGAGCATAATAGGCCATTCCCTGCCCCCCACCACATTTCTAGGGCCATTTTACCCCCACCCACCCTCTTCAAACATTTTCCCGACCTCTGGGAACCTAACCCCCAGATTTCCATTGCCCCAGTTACTCAGTAATTGCCGTTTCCATATCAGTGATAATAGCGGAGAATGGAACCCCCACAAAAACTGAGGTTCACCTGTACACAGAACTGTGAGTGTCCAAGTCACAGTTTTCTTTACGTCTTCAGAAGCAGCACTTCGCAAAAATCACTATGAGCATTGCTCATAATAGACAGCGAGCACTGCAGGTCTGGCTAGTGGAACAAATGGGTAAAAAAGAAAGCCACCTAATGAACCTCTAGATGGAGACGATTAATTTTATAACAATTACATATTACTTGTACAAAACGTTCTCTCTGAACGCAAACAACTATGCCTCTAAAAACAGGGACATTAAAAAAAAAAGAACACTTAATTTTAAGTCGTAGGGGAAAAACCCACTCCATTTTAAATCTTCGTGCAGATGGTGGGAAACGGGGCGGGGGGGTTGCAGGGGCTGGTAATACTATTTCATAAAAAGGATACATCTGCAGCACAAAGAATAGCGTAAATTCTGAACATTATCTAGCGCGATTCATTAATTAATGGTTGTAACAAAAGAATCTCGCAAAGCCAATGTGTCTTATTAATGCCTCGTAACAGCCACCCTTTCCGATAGGTCAAAAGAAAAATTGCCAACCAGCTGGTTAATTTATGCAGCACAGGTGTTCACTATTTATTCTTCAGCCATTTGCCTTTCCCCCCTCAATACTGCTTGTTGGAGAGATGGCATTCTTCCCCTTTGATGGATGCACTTTGTTCTGTGGCCATTCATTTCAGCTTTGCGGACTATATTACCACTGCTCCCCAGCTGTTTTTCTTCTTTCAAAATAAATGTTTAATGGCTACTTCATAGGAGTTCAGGGAAGTTAAAACAACAATGGCAGAAACTAACCAGAGCATGCAAACCATCAGAAGTGCTGCGATCGGCTCCCTCTCCAACGTTCAGTTGCTATAAGGAACTATTTTCTTTTTAATTGCTTTTTTAAAAAACACACACTTAACATAGTTCACGTAATGGTTTGTCAAGATAACAAGCCAGTTCAGATGCAGCAGCCAAAGCGTTAGGCGAACCTGGAAACGGGGACAGAACTGGCACATGCAAGGGGGAAAGAGATGGCGGGGGGGAGTATGCAATAACGGAAGCTGCTTTATATAGAGTCAGACCATCTAACTCAGTACTTTTGACACTGACTGGCAGCAACTCTCCAAGGTTCTAGGCAGGTGTCTCTCCCAGTCCAACCTGGAGATGCTGCCAGGGATTGAACCTGGAACCTTCTGCGTACAAAACAGATGCTCTACCACTGAATTATGGCCCCGTCTCCAAGGCCCAGCGTAAGAGCCCAACAGTGGTTGGGCCGGGACATCTGAACTGGCCAAAACATTAAATGGCGATTTTGAAAACAAATCACACTCTCTTAGAATAGTCTGCACAAAGGTTAATTCTAGCAATACCTTAAAAATCAGGGGTTCACATTTTATTCCGACTCCAGCCGCAGAGGCAAGATGCCTCTCAATTCCAGTTGCAGGGGAGCAACAGCAGGAGAGAGGGCATGTCCTCACCTCTTGCCTGTGGGCTTCCCAACGGCATCTGGTGGGCCAGTGTGGGAAACAGGAGGCTGGGCTAGAGAGGCCTTGGGCCTGATCCAGCAGGGATGCTCTTATGTACTTCACCCATTAAAAACAATGACTGACATCCAGACGAAGTTATTCAACAGTACTACTCAGGAGTTACTCAAGACACTCCAGACTAAGTTACACAACAGTTCTACTTCAGGAACTACTAAATTTCAAGAGGAGTCCTTCTAGTACATTGAGTCAGGATCTCAGGGCCCATATGCCCTGAGATCACATGAGAGTTTAAATATCTCTATATGCAGAGCACCTTCCTGGAGAACAGTTAACAGAAGACATGAAGAGGGTTGCTTGCACATTGCTTTCCCCTGATGCTCCTAAGGGACAACTCCACACGCAAGCCAAGTCAGAGGTAAATGGGAGGAAGACACTGAGCTCTCTCCCAAGGCTGGTGCTGTTCTTACAGGGGGTGACGGATTCAAGAGCCCCTTCCCTGTGGCCTGGCTACAGCCTGAGCCATTTTGGAAGGGCGGTATACAAATCAAATAAATCAAATATAAATAAAGAAATGTTGCTGGTTCTTCAGCTTCTGCTCAGCCCCAATTATGGCTTGCATTATATCCAATAACCTAGATCGAGATTATACCCTATATAGCTATTAATATTTTGTGATCTCCTCTATGTATTTAACTGTGACTGTTGCTGGTGTCTATCTTGTGGGGTGTTTTTTTTAGAATGTGAGCCCTTTGGGGACAGGGAGCCATCTTATTTATTATTTCTCTGTGTAAACCGCCCTGAGCAATTTTTGGAAGCGCGGTATAGAAATTGAATTATTATTATTATTATTAATGTGTTTGGTTTTAACTGTTGTAATTGTAAACTGTGTGTGTGTGTGTGTGTGTGTGTGTATAAAAAAATAAAAGTCATATGTAAGCATTATATCTCATGATCGAGATCCCTAGGATTGTAAGCCCCTCAAGACAGGGAACTTTGCTCTAATTCTTTAAAGAACTGTAAACACAGGGATGGTGCTAAACATAGAAAACAATGAACATTAATGAGCTAAGGGGCAAACTCGGACCAGACACCTACCTGGCATAGCAGAAATCTTCAACGTGCTGAATCGTTTTGTCCTTATTGTTAAGAGGGATACCTTCTTCATCTTCAAGGATCAGGTCCTTCCAGGTTTCACTTTCCTCGCACGAGTCGGCCTTTTCCTGGGAAGAACGTGCAAGCAGAAAAACCTACTGCAGGGCTTCTCCATTTGGGGTCCCCAGATGATGCTGGACCGCAACTCCCAACATTCCTTTGGCCGCTGTGGCCAAAGGGATTATGGGAATTGCAGTCCAACAACATCTGGAGGCCCATGCTTGAGAGCCCCCGCCTTATTGCCTTAGGGGAGGGACTGTAGCTTAAGGGCAGAGCACATGATTTACATCAGGGCTTGACAAATCCCAGAGGCCAGGGGAGCCATGGCACCTAGGCTAGGCTATTCAGAGGTGGAGCTATTTAATAAAATCTGTATTAACCCTGCTTCTGCTCTAAGTAGGTTACTTGTAGAGGGGACCGAGAGAAGCCCACGTACCCTTCCCCTCCACAATGGGCATCACTAAGTCTGGTACTATTGTGAAGCGTTCATTATCTGGATCCCACATTTGGGGGCAAGCTGCTCGATCCAAGGAAAACTGGTCAAGGACTAATTTACATGCAGAAGATCCTGGATTCAATCCCTGGTATCTCAAGGGAGGGTTGGGAGAGACCCCAGAGAGCGGCTGCCAGCCAGTGTAGACAGCACCACACAAGATGGACCAATGGTCCAACTCAGCAAAAAGCACCTTCAGCAACAGATTAAAACACATAATAAACCACCTGATAATTACTAAGGAGGAACCCCTACTAAAACAATGGGGCATTTCTAAGGGAGCATGCTAAGAATCAGGGTAAGAGTGTCAGACTATAACATGGGTGAGACAATACAAAAGGGCTGGTGGTGCTTATACCGTACGTAGCTTGCCAGGTTATCATCAGATATTTTCATGGTTTCAATGTTGTGTTTACATATACCCAGAGATCCACAAATTTAGACTTGGCTCATTAGCCAGCTACTATTTGTGGTTGCCACCAATTCCCTCTCTTCCTTTAGTCCCTTTTCTGGTGCACAGGCAGAGGGCTTAGAAGTGAAGCGGACTGTCTTGTCATTTGCACTGGGCCCTCTCCTGTTGTTTCTTACCTTCTTAAAACACAAAATGTAAAAAAAAACAAAAACACCCAACCACATTTAAAAAAGAAATGGCAGTGGAAATGAGACCTCTGGTCAGATTTGTGTTAAGGATGTCCACAGATCACAATTCGTGCACCGATTCGAAGGGTCCGTTTGGGCACCTTTACGAGCAAGGAGAGCACCCCGCGCACATACAGAGGCCATGTTCGTGCCACCACCATGCGAGGAGTGCAGGGGAGCGAAGTGAGAGGAAGCTGCGGCGAGCGGTGGAGTACCAGGTACAGACCTGCTCTCCTCACTCTTAAAGGTGCCCAAACTGACCCTTTGAATAGGTGCACAAATTGTGATTTGTGCACATCCCTAATCTGTGTAGTGCTGAGTGTCCTGCTTGCCAGAGGGCTATGGAAACCTGCCCCAGGTGAGCTGGCAAGTGGATTTATAGATGCCTGCATATACAGATAACATGTATTTATGTATTCGTGTTACTGTGCACATGTTTGTAAAGGCAGGGTTGAAAGGAAGAAGGCCTCCGAGATCCCTGTGTTCAGGATATAGTGCAGGGAGGAACCGGTGGGCCACTGCGTGAAACAGGACGCTGGACTAGATGGGACTTGGGCCTGATCCAGCAGGGCTGTTCTTATGAAATACTTTAGCAGAAAGAGATATATTTGACATAAGCTGTTGATGCTTACCTGGTTTTCTTTTATCCAGGACAATAAACCCGAAAAACTAAAACTGGCCCAGTTTCCTCCATAGTAACTTCTCCTGTTAAAACCATAAAGAAGTCAACTCAGCAAACATTCATCTTCACAAGGGTTCTGCTGTTGCAATTATCTAAATGAAGCGAGCAGAGGAAGACATCCTAATGCAAAGAGGAACAGAATGGAGAAACGCAAACCAATTCCAGACAAGGAATCTCTATCGTTTTCCCACCTGATAAACAAACACAGGCTGAACTGAAGAACAGAAGGATAAGGCGAGATTAGTCTGGCATTTTTGTGCTAAACTATTTTCAGTGCTCATAGATCATTCAAGAAAGTTTGACAACAGTGGTCGTCCGGTAGATTGGCGTGGCCATCACAGGCCAATCTTGGGCTAAGCAAAAGGGTCTTCTTCTATCCTCCTCAATGTCTGTCATTACGATGCAAGTAAACTGGTAGGACTGAAAGCTGCAAACCAAGAGGGAGGAGAAGGGCACCACAGGAATATTAGAGCAATTCCTGGGGAAAGGGTTACCTTCCTTTCACAAACTCCCTGAAAAAGGGCATCTGAGGTTCCAAGTTCCCTCACTGGCATCTCCAAGATAGGGCTGAGAAGGACACCTGCCTGCCACCTTGGAGAAGCTGCCGCCAGTCTGCGTAGACAATAGTGAACTAGATGGACCAATGGTCTGACTCAGTATATGGCAGCTTCTTGTATTCCTAATTCTATATTATGTTAGCTGCTGTGAATACTTATTAAAAATGGAAAGGCAGGATATAAATATTTGTAATAAATAAATTGAAGTCATCTGCACCATTCTTTGCAAAATTTATTATTCTTTTTCAGAAGCTGCATCTTTAACTGCACCATACAGTTTGTTTATTGTTATTTTTATACTGCCTTTCATTAAAATAATCTCCAGGCCGTTTACAAGACATGATAAAATGACAACATGATCAATGATAAAATGGTATTTTCTACTTTCTCAACGTTTTTGGTGCTTCTATTCTCTAGGTTTTCCCCCTGGTTACATTAATGCTGTTCTAGTTGTATTCTGTAAAATGTCAAAAATGAAAATTAAATTGCAAAAAATATTTTGAAACCCTCCAGAAGTCCATCTTGAAGCAGCCTTGAGGAGGTTGGCTGATGAGAAACGGTTCCTTCATCCAAGCCTGCACATAAACCCCACTAAATGATTAAATTTGAACCCAAAGTGTTGAATCAAATTACCTGCTGATATTTGCCTGGAACAGCCTTCTGAGAGTTCCACTTCCACAGGCATAGTTTACCTTCATGACCTTAGCAGGGCAGCCCAACGCTGGCCCTACAACTCTCATCATCCCAAGCCATGGTGGCCAATAGTCAGGGATGATGGGGGCTGTAGTCTGACAGCAATTGGAGGGCCAACGTTGGGCAGTCCTGCCTTAAAGGCTAAAAATTTGCTTCTTCCAAAATCGGAACTCTTTACTGAACTCCAGAATTCCATTGGGTCATCATACAGTCATGGCATAAATACAATCTCTGCCTTTATCTGACCAGCTAGAGATTGTCCTTGGGATAGATTTGTCCTGGGACCTGAAACCTGCTCACTATTTTACAAAATCATGGAGGTGGTGGGTGGGGGAAACCTCAGAGGCTAATTCTAGAACATCCTTGTAAAAGCCTTTGTCTCAGAGCAAGCTCATGTGAGGGAAAGAAATGCTGAATCATCCCTACAGAGCTGCCTGGCTAGGCTTCTCCTAAAACTCTTCTGTATTATCGGTAGGTTCAAAATGCTGCCACCGCCACCCCACTTATAGACAGAGCTTGAATCTCCCTGTTGGAATCCCAAGGAAAACTATTGGATAAGTACAAAAATCTTCCACGTACAGGCCTACATGTGGGGGGATAACTGATAGCTGCTGAAAGTTTGAGGATCTGTTTGCACCAGAGAAACCCCCTTCTCTGCCCCACCCCACCACTTTCCTGAGTTAAGAATCAACTGGAGAGACTTGTAAAAAGAAAAGAACAAGAAAAACAGTTTTATTCAATTACTACAGACTCTTTCCGTCTGAGTTTTTCTCAGCTTTTAAATACAGTTAAAAATATTTAATAGGTTACAAAAACAGGTTGTCTTAATGCACGCTTAAATGTTTATAGATTCTTTTGCAACACCCTAATGGGGCGTAGGCTTCTTTGGTGTGCTTTTGCATATTCCTGATCCTGTTCTATTATTTTTTACCTGTAACGTAACTGAAATAAGAAACACTAGCCTACACCCTTCCTACCGAGCAAAATAAAGAGAGTTTTCCCTGCGATTCCACCCCAAGCTCAGGGAAGTTCAAGCTCTGTCTATAAGAGGGGTGACTTCGGCAGCATTTTGAACCTGATAATACAGAAGAGTTTTAGGAGAAGCCTAGCCAGGCAGCTCTGCAGGGATGATTCAGCATTTCTTTCCCCCATGTGAACTTGCTCTGAGACAAAGGCTTTAATCCACTACAATCCTTCTTGACAATGTCCAGAAATTTAAAAGACTGGCCTGAGATCCAGTCTATGGTTTAGGACGACACCATCTTCTGCTACATTAGCCAACAAAGACATTGGTCAGAATTATTATGCTCTCTGCTAAGATTGCCAAGTTAGCACAAGGACAGAGTTATCTTCCTGAATGCCATCTAAGCCAACCTAAAAAAAAGACCTTCAGCTACCTGCAGAGAAGCAATGAGGACATTTTGACCACAGTTGCCAAGTGCCAGAAATCAGTGGACTGGAGATGGTCAAAATTAAGGTGGACGGGGGGGGGCGAATCTGCCAGCAGCTCTGCATATAAGGAAGTGTCATAACCACAAACGAGAAGGTTGAAAACTGAAGCAAACAACACACTATAAACCCAATTAGCCTGTTTTGCACTTGGAAGTCCAGACCATAGGGAGGTTCAGACATCATGTGCAGCAATGGCTTATTTTAACTAAGGCTGATTTAACGAACTCAGTTTGGTGTCACAGACAATCGGCAAATCTTGGTCCATTTCACCACATTGTGATTTGTTTGGATCCCGACCCTTCTCCTTACCTCCCATAATCCAGGCCTGCCTCTCTCTCTGGAACATCGGAATCTCTTGGTCTGTCTAGCTCAGTATTGTCTACACTGACTGGCAGCAGTGCTTCAAGGTTCCAGGCAGGAGGCTTTCCCAACCCTCCTGGAGAGTTGTTTTATTGATTTAAAATATGCATACTCCACCCCTCCAGTAAGATGCCAGGGATTCGACCTGGAACCTTCTGCACGCAAAACTGAGATTCTGCCTCTGAGCTCCGGACCCATCCCTAGCTTAGCTGTCTGAACTAACAACTATGTATGCAATACAAGTGTTAACTGCAGACTTGCAGGGGGAGAAACGCAGGCCTTTGGTGGATGTCAATTACAGAAGCTGCCTCTCTCAATGCCATAAGAGCCCTGGAAAAATGAATCAAAGCTTCTTTTCTGATGCCTCGTGATTTCTCCAGAGAGCTGCTTGTGTGCGTCTCTCCTCTACTTGACGTCTTAGGGAAGAGGAGAAAAGTCATCTCTGGCCATCAGAATCAGCTGTCTTTCTCCGGAGAAGCTCCTGCCACATCGATTTTAAAAGCAAGAGCGTAAAATGACTTCTGTATCTAATCCTAAAAAGTCCACTTATCACCTGCTGAGGCACTTATTAAATGATTCCCATTTTGCCCCAATCTCATCCCAAAGGTGTGGCGACCAGGTTTGTACTTCTCAGATTTGACTGTGTTTGTTTCAAGTAGGATCTGAGCGTCTATGTTTGGGTCAGTACTGAAAAATAAAAGTTATCAATCTTTGGTCATCTTCACACCATCTCTGGATGAGCTTGACACAGGGAGAACACTGCCAAAGATCCATTTATTTAAAACAGTTACATCCCACCTCATAATCAAAGAGATTCATGAAGCGGCTGGCAAATATAAAATCACAATAAAACCTAGAAACGGCCACAAATTAGGCAAGAGTGAGCCCAAGAGAACCACTGTTCCCTCTGGTCAAGAACCAGATGTTGTTGACTACAACTCCCCAAATCCTCAGGCAAAGGCCATTGCATCTGGGGATGCTGGGAGTTGTAGTGAACAACATCTGGGAATCCCTGTTAGAGGGAACACTGAACAGAACCCAAACATCACAGCAGCGTCAGATCATAGCATCTAGCCTTGCATCCGTTTCCCACAGTGCCCTGGCAAATGCTGCTGGGAAACCCATAAGGAGAGCATGAATCCCCACTGATGTCCCAACAACCGGCATTCCGTGGCTCAACAAGGAAGGTCCCATTTAGCTATCATGGCTGCTGCTGAACCTTGCCTCCATGAGTTTGGAAAATCCTCTTCCCAAGTTCTCTAAGCCAGGAGTTCTCAAACTTGGGTTCCACCCACCAGTCACAATGGATTTTGACCACTGAGAACTCCTGATGTAAACTAATGTCCATCACAACACCCTTGGCTGGGCATGGTCTGCCTTGGTTTGCACTTGGATGGGAAACTACACGTGAGCACTGTAAAGAATAGGAGGAGAGCTGGTCTTGTGGTAGCAAGCATGAATTGCTAAGCAGGGTCCACCCTGGTTTGCATTTGACCAAGAGACTACATGTGAGCATCGTAAGAGATTCCCCTCAGGGGATGGGGCCGCTCTGGGGACTGCAGAAGTTCCAAGTTTCCTCCCTGGCATCTCCAAGAGAGGGATGAAAGAGATTCCTGCCTGCAACCTTAGAGAAGCCACTGCCCATCTGTGCAGACAATACTGAGATAGATGGGCCAATGGTCTGACTCAGCATATGGCAGCTTCCTGTGTTCTACTTACTTACTTACTTATTTTTACACTGCCAGGCAGTGTAGACAATACTGAGCAAGGTGGCCCAATGGTGTCACTTGGAATAAGACAGCTTCCTGTGTTCCTATGTCAGTCTAAGTCTAGGTTCCGTCTTGAGATACTGATGAGAATTTACAGTTTAAACAGAAGTAACTCTTCATGGTTGAAAACAGTGCAGGTTAATCTCCCCCTGCCCCATTTTTAATCCCCGATTGCAGTGACCATAGTAGTTCCAAGATGGCTGGGGAGCGGATAATGCAAGGGGGTGTTCTCTATGCACACTGAGGCCTTTTAAGTCCCCCCTCCAAGCAGCAGCTCCTGTACTTCCCGAAAAGCCTCCTCTCAGGGCCAAGACACCCTGCAAAGGAGCATCCCATAAGACAGGATTCTGCAGTGAAACTGCTCCTGTGTGCAAGAAGATGCCCTTTCCACTCAGGTGTGTGAGGAGGAGCTGGTACCTGCCCAGTGTGCTCCCTTCATTTTCAGCACCACTGAAATGGTGAAAGTTCTCTCTCCATATCTTTCTCTTTTTAAAAAAAATCTTGGATGTTGTTCTTGCCCTGAGTCTGTGGATTGGGCGGTATATTAAATCTTTCAACAAACAAAAAACAAAAAATGGGCCACTGCCAATTAATCAAGTGAAGCTGTAATGGAATACTCTACCAATTAAAGCTTTCCACCCTGCAAAGAAGCTGGGCATAGATAGGCTCATTGCAGACTCGTGTTGTGGGGCTCTAGGATCAGAGACTAAAAACTGAGCATGGTGAAGCCTTGGATCTGGACCAGGCCAGTATGCAGCTGTCTGTTTTAATCTCTGACATTCATCTGGAACCGCAGACGAGTCAGGATGAGGGACATAAGAAGCTCCCATCAGTCCATCTGGCTCAGTATTGTCTACGCTGACTGGCAGTGGATAGCCAAGGTTTCAGGCAAGGGTCTTTAATTCCTAGTCCCTCTAGCTGCAGCACTCTATGGCAAACATGGCAGCCGGCTGCTGGGAGCTGCAGAGAAAGCGAAGTGCTAACACACGAGCAAACACTGAGGTAGGATGGCTTCTCTTTTCATCCTACCTTGGTAAAACCTCAGGTAGATGTAGTCTACCTGCATTTGAGCAGGCTGAGTTGGACAGCTTCTCATGGGTTCTCAAGGGTTGTACTAGCTGGGTTTGCTGCCTCCTACCCTCCAATTCTTGATCATCTGAACGGGCTCGCTGTTTCCCCAGTGCACTGGTGACTGCACAGGCAAAACACACAATCTAGGCAAAACACACAATCTTCAAAATAAGAACATTTACAAGCGAGTCCGGGGAAGGTCACGGGGAAGAAAGCGCCGCGTGCATAAACAATTGCTTTCACAACTACATTTAATTCCCAACTTTTAAAACTTCAAGTTTAAAGTCAATGCCAAGCGGCACGTTCTGAATTGCAAATTACTTTTCTAAATCACTTAACATCCATCCTTGAAATTTCACACGTCAACAGCTCATTAATATCTACAGTAAATGTAGCTCTCTGAAAAAGAACCACAGATTTTTTTTTCCCCCTCAGCGTTTTATTGAGACAGATCGCTCGCACCCAGAAATAGAGCCCCCTTCAATTACAATTTGGCAGAAGCTAACTTTGGTTTTAAAACATGACTACAGGAATTTATGGCCAGTCTGCAATGGAAGTGACTATTTTGAATAAGATTAGCTGCTCTTGATGGGGGATGCCTGGACAGTGTTTATAAATCAACAGAGGTGCTACTCAGTGGTTGATAATGGTCCACTTCAGACCATCTACCATCATCACATAAGCGGTATATTATGATAAACGCAAAACAGTGGCGGGAGATTAAAAGTAATAAGATCAGTGCAGGGTAATGAATCCAGGCAGCGCTGGCACGCACAAAGTACTTCAAAAGTTTCATTTGACTTGCAGTTTCTCTCGTCCCCCGCCCCACCACCACCACCCTTATGCTTGCCATCCAGCTCCTCTCAGAAAGGAAGAGATTTAACATTGACACAGCAACGTAAGTAAGGAGCCAATTTACGGGTGCAGCCAATATTCAGTTTCCCCTCCTTTTAGTTCGGTCCAGGAACTTTGGGAACATAGGAACAGGGCCGGTTTGTCCACTAGGCAGGCCGAGGTGGTCGTCTAGGGCACCAGTTCTTGGGGGGCGCATCAATGGTTCCAGAATACAGCACTGCCAGTTATCTTCTCTCTCCCTCTTGTATTGTGCCCCAAAGTACTACAGAGTGGCCTAAGAATGTAAGATGCCATGTTACCACCAAAGGAGCTGCACGTTCTGAACCCGAAATGACACAGTCTTTGCTCATGGCACCCCCCCCCCAATAAACAGCTAGTCTCCGCTCTCGACTATGAATTCCAGCATTTCATTTCCAAAAAGAAATGCTTTCGAGCTGGCTGCCCAAATTAACAGCAGCATCTTTTCATCTCTAAAGCGTTAAGAATTTTGCCCCATAATAGACTGGGAACATAGGAAGCTGCCATATACTGAGTCAGACAACTGGTCTATCTAGCGCAGTATTGTCTTCACAGACTGGAAGGGGCTTCTGCAAGGTTGCAGGCAGGAATCTCTTCTCAGCCCTATCTTGGAGAAGCTGCCAGGGAGGGAACTTGGAGCCTTCTGCTTTTTCCAGAGGGGCTCCATCCCCTAAGGAGAGTGTCTTACAGTAATCACACAAGTAGTCTCCCATTCATCTGCAACCAGGGCAGTCCCTGCTTAGCTAAGGGGACAAGTCATGCTTGCTCCCACAAGACTGGTTCTCCTCTCCTAGGAACTCTCTACCACTGTATCCTCAAACCAACGTGTACTAGTCACTCACTGTTCTTCATCGCAGGCTGGCCATTTGACCTCATGAATAGTAATTCAATTTGGCTCTTCATGTCTGGGGTTGGGGCACCAAAGTCCACAAACAGTGACAAAAACCTCTGCATAGGAAGCTGCCTTATACCGAGTCAGACCACTGGTCCACCTAGCTCAGTCTTGTCTACACTGACTGGCAGTGGCTCGCCAAGGTCTCAGGCAGGAGTCTCTCCAGCCCTACTTGGAAATGCTGCAGGGGTTGAACCTGGGACCTTGTGCCCAGAAGCAGATGCTCTGCCACTAAGTTACAACCCCACCACCTAGGGGGACTATCTTACGGGCTCACACATCCAAATGCAAACCAGGGCACACCCAGCTTAGCAAGGGGGACCATTTATGCTTGCTACTGCAAGACCAGCTCTCCACCCCAACCTGGGTATTGGATTTAAACGGAGGATAAAATCCAGCCCAAGCAGCAGTGAAAAGTTATGCTTCAATTTATTCCAAGGAGACCTTTCAAACATAATATTTGTATTATGCCATTGTGTGATTTCAACAGCAACAAATATTTTCCCAAAGATCATATTGCATAACAGTAACATGAGGTGACACCACCTGTTAGACCATAAACTCTTGAACTAAGTTGTGTTGAAAACACAGCACTGAGATACAATAATAGACATTGCTTAATCAGAGGACTTACGAATCCACATGCAGAACCCGCTGGCCACTTCTTGAACACGCGGCCGCTATGATGGACTCGGGCAAACCTATAAGAAGAGAGAGGGCACAAGAAAAATAAGGGTGGGGGGAAGTCTATAAACCTCAAGTTGGGGTGAAATCTTTAAGCCTATCGATGTAACTAAATTGTTCTTAGCTGCCCTGAGCCTTCAAGATAAGGCAGGATATAGACGTAAAATTATTCATACTTACGGGCCAACTTTACAAGGATGTTGCCATTACTGGGCAATGACCATGAAAGGCACCATTCTTATCAGTTCCTCCACCAGGAGAGATGGGGCCGCAGGGTCCCCTCCACTGGCCTGGCTGGGACCAGCCACCATTTTGGTTCCTCCTCTCTTAGAACTCAGAAGTGGCCATAGTACCTAAATTTGGCTATTTTGCTCTTTCCTCCCTGCCCCTCTTCTCATGTGCATTAAAAAGTAGTCTGAGGGGGTTCCCAATCTTGGGTCCTGAGATACTGGACTACAACTCCCATCACTTCCAGCCACAACGGCCTTTGGCCACTGTAGCTGGGGATGATGGGAGCTGTAGTCCAACATCATCTCACAACCCGAGGTTGGGAACCTCTGCTCTAAAACACTGACAAAAACTGCAGATTGCCTTGAGTGTATTTGCAGAAAAGTGATTTATAAATGGGGGGCGGGGATAAAAATGCCAAATATTACTTTATTTTCTACATTTTTATTCCACCTTTTCTCCAAGGAGCTCAGGGTGGTGTACATGGTTCTCCTTCTCATATCTGATCCTCACAACAACCCTGTAAAGCAGGCTTGGCTGAGAGAGTGACTCACCCAAGGTCACCCAGTGCTGGAGTGCAAACTCTAATACTTATAATTTATCCATCTCAACTGCATAAGTTAGTTCAGGAAAATGCTATCCATGCAGAAATTAGTATTTTGGTCTCCTGGTCAGCATTCTACCAGAGTAGTTTCCATACAACATTTTACATGACTATTCCGCTCTTCCTCCAAGGAGCCCAGAATAGTGGACATGGTTATGTTTCTCCTCAAAACAACCCTGCATGGTAGGTTAGGCTGAGCGAGAAGCAACAGGCCCAAAGTCATCCAGTGAGTTTCATGGCTGAATAGGGATTTGAATTTGGGTCTCTCTGGTTCTCAGCAAATTCTACATCAGGGCTGCAGTGCACAACTTCAGCCCTCCAGCTGCTGTTGGACTACAACTCCCAACATCCCCAGCCACAGAGGCTATGGGAATTACAGTCCAACAACCACTGGTAGGACCAAGTTGTGCAGCCCTGTTCTACACACAAGGCAGGTTGTTTTGCTTCCACACTTTACAGAAGAGGAAACTAAAGCTGTCTATCACATCAAGTCAAAGATGGCAGAGCAGATCACCTTGCAGGCGGCTTTTCTGCAGGATCAGCAAAGTGTCTCCATAACAAGATCAGGAATCGCTATGGACCCAGGCAGCGTTCTAATCTCTTTCTTATCTCCAGGTGCCCTGAAGGTAGACATTCAGACTTGCACGAACTTTTTTGTCATTTTTAAGGCCTCCCACTTTGACAGATAGTGGGAGATTAAATCTCATCTGGCAAAACAGGGGGAAAAGTTATGAAGGTTCAGTGCTGGTCCCCAGCGTCAATGGCTGCTTCACTGTGATAGAATATCGTGCAACAGTCGAGTTTTACCTTACAGGGTGGGTGCAGGGGAGAATGCTGTACTAAGCAAGATGGAAGTTTATTTCGGCTAGTAGACCATTCTGAAGGCATTGGGAGTTTGAATGCACAGATCAAGATCTATTCCTCGCACAGTGCTTCAAAGTTATGCCAAGTGTCCCCAGAACTATGAGCCAATTAGCATATTGATTTCCATTCAAGGAACATTATTTTGTTGAGACATTGCTCAGCCCCCCAGAATGGCACACTGCAACAGACAATGTCGGATATTTATGTTTGTTTGCCTTTCACCGGCCTTTCAAATGACTTTAAATCTAAAAGCAATGCATACCAAGGGTTTCAAAATCAGCATCCGTAATCAAGTAATAAACTCCTGTTTACTACCTTTCATCCACAGATCGCCAAAAACTATTTTTACTGGCTTAACACAAAGGCCTTTTGCAGTCTCCAGTTGGAAATAATATTAATAAAACTTTAACAGTTAATCCAGGAAATAAAAGCTAGATATTGTCCCAAAGGGAGGCCTGCAGTTTTATCCCTTTTGGAATTTCGAGTGGTGCACCACAACTAAATTTGGACCAGACACTGTAAGCGTGAGGCACTGATTCTAACAGAAGAACAGCTTTTTGGTTTAAAAAATGACGAAAAGCAGGGCTGAACGTTGAGTGAGGCGTGCGTGCGCTCACAAGTTTTTGGATGTCAGCTCAGTTCAATTTAGATCCCGCTCAGGTTGAATCAGGAAGGCTCACACACTGCCTTGATACTGCCGCCCAGAACAAAACTGATTCCACACAGAGATGAAAAACATTAGAGGGACCATTCAAACAGAACCTGTCAAAATATCACTAACAGGGTTTAAATGCTTAACAAAGTAGGACGCGGATCTGCTTTACACACCACCTTTCGGGCAGGGAGAGCTGAATTGACGTGGTACATCTCAACCGTATGCTTACAATTTTAGGATGCTGCAGTCCGTCAGACAACATGAGTATTGAAACAAAACTTAGTTTTTAGAATAATAGGCTGGTGAAACAGCAACTTGTTCCAAAAATGGTCAAAAATGTTGCTGAGCAAGCAGGAGTTAAGCAAAGGGTGAAGCGGAAAGTTACGTGAGACAGAGGCGCATTCCCACATAAGTCCTGTACACGCTTTATGTTCAAAGTGTGAACAATCTGTGTCACATGTACAGTGATTCACTTTGTGCTGAGTTCAAGTGCAGCACTACAATTCCCATCCTGCATTTCACTTCCCAAACAACCACTGGTACAGTCATCCCATGCCAACCGCGAGGGTTCCATTCCGGGAAAACCTGCCGGTTGGCAAATTCAAGGTCGAAGATCAATAGAAATGCATTGGAAACGGGGGGGGGGGGAATCCTGGTCAGGAAAAGACCCAAAAATGCAGTAAAAAATAGAAAAAATAACTCCCGAACCCCCGCAAAATCACTCCAAGCAGTGTTCCCTCTAACAGGGATTCCCGGATGTTGTTAACTACAACTCCCATAATCCCCAGCCAAAGGCCACTGCAGCCTGGGATGCTGGGAACTGCATGAACAACAATCTGGGAATGCCTGTTAGATGGGATAGTGACTGCAAGCCACAAAAACTGCAAAAAACCCACCCCAAATTGCCCAAAGCACAGACATTAAGGTCGCAGTTGGCGGGACCTGCCACACTTTCCCAGTCGCAGATACTTAAAACCAAGGGATTTAACCAATGGCGAGGAAGGACTGAACAGTCATTCACACACAAAAAACAGACATGTGCACCAACATCTGAATGCCGGTTCAACACAATGTCCGACGTGGGCAACAATCTGTGGCAGTGCCGCATTCTTTATTGCAGAGCCCAGGAGCCAATGGTGGCTCCCATTAATCCGGAGTGTGGCTTCCTGACTATTGATTAGGCCTGTGTGATGCTTCAGCCCAAGCTGAGTATTTGGGGAGGGATCTGGCTACAGAGCCAGTGCCTAAGTTAATAAAGTACAGGAGAACCTAATTAATTGCAGGATCCGCAACTGCGGTTGCATGTATCCACAGTTGGGTAATTGGCACCCAGCCTCGGTGTATGCAGGAAAAAGACTGGGGGGAAAGGGTTAACCTCACATATCTGTGAATTGAGGGTGGCTGGAAATGACCACGGAGGAGGTCGGGAGGAGAGCTGGTCTTGTGGTAGCAAGCATGACTTGTCCCCTTAGCTAAGCAGGGTCTGTCCTGGTTGCATCTGAATGGGAGACTTGATGTGTGAGCACTGCAAGATATCCCCCTCAGGGGATGAAGCCGCTCTGGGAAGAGCAGAAGGTTTCAAGTTCCTTCCCTGGCAGCATCTCCAAGACAGGGCTGAGAGAGATTCCTGCCTGCAACCTTGGAGAAGCCAAGAGGAGAGCTGGTCTTGTGGTAGCAAGCATGACTTGTCCCCTTAGCTAAGCAGGGTCTGTCCTGGTTGCATTTGAATGGGAGACTCCATGTGAGCACTATGAGATCTTCCCCTTAGGGGATGGATCCGCTCTGGGAAGAGCAACTAGGTTCCAAGTTCCCTCCCTGGCAGCATCTCCAAGAGAGGGCTGAGAGAGATTCCTGCCTGCAACCTTGGAGAAGCCGCTGCCAGTCTGTGAAGACAATACTGAGCTAGATAGACCAATGGTCTGACTCAGTATATGGCAATTTCCTATGTTCCTATGAGGTCATTTCCAGCCACCAATTTGAGATCAGGAGCCGCAAAATGGCTTCTTTTTCCAGGAAGAGGCCACAATATTTTGGCTATTGACAGATTTTTTAATATTGGGGGGCAGTGCTGGACTGCTGGGGACCCACAATGCATAGTAGGCTGCTCCCCACCCCCCAGCATTCCTAGAGCTTTTAACCCTCATTTTTGGGACTTTTAATTCCCACTGGAAACCTAATCCCCTGATCTGCATTGCCCCAATGACTCTGTATTCACTGTTTCTGTACGCACGGTAGTAGCAGAGAACAGAACCCTCGCAAATACTCCCGTAATTCGGAAGCGCATGAGTCTGTCACACAACTACTTTATTCAGAACAAGTTTAAGAAAAAGCTTTCTTCTTCACTGTCCCATTTTATTTTTGTGTTGTGCTACCATACGTTCAAACATTTGTTTGCGTACAATGGAGCTTGCTCATTTATGAAAATGTGACCTACGAAAACATCTGAAGAGGATGATCTTACAGAGTAGCAGAAGACTGCACTCAAACATTTTCAGCAGTAAAACATTCAAGTAATTAATTAGCAAAAAAATTACATTAAATTAAAACCCAGTATTCCTCACGTTTCACTTCGTAACTCATGTCTCTAATATTCAGGTTAGTTTGCCATGATAGATTTTTAAAACTGTATTAGTATCTGGAATTGATTTTTCTTAACACTATACTTACATAAGATAAACATAAAATAAAGTACTACCACCACTCCCGGCATACCGAACGATAAATAATGGATTCCTCTGACAGGACTTTGATGACTGGGCAAAGCCCAAATGCTTTCAGCCAAAATCATACAGAGTCATAAATCACTCTTTATTTTATAGAATATTTCAAAATGGATTCCTGCTTTCTACCTTGAAAGTCATTTCATGTGTTATTTATAACTGGCGAAGAGGAGAGACAGAAAGGAAGGGGAGGGGAGAAATTACATGGAAACAGAAAATTTACAGTGACTGGTTTTTATAAAGAATAACTTCTTTTTGAGGAAAGGGGGAGGGGAAAATAGAATTACTCGAACACAAAACCAGAACACACAACTGTCTTTCAGGAGAATGGGTTTTATTTTATCACTCCAACGGTGGCCAAGAAGAGGCCAACAATATTGCAAACCCGTTAAGAAGCCAGAAATACAAGGTGCTAACCAAGCGAGGGGATTCAGACGGAAGGCTGACGTTACATTGTCAGCACACAGAGCTCGATTAAAAGGTACTGGGCTGTTATAGACAGAGAACACTGTCTTAGCTTCTCTGTTCCAACAGTTCCTATCCAATTCTGCATGAAAGCTGCACTCTAGAAATTCCCCTTTATGTCTCCAAATGCCAACCAGTGCATGAGTGAAAGGAACTGGCAGCAACACTCAAAAGCAATTATATTTCCGTGCAAAAACGGCCAGAAACATGCAACTGTGGCCGGTCAACCCACTGGTAACAAGAACAGGTACAAGCATTCTTATTCACGGGGGGTGGGGGTGGGGGTTAAACACAGGAGATGTTGCTCCTGCAAAAATGCCGAACAGCAGATGAGCACAAGTATTATGTTTGTTATTACATGTGTATTTTGCCTTCCGCAAGGAAGCTCAAGGGAGCGTTCTCAGGCAGTCTCCCGTGCTGCTTCTCTTCTGCAAGGCTGCCATGTCATGTGCCTTCAGACCACACCCTGCTCCATGGGCCTTCCAGATCATGCCTTCCATTTAGCTGGCCAGCTTGACTCCATCTTGCTTTTTCTTTCCCTGCCTTGTTGTCTTCTTTCACAGAGAAATTCTTCCTCTTTCTCTCACAACACCAGAACCAGGGGTCACCCCATGAAACTGAAGGCTGGGAAGTTTAGGACCAACAAAAGGAAGCACTTTTTCACGGAGCGTAATTAATCTATGGATTTCTCTGCCCCAGGGATGTGGTGATGGCCACTGGCTTGGATGGCTTTAAAAGGGGCTTAGACAAATTCATGGAGGACAGGTCTATCAATGGCTACTAGTCTGGTGGCTGTGGGCCACTTCCAGCCTCAAAGACAAGGTACCTCTTGAGTACCAGTTGCAGGAAAGCAACAGCAGGAGAGAGGGCATGCCCTCACCTCTTGCCTGTGGGCTTCTCAGGGGCATCTGGTGAGCCACTGTGGGAAACAGGATGCTGGACTAGATGGGTCTGATCCAGCAGAGCTGTGCTTATGAGTAGACAGCAGAAGGAGAGTCTTGGGTAGGCCTTTCTCACCATAGTCCTTGCTTTCTCCCAGAGTGCAGAGAAGTAACTACTTGTTTGACTGAATCCTCTCCTACTTCTAAGGCAGGGGTGCCCAGCCCTGGGTTCCCAGATGTTAGGAATATAGGAAGCTGCCTTATATTAAGTCAGGCTATTGGTCCATGCAGCTCAGTATTGTCTGCACTGACTGGCAGCAGATCTCCATGGTTTAAGGCAGGAGTCTCTCCCAGCCCTGGGACCTTCTGCATGCAAATGCTCTTCCACTGAGCTATGGCCACAGGGAATATCTTACAGAGCTTGCCAGCCATCCGAATGCAAACCAAGGCAGACCCTGCTTAGCAAAGGGGACAATTCATGCTCGCTACCAATTCATGCTCACACCCTCACAATCACAGGAGCGCCCACCACCACGGGGATGGCTCTGCCCTCTTCACACAAGCCCTGTCATAACTGTGAGAGGTGGGGCACGTGAGAGTGACAAGGCAGAGGCGGGACTTCCTCCCCCTTCACCCTGCTGTACATGGCTGCAGCAGGGCTTTTTAATAGCATCTGAAGGAGGCTATATAGTCTGAACAGGGTTATTGCCATCTCCCAGTCCTCTATTTGTAGCTTATCCCCCCACCCAGACCTACTAGACAAGCAATATCCTGCAAACCTAAACAGACTCCAAAGTTAAACCTCTCTCCTTAGCTAGCTGGGCCGATGCAGTTTAAACTAAAGTTTTTATAGCCTACTGTATGCAAAGAAGCCAAGACATGTAGCATATTACCTGGCGACCTTTCCAAGCATCCTTTTTTACCTGAAAGGACTACAGTCAGGGCTGGATAGTTATCTCTGATTTTAAGGACCCAAATTAAAAACTAAATCAACCGTTGTGCACAAGAGAATGTAATTAAGCCAGAAGTTCTCAAACATGGGACCCTAGATGTTGTTGGACTACAGTTCCCATCATTCTTAGCCTTCAGCCACTGTGGCGAGGATGATGGGAGTTGTAGTCCAACATCATCTAGGGATCCAAGGTTGAGAACCTCTGAACCACAAGTAAATGCAAATCACCACATATTGTGTAATTACAATATTTATAGCCTGCCACTCCAGTACACTTCTATTTGGGGCAGCTTACAAAAATAAAATAGATTTTATAAAGAGAGAGAGAGAGAGAGTTAAAAGACCAGGTTAAAGTAAAGTATACTGGCTATAGTATGGTTCGTATGGTAGTGTCTGATCTGCGAGATACTGATTTGTGTATCAAATCTTTAATATACAACTTCTTTAGACTGGTGGCGGAGTGGTTGTATGAATTAAGAGCATAGATTTTTAAAGAAATTGTGAGAGAAGGTATGTTTCTATGAAAATAGCTTCCAACTTTCATTTTTCACGGTGCTTAACTAGAAGAGTGCTTTTACTGTTTTTTGTCTGATTTTTTAAAAAAATGTTTTATAAACATGTGTATTTGGGGCAACATCCAGATTAGTTCATCATAACTAATCACCACTGAAATCAATGAGACCAGTTTGCATTGACAAAGTTAGGTCCCCTTAATTTCAATGGGACTTAGTCATGTCTAACTAAGCCTGGATGTTGGTAAAGGCAGCTAAATTATTTCACTGTACATTAAGTTCCTTTAAAATGTTTGTGTTAAAAAGGCAGTAAAGCTAAAGTGTGTTGTCAAGTCGGTGTCGACTCCTGGCGACTACAGAGCCCTGTGGTTGGCTTTGGCAGTAGAGAGACACAATAGGAAAATCAATAAATACACATCAAAGGCGCTTGCAACATGTTAAGGAATCCAATGTTTCCTTTGCAACACTGCTGTTTCAGAAATTTAAACAACACATAACAAGAGCAAGTTCACACTAATGACTTGCACAGAACTACCGTCGCTTGCATCCATATTCAGAATAGCTAAAGTGTATTAGAATACCCACTTTATAAGGACAGAAGCAGTCTCTTTTACCACACTGAAGTAGGAATTTGCACAAAACCACCCGCTCTAGGGTTAGGGAAGCCCCACCACCACCCCCACTTTACCAGTTGAGTTCTGAACCGGCTCGGTTCGAGCTGGGTCCAGTTCAGTTCGAACTCTGACGGTTCAATCCACCAAATCCATGGAGCCAAGCCCAACTCGCACATCCCTACACTGAAGTCACGCCAATGATTTCTAAAGGGTAACCTGGACTCAGCCAAATGCCCGCCTTCAGATTACCTATGCCTCTCTAGGAAGAAATATTCCAAACACACTTGTATTGCTTTAAACAGAAAGGCTCACCTGTCACCAAGTTTGAGAATCCTTGTTCTCACAATGCTCACTAATGAACCGACAAGATTATACAATACGGCAAAGAGTCCCAAACTTGGGCCTCCCAACGTTGTTGGATTACAACACCCATTATCCCCAGCCACACTAGCCTTCAGGAATGGTGAGAGTTGTAGGCCAACAACTTCTGGGGGACAGGTCTGAGAGCCTCTGCAATAAGGACAAGCTATGCAAGGAAACAAGCTTGGAAAATTCCTTGGCAGGATTGAGACCATGTGGCCAGCAGGTGGTCATCACTGACCCTGTAAAGGTGACAATCACCTGTTGGAAGTAGTCATGGGGGTTTAATTCAGATCTTCAGAATAAATTTGCTCAGGATACTGTTTCAAAGAAAAGGCCTATAATATTTGTTTTCAAGTAATTCATGTATATGCTGCAGCAGGAACCATCTTAGAAAATGTTATCTATAAATGACAGTTTTTATAAGCACTTATATTTATTTATATACTGCCCAATACATACATCTTTAGGCTGTGTACATAATCCAAATTAGAATATAAAAACAAACATTAAAACAATTAAAGAGTTTAAAATTAATTTTAATTAAAAGCCTTAGAAAACAGGTGTGGCTTAAGGGTCTTTTTAAAAGCCATCAGAGATTGAGCAGCTCTTATTTTGACAGGGAGTGTATTCCAAAGCCCTGGGGCAGCCACAGAGAAGTCCCAGTCCTGAGTCACCTCTAGATAAACTGGTGGCAACTAACCGGCCCTCCCCAGATGATCTTAATAGGTGGCAGGGTTCATGACCAAGGAGGTGATCTCATAAGTGGCGCAGTGGTAAAAAAACTGCCGCCCTGTAACCAGAAGGTTACAAGTTCGATCCTGACCAGGGGCTCAAGGTTGACTCAGCCTTCCATCCTTCCGAGGTCGGTAAAATGAGTACCCAGAATGTTGGGGGCAATATGCTAAATCATTGTAAACCGCTTAGAGAGCTCCGGCTATAAAGCGGTATATAAATGTAAGTGCTATTGCTATTGCTATAAGAACCCTGAACCTAAGCCATTCAGGGCTTTACTGGTAATAAGCAGCACTAGAGCAGGATGAGCAAACTGGGCCGTCCAGCTGTTGTTGGACTACAGCTACCATCTTCCCCAGCCACAATAAACTGTGGTTTTGACTGGGGATGATGGGAGTTGTGGCTCAACAATAGAGCACAGTAGAGCAACAACAGAGCAGGAATTCTCAACGTTGCTTTCCCAGATGTTACTGAACTTCAACTCCCATCATCCACAGCCCCTGTGGCCTTTGGCTGGGGATTATGGGAGTTGCAGTCCCATCTGGGGACCCAACATTGAGAATCCCTGCCCCAGAGCATCTGGCAGACCACCAAAGCCAATGGGCCCTTCAGGGTGATATTCTTAAAAACTGTGGCCTACCACTGAGCTACAGCCACCTAATGGTGTGGGGGGAAATGACTTGACTAGCAAGTCAAAGGATGCTGGTTCAAATCCCCACTGGTATATTTCGCAGACTATGGGAAACACCTATATCGGGCAGCAGCGATATAGAAAGATGCTGAAAGGCATCATCTCATACTGCACCGGGAGATGGCAATGGGAAAGAGAACTTACCTAAGCAGAGAACTTATGTTTTGGGCGGTACAGAAGTGTATTAAATAAAATAAATAAATAAATAATAATAATAATAATAATAATAATAAACCCTTTTGTATTCTTCCAAAGGCAACCACAGGGCTCTGTGGGCGCCAGAAATTGACAGCACACTTTATACCGTTACCACTAAGCTATGGCCGTTCTCTAGCTCAGGGGATCCCAAAGTGAGGGCCAACAGATGTTGCCAAACTACAACTCCCATCATCCCCAAGAACCATAAATGGTGGCTGGGGGTGATGACAGCTGTAGTTCGACAACATCTGCAGGACCCCACGTTGGGACCCCCCCCCCCCCGCTGCTCTCGCTTAATGCTAATGCTCCAGCTTTAACTCCAACTAGGTGTCAGACGCTGTGCAGAGTGTAAAAAAATAAGGCAGAGCCGGTTTAGGCAAGCAAGGCGCGTTTCAGGATGGGCTGGGGAAGGGCTAGGTGGAGACAGGCAGCAAGCGACGTGAGGCTGGGGTCCCCCTCCCCGGGACGCCCCCTCCCCACTGCCTTGCTGCTCCCAGGGGGCGGCCACAACCCCACGTCACCTCTTGCCTCTCCGTTTCTCCTCCACTCGCCTTCCGTGACAGCTCCCTGCCTCCACGTGGATGCCCGCAAGCGGGTTAAGCCCCCCGATGGCCACCTCCCGGCCCCACGTTACACGCGCTCCTCTTACCCGTTCCTATGACCACCACATCAAACTCCGAGGGCAGGTTGTCCGCCATCTTGGGAAGGGGAAGCGGCCTCGGTCATATGACCCCGTGTGCGTGTCAACTCCTGGCGGAAGTGAGCGCTTCGCCGACCATCCGACGAGCACAGGAAGTCTCGGACGGGGGGGGGTGGAGCGGTGCGGAGAGCATTCTGGGTGATGTAGTTCGTTTGTTAAACCGAAGATGTGGAGTCTTTTTCAAGGCTATAGAATGGCAGACGATTATTCCACGTGCGTTCGGTCTTTCGCACTGGAAGAAAAGGGGCGCATGTTCCAGATTTACTTTTTAAAGTTAGCCCTTATTTATTGATCCGTCCATTCCTCCATGTAGCGCTCTCTAAGTAGTAAGGCTTTGCAAAACATGAGAGGCTCGGTCTCTGTCCCGCGGAGTTTGCAATCTAGAAGTGGATACCAGACTCCAGAGAGACAGCAGAGGAAAAGGAGAAATGGAAACGAAGGGAAGAATTTGCAGTTGTTTCCGTTATACATACTTAAGGTGTGAGTTTAAAAGTATAAGTTGTAAAAATGGGATTTCTCCTGCTGGATCAGGTCCATCTGGTACATCATCTGGTTTCCCAAATTGGTTATCAGATGCTTCCAGGAGGTCTTGCATCTCCTTGGTACTTGGCAGATATTTCGATCACATTTGGTCTCTCAAGTCAGTAGTTTTTGACTAATATGTATTCCTCCCCCAACATAAATTTAGAAGGCAAAATCTTGCATCAGCAGGATGAGAGAGATGGGCAGTCGTAGTGCAAACTGCAGCGTATAGTACCCTCAACTCTCTCTATGACTGTCCTGGCATCATATTGTTGGTGACCATTAATGATCAGGTTTTGGCAACTGCTGTCTCTTCTTTCCAAATCACTGAATTTTGTTTTGTGCAAAGATTGACAGCCCCCACCAGTTTTTGTTTGTTTGTTTTGCTCTTTAAGTGCAATTCTGTTCCTGCTCGATCTGCCTTTTTAAAAATAACAACAACATTGTTTTTCTTCCTAGTGGAAAATGATCAAGGCACCCACGTCAGCACAGGCATTTCTTAACATTGTTTCTTCCCTCCTCTGCGAATTGGGGAGATGACACAGTGAGGTTTGGAAGACTGAAAGTCAAACCCCAAGACTTTCAGATCTTTGCAGCTCCCTGAAGAGCTTCGCCATGCTCCCTCTCTTAATGTTTTTAAAAAAACAACTAAAAACACATCTTTTAAAAAAGACTTTTTAATGTTTTTAAATGTTTCACCTGTTGCTTCTATCTGGTAGGTGCTTTAGTCTTTCATTTTTATACTTCTTTAGCTTTTTAAATAATTTAATTTGAAATTTAAAAAATTAAATCTGATTGTGGTTTTAGCTTGGATTTTTAACTTGTTCAATTTGGTTAATTTTATTAATCTGATTTTATATTATAATTATTATATAAATGTTGTCAATCACCCTGAGCAGTAGTGTACTGGATGGGTGGGGTATAAATATTATAAATAAATAAATAAATGTGTTCCAATAGAAACTCTCTGAGCCATTTGATGAGAATCTGGTTAGTTAAGACCTCACAACTTGGGTCTGCCATGCATCTGGCATTTCACCCATTCTGGGAAGAAACAACTCAGTTATAAGCATTTATAACTGTGGCTGAAACACAGTAAGCAGTAAAGATTTAGTAAGATTTCCCATTATTCCATTCCAGCCTGATGGAATCGCCTCTTTCTGTCTTTGCAAGCAGGGAGAAGTCCTCCCGGCCACGCTGAGGGAGCACAGCGCTGGCTGGATCTAACATCCAAATGGAGCATGTGGCCTCGTTTGCTAGCACTGCCACACCCACTGCGTCTGACATCAGAAGCAGGGGCATGGCTGGGGTGGCTGGCACGGCCCCCGGTGTGTGGCGGCCCGGGTTCTTTGAACCCGTTGGTGCAATGGAGATTACGCCTCTGGCTGGGGGTCCTAGGCTGAGCAGGCCTACCCTAAGGGGAATATCTTACCATGCTCACACATTTAGTCTCCCATTCAAATGCAAACCAGGGTGGACCCTGCTTATCAGAGTGGAGAATTCATGCTTGCTACCACAAGATCTCTCCTCCCATGCCCCCCCCTCGGAAATTGAGAAATCTTCGCCACCTAATGGTGCAGGGGGGAAATGACTCTACTAGCAAGCCAGAGGTTGCCGGTTTGAATCCCCGCTGGTGTGTTTCCCAGACTATGGGAAACACCTATATCGGGCAGCAGCGATATAGGAAGATGCTGAAAGGCATCATCTCATACTGCGCGGGAGATGGCAATGGTCAACCTTTCCTGTATTCTACCAGCGACAACCACAGGGGTCTGTGGTCGCCAGGAGTCGATGGCACACTTTACCTTTACACTCCTGTTTACCGGGGCAGGTTCCAGTCAAAAAAATAGTGATTGTCCCTAGTAAATGACAGCTGTGATTAAGTTTACATAGGACTGCAGTGTTAACCATGTATGCGGGACTGTGTGTGTGTGTGAAGAAATGTTATCCAGGGCTGAGGCTAACATTCCAAACAGATGGCAGATGAAGCTCTTTGCAATCATTCTCTGCTGTCCTCACCTCTCAGTAAGTGTCTTGCGGGCGAGAAGGTTTTCCTGGCTGAAGGTCTGCCTTGCCAGGAATAGGATGTTGTGGTAGCCGCAGCTCAGAAGGCCTGAGCTGCTGGAATGTGTGCGAGGATATATCCAAGTCTTAACACCTGACATCATAAGAGGTAATAACCTGACTGGCAGCCCATTAACGCCTTGTTATAAGTCCCTTGCTTATGCACAAGAGGGGGAGAGAGAAAATAAGAGAGAGCGGAAAACCACTAATGGAAACCAGAGAACACGTCAGCCCCAGGAATCTGCAAGATCATAAAGTTAATGCACGATCTCAGAGAGCCGAATGCAGACTAGGAGCCTGGGAAGCAGAAAATCTGAGAGAGAAATCAAAAATCTGAAGGGGGAAACTGTAGAAAGAGAAAGGAGGAATTGGTTAGCATTTGTGCCGACAGAATTTGTTAGCGTTTAAAAGAAATTTTAAAAAAATTCTTAGCCTTTAAAATTAAATTTTAAATTTTGATTTTTAAATTTGATTTTTAATCTAATTTTAAAAGAGTTTTTAAATTGCTTTATATTGTAGTTTGTGTTTTCTTTCCCCCTGTTTTGGTCTCTTATGATCTAATGTGTTATGTGTTTTTATTTTATGTTTTAGTGTTGTGTTGTGAGCGGCCCAGAAAGCAGTTTCTTATGGGGCGGCTAACAATAGAGTTGTTTATTAGTAGTAGTATTAGTGTCCTCTTATATAGAACACAAATCTGGGTGCAAATGTGTTGCATAGGAACATAGGAAGCTGCCCTATACTGAGTCAGACCTTTGGTCTATCTAGCTCAGTATTGTCTACACAGACTGGCAGTGGCTTCTTCAAGGTTACAGGCAGGAATCTCTCTCAGCCCCATCTTGGAGCTGCTGCCAGGGAGGGAACTTCGGACCTTCTGCTCTTCCCAGAGTGGCTCCATCCCCTAAGGGGATGTGGGGGAGCGGGGAAGGTTTTGCCACCTCTGCTGCCATCCTGGAGAGCAGGGGGTGGCTTGGGGAGCAGGGAAGGCAGGACAGGGAGCCCAATTGTCCAGGGAGAGATGAGAGATGATGAACTAGGGCGCAGATGTTCTGTGCAGGGCCAGCTATTATTTATATTGTGTTTTTCAACACAAGTTTTCAAAATCAATTACATTCCAGAAAGATGGTTCCTTGTCCTCAAAGGGCTCACAATCTAAAAAGAAACTCAAGGGAGACACCAGCCCTGCTTTATATAGCCCTTGGCAGGTGGGGCAAGTCTTGTGAGATCTCAGCCCGAGATCTCATCTGAGTTGCCCCTGGCCCTGCGACAACTCGCTCTCTTCAAGCGACTTGACACACTGCTATCCTGTGAGGGCCAGGCAGACACTCTTTGGCCAGGGCAAGTCGCCGCCTCCAGGGCTGCAAGACCAGGAGGGACCGAAATCGGCCGCACTGGGAGGGTAGGCTCCCGAGTGCCAGCCCAATCTCTCATGACGGGGGATCCCCGACATCAGGATACGTTCCAATGAGAGCCAGTGGAGTGGAGTGGTTAGAGTGCTGGACTAGGACCGGGGAGACCCGAGTTCAAATCCCCATTCAGCCATGATACTAGCTGGGTGACTCTGGGCCAGTCACTTCTCTCTCAGCCTAACCTACTTCACAGGGTTGTTGTGAGAGAAGTATGTAGTACTCTGGGCTCCTTGGAGGAAAAGCGGGATATAAAATGTAAAAAAATAAATAAAATAAATAAGTATCTAATGAAAAACCCGAATCGTGTCTGGAGTGCTCCCCGATAGCTCTCAGGGACTTCGGGGCAAATCTGCCTGATATGTGAACACACACAGTCTGGAGGAGATGCGAGCTTAAAGGGCTTTAAAACTCCCTGATGATTCCTTTTGTAGAATAGACAACATGTAATGCTTGCAAACACGGAGGGTATTTCTAAAAGCGAATGCTGCTTTATAAAAGTCCGGAGAGAGAGAATTGTTTCACGGCCAGCATGTCCCTGCTTCCGAAGAACTCAAGTATGTTTCTGAGCAGAGCATCCTATTGGCTGGCTGTTTCTGTTAAGTTCATTCATAAGATGGCAGTCGATGCGGTCCTGTTTGGTGATGACAATCATTGGTCATTGAACCAGAAGCCCTTCTTAGTACCGGCTGATTTGGCCAAATGTTTACCTAGGTTCATTAACAGCAACATTTGTTGATTTTCTACAATGCAGTCCTGTTTGCTTGTAGCATCAGCATCAACTCGGGGAAATCTAATCGAGAGGAGGAAAACACGCAATGTATGAATAATTTTTATGGGAATGTCACGGCCCTTTAGAAAAATGTCATACAGTCGGGTTTTTTGTTTTGGTTTGGTTTCTCTCTCTCTCTCTCTCTCTCTTTAGCTATTTAATTGCAATGTCATAGTAACAGAAAGCAGCATACTCAATTCTGCACGCCTGAATAAGCGCATTCAATAAAGAAGATTTAACCGAGTAAATCAAACACAGGATTAAACATTTTCTGCATAACAGACCACAAAATGGGCATTCATTTTACCAATAGATCCTCAGCATTAGAAGCAAATAGAAGTGCCCACCAACATAATTAAACAGCACATTCAATGGCGTGATTGAAGAATTTCCTTATATTTTTATTGAACAAGCAGTCCCGTCAATTACAATTGCCTGAACTGATTCAAGAATGAGCAAGATTAAATGCAAAAACTGTAGCCGTTTGCATTCAATAAATTAATTTGTTTTCTTTTGTACGTTTTTAATCAGCAAAAATTGGGACTCATTTGTAATCCGGGAATGGCATTTGAACAAACGAGCCATTTAGTGCAATTAATTAATATGTGTTGTGGGGGGGAATAAAACATGCAAATCTGGATTTGCTCTTCCATTTTTTAAAATTTTCTTCCATTCAGAAGCTTTTCTTTTTGTAAGAAAAAAAAAGTGATTTCCATTATTGTGATTGCTTTGAGCAAAATAAAGAGATTGTGAAAAATCACAGAAGATGTTTTTCCCCACTCTTGTATTTCTTTTTACACACTAATAAATGTCTGTTTACAGCATTATTATAAAGGAGTAATATTTAGCACTTGACACTGCCATGTTTAAAAGTATCCTCTTGTTTACTTCACATCTCTCTGAATGAGGCTAATATTTTTAACTCCATTTGGCTGTGCGAAAAAACAAAGTTGCTTATTAGCTCAGTAGAGGCAGTTTTTGCTCTTTTGGTCTCAGAGAATAATCCACCAGTTTCACTCTTAACCACAGGCTCTTAGTTATGTATCATCATCATCATCTTGTTTGTTTACTATGTATATATACCACACATGTCTGATGGCTCTTACAAACATTTTTTTTTAATTAAACACCAAATAATCCAATGCCCAATCTACAAAATAGAGATACCGCACACAGAGGAGGCTGGCTATCAGGATGCCAAATCAGTGATTGTGCTCAGAGAATATGGTTGTGAGTCTATGCACACTTGCTAAGGAATACGTCCCATTGGCATTGAACTCGGTGGATTTGTCAGAGGTTGAGACGAGGTGTAGCAGTTGCCTCAGGTGGCAGATTATTGGGGCATCAGCAGGGCGGCAATAGAGGCCGCTGTTCAGGCCCAGTCTGGCCCTAGCAAAGTTTGCTAGAAGCATGAGGAGATGAGTGGAGAGGAGACTGCTGGCAATTTCCCCTCTTCCTTGCCTTCTATGCCACTTTTCAAAGCTTGCAATGGGTTGTTCTTGAAAGGATTGGGCCCCACCAAGGCTGAAGGGTCAGGCAGCGTTTGGGATCTCGCCTCAGGTGCTGCTCTGCTGTGGGCCACCATGGAACTTGCTTTTCATAAGATGTGCATATGCAGTCTCCCTCTGCATTGCTAAAAGTCAAGTGCTCTGGGTTGCCAGCTGATAAGATAACCCCAGAGTTCTTGGAGGGAGCCAGGCAGCAGCTCTGGAGAGTGACCCATAGCTATGGGTCACGTACAAGGGACCACGTTATGATCATGAGCTGTGTTCTCAGTAGCAGGGATCCCCAGATGTTGTTGATTACAATTCCCATCACCCTCAGCCAAAGACTGTTGCAGCTGGGGATGCTGGGAGTTGTAGTCAGAGATGGAGGCTGTAGAGCAGACCTGCTCAACTTAGGCCCCACAGCTGTTTTTGGACTCCTATTATCCCCAGCCACAATAGCCAAGAGCCAGGGATTATGGGAGTTGTAGGCCAATATCTGCAGGAGGGCCAAAGAGCTGCCTTACCATAGAGTCGGGAGTGACCAGGAGAGTAATCAAGCCTGCACATACACATACTGAATCACTTGAAGGCAGAAGCCCAGAGGAGGAAGCGTTCAGCTTGCCACCAAAGTGCCACGTCGAGAGGCAGTTCCCTGATAGGCAGGAAAGTTGGCCGAACAGTTTGTTCCTAAGAAGACAGAATCCTCTGAGGGAGGGCCTTGGTTCCCAGATCATGAGCCTGTGAAACCAGTGGCTGCCAGAGAAAGCCATAAAGTGAAACTTCAGCACAAAAGACCCGAGGTGGTGGCCGGGGAGAGGACCGTATAAAAGGGGCTATTCTGCAAATGGCTTCTTTGGGAGCCGACTGACAACTTCAAGGCAGAGATGCTCATCTCCAGAACTCCTGGCCTTATCTTCATGCCATCTCTAGAGCTGGCCACTCTCCAGAGGTGTAGCTATAATTGAGCAGATGGGTTCAAATAACCTGGGGGCCCCCAGCTCCAGAGGGCCCCCCCAGTTCCACCCCTCCCTATTTTCTTCATTATCTCCCTCGCTCTGTTGGGCCACCGGGGAGAAGGGTGAACACAGGCCTCCTCTCCCCTAGCTATGCCCTTTCCGCTCTCGGTTGTATGTACGTATGTGAGTATTAACAGGGAAATTAGCAACTTTAGTCCCTCTTGCAAACCTTTAATAAATTCTATCTTTTGAACTTTTACTTGCTGGCAAGTAAACTCTGTGAACTCTGTGGCAACCAAGCCTGGTCATACACACTTCCTTCCCACTCAAGGCAGCAACCCCTCTGGCGGGGTCTCCTAGTGGCTAGGGTAGGGGAATTACCTGCATGGACTTTTTGCCTCAACTGTATAAGGCAGCTGCAAAAGTTCCTATGCAAAACTGTCAGGGCCACAGTCTGGGAATCCCTGGGGCAAGGCGGAGGACACGGAGTGGTTGGGGGAAGAGTCAGGGTGGTATCTAGCCACATTGGATGCATCCCGTTCAACAGGACCAGAGGAGCCTTGCTGTCCTCTCAGGCTAAAAGGACCCATCTGAGGGTTAGTCTGCTTGGCAGAGGCTGAGTTCCACGTATGATCCAGCACCTATGCAACAGAGCACTGCCCCTTTAGGCTCTGGCAGCTCCTGTAGGAGGGGGCGGAGCTAGGGGCAGCTGCTTCTTCTGAAGCCACGTCCTCCCAGACTCCATCCACACAGCCCCGGGAGCTCTCCGAGTCCTGATCCTGCCCTGGGAGCTAGCCTTGGTCCTGATCCACTGTCAGTTTCCTAACCAGAAATTGCCTCCTTCCACGGCTGACCTCAAACTCTTGAATGATTTGATTGATTGATTGGTTGATTAATTGATTGATTGATTGAAGTGCCGTCAAGTCAGTTGACTCTTTGCATTAATTGTTTTTATTATTTTACTTTTGGCAGTGCCCCAAGTAGTATTGTACTGGAGGAGCGGGATGTACATATTTCAGATCATCATCATTATTGTCAATGTCAACATCGACATCATCATCATCATCATCATCATCATCATCATCATCATCATCTCCATCTCCTAGTAGGGTTGAGAAGTCTCCTGCCTGAAATCTTGGAGATTTCAGTGTAGATAATACTGAGTTAGATAGACCAAGGGTCTGACCTTGGTAGGGAGGGCATGGGCGCTGTGGCCCTCCTATGGCCACAGTGACATGCTCCCTACCCTGGTGGCAGCCTCCTCCTGGTGGTGGCAGAGGCATAGTGGTGGTTTCCCCACCCCCAGCTATGGCGGAGGTATGCCCTTACTGCCTGCATTCCAGCCAGCGCTGACCGGGAGGCAGCTGGGAATGACGGTTGCACATGAGCCCTCAGGTCAGACCTCCGAGTGGCTGGGAATCAGCAGTGGCCTGCTGGGGGAGCATGGAAGGAAGCAACCGCAGGAGTGGCAGCTCAGGAAGGAGCATGGCAGAGAGCAGCCGCAGGAGTGGCAGCTGAGCAGGCCAGTGTGGGCGGGGGGATATAGTCCCTGATGCCGGGCGACGTGGTTCCAGAGGGAGGGCAGCACATGTTCTCTGGATGCGTCCGCCCAATTGTAGCTCCACCCCTGGGTCTGACTCTGTATTGCAGTGAACCAGCATGGCTGTAGGGGGAATCCATTGATGTTACTGCTTGAATTGGTTGTATATATTGTCATGAGAGCCAGCGTGGTGTAGTGGTTAGAGTGCTGGACTAGGACCGGGGAGACCCGAGTTCAAATCCCCATTCAGCCATGAGACTAGCTGGGTGACTCTGGGCCAGTCACTTCTCTCTCAGCCTAACCTACTTCACAGGGTTGTTGTGGAGGAGAAACTCAAGTATGTAGCACACCGCTCTGGGCTCCTTGGAGGAAGAGTGCAATATAAATGTAATAATAATAAACAACAAACAAACCAGTCAATAACACCTGTCCGACCGTGTAAACAACAAGAACAACAACAATAATGTCTGGATAAAATAAACTAGTCAATAACACCTGTCTGACTGTGTATACAATAATAATAATAATAGTTATTTATTTAGTTATTTAGTTATTTGGTATTAATTAAATAGTTATTTGGTTGTCCCACCAAAAATTGGTGGGACCATAAAATTGAAAAGGTTGTAGAAAATGAAGAAACAAAAATATTATGGGACTTCCGACTACAAACAGATAAACATCTGCCACGCAATACACCAGATATAACTGTAGTCAAGAAGAAAGAAAAACAAGTTAAAATAATCAACATAGCAGTACCAGGGGATAGCCGAATAGAAGAAAAAGAAATAGAAAAAAATCACCAAATACAAAGATCTACAAATTGAAATTGAAAGGCTGTGGCAGAAGAAGACCAAAATAATCCCAGTAGTAACTGGCGCCCTAGGTGCAATTCCAAAAGACCTTGAAGAGCACCTCAACACCATAGGAGCCACAGAAATCACCATCAGCCAATTACAAAAAGCAACTTTACTGGGAACAGCCTATATTCTGCGACGATATCTATAATAATAACAACAGCAACAACACTGATAATAAAATTCAGCCATCCCAGGTCCTTGGGAAGGACTTGATGTCTGGATAAAACAAACCAGTCAATAGCACCTGTCTGACTGTGTAAACAATAATAATAATAGTTAATAATTCATCATCATCATCCTCTATAGGCATGTACAGAATCCTTTGATCTTACTGCTGGGCCCACTCCTGATCTCAGCTAGCCGAAGGAAAAAATGACAACAATCTAGTATATTTCCATTTTGGTTGGTATAATTGACAGGCACAGCCTGGCCCTTCTGCGTCCTACCAGTCACCTTATCCACATATTACTATTCTGCACCATCTTTTCAGCACGAAGACAGCATGATTTCCAATGACATTTCCTTCAGAAATGGCAAGGAAGCCACAGACAGAAAATGAAATTGTCTGAGAAGTACAACGTTCCAGAGGATATGTAAAGTTGGGCCATAAATCAAGATTTGTGAAGAGGGATATTCACAAATCTTGATTTATTAGGATAAAGATTGCCATACTATTAATAAGTATTACTCTACTATTTTATTCCATTTTCAATGACAGATTGAAATATCTCCGTATTGTTCAAATTTGGTGTAATAATACAGGCGGCACCGAGTGTCAGAGTGGAGGACGGGGCAGTGGTTGCCCCAGGAAAAAGCAGGGAGGGGGCACAGAAGGGGCAAAAGTGCGTTCTGGCAGGGGGCAAACTTTGTCCCACAATTTAGATTTCGAGGAGGAGGAGGAGGAGGAGGAGGAGGAGGAGGAGGAGGAGATATAAGGGTGTAATTCCCATTAATGCACCCAATCTAAACTTAAGTAGAAGTGAACCCACTGCGAACTGTTCTTTATATATATTGTTGCCTTATATAGAGATTGCAGATGATAACGAGAAGATAAGCAGTTTAGGCTCAGATTATTTAAGAGAACGCCTTCTCCATGAGCCCCACCGCCTATTGAGATCATATGGAGAGATCCATCTGCAGTTGCTACTGGTTTGTCTGGTGGCTACTCAGGGACGGGGCCTTCTCTGTGGCCGCCCCGAGACTCTGGAATGTGCTCCCTGCTGAAGTAAGAACCTCCCCATCTCTTACAGCTTTAAGAAGGCTCTTGAAACACATTTGTTGACCCAATCTTTTAATTGGACTGCTAATACGAATTTCTTTCAAACTGTTTTAAACTTATATTATTTATTTATTTAGCATATTTATATACCACCCAAAACATGTCTCTGGGCAGTTTGCAATTTTAAAAAAGAGATTATAACAAATATTAAAACATTAAAACAATTGAAAACCATGCCAAATTCTACAAATCTAATTAGAAACTTGGGTGAATAGGTGTGTTTTAGGCAACTTCTTTTAAAATGCCCAAGATGAGGAGGCTCTTATTTCAGCAGGGAGCACCTTCCAAAGCCTCAGGGCAGCAATGGAGAAGGTGCGTCCCTGAGTAGCCACCAGACGAGCCGGTGGCAAATGCAGACGAACCTCCCCGGATTATCTCAATAGATGGCGGGATTCATAATGGAGAAGTACTTAAATACTGTTTGCTGTTTTATCTATGTTGCATTTGTTGTAAACTTCTCAGAGACACAAGTTTAGGGTGGTAGAAAGATATACCAACGAACGAACCAACCAACCAACCGACTGACTAACTAACTAACTAACTAACTAACTAAGATAGTTCCTGTTCAAGGGGAAAGAGTTGAGGTGTGCAAGGACAAGGCAGTGGAGTGGAATCAGGACTATTAATAGTTTCATGAAATAGAGATTCTGTACAGAGAGGCAAGTGCAGTCTGCTTTCCAGGCACTTGCTGCTGGCTATTTGTTAGCCCCACCTCTACTCCAAGACTGGGATACAAGTAACTAAAGCCCCATTCAAAAGCTGGCCTAGACCAGGGGTGTATCTAGGGAAAATAGCGCCTAGGGCAAGCACTGAAATTGTGCCCCCTGTCTAAACATCTGACACCCATCTTTCAGATAACTTTACCATAATATCAGCTGAAAAATACAAGTCAAGCTCATTAATCTTTTAATATTTCAAAAACTATTTAGCAGTGGACGTAGCCAGACTAAAAAAATGCTGGATAACTACAAATTTCAATATGCTGGGGCTCATGAAATACCCAAATATTATGTGGAGGTGTACTTGGAAAACTAAACAAAAGTGCCTGTCTAATTCTCTACTGTGCATTGTAGCATCACTATTACATAAGTTGTAAAAATAAATGGAGAACTTGACTTTTCCCAGATACTCTGAAAATAATTAAAGGATACGCAGAGTAAACTGTGTCACAGCTTGGGATATATTCTACTATTTCAGAAAGACAGTTAAAATGAGAGAAAGAGAGCAAGAAACTCCCAATGGGCCTTAATATTAAGGATTTCACGCTGATTCAAAGACAAGCTCACCATTAATAGTCATATTATTAAGACATCACATTTAACTCACTTATCACAAGAAGCAAAGTAAGAGCAAATGAATACAGTTCTAGCTCATAAGCTTCAGCTCAGTATTCACAAGCCCTGATTCTCTGTACATAGTGCCAAACTGAATATGTGTACAGGGACTTAAATTTTTTTTTAATTTTTTTAACCTGTAGCCCCTTTGGGGGGCTTCCTACAGGCCGGGGGGGCTGCAAAGGTTCCCCCTCCCCACAATGGCCTCTAGGGGCTCACAGGGACCATTTGAGCATGTGCAGTGGCCATTTAAATATATATATATATATATATATATATATATATATATATATATATATTAAAATGGCCGCTGAAAACAAAATGGCCACCATGCATGCTCAAATGGCCTCCGCAAGGCCTGGCAAGGCCTAGGGCCTCACAGAGGCTATTTGAGCATGCACGGTGGCCATTCTGTTTTTGGTGGCCATTTTTTTAAATTAATTTTTAAAAATGGCGCCCCCCCCCCTTCAAGTGGCGCACGGGGCATGTGCCCTGCCTGCCCTACCCTAGATACGTCCCTGGCCTGGACCCAGAAATGGATTAAGCAAAAACACCACAGTTCTCTATTCCAAAGTGTCTCACAGTCCAGGAGACACTAGCAAGCAATAGCCCCTGGAAGCGATGCTCTGCTGAGTGTATTAGGAACAGTTGCTCTCCCCCTGTTTTTAAAGGGTTCCTCTTGGCCCAATCCATTAGTGAGAACAATGGACTTGTTTGCTTCTGGGCTTCTTGGGGGTATCTGGTGGCCACAGGGTGAAACAGGATGATGGATTTTGTTCTGATCCACCACAGAAGTCTATCTATTTTAAACTGGGCTGTTTCTCATCCCAAGAGCTGGGTAGGAGGAGTGAATTCTCCCAAGAAACGGTCATGTGTTGGCAAAAGTCGGGGTGGGAGGGGGGGAAGTGATGGCATGCCAGCTGCAATCTGGCCATGGAAAGTGATGGGGAAGTGATGAGAACATGACGGTGTGCTAGCTGCAGTCTGGGTTGGATGACAAAAGTACATTCCATGCAGTCCTACCCACATCACAGCTAACACAATTTTTGTGTACACACAATGGTGTATATGGGGCTTGGAGCTTTGCTGGACGCTCTTCCTAGCCAGCTTTTGGTCATGAGAATGAGGCTTATTTATTTTATTATTTTATTTTATTTTGAAACCACCCTGCCTTTTGCTGATTTTGCCTTCTTATGTCATTCTGTAGAAACCTGTGGGAGTGCACATATATGCACACTGACTAAAGTTTTAACCTGACAAAAGAGAAAAGGAGACCCATAGGGGATAGGTTTTTTTTTTATCAGGGACAGATCCCTGAAAACAGAGATTACCCACAGTAAATGCTAGGGCTGTGTTGTGTCAGCTCCAAAATGCATGTCGGATCTAATATGCCCTGTGTCGGGCATTACAAAGGAACATAGGAAGCTGCCATATACTGCGTCAGACCATTGGTCCACCTAGCTCAGTATTTGTTTACACAGACTGGCAGCGGCTTCTACAAGGTTGCAGGCAGGAATCTCTTCTCAGCCCTTTCTTGGAGATGCTGCCAGGGAGGGAACTTGGAACCTTCTGCTCTTCCCATGGAGGCTCCATCTCCTAAGGGGAATCTCTTCCAGTGCTCACACTTCTAGTCTCCCATTCATTTGCAACCAGGGTGGACCCTGCTTAGCTCATGCTTGACCCACAAGACCAGCAATCCTCGGATGGAATTCCACCACGACAGGAGGGAAGCCCTGGTAATCAAAACTCTGAGTGAGATCCCTACTGTCACCGTTGTAACCCTGCCCTCCCCTACTCTGGCTTCTCCTCCCCCTCCCTTGCTTGGAACTGGGTGGCAGCCAGGAGACAGCATACGCCATGTCCTCAGCCTCACTGCACATCTTCTGGTGTGATTACTGCGTACAATGTTGTATTTTTTTTTTAAAAAAAAAGTTTCCTCTAGCACCGCCAAAGAAATGTTTATAGGGAGGCATATGATATGGTGAAACCAAGTACATTTTGAAGAAAAATGTGCTGCCCTTCGAAAGCATCACTGCTATGGGATGAAGGGACATAGGAAGCTGCCATAAGAACCTAAGAACATAAGGACAGCCCTGCTGGATCAGGCCCAAGGCTCATCTAGTCCAGCATCCTGTTTCACACAGTGGCCCACCAGATGCCTCTGGGAAGCCCACAGGCAAGAGTTGAGGGCATGCCCTCTCTCTTGAGGTTGCTCCCCTGCAACTGGTATTGAGAGGCATCTTGCCTCTTAGTCTGAAGGTGGCCTATAGCCCTCAGACTAGTAGCCATTGATAGACCTGTCCTCCATGAATGTGTCTAAGCCCCTTTTTAAAGCCACCCAAGCTCGTGGCCATCACCACATGCCCTGGCAGAGAATTCTACAGATTAATTATGCACAGTGTGAAAAAGTGCTTCCTTTTGTCGGTCCTAAATTTCCTGGCCATCAGTTCCATGGGGTGACCCCTGGTTCTACTCCTGTGCGAGAGGAAGAATTCCCCCCTCTCATGGATATAGTTTACCCAGATTGGAAGCGGCTTCTCCAAGCTTACAGGCAGGCGGCTCTCTCAGCCCTATCTGGAGATACCCGGGAGGGAACGTGGAACCTTCTGCATTCAAGCATGCACGTGCTCTTCCCAGAGTGGCCCCTTCCCCTAAGGGGAATACCTTACAGCACTCACATGTAGACTCCCATTCAAATGCAAACCAGGAAGGACCTGGTTTAGCAAAGAGGACAATTCATGCTTGCTACCACAAGACCAGCTCTCTTCCGCCATCGAGCACATGTCCACAACAACCAGCTGATAAAATATCAGCACTTGAAATCCAAGCTTCCTAAAAATACATCCTCTTCCACTTTGAAAAGTCTACACAGGGAAGGGGAGAAAAAGCTCAGATGGCATTACTCTTAAAAAGTTCCAAAACTGCTCAAAAGCTCCTTCAGAAACCACACTATAAATATCATCATACAATTAAAAAGGTTTAAGGTGATCCATAAAACCAAGTGAATTGATGTCTCTCATATGCAGTATTTTAACTTGGGCTTCAAGAGAGAAACCATAAACAAAAAGCTATAAAGGCATCAGAAGAAATGTGTTCTTGCAAGCTTAGATTCTTGCAAAGACACTGATCTTTGGGCTGCAGTGAGAGTCCCTCCCTCTCTGGCTATCGACAAAACTCACAGGTGCTTTGCATGTATGGAACATACACATTTAAAATGTCACTTTCCTCTGCCAAATGTGCAGGAAAAGAGCCAAGTCCTTTCCCAGGCACTGTTTTTGTGTATTTTGATGAGAAAGGTGACCTGCTCTTCCAACCTCCAGGCCCAGAATATGCCTTTAACCCCAGTTTGTGGAACACAGGAACATAGGAAGCTGCCATATACTGAGTCAGACCATTGACCCCTCTAGCTCAGTGTTGTTTACACAGTCTGGCAGCAGCTACTCCAAAGTTGCAGGTAGGAATCTCTCTCAACCCTCTCTTGGAGATGCTGCCAGGGCGGGAACTTGAAACCATCTGCTCTTCCCAGAGAGGCTCCATCCCCTCAGGGGAATATCTTACAGTGCTCACACATCAAGTCTCCCTTTCATATGCAACCAGGGTGGACCCTGCTTAGCTAAGAGGACAATTCATGCTTGCTACCACAAGACCAGCTCTCCTCCTCACACCTACTTCTGATATGGAATGCATTTTTTTAACGTTTTGTGTCCGTCTTTCTCCTTTCTCTAACGTGACTGGATGCAAAGAAAGGCAGTAAGGCATATGTAACGGTAAAGTGTGCCATCGAGTCGGTGTCGACTCCTGGCGCCAACAGAGCCCTGTGGTTTTCTTTGGGTAGAATACAGGAGGGGTTTACCATTGCCTCCTCCTGCGCAATATGAGATGATGCCTTTCAGCACCTTCCTATATCGCTGCTGCCCGATCTAGGTGTTTCCCATAGTCTGGGAAACATACCAGCAGGGATTCAAACCTGCAACCTCTTGCTCCCTAGGCAACTTACTTCCCCGCTGTGCCATTAGGTGGCAAGGCTTATGTACTATTGTGCAAAGGGAGGATTTTGGAAATTGCAGCTTTTCCCATCCTGAGCTACAGCTGCTGCAGTTCCCTCTTCTACATAAATGTCTAGACTTCCCATGTCTTTCTGTTTATCTTTTTTTTAAAACTGAACTGGAAGAAAGGAAGGAAAGGAAGAAGGAAGGAAGGAAGGAAGGAGGGAAGGAAAGAGAGAGAAGAAGGAAAGAAAGAGAGGAAGGAGAGAGAGAGGAAGGAGAGAGAGAGGAAGGCAGGAGGAAGGGAGGGAGGGAAGAAAAGAGAGAGAGGAAGGAAGGAAGGAAAGAAGGAGAGAGAGGGGAAGGCAGGAGGGAGGGATGGAAGGAAAGAGAGAGAGGAATGAAGGAAAGAAGGACAGAGAGGAAGGAGAAAGAGAGGAAGGCAGGAGGGAGGGAGGGAAATAAAGAGAGAGAGGAAGGAAGGAAAGAAGGAGGGAGAGAGGAAGGAGAGAGAGAGGAAGGAGAGAGAGAGGAAGGCAGGCAGGCACTACTATAATTTATATACTGCTTTTCAATGAAAGTTCTCAAAGCGGTTTACTACTACTACTACTACTACTACTACTAATAATAATAATAATAATAATAATAATAATATATTAATAATATGATGGTTTCCTGTCCCTAAAGGGCTCACATCTAAGAAGAAACACAAGGGAGGCACCAGCAAGAGCCAGTGGACAGTTTCTGTCATGGGACTAGATAAGGCCAGTTGCTCTCCCCTGGTAAATATAAGAGAATAACAGCAAGGAAGGAAGGATCCTAAGCAAACAAAATTGCACTGATGCCACTGGTACGATCCATCCTGTTGAATCACGCCAATGGGGGTCCTATGTCCTAACCCACCAGTTAAAAATCCAATGCTGTGAAAGGTTCAGAGGGTTTTAGGGGTTCAAGTTATTTCCTATCCAGACAGTGCTGAGGGTGATATCTACATTGCCTCAAAAATGCATCAGTTCCTCCCAGACCATTCATCTGGGTATCAATTAAAAAACAAAACAAAACACCAACTCCAATATCCTGTTGGCAATGGATGGGGATATTCTACAGACCCAGCAGTAACACTTGGATGAATAAGTGTGGCCGCTACCCAGCCAAAGCGAAGCGCTTCAAATTTATTTATTTATTTATTTAAAATATTTCTGGCCCGTACCCTCCAGGACAATACTACTCAGGGCAGCTCACAACAGTCAAACAATAAAATGTAGCACAATAAAGCAAATAAAATGTTTTATTGTTGTTTTTTAACAATAAAATGTAGCACAATAAAGCAAATAAAGCACCATGTAGAATAAAAACAGTTAAAACAAACTGAATTTTTAAAAAATTTAAAAACCCATCCAGCTGTAATAAAACACATTAAAAAGCTTCTCTAAATAAGTAAGTTTAAGATCTCTTTTTAAAAACTGTACAGGAGGGAGCATGGCGAAGATCTTCTGGGAGGGCATTCCAGAGCCGAGGGGCCACAACTGAAGTCCTGTGCTTTCAGTGGGAAAAGTGAAGCATAGGTTTCATCTCTCCCGAAACTTACATGGAGTAAGTATATAAAAAGGCTTAGGCCACATTCACACGTAACACAAAACCAGAGGTGTGGTTTCAAAAACTGTACGTCCAAATACAGGAAACCGCACTTTCTGTTGGGAATTCTCTCTGGTAAGAGATACCCTTCTATTACAGCAGAGTGCACAGAGGCAAAACACAGCAGAATCTGCCCAGGCATGCGTGTATGCTGAGAGTAAAAGAAACTTGGAGCCAGTTCATAGTTTCAAATCAATATAAGGAGTCTTTATTGGTGAACTCCATTCTAGATAATAAAGTGGAGAAATATGAACTCTAATCTAGCTAGCTAGCTGGATACAGGGGGATTCTGCATCTCTGCACACATAGTGCAGGGAGAGAGGAGCTTGCATGTTGCAAGGGAAAAGGAAGGGAAGAGGAAGAGGAAGGCAGGCAGGCAGGAAGTCTCTAACAGTAGCAATCAACATACCAAAGGGATAGTGTCAGAGCAGTAGAGAAGGGATGACCAATGTCTTGACCCCTCTAGCCCTCTGACTCACTAGTCTGTCCCCCTCTGTCACTGAGACATGAGCAGCACAGAGTCCTTCACTTCCAACAGTTTCAACAGAAAATGGACCTGTGTTTTCCCTTCCCAGACACTGATTTGTACCTTTGGTTTGTAGTGAGATCCACTGCCTGATCTCCAGTTCTGTGGTGCCAGCATTAGATCCGAATGCTGGCACCACAGTCTGGTTGCTTTGCAACCAGAGTTGAGGGAGGAAGCTCCTCCCTTGCTCCAGCTGCTATTGGCTCCCGGGGCTGTCCTTCAGTAAATCTCCTCTGTGCAGTCAGTGAAACTGCAGAGAAGGAACTTTCCTGAACCTCCGAATTTGAACAGGATAGCGGGGGGCAGTGGGCATGGAACCATGGCTTCTGTGTTATGTGCAAATGCAGCCTTAGTTTTGGACAGTGTGTGCCCTTTTCCTTAAATGTTGTTGTTGTAACCCTTTCATGAGGCAAGGCAAGGCCGTTGCCTCAGGCGGCTGATTATTGGAATGTCAGGAGGGTGGCAAAATGCCTCCAACTGTCGCCATCAGAGCAGCTGTTTGTTTGTTTGTTTAATGTTCATGCCGCCTTACCCAGATGGCTGTAGGCATTTCACATAAATAAAACAGATAAAAACAAAATAAACAACTCATTAAAAGCTATTAGAATTAAAGCAGTCTAAACCCATTTAAAAATCATGAAAGGCCGGGCTAAAAAAGATCTGTTTGGGGGGCTCTTTTAAAGTCTGGGAAAGATCTTAAGGCTCGGATAGCTATAATATTGGACCCTGACCACTCTTGCAAGGAATGCCTCTCCCCACACTCTTTGCAAAGCTTGCCAGAAGCATGCAGAGAGAAGAGGAGGCTGCTGGCGACCTTCCCCCCAGCACACCTGCTGTATGCCATTTTCAAAGCGTGGAAAGGTGGGTTTTGAAAGGGGGCTGGCCCCCACCAGGGCTGTGGGGCAGGGCAGCATTTAGCCCCTCATGTCAGGCACAGCAATACCTTGGGTTGCCCCTGGTGGCAAGCCTTGCCGCTGACACAAAGGAAGCAAGAAAATGAGCCAGGTTCTGTACAAATATTAAGCTAACTCAGGTCACACTCTTGTGATCATGAGCATGAGTTACCCGCTTTGCTAAGCAGGGTCTGCCTTGGTTTGCATTTGGATGGGCGACGATAGGTGAGCACTGTAGAATGTCCCCCTTGAGAGATGGGGCTGTAGCTCAGTGGAGGAGCATCTGCTTCTCATGCAGGTCCCAGGTTCCATCCTGGGCAGCATCTCCAGGTAGGGCTGGGAAAGGCTCCTGCCTGAACCCTTGGAGAGCTGCTGCCAGTCAGTGTAGACAGTACTGAACGAGATAGACCCATGGTCTGACTTGATATAAGGCAGCTCCGTGTGTCAGGGGTGAGGCTGTAGCTCAGTGGCAGAGCCTCCATTTGCATGCAGAGGGTCCAGAGTTCACTCCCTGGCAGCATCTACAGATAAGGCTGGGAAAGACTTTTGCCCGAAGCCTTGGAGAGCCACTGCCAGTCTTTGCTGACCAGGGGCTCCCAACCTGTTTGCTGAACTACAACTCCCATCATCCCTAGCCACAATAAATTATAGCTTGGCGATGGTGGGAGTTGTAGTTCAGCAACACCGGGAATACCCACTGGTAGGGAACCCCTGGAGTAGACAATACTGAGCTAGATGGACCAAGGGTGTGTCTGACTCAGTAGAAGGTGGCTTCCTATGTCCCCATTGTAGGGTTGTGCCAAAATGCAATATGGCGTCCGAATCGTGAGCACATCCCTTTAAAACTGAGGGCTTACACGGCCCCTTTAACAGGGAGGGGAGCTGGCCAATACCTGCTCCTCCTCTGATCACCACCATTCCATAATCCTGATGCTCCCCCCAGCTTTGCCCTGACATCTCCCAGCTGCCCCTGCACGATGACATGTGTATCCCAGTGTCATGCAGGGGCAGCTGGGAGTCACTTTGCCAGCGCACGGGCATAGCTGGGGGGAATGCCAGGATTATGGCAGTGGCAGTGATCAGAGGAGGATCAAGTATGGACCTACTCTCCTCTTTGTTAAAGGGGCTGTGTAAGTCTTCGGTTTTAAAGGAATGTGCCCACGATTCAGACACCGTATCGCATTTCAGGCACATCCATATCCCACTGAACTCAGTGAGACTTACTTCTGAGTAAAGATGTGTAGGATTGGGCTGGAAGAATTGCTCTTAATGTAGAAGTCAGTTTTTCAAGAAACGTCTGCGAAAAGAGAGAAAAGAGCAGGAAAAGATGGGTACAATCTTATTAGAAAAAATGAAATCTTAATTTGTATTTGTATGGAAGCAAATGGAGTGAATTATTTGGAGATGATTATAATTGTCATCATCATCAACATAATCATCATCATTATTTTTGGTAAGTCTCAGTCGCTGATTCAAGACAATTTTTTTTTAAAAAAAATATTTTTCATATGCCATTGTGCTTCTCTCCCGTGGCATCGTGCTGGGGTTGGCACTTGCTTTCTTCAGCCTCTGAACTCTTCACAATGTGCCTGTCATCTTTTAACAAGCATTTAAAAGAAAAGAGTCTAAGAAGGGGATTTTAAAAAAAAAACTGTGCTTTTCAGCTTGATTTCTGTGCATGGTTTGGAAACAGAATTGTACGACCCACACTGGCTCAATCTAGAGTCAGTAGTGTGCAACAAGAAAATGGGCAGCATCCAGGATGGCTAGGTCCCATTGAAACTGATGGGACTTCCGTTAGTCCTGACTAACTTGTCTCTTTGATTTCAGTGGGGCTTTGTTCCGACAGCCTCAGTCCGGATGCTGCCTGTTTTTACAACTATTCAAACTAGCTGGGCTGGGTGCAGAGCATCTGTGCTTCTAGTTTTCCCCACCCACCTCTGCCGATTTCTTTCCCAGTCTGCCCACCACCACTTTCTTCCCCCGTCCGCCCTCCCACCTGCTGCCACAGTTTTCTTCCCTCGTCCACCACCACTGTTGCCATTTTCTCCCCCACCCACCCTGCCTCTGCTGTTTATATTTTCTCCCCCACCCACCACCGTTTTCTTCAGTCCACCCCGCCACCATTTTGTTTCCCACCTTGCCTCCATCATGGCAGCTTTTCTCTCCCCTGCCAGCAGCTCGCTTGCGAACTCTCATGAGAGCTGCCACGCATGGGATTAGCGACGGGTACACCTAAGAGATAGATAGATAGATAGATAGATAGATATGACTATGACTTACAGATATTTATATACCGCCTTTCCACAAAAGTTCCCAATTCATGTATTTGAAATCAAATATCTTTACTGAAGTCAAATATATTTGTTTTGATTTCTATCTTGGCTTTTTCCAAGCATAAAGGAGCAAATGGGAGATGGAGTCCCCACGTTTCCCCCAAATGCCATTTATAGCTAGAAAGATTCCAAGTTCCCTCTCTGGCAGCATCTCCAAGACAGGGCTGAGAGAGAGAGTCCTGCCTGCAACTTTGGAGAAGCCGCTGCCAGTCTGTGCAGACAATACTGAGCTAGATGTACCAGTGGCCTGACTTGGTATATGGCAGCTTCCTCTGCTCCTATGGAGAATGATTGTTTATCATTCTCATAGGGCCCTCATTTATTCAAACCAGTGGATTTCAGATAACATTTATCCCCAGAAATGTTTATCCAAACACTAAGCTCTGCTAACTGAGCAAAGAGGCTCCTTTTAAAGTGGTGATACGGTGCAGTGGGGAAAAGACATGACTAGCAAGCCAGAAATTGCTGGTTCAAATCCCCACTGGTATGTTTCCCAGACAATGGGAAGACCTATATTGGGCAGCAGTGATATAGGAAGATGCTGAAAGGCATCATCTCATACTGCATGGGAGATGGCAATGGTAAACCCCTTCTGTATTCTACCAGAGACAAACACAGGGCTCTGTGATCGCCAGGAGTCGACACCGACTTGACTGCGCAACTTCACTTTACTTTGCTCTTCTATTTAGCAGGAGGAGAGCAATTGGCCCTGTCCAACCCTAACACAGCATCTATCCAGTGGTGGTTGCTGGTGTCTCCATTCTGTTTATTTTTAGACTGTGAACTCTTTTAGGTTGGGGAACTTCCTTCCTTCCTTCCTTCCTCTCTCTCTCTCTCTCTCTCTCTCTCTCATATGTAAACCACTTTGAAAACTTATTTGAATACAACTGTTAGCTTCTATTTCTCCTTCTATCAGTCCCCATTTCTTGGTAGGAACATTGGAAGCTGCCCTATACAGAGTCAGACCCTTGTTGACTCTCCCTTCAGTTCAGGTGAGAATTGCAGGAAATTCCTTTTTGGCCTTTCTCCTCATCTGCCTTTCATCAGATACTCCCAACCTGCACCCATTTCCTCTTTCCTTTTCTCACAAGTACTTGTCTGTTTTCTTTTCCCTGCTCATGAATAGCCATAGGGACATAGGAAACTGCCTTATACTGAGTCATGCCCTTGGTCCATCTAAAGGTAAAGGTAAAGTGTGCCATTGAGTTGGTATCGACTCCTGGCGTCCACAAGAGCCCTGTGGTTGTCTTTGGTAGAATACAGGAGGGGTTTGCCATTGCCTCCTCCCACCCGGTATGAGATGATGCCTTTCAGCATCTTCCTATATCGCTGCTGCCCAATATAGGTGCCAGCAGGGATTCGAACCGGCAACCTCTGCCTTGCTAATCGTCATTTCCCCCCTGCACCATTAGGTGGCTAGCTCAGTGTTATTTTACACTGACTGGCAGCAGCTCTCCAAGGTTTCAGGAAGAAGTCTTTCCCTATTGTACCTGGGACTTTTACGGACAGTAGGTTTTTCCGCGGCTTTACTGAAAACTCAAAGTTGTCCAAAAAACCCGCTGCAAATAGTGTTTTTTTAAAAACCCAGATATAAATCAGGTGTCACTGTAATGCGTGCAGTGAAAAACCCACCTCATGTGTGAACTGCTTTCCGATAACTCGTAGGGACTTCTGGGTAAATCTAGCCAATATGTGAATGCAGCCCCTCGGTTCCAGAGGAGATGCAAGTTAAAGGGCTTTAGAAACCCCGTGTGAAAAGCTTCCTGGAGATGCTGCCAGGGATTGAACCTGGGACTTTCTGCATGCAAAGGAGATTCTCTGCTGGTCTTGTGGTAGCAAGCATGAATCGTCCTCTTTGCTAAGCAGGCTCCACCCTGGTTGCATTTGGATGGGAGACTACATGTGTCAGCACTAAGATATTCCCCTTAGCAGATGGGGCCACTCTGGGAAGAACACTTGCAGCATGCAGAAGGTTCAAAGTTTTTCAAAGTTCCTTCCCTGGCATCTCTAAGATTGGGCTGAGAGAGACTTTTGCCTGCAACCTTGGAGAAGCCGCTGCCAGTCAGTGTAGACAATTCTGAGCTAGATGGACCAAAGGCCAGACTCAGTATAAAGCAGCTTCCTATGTTCCTCTGCCACTGAGTCCAGTGAAAACCATTGAGGGAATGATGGGAGAAGTAGTCCAAACCTCTGGGGGCCCAAGGATGAGAACCCTTGCCTTTTTTTGTATAAAGAACACTGTCGTGATCAGTTTACTACACATCCAGTTTTAGATGTTGGCATAGTGCAGGTTATTTCCGAGGCAATCATCCCAGTGCACATCAGATGCAGGTGAGCAGGATGCGAGGGGTTTCCAGGCAGAAATCAGGTATAATGAAGTACACCAGAGGATTGCTAGTTCTCATCCCTGAAATGCTGTCAAGACCTGACAGTGGAACAGTGGTGAAAAGATACATTCTTGTATCCACTGGAGTCATCATCAATTCAACCCTTTAGAGTCTGCAAAGTTTATTTAACTCGCTTCTGCCTCAAACAATGCTGAAATCTATGGCAGAGGAGGATGAAGAAACCGGGAAAGGCTTTCTCACTCCCCACTAGATGGCATCCCACTGATGGTCAGGCCTCAGATGCGAAGGCAGAGAGACCCACACAATGAGGCTTGTATTGCATTTGACTCTTTTGCAAGGAGCAAGATGAACAGCGTTTATCTTCGACAGCCCTTTGTCATTTTCTGATCGGAGAGATATTTGCCTTCAGAAATGGGGAGAGATTAAAATGTTTCCATTGTGTGGTGATTTATATTCATTTTAAAATGTAAGTAGTGAAGGCTTGTTTCAAGGCAGCCATACAAAGGGTGAAACCCAGAACTTTTGAATGCCAGCTCTGAATTGTGTGCTATTACTCCTAATCGTTGTTGTTAGAGAACAACAACAAAAAGTCATTCTCCAGATTTGTTTGGGCCAAAATTGTTTTTTAAAACATTTTTTAATGTTTGTATCACACTCTTCCTCCAAGGAACCTATGGTGTGCATGGTTATGTTTATCCTTACAACAGCCCTGCGAGGTAGGTTAGGCTGAGAGATAAATGGCTGTCCCAGAGACACCCAATGAGTTTCATGGTTGAATGGGGGTTAGGGTCTCCCCAGTCCTCATGGTTGGATACCCTTACTGTTACACAGACATGTCTAAAATAATGCACAATAAACCAGAACATTTGAAATTCACTCTCATTTATTGCAAAGCCAAGCAAAATGTATATATCATACAGCATTTGACATAATTGATGATGATGATGATGATGATGATGATCATCATCATCATCATCATCATGTTTTTGTTTGATAACTTTGTTTTTTTTGTTTTCTGAAAATACCAAAATAAAGTTAAACTGGCACACCAGATATTTCAGTCCTGAGCAATGAGTCTGGAGAATGAGAATTCTTTGCTTCTTTAATAATATACCTCAGGGAACCCGATATGGACCAGTACTATGGTGTAGGAGGACTTTAATTTTTTCCACCCCATCCCCTTCCAGACTGAAACCCCCAATGGCTGCTATTTGCCACAGGAGGAAAGTCGATGGGGACTTTCCTCCCACCTCAAATAGCAGCCACTGTGGCGACCAATTCAGATTGAGTCCATGTCGGGGGGCAAAGCCACCCACTCCTTACACTGTGGTCTAGTTTGTTTGTTTGAAAGTCAGTTTCTCTGGAATTCAGTCTATTCCCTTTTCTCTGTTAAGAATAACTCCCTTGCTTTTTATTAGGACATGCGTTCCTTAAATGCAAGGTGCTTTCACAAATAAAACATTGCCAACCATCATCAGCAACTTTGTAGGCTTGATTTTAAACTGGTTCCTCCCTTTCTGCTTGCCTTTCCAAATTACATTCTTGCAAATGCTCCTGCACAAAACTCAAAAGAGAGCCAGCGTGGTGTAGTGGTTAGAGTGCTGGACTAGGACCGGGGACACCAGAGTTCAAATCCCCATTCAGCCATGAAACTAGCTGGGTGACTCTGGGCCAGTCACTTCTCTCTCAGCCTAGCCTACTTCACAGGGTTGTTGTGAAAGACAAACTTAAGCATGTAGTACACCGCTCTGGGCTCCTTGGAGGAAGAGCGGGATATAAATGTAATAATAAAATCATGTTTTCTTTAATTTGCAGGAAATTGACAATATTCTCATATTCTTTAGGCAAGGTATTAAGCCAAAGTCCAATCTTTGTTGGTTCAGGCATATTTATCTCCTGCCATTCCAACTCTTTCAGTAGCCCCCCAAATAATCACATGTGCTCCTAAAAACTCTCTCCCTCTTTGAATCTTTTATTACACTACTGCGGCATAAGAGAAACTTGGTTCTTTGTAGAAGGTCATCCTTTAATCTTCCCCACATCTCTCTTGTATATTTGTCTTCTGTATGACTAACTGATCACGTACAGTCAGAGATGTCTGTCACACGGCTTGCTTGTTTGCACAATCCCATTCTTGTTTCTCTCCATTCACAGTCGGTCTTTGTTCTTCCAGAACTTAAGATAGACCAAGTGTATTCAGCAACATCTTCACTCTGAAGGACCGTCTTCCGTTTGTTTCATTGAGCAGTTCAACAGTGGGATGCCTTCCCACAGATGCAACGGTAATCGTCCTGTCCAGCTTTCTTGCCAACTAACGCCTTGTAATCTCACAACTGATTGCTTCACAACTGGACCCATAAACCACTGTTGCAGAGAAATTACTTCTCCTCTATAAGTAATTGTACAGGAAGCAACTTTAACTGAGAAACGAGTTTGATATTTATTATTAACTAGAACATCGGCGGTGGGGGGGACCCAATACACGGACTAACAGTCCCGTCCTAACCCACCCCTTCCCTACCCCCAGCATAGCACAGGCTACAAATACATTTACGGAAAATATTTAACGTGCCGGTGATTACCTATAAAGCCCTAAAAGGCCCAGGCCCAGAGTATTTAAGGCAGTACCTTCTGCTTCAGGATCCCCACCGCTTAGTAAGATCTTCTGGAGAGGCCTGTCCCAAGGCTCTGGAACCAACTCCCTGTTGTAAGAGCCTCCCCGTCTCTAGCAGCCTTTAAAAGCGCTCTCCAGATACCTTTGTATTCCTCTCTCAGCTGAGGAGAGCTGGTCTTGTGGTAGCAAGCATGACTTGTCCCCTTAGCTAAGCAGGGTCCACCCTGGTTGCATATGAAAGGGAGACTAGAAGTGTGAGCACTGCAAGATATTCCCCTCAGGGAATGCATGGAGCCGCTCTGGGAAGAGCATTTAGGTTTCAAGTTCCCTCCCTGGCTTCTCCAAGATAGGACCGAGAGAGACTCCTGCCTGCAACCTTGGAGAAGCCGCTGCCAGTCTGTGAAAACAATACTGAGCTAGATGAACCAATGGTCTGATTCGGTATATGGAAGCTTCCTAGCTTCCTAGCCATTTAAATTGTTTAGTTTTAACTGTGGTTTTATTGCTTTTGTTTTTCTGTAAAGAGATTTGGCAGCTTGGGTCCAGGGTATTTAAGAGAACGCCACCTCACACCCATTAAGATCATCTGGGGAGGTCAATTAATGGCTACCACCAGCTCGTTTGGTGGCTACTCAGGACCAGGCCTTCTCTGTGGAAGCCCCAGGGCTCTGGAATGTGCTCCCTGATAAAAAAAAATCAATGTTTCTCCATCTCTGGCTGACCCTTAAGAGGCACCTCTTTTCTCGGGCATTTAATTAATTTTAATTGCTTTTATAGCATATTTGTGCTAATCATTTAATCCCATTTTTATATTTGTTGTATTTCTACCTGTCAGGCAGTGTAGAAATGTGACAGACACACAACAAACAAATTAGACACTTCTTTTTAGTGGCATTAAAATGTAATAAATAATATGTAATATAATATAATATAATATAATATAATATAATATAATATTATATAATATTATATTATATTATATTATATTATATTATATTATATTATATTATATTATAGGACACATCTTGGCAAAAAAGACAAGTCCTCTTCAGGAGGCATATATGTAGGTAGTAGGCATATATGTTAAATCTCTCTCTCTCCCTCTCTCTCTCTCATAGATAGATAGGTAGATAGACAGACAGAATTTATCCAACACAAACTTACTGTATATATATATTTCTGAGTCAGGTGGATGTGCATGTGTGGTCCCACGTATGCATGTGTGTGCATGTGTGTATCCATGTGAATGGGGAGCGTGTGATATTATCTGCACAGGAGTGAGGAAAAAGGTGTGCCAAGAATATTTTGTTTTTTACCCTTACCCTTCTTCTGCAGCAAAGACATGGAGGTGGAGCAGAAGAAGGCTGGGGGTGGGCAGGGAGCAATTTCCCCTTTTCTCCCGGGGCCCACTACAATCTTGTTACATCCTGATGCTGCTTTCTCTGCTCATCTTTGACTGGACGACAACAACAACGAATATGCATATACCACTTTTCAACCAAGTTCCCAAAGCTGTTTACATAGAATTAAATAGATAGATAGATAGATAGATAGATAGATAGATAGATAGATAAATAAGATGGCTCCCTGTCCCCAAAGGGCTCACAATCTAAAAAAGAAACATAAGATAGACACCAACAACAGCCACTGGAGAGATGCTGTGCTGCGGGTGGATAGTAGTGTAGTGGTTAGAGTGCCAGACTAGGACCGGGGAGACCCGAGTTCCAATCCCCATTCAGCCATGAGACTTGCTGGGTGACTCTGGGCCAGTCACTTCTCCCTCCGCCTAACCTACTTCACAGGGTTGTTGGGAGAGAAACTCAAGTATGTAGTACACTGCTCTGGGCTCCTGGGAGGAAGAGTGGGATATAAATGTAAAAATAAGGAAGGAAGGAAGGAAGGAAGGAAACAGGGCCAGTTTCTCTCCCACTGTGACATAAAATCACCACTTCAGAAAGGTGCCTCTGCTCAGTTAGCAGAGCTTCATCATTGACTCTGTTAGAAGGACCTCATCATCGAATCACGGCTTGCTGTCTGGCTGACCCCAGTTTTTTTGTCTGTTCCCCTGCTCCCTGTTCTCTGCTGGCCCTCACCCCCACCCTGGCTTCAGCCTCCAACCTGCCCTCCCATGGCTGCCCATGACCCCCATCTGGCAGCATATTATGGGTTGCAGCCCTTCCCGAGCCAGCTCGGTTCTGACTTGTGACCTGATCATTCAGAGCTGACCTGAGGGCTTTTGGTACTCTAGGCAAAGTCTATGGATGCGAAAGCTGGACTTTGAAGAAGCAAGATAGAAAAAGTATTGATGCTTTTGAACCTTGGTGCTGGAGAAGACTTTTGAGGAGACCATGGTCAGCCAGGAAAACAAACAAATGGATCATAGAACAAATCAATCCAGAATTTTCACTCAGGGCACAAATGACCAGGCTCAAACTATCATACGTTGGATACATTATACGAAGACCCAGCTCCCTTGAGAAGTCCATAATGCTGGGGAAAGTTGAAGGAAAGAGAAGAAGAGGACGACCAGCAGCTGGGTGGATGGACTTGATGACGACAGCAATGAATGAACCACATAGAGACGTTAAAGGTCAAGCTGAAGACTGATCATCCTGGAGAGAATTTATCTACGTAGTCGCTAAGATCCAACACTGACTTGGCACACTTAGTCAATCAGGCAAAGTTTAACTTTGGTGGCCGTCTGCCCACAACCAGCCAGGGTCAAATGACCATCTACTCTTGGGGTGAAATGACCAGCCTGTGCTGTTTTGAAGATACGGCGGGAGAGAGTTCGCAGTCTGTTGTGGGGGCAAAACTCTTCACACGTTGGAGATGGAGAGATGCTGCTGTTAATCTGGAAATCCAGTCTGGGAGCATTTTTTAAAAAAATGAACGCTGAAAGCAGGCGATTCAAATTAAAGGGAGGGAATGAAGCTCATGAGACGAGCTGTTTATTGGGGACTGGGCTGGGTGCAGTGAGAAAAGAAGACTGTGTCTTTGGGGGTGCAGGTCCTTAGGGGAGAGGGGGCAGTATAGCATCTTACTTTCTTATACAGCAGTTCAGGGGTGTAATGCAAGAGGGAGAGAGGCAATAAGGGACAGTACTATCTTAGGCACATAGGAACATAGGAAGCTGCCATATATTACTGAGTCGGAGCATTGGTCCATCTAGCCCAGTATTGTCTTCACAGACTGGCAGCAGCGGCTTCTCCAAGGTTGCAGGCAGGAATCTCTCTCAGCCCTATCTTGGAGATGTTGCCAGGGAGGGAACTTTGAACCTTCTGCATGCAGACACTCTTCCCAGAGCAGTCCCATATCCTGAGGGGAATCTCTTCCAATGCTCACACATCGAGTCTCCCATTCAAATGCAACCAGGGTGGACCCTGCTTAGCTAAAGGGACAAGTCATGCTTGCTACCACAAGACCAGCTCTCCTCTCCCATCAGCTCTCCTCTTCTGGCACTGTTGATGCCCTCCACCCAACCCGGCCAAGCATTGGTACCCTTAGTGTTGCCTTCGGACTGCCCAGTGGATGGGCTGTCCCTGGATCAGATTAATACACTATGTGACTTTGATCTGCAAATGTGTGCATCTGATCAACAACACATGCGCCTTGAGTTGTGCAAAACACTAGAAGTTGTGCAGAACACTGGAAAAAGATGGTATTGTGGTAGCAAGCATGAATGGTCCCCTTTGCTAAGCAGGGTCCACCCTGGTTTGCATTTGAATGGGAGACTACATGTGTGAGTACTGTAAGATATTCCCCTTAGGGGATGGGGTTGCTCTGGGAAGAGCACCAGGCTCCAAGTTCCCTGCCTGGCATCTCCAAGATAGTGCTGAGAGAGACTCCTGCCTGCAACCCTGGGGAAGCTGTTGCCAGTCTGGGTAGACAATACTGAGCTAGATGAACCAAAGGTCTGACTCTGAGTCAGTATAAGGCTACTTCCTATGTTCCCAACCATTTAAGGGCATGCAACCTTGAGTTACATTGGGTTGTTCTAGGGTATTCCACTAACATGGGTAAATTGTTTATGTGTTTTCTCTCTCTTCTGATATCAGAAGACTTATAGTAATTATTTTTCTAAAGCAGGACTGCCAAAACGTGTATTAAAACTCCTCTTCTAAACACTACATTAAAACACACACACACACACACACACACACTTCAAAGCCCTGCCTGTCAATAGAAAAATGATCCTCACTCCTTTGTAATTAAATGCATTGTATTAATATGTGCATAATGCAAAATCAATAAATAATGAATTACCCCTGATTGTAATTGAATGTTTTCTTAATTTTATTGTCAGCCATGATAAATAATCAGTACTTTTATACTGCATTAAATTAATTAGAATGTCATTTCTATTACATACATCAGCAGTGAAGTAATGCAGTGACATCTGTTTCTAATGTCTCAAAGATGTGGTATTCCTTATTAAGTAAAAGAAAGAGGCATTGGGTATGTGTTTTTTGTGACTGGCAGCTGCAGTGCTGGAGTTGAGCGGGATGGGTGGGTGGAGGGAGTCAGGGAGAAGAGGAATTTGCATTCCAAGCGAGGACCTGGAGTTGATTGACACGTGACTTTTTGAACCTCTTCATTCCCCTGCAATGTCACCCAAGGTCTTAGGGTGTGGTTTTAGATTGGCCACCAATGCAAATGCTGGGTCAGGTCCAAGGTCTATCTAGTCCAGCATCTTGTTTCACACAGTGGCCCACCAGATGCCTCTGGGGAGCCCACGGGGAAGAGGTATGTGCATGCCCCCTCTTCTGCGGTTGCCCCTCTGCAACTGGTATTCTGGGGCATCCTGCCTCTGAGCCTGGAAGCAGCCTATAGACATCAAGACTAGTAGCCACTGACCTCCGTGAATGTCTAAACTCTGCTTAAAGCCATCCAGGCTGGTGGCCATTGCCACATCCTGTGGCACAGAGTTCCAGAAGTTAATTGTGTACGGTGTGAAAAAGCTGCAGTTCTTTCTACAAGCTGTATTTGGGCAGAAGTTCTTTTAAAAGCTGAAGAGTAGCGAGGTCTTCTCAGTTCTCTCTGAAGAATGAAATTCTCCTGCTTCCAGCTTTGCTTTATATTGTCAGTCCTACATTTCCTGGCCACCGGCTTCATGGGGTGACCCCTGGTTCTTGTGTCGTGAAAGAGGGAGACCAATCTCCACACCATGCAGAATGTTATAGACCTCAATCATGTCTCCCCTTTGTCGCCTTTTTCCTAAACTAAAAAGCCCCAGGTGTTGTAGCCTTGCCTCCTAAGGAAGATGCTCTCGCCCATATGACCTGAAAGTTGCACTCCAACATCTGCTGATATTTATTTATCTATCTATCTATTTAACATATGTTTATACCGCCCAAAACTTATGTCTCTGGGTGGTGATATGACAGACAGTATGGCAGAGGCCAGTGTTCCTCAATCCGGATCACTGAGCAAACGGGGCGGTCACCTAGGGCACCAAGCAGGGTGTGTGTGTGTGTGTGTGTGTGTGTGTGTGTGTGTGTGTGTGTGTGTTTGCTCAGGCGTGGAGCCAGCCAAGTGATGGTCTATGCATGTGACATCATGCGCATGGGGCGTGCCTGAGCCCTGAGAGAAATCCCCTCCCCTCCCATGAGTGATGAGCACTTGCCTGTCCTTCAGGCAGCGTTTGCTGCCTGAAAGCATCTATTCTCCCTTTCTTTCCCTGTTCAATAACAGCCAGAGAGCCTAGGATGCCTGCCCCTTCACTATTATTAATAATAATAATTATTATTATTATTACATTTATATCCCGCTCTTCCTCCAAGGAGCCCAGAGTGGTGTACTACATACTTAGGTTTCTCTTTCACAACCCTGTGAAGTAGGCTAGGCTAAGAGAGAAGTGACTGGCCCAGCTAGTCTCATGGCTGAATGGGGATTTGAACTCGGATCTCCCCAGCCTTAGTCCAGCACTCTAACCACTACACCGCGCTGGCTCCACTGGAAAATAGGGACCGTCCTTCCTAAGGACGAGCTGGTCTTGTGGTCTTGTAATGACTTGTCCACTTTGCTAAGCAGAGCTGCCCTGGATGCATATGAATGGGAGACTACATGTGAGCGCTGTAAGATATTCCCCTTAGGGGATGGGGCCGCTCTGGGAAGAGCATCTAGGTTTCAAGTTCCCTCCCTGGCAGCATCTCCAAGATAGGGCTGAGAGAGATTCCTGCCTGCGACCTTGGAGAAGCCGCTGCCAGTCTGTGTGGACAATCCTGAGCTAGATGGACCAAGGGTCTGACTCCGTATATGGCAGCTTCCCATGTTCCTATGAGTTGCCTTTTAGGAGAGGACAGCTAGTCTTGTGGTAGCAAGGTTGACTTGTCCCCTGAACTAAGCAGGGTCCACCCTGGTTGCATATGAATGGGAGACTAGAAGTGTGAGCACTGTAAGTTATTCCCCTCAGGGGATGGAGCCGCTCTGGGAAGAGCAGAAGGTTCCAAGTCCCCTCCCTGGCAGCTTCTCCAAGATAGGGCTGAGAGAGATTCCTGCCTTGGAGAAGCTGCTGCCAGTCTGTGTAGAGTAGACAATACTGAGCTAGATGGACTAAGGGTCTGACTCAGTATATGGCAGCTTCCTATGTTCCTAAAGAGGGAGATTTGGAGAATATGCTGTGTGGGGCCCAGAAGAGCCCAGAACTGACTGCCTCCTAAATCACCCTCCTTCCCCTCCCATCTATTTTGTTTCATGCTATAAAACATCATATATCCACTTGCTTGCCTTTTTTTTTTTTTTTGAATAAATGAGAGCTGTCAGTCAATGGCTCAGTGTAATGAAAAGTGCCCTGATTTCCCCCGGTTGTCAAGATCAAGCAGCCGGGTTAAAAGTTAGTCTTCCCAAGCTCAACCAAAGAGCGTTATTGGATTCCGAAGCATCCTTCACGAGCCAGGGCTGGCCCCCTTGACTTCCGGTGGGACCTAAATAAGCCAAGAGGCCCAGGTGGGAATGTTGCTAGAAGAAGCTGCCTTTTAAGTCACCGATTCCTACAAAGAAGTGCTCTTATATCAAGGTGCTAGGTTTGGGATCAGGGCAGTCCTGAGCGGTTCCCTCCTTCTCACCCCATCAGGTTGTGGCAGCTCCTAAACCCAGAAGGGCAGGCAGAGGTGCCGCGAGGTAGTTTTGGAGCCTGGACCAAATTTGGAGCCCCCCCCTCCCCCCCTCTCCATGCTGTAAATTAAGTATCATCTCCTTACACACACCTTGACACACACAGAGGCTATTCACACGGGCCTGCCAAACCGGGCGAAGGGAGCCCGGCCCAGTTTTGCACGCGCAGGTGAACCACCAGGATTGGGCCCGATCCCAGCAGCTCCTTGGCGGCGGCCAACCCGCCTAATTAGCCACCCTTCGTTTTTTGGCTCGTGCGGCAGCCGCAGCTGCCACACAGGAGCCCCGGGGAGGGGAGGGGGAATCCCCATGATGCACCACGCACTTGTGTATGCGGTGGGCGTACTTGTGAGTACTTGTGTACTCACGGTAGTTTGTTTATTTATTTAAAACTAGCTGACCCCGCACAGAGCATCTGTGCAGTTGTGCACTGAGCCTGTGGCATCCCCCCGCAGCTCGCTCACTCGTTCTCCCCCCCTGCAGGTCGCTCGCTCGCTCCCCCCCCACAGCTCTCTCTCTCTCTTCTCCTGCAGCTCTCCCCATTGGGCCGGCCAGGGCCAAGCCATCCCGCTGCCACCTCCTACCTCCTCCTCCTGGCTGGTAGGACTTTGCCCGCCGTCTGCCCACCTCCCCACCACCGCCATCATTTCTCCCCGCCACCGCCTCCTCTTCCTGGCTGGCGGGGCTTCGCCCACCGTCCACCCACCTCTTCTGGCCGGAGGGGCTTTGCCTGCCAGCCCTCCACCTCTGCATCCTGAACCCCACCATTATTTCTCTCCGCTTCAATGCTGGAAGTCTTGCATGCTCTAGAACATCTGCACGTTAGTACTTGATTGCTCCCCTCACCTCAGAGATCTCCCCACCCTCTCCTGAGCTGCACTCCTGCTCCTCCTCCATCCCGTTGCTTCCATCCCCCTCACCCTTCTTGGTCATGGCTGCAGCATTGCTGCCGCCTATTGGCCAAGCTGCAGCCCCCTGTCCCCAGAGACCTCCCCACCCTCACCTCACTCCTGCTCCTCCCTCCAGGAGCAGCAGGAGTGGTTGACCGGGCCATTCCTCACTGCTGCCACCCCCATGGCCGCTCGTTCCCCTCAGGCCTCTGACAGGCCCGGGCCCATCCCTTGCCCTTCCTTCTGTCTCCCTTCCCCCTCCCTTCCTTTCCTCTTTCTCTCTCCTCCACTCGCTCTTCCCCACTCTTTCTTCCCCCTCCCTTCATGTTTTCTCTCTCTCTCCCTCCCTCCCTGAGTTAACAGATTTTGTTCATCTTGTTTCCTCATCTAATTCACACAATGGCATCCTCCTTCTCCTGAAGGGGCTCTTTCCTCCCTCATGACCCGTCTTTTTGCAGTCCCCTGCCTGATATCCTTATATATAGATAGATTCCTCTCCTCTACAATCAAGAACATCTTCCGACCAGTAATAGTTGCATTCCAACTGACCTTAACCATCACAGGCTCCTCCTCCTTATCTGCATAGGGAATCCCCACTGCCCAACCACCACAGTGCCACAGGCTCCTCCTCCCTATCTGCATATGGAATCCCCACTGCCCAATCTGGTGCTTCTGCTTGCAAACTCTGTCAGCCAATCGCCTCCTTTCTACCACGTCCCCACGCATGGCCCGTCTTGGAGAATTAATAATATAGATATTCCTATACCGCCCAAAACTTGCGTCTCTGGGCCGTTTACAATTAAAATAATGGAAAACATCAGATCAATGAACTATTAAAATCATTTAAAACATTGAACATATTTAAAGCTTTCACCCAGAGATGAAAGTTTGGGGCAGTGTACAAATTTGAGTAGTACACAAACAAACAAACAAACAAACAAACACCCAGTATTAAACATATTAAAACTATAAATCTAATTAAAAGCCTAGGTGAATAAATGTGTCTTTAGTGCTTTTTAAGAAGGTAATTCTGCGGGCCAGAATGACACATCCTAGCCCGCGACCCTCCCTCCTGCCTGAGCGCACAGGGAATCATCTGGGCATGTGGAGAGTGCATCCGGCCACGGCACTGTGATTGTCTGCGGGGAGGTTAGGTTTAACCCACTCTCCCCACAGACTGTCCTCTAGCCCTTCTCACAGATCATGAGAAGAGGCTCACAGTATTTTTAACACTTGGGTTCTTGGGGGCACAAACAGCAACTGAACTCACCAGAATATAAAACAGGTGTATTTATGCAAATATTTAATAGCTGAAACAGTTCAACACTCCACTGAGCATTTTCCCACCCCACACCTTTCTTTCCCCACTCCTCTCCATCTTTAAAGCGGAGGCCACGATCAGACGCCTAGCACAGCATGGGCCAGCAGCCCAGTTTCTAGCTCAGAACCAAGCAACCCCATTTTGATCAAAATGTTTCAATATTTGGAGTGCCATTTCGGAGGCCTGTTTCCCCCTTACTGATTGGTTTTCTGGCACTGGCTTGCGATTGGCTTGTGATCTCCTTGCTTCTTGGCTGGCCTGTTATCATACAAATCAAGTGTTGTCATGGGCAACTGTGCCCCCATTGGCTGGGAGGGGGAGGGGGGAACACAAAGGGAGGTGATTTCAAAATGTATTCAAAGGGACTGGGAGGCAGAGAGAGCCCTTATGCCTCTCTTGAAGAGGATACATCAGGAGAGGAGGAAGATAGGTTTGATGCTGTGGTTTTCTTTTCTCAGCACTGATGATAATATCCTGTGCTGTTGCTGCTAGAACTATCTGGTTTTGCTGTATCTCAAATTGACAAAGGCAGAACTTTATTTATTTAGTTAGTGTTTATACCCCCTCCCTTCCAGAAAGGCTCAGAACTTGGGTGCCTTCCTTCCTTGATTTTTGGTTTGTTGTGTTTGTGAGATAGTGTTGTGGTGAGAAATGGACAGTGGCAGTTCTCTCTCTCTTCTTGGTGATTGCTGCGATGAGCTCCATGTCTGGCCTTGGGCCTAACTTGTGCTTCACTCACTGCTCTAGTTTGCTCTGCAATTTGCATTGCAAGGTGTACCCGGTCAAAATGTGGCTGAAGTTGCTCTCATATGGCCATGCTTACTGCTAAGGAAGGGTGCTGCTGTGGTAGCTGCTGCAAAGTTTTAAAGAATTAATGTAAGCAGTCCTGATTGTGTGTGAGAGAGCAACTTGTGGCAATGATGTTCCTGCAGCACAGGGATTGTGGCTGTGGATTCTGGGCCAGTGATTCTTTTCTGGACATTTTTAGACTGTGTTTGAAGTGTGTGTCCTGTGTCGGGAGGGACAGATTCCTTTTTAGTGTGCTTCTGAATTGGATTTTCAAGGCAGGGTTGCAAAATGCATTGCAATTTGCATTGCAAAATTCATGCGCATGCACTCTGTGCAGCTTGTTCTGGCCATAGAGAACAATGGGGGACACTCGAAATACCCCATTGTTCCCCATGTGTAGCTCCTAGGGACACCAAAGTGGGTTGAGTGGTAGGACATGATGGGTTAAAGGTTAAAGATGTGTTAAAAATTGCCTTCTTGCCCATTTCTTTTGTGGGTTAGGTGGTAGGTAGCACCCATTATGCCCTACCATCCAACCCACTTTGGTGTTCCTAGAAGCTACCCATGGGGAACAATGGAGTGTTTCAAGTTTCCCCATTGTTCCCTATGGCCGAAACACTAGAAACATATCGAGTTTGTTTCATTGAAACCACCGTTTCGACTGCTGTTTCAACAAAATGTTGCAGCCATTTTGCGTTTTGTGCATGTCCTTACAGGATCCTGTATTCCCATAAGATCCAACCAGTTTCCAACCTCCTGCTCCTCCTACTCATAAACTAGTATTCAATGGTATACTATCTCTGCACATGGTGGTTTGATTTTTTCTGCCTGCATGCCACCCACTGAGGAACAGGGCAACACAACCATAGGAGCAGATATGCACCATGTTAAATACATTTACTGTATTTACCTGAACTGAAGATTAGTTCTTTTTTCTAAGTTCTAAAAATCAGGGGGTTGTCTTAGGAACATAGGAATATAGGAAGTTGCCATATACCGAGTCAGACCATTGGTCTATCTAGCTCAGTATTGTCTTCACAGACTGGCAGCGGCTTCTCCAAGGTTGCAGGCAGGAATCTCTTCTCAGTCCTCTCTTGGAGATGCTGCCAGGGAGGGAACTTGGAACCTTCTGCTCTTCCCAGAGCGGCTCCATCCCCTGAGGGAAATATCTTGCAGTGCTCACATTTTCAAGTGTCCCATTCATATGTGACCAGGTCAGACCCTGCTTAGCCAAGGGGATAAGACATGCTTGCTACCAGAAGACCAGCTCTCCTCTCTCGTATTAAATTCAGAGCCCTGTTCTTTATAGGTACATACAGATATAACCTGTATTTAAGCTCTGTTTTTTAAAAGCGGTCATCTTAAATTGAGTCCTCTTCTGTTTAGGTGAATATGCTAAATTTATTACAACATAATGTATTAAATTCAGAGTATTTAAGAGAGCACCTCCTTTGTCATGAACCTTCATGCCTATTCAGATATTCCGGGGAGGTTCATTACAGTTTCCACTGGCTCCTTTAGTAGCTCCACGGGACTGGACGGGGCCTTCTCTGTGGCTGCCCCCGGGCTCTGGAACACACTCCCTGTCAAAATAAGAGCTTCGTTCTCCATCTCTGGCTGTTTTTCAAAAGATCCTTAAGATGCACCTGTTTTCTCGGGTTTTTAGTTAGCTAGTTAATTTTCAACTAACCAATTAATTAATTAATTAGATTAATTAATTATTAATTTACTATTTTGTAAAATTGTTTTAATCGCTTTAAACTGTTTTATACTTCTCGTATTTTAAATGCTGCACACGGCCTAGTGGCACACATACCCGGCGGTATATAAATATGATCAATTAAGAAATAATAAATTAATAGGCTTGAGCATCTTTGGGTTATCCTACAAAATGACGAGAAAAGGCCCCGCCGTCTAGTTCAGGCTGCTCTTTTACGCTCAGGTGAGCCGGGCCGTAGCCTGGTATTAATTCACAAACCTTGAACATTTCCTTAGCGTAAGTGCGGTTCCCTTCTCCATGGCTAGTCGCCTCTCAAGGGTACTATTTTTACTACAGCCTTTATGATTTTATATTGCTTCATGCCACTCTCACATGCCGTGGGTTGGATGCGCAAGGCTTCCTCTGGCCTTGCAAAAACGCAGCCTTATTTAGAAATATATTTAGCTTATGGAAGGCATTAAAGTCAAAAGGGGAGAAAAAAATCCCAGAGAGTGGAATTTGATAGTCTCATTAATCTGAAAGCCAAAAAAAATTTACTTGAAAGGAAGGAAAGGGGAAAAAACAACAGTGCAAAACCTATAAATCAGATTTATATTTCCTGTTTGAAGACCTTTACATGTTTCTTGTTTGTTGAAGAGACAAACCCTCCAAGTGGATGGAATGTAAGAACTGGGATAGTTGCTGATCCAAGAGTTCTCCCGGTGGCCAGAGAACTCACTGACTCAGCCACTTTTCAGAACACTGGAATACCAGTGGCCTACCTCTTCAGGTTGTTGTGAAGATGAAGAATAAGAAAAGCGAAAGATGTGCTATGGGGAGGTATGATAGCCAAATATCCAGAGGGCTGTCTCACAGAGGATGAAACAGACTTGTTTTCTGATACTCCCAAGGGCAAGATGAGAAGCAGTGGGTGAAATTAAAAGGTAGCAGATTCAGGCTAGTCATCAGGACGAATTTCTGGATTGTCACCGGAATATAGAAAGTTGCTTTATACCGAATCAGAAAGCGGTGGTCCAGCCCTCTGATAATTTGGGTTCCCCTTTTCAGAACAGTAAAACTAAAGAAAACTGTTTCTTTACCTTCACAGTGGCAGCAGCCTGGATCTAAAGCTCACCGGACAGAAAGCAGGGAGTGCAGAAGAGAGAGATACATAGGCAGCTGCCATAAACACGAGTCAGAGAGATACGAGTCCCTTGATCCATCTAGTGCAGTATTGTCTACACAGACTGGCTGCGGTTGCAGGAAGGAATCTCTCTCAGCCCTATCTGGAGATGCTGCCAGGGAGGGAACTAGGAACCTTCTACTTGCAAGCAGGAGGGTGCTCTTCCCAGAGCAGCGTTACCCTCTAAGGGGTATATCTTACATGCTCATGCATATAATATATTATTTATTAATAAAGTTTATCAATAAAGTTTATTTAATAATAAAGTGTATTATTATCACGTAGTCTCCCATTCAAATGCAAACCAGGGTGGACCCTGCTTAGCAGAGGTGACAATTTGTGCTTGCTACCACAAGACCTGCTCAGAAATGTTTGTCTGCCAGAGCTGATCTGGGGAGGAGAGCTGATGTTGTGGAAGCAAGCATGGATTCTCCCCTTTGAGAAGAAGAGTTTGCATTTGCTTTGCATTTGGCGGGGTGATTACATGTGAGTGCTGTAAAATATTCCCCTTACGGGATGGGTCTGTAGCTCCAAAGAAGAGCACCTGCTTTGCCTGCAGAAGGTCCCAGGTTCAATCCCAGGGGACATCTCTAGGTAGGGCTGAGAGAGACTCCTGCCTGGAACCTTGGAGATGCCGCTGCCAGTCAGTGTAGACAATACTGAGCAAGATAGACCCATGGCCTGCTTCATATGCTCCGATGTAAAGTCTAAGGCCATTCACACAATCAAAAACTGCGTTCTACCCAGGTTTGGGAGCTGTGTGTGCTCCCAATGTTTGATTGTGTAGAAGCAAGGTAGGAGGAAAACCTGGGTAGCAGTGATTGCGTGGTAACAGGGTTGGAGGAAAACCTGGGTAGCTTTGCTTCAACACAATCACTTCTACTCAGGTTTTCTTCTTAACTGACTGCAGTTTCAAATCCAATAATAATAAGTTCAACTGAAGTCAACTGGTCTAGTAAATAGCTTTATTTCCTTTTGAAAGTGTTTAGGATCAAAGAGCTATAAACACACATTTCTTAAGAAGAGTTATGTTGGGGTTCTCCCTCTAAAAAGAACAGCAGTGGCATTTCGTGTTGTAAAGTTGGAACACGCAGAAATAAAAAGCCAACAATGTAAGCATGAAAAATATAGGTCTGGCCAGAGGTGTGGGGTGGAAATGTTTCTGCAGAAAACTTTCTAGAAAATTCCCCCCTTGGAGAAAGTATGGGAAAAAAAATTCCATTTCTGAGAGTTTGACTTGATTACTTGAAAAAACGTTTGTGATACAGTGAGAGGAAATTAATATGGTGGAGCATTTCCCCCCTTCTCTATAAGTAGATCAGACACTGTCTCATGCCAAATCCGATCACAATCTATTGAGGGCATCAGGAAAATTTGTATAGTAATTCATTTGAGAAAAATTATAATGCAAATTTTATGCAAATAGGGAAAAATTTACATGGGAAAATAGTTCTTGAAGGTCATCTAGTCTAACTCTTTCCTGGATACAGGAAATCCAGAGACATTCTCGCTTCAGTTTCACAGAGGACATGCCTCTTCTAAAAGGATGCTTGCTACAACATGTATGTGCCCACATGTAAGAGAAGCAAGAACACATTTCCCTTCAAAGCTCTTATTTTGAGTCACATCACATGTATGTTGATCTAAGTGATTAACTGACTGATTAATCAATCGATGGATGGAAACTAATTAGATTAATCAGTCCAGGTGTCCTGAACCGGATAATAGCTGGATTAGGTGGAGAGGCTTTAAAAAGCCTCCTCAGTTTCTTTCCCCCGGTTTTGCACAACACGAGTGAAATTGACAGTTCTCTGATCAGAGGGGAGAATGATGACCGCGTGAAAGAAAGAAAAGAAAGAAGAGAGAGAGAGAGAGAGGAAGAAAGCCACCGCAGGATTGCCCGAGGATTCCTCCACGGCTGGCATCCGAGAAAAGCCCTTCAAGAAGGATCCGTTTGCTTAAAGCCCCGAGGCTTCACTCCTAAGCACCTTTACTCGGAGATCAGCCCCACTGGCCTGCGGAGAAGCACCTTCCACTGCCCCCCAGTACATTCGGGCCGCGGCGGCGCGCCTTTCTTCGGAGCGGAATCCAGCCGCGATCACTTCCACACGGACGGATTCCCGGATCTGGAGCAGCCACTTTGCTCGGCAGCCGCACAGATCGCCACCTCCGGGCAGCCTTGCCGCTCCAGCCGAAGGACCCCCCTTTGCCTTTTGGAGACCCCGGAGGCGTGGGGCGGGGGGCTTCCTCCTTTCCCGGTCCAGGCAGGCTTCGCCGGGCAGGAGAGCAGCGCAGCGCGGCGAGGCGGAGGAGAGTGCGCCCAACCTGCCGGAGTTCGGGGCTCGCTTTCGGTTGCGCTTTGGGGAAGTCCCCCCGCGGCCCGCGCCGCCTCGACTCCAAGTCAGCAAGAGTTTCTTCGGCGGCGGCAGCAGCAGCAGCCGCGGGACGGGCCCCTCCTCGCCGCCCCTCTCCCATTCACAGGTACCCGATGGGGCGGAGCTGGGCCCGCCCCCCGTCTCCCTGGCCGCAGCCACTGGCCTGCCCCGGCCCGGCCCCGACGGTGGCGCATTGGCCGCCAGGCGCGCAGCTCCCCGCCTCTCCTCCGCCCCCTCCGTGGGAAGGGGAGGCGCCTCCGGGAGGAGCTGCTGGGCGGTGGGAGCGCCTCCGACCCCCCTCCCCGGCCCGCTCTCCGCTCGCCGCCCCCCCACGCGCCACCTCCCGCTCCCCCCACCCCGGCCCGCTCTCTCCTCCCTTTCCTCGAGGAGCGCAAACAGTTGGGCGAAAAAGTGGAGCAGCCGGCAGGCTTCGATGCTGCTGCTGCCGCCGACGCCGCCACTGCTGCTGCCCGCGATCCCGGCGCAAGCATGGCCGTGTCGTCGCCCCCGATCATCCCGGCAACTTCCAGCGGCACCGGCGGCGCCAGCAGCAGCGCCAGCAGCAGCACCGCCGGCGGCTCGGGGGGCTTGTTCCGGGCCGAGCCGCTCTACTCCTCCAGCCCCGCCGAGTCGCCCCGGCTGACCAGCAGCCTCATCCACAGCTTCATCGCCGGCACTGGCGGCAGCGCCGGCAGCAACAGCGGCGGCGGCGCGGGCAACGGGAGTGCAGCCGGCGGCGGCGGAGCGGGAGGCGGCAGCGGCGGAGGTCCCGGCGGCGGCGGCGGCGGCAACGAGTGCAAGATGGTCGACCTGCACGGGGTGAAGGTGGCCTCCTTCCTGGTGGACGGGCAGGAGCTGATCTGCCTGCCGCAGGTCTTCGACCTCTTCCTCAAGCACCTGGTCGGCGGGCTGCACACGGTCTACACCAAGCTCAAGCGGCTGGACATATCGCCGGTGGTCTGCACGGTGGAGCAAGTGCGCATCTTGCGCGGGCTGGGCGCCATCCAGCCGGGCGTCAATCGCTGCAAGCTCATCACCAGGAAGGACTTTGAAACTTTGTACAACGATTGCACCAATGCCAGGTGAGAGCGGCGGGGGGTGGGGGGTGGGAGCGCCGGGAACCAAAACTGAGAGCGCGCGCGGGGGGGGGGCGAGCTGGGCCCCACATATAAGATCTCTGAAGCCGGAATGGGGGTGGTGGGGGGGGCAGAGAGAGCCATTCTCTGCCTCCTGATCCCCTGGAGCTGCTCCTGAATGTTTGCATGTTTGTGAGTCCGTGTGTGTGTGTGTGTGTGTGTGTGTGTGTGTAAGTGGTGGGGCAGACCCATAGACGGGGAGGCTAGAGCGGGCTTGCCCCGCATAAGCTTTCTCTGCCTCCCCAGTTTTTATCCAAACAATTTTTAAATGTTGCTTGCACTTAGGACTGATGGAGGACAGAAAAGCAGGTGCCTCTACTTTTGGGGGGTGCCCCCCCAATATTTTGGCTGGCTATGGGTTCAGGCCTGCCCCCCCTCTTTGTGAACACACTGGGTTCATTTGAGAGAGGTGCTCTGTAGGCATATTGTGGCGGCTGCGATGTAAAGGCTTAATGTACTTTAGCTGGCTGTTTTCCTAAATTTGAAATTGGTTTCTGAGGTACAGCAGGGGTGCAGATCCTCTTCCACACTTGATGAGTTCCCCCCTGTTCTATTGAACTCCCCCCAAAGCATAGTTTTCTCTTCCTCCAAAGTGGCTTTCCTCTCCCGACAAAAATGTGAGGGGCTTGTTCCCCAAACTTTCCCTCTGTCTGCACCCCACCAAGACTTCTAGCTTTTTTGCTTGGGAACCAGCCCTGTTCGGTGTGGTGCTTTGTTTTTAAAGATGTGCTGATGAGATCCCAGCTGTATTCCTCAGCAATTAGGTCTTCTTCTGTTCATTGGAAGCAGCTGTGGGGTGAGGGGTGGTTTACCACTTGATGTCTCCCACCCGTGGGGCTTGGTTAATAAAACTCTTCCACAGCACTCAGTTTAGTTCCTCGAAGCAGAAGGGGGGCTTCCTTGCAAAGACTGGGTCTTGAACTGTGATAAGGTTCAGTGGGCCTGGTTGCCCTCTTCAACAAACTTAATACGGAGTGTTGGGAGCATTGTAAGCAATAGGATTTGGTTGCATCAGGGTGCAGGTTCGAACACATGTCTTTGGAAGTTAGGAGTACCGAAAGAATGGTTAGTAGCAAAACACTTTTTGGACTGGTGAACCCGGCCGCAGTTCTTGGCAAACTTCCTCTGGAGTAGGGACTGTTGAAATCCGTTGAATCTAGCTACCACGACATGTGACTGCAGTTTATGTTGATTCCTCTTAGTGCAAGGATGCCAGGTTGTGTTGGAGGCAAGTTATATTTTAGCAAAGGGACTTGCTTTGAATTAAATGCACTTGTTGTCAAGTGTGTCTATGTTGTGATGCTGCTACTCTTATCCAAAAGTGAGACCCACAGAAAGCTGGGGGACGTAAGAAATGCATTATGCTTGATACTTCTGTTTTGTCATGTTTTCAGATGTCTCAGCGTAACATCCCGGTATGAGCTCCTGGGTTTCTTGTTTGCAAAAGAATACACATTTCAGAGTGGGGGAGAACGCTAAAGGGAATATACTCATAACTGGGTACTAAGCGATATTTCTGGCTCCCTGATCACAACAAACTCTGCTTGAAATGAGAAGATCTTGTTGATTTCAGTGCCAGTTTCTCCCAAGGAAACGTGCTCAGAACCGTGCAGTTGAAAACCAAATTCTGATGGCAGTGAGTTGTGTCGCGACTGAGGGGGCTTGTTTTTCAATATGTTCAGAAGTCAGGGTTCCAAAATGTGCTCGCCAGGAAGTTGGTTTGAATGAAAGCGACGGAACTTACTTCTGGGTCAAGGAGTTCAGGATTTGCTTCAGTGAATCGGGTGGTGGTGGGGACAATTTGTTTTTGGCGAAAGTAGCTTTAGAGAGATGGGATTTTCTAGTAACTGTCTTGTTGACTGGGATTGGGCCCGGGAGCTTCATGTGGGCAACTCAGAGCGGGAGAAAGAGGTGGAACTTTAGCTTCTTCTTGCTTTTCTGAAGATGTTTTCCAAGTTTGCATCTGCCCCATATCTCCCTCTTGTATACAAGCAGAATAATTCTAGCACGGATACTTCTTTTTCCTAATAATCACAGTCCTTTCCCTCCGGGTTGTTGCCCATGTTAAAGTCTGCAGTACCAAGAAGAGTACCATTGTTGGTGTATACAGCATGAAAAGTGCAGACACATTCTTCACATCTAGCCCTGTATCTTTCTGTAGTTGGTGATAAAATCTGTCAGGCCAAGGAACATGGCTGCATAATTTTTTTGTTCCAAAAGAGCAGCAGACACCCTTCATGTCAGCTTCCAAACACAGTATGAAGCCGGCCGGTCTGGAAACCGGGATGTAATTTGAGGCTATCAAAAGTTTTAGGCAGGGCTTGGATCTTGGGCAAGCTTCATGGGACCAATTCTGCTGGCTGTATACCCAGATGGTCACCTCAGCACTTTGACCCTCAGCCTTAGGAGCTGAATGGGATTCTGTTCTCATTAGGATGCTCTTTGCCCAAAGGGGGTTGTGGCTGAATGACATTATGCAAAGCAGACCAAGAAGTGTGTCACAACTTTTCCTAACAGTGCTATAATATGCAGAGGGTTATTCAGATACGAGAACCGCTGAGTTTCTCCGGCTGGGGTTGTCCAGTCTGCTTTTCCTAGCAAATGGTCAGGACTGTCCTTTTGGTAAATGAGAAAACAGCCTTTTCGTCTTGTAGATGCAAATTGGGTTGGCAATACATTTTGTGTGTGTGTGTGTGTGTGGGGGGGCTATAGTTTGGCAATTGCTTTTTGCCGTCGTCGTGTGTAGGAAAGGATAGACTTCTTGGGGGTGAAGAAACCCAGCCCACGCGTTATTTAATGTTTGCATTGCAGAAGGAAAAACTGGCTCCCAGTCAGAACTCTCCCCCCTTAATGAAACTTCCTGTCTCATAATCTCCTAGCTTGCTGGAGGTTGGGAGCAGAACTTTTGATGCAGAAGCAGAAAGTTGTACTACAGAAGGGAAAATTAACAAGAGAGCATTGTGTGATGAGAGCCCAGGAAGAATTGGAGAGTTGATAGACTAACTGTTGTTGAACTCAACTCCGGAATATTTTATTTTATTTAACACATTTTCATGCTCTCCCCTATGCTAGTCCCCCAGGCAGCCCAGAGTCTAATTAGGTTTTTTTTAGTTTGCCTGGTTGGTGAGTGTACCTTGCTCTGTAATTCAGAACAGCTTCAAGTCTAACCTGGTGTCATCCTAGAAATTGCTGACAACTTCTCCAAGTTTTGGGGTTGTCATTTTGTAACCATATAAATTCCTTGCTTTTATTAAATAACTCAAGTAAATAATAATAATAAAATCCCTTCTGGATATGATGATGATGATCCAATTAAGCAATATGATGAGTTGAATCCACCACATGGATTCTGTTTAATGGCTTTGCTCAGGTTGTTTTTCACAATCCTGTTAGAGAAGGACCAGAATTGTTTCCTTGCAAATAAGCGAAGAAAGTGTGCTTGGGGAAAGAAGGAAAGGAAGAAGAAGAAGAAAACCCAAACCACAGGGCAGTTTGATTGGGTCTCCTGTGACTCATTGTCGGGCAAAAGTTTTGCAACATTTTCTCCGCATTAGAAAGTCAGGTGGTTTCTTGCTACTGCTTAGAACGTGTTGTATATAAGATAGAAGCTTTCATAAAGTAGAACTTGGCCTGTATTAAGTGGGGGGCAGATCCTATCCCTTTAGAAACTGACTGGAGTATTATATTTTCTGTATTCACATGTTCTTGACCACCATATGTTAACTGTTGTTGTGGTACAGCTACAATTTTAGAGCATTTCTCTGCTAAACACTGTTCTTAAAAATCTTTATATACTAATTTTCCGTGAAAGAATCCTTGATGTGGTTTAGCCAAATGTATAAGACAATGATTCCATGTCCCAGAATTCACACCCGTCTGCTGTACAGTCTTTCATTTTCTCCTTCTGTTCTGCCTTTCCATCCTGAGCATGAGTTGATTTTGGTAATGTCGGTTGGTCCATGACATACCTGTTTCTGCCTCAAGATTGTCTGTTTATAAACATAATCTGAGCGTCTTTAAGATGGGAAGGTAACTTAGATGCACACATCCTCTGATATGCATGCAGAATCTCTAGCTTTTATTTAGCATACAGGATAGAAATGCAGTGTATACTACTTTTAACCAAATGAATTTTTTAAAAAACAAAATGTTTGGGCCAGGATCCAAAGCACAACGTGATTTGTTCTGTGCGTCCGAGAGGTCATTTGGCTTGTGGTTGTCAGACAGCAAGTCTCTGATACTGCATTGCAGTCCGCGTGGGAAACTGAGGCAGCCTTCAGAAGCAGTTGGTGGTATGACAAGAAGACCTGGGGTTTTAAGAAAGAAAAAAGTTAGCAGTATCAATAGGGGATGGGGCCGCTCTGGGAAAAGTGCTTGCATGCAGAAGGTTCCAAGTTTCCTCCCTGCCATGTCAGACAGGGCTGAGGGAGACTCGTGTCTACAAACTGGGAGAAGCCGCTGCTAGTCTGCCTAGACAATACAGAACTAGATGGACCAATGGTCTGCCTCGGTATATGACGGCTTCCTATGTTCCTATGCCCTTGGGTGCACCTAATGTGGTTCTTTGGATCCCATTCATGGTTCTTAATTTTGTTTCTGAAATATTCTGACCCATTTTTGACAAACCCCCAATTTTGACTTGGGGGTTACATGTTTTCTGCACTTGTCACAGTGCTACAAGTCTAGCTAATAATGATCCATAGCTGCAACAAAGACCAATGAAAGCGTTGAAGCTCTAACAAAAGTCTTTGAGTTGGGTCCAGGTGGCACTACCAACTGGACACTGTAGCCCTATTCGGCTGTTATGCTGTCCATGCTCACAGGTGTCTGTATGCATGAGTGTGTGTGTGTGTATGTGTATGTGAATGACTGTATGTGTGTTCACTTTAAAAGTGAGCCTCAATTGCAGGTTACAGATAGGAAGTGCATTACTGTAAATGCATTGGTGTGACTAACTGTACATGCCTTCACTGTTCATAGATTGTACATGCATTGAACATAACGTGTGAGTAGGGCTTAGGTTGCCTGCTTTAGGAAAGTATTATGCCTCTAAACAGAAGGTTGGCTTTGAGGTAATGGAGTCTGATTATGAAATTTAATGTAAGAGAAGAGAAAGGTGATTGGATGGTCTGAAAGAAAGATATGAATTGTGAGTGAGAGAGAGTTATTGGTACAGTGTAGATGCAATACATGTCTCATTGGAGAAAAACATTAGCACACCACTGTGTGTACTTATTACATACATTTGTTTAGTTATGTTTCCTCAACAATTAATAATAATAATAAATAATAATAATAATACTTATTATTATTTTTCTTGATCTTCTGCCAAATAAAAAGACCCTCAGTGAACAGGTTCTTGTGGTAATTACGTATTAAAGTTTTGAAACAATGTCCCCCCGCCCAGTTTAAATTAAAGCAAATGATTGCCTTTTAATAGTATTAATCATCCTGTGAGATGCTGATTTGAGATTTTGGACCTAATTAAACTAATAAGTACAAATCCATTTTGCATTTTGGGTCCAAAACTGTGATGGTAGAAAATACTATATGTGGGCTGGATGCATTAGAATTCTCTCTTGCTTCTCTCTTATGTCAATATTTCCTCATTAGTCCAATGTGTATGTTATGAATTGAACAATGGACTCTTAGATGGTGACCAACAGTAGTTAACATTCCTGCACTCAGAAAGTGAAATTGGCTGAGACTGTGATGTCATTCAGCGGCTGAGATAAATTTTTGCATTTCGTTGTTCCAAAAATACCACTTGGCCCAAATATCACTGTAGTTATGGGATTCTTTTTTTGATGAAGGGCAAAGTAATTTGGATATCTAAACTTGTACTGATGCAATGTTTTTTAAGATCACCGTTTAGACCTTACGATTCTTTTCTTGGTGGTAAGATGAAGTCTTAACTAACCAGTGACATTCCTTGGGCTTCTCTGTTACTTTCTTGGTGGTTTTAATTTTTAATTTTAATTTTTAAAAATTGAACTCCGTAGCTGTATCCTAAACATGCCTCAGTAATGCAAATCCCATGTTTCAAGAGCACTGCCATGTAGCAGATTTATGATCTGGGTATAAGATTTTTCTACTGTTTCCCCCCAAACTCAGTAGCTGTTTGCATTCCTATAAAGTACTTAGGACTGCAGTGCTAATTGGTTTTTGCAGTAGTATATTCGTGCATAGGCAACTGTTGGAAATTGCAGAAATATAATTTAGTAATCTACCTATAGATGATAGCTGTATGTATTGAATCTAGCCAATCAACAATACTTTACTTATTTTTCTGGTCTTTTATTGGTGATGGCAATAAGGCTTATGTCAGGTGCATGACAGAAATATACTTTAAGAAACCTGTTATTTCTAGTCTGAATCTTAAAACCAACTGGGATGTTTCAAAGCATTTGTAATGCTGTAATTTGATGGTACTGAAGCCCACAATCTCAAGGATAGTCACTTCCAACTATGTCCCATAGAAATAATTGGGACCTCTGTGTAAACATGTTTAGGATGGACCTGGAAGAAGAGACAGATATGAATTGCAACAATCTGATGGGCATAATCCCAGTCAACAGACTTTGAGATATAAGGAGTTCTGCTCTCTGATCATGTGTATACAATGGTGGTCAAGTGTAGAAGGAACTTTTTTCAGACAAGGAAGATTAATATGGTCGTCAGGTTTTTAAGCACGTGTTTTAAAATGTATAACTTTGGCTTGTTCTCAAATAGTGAGGAGGCATTCATAAAAATAAAAAAGAGAGAATCTAAGTTGTGCCTACACACGTTGATGGGTTCTGATGATGGTGTCTGCTTAACCAAGGCCCTCCTGCAGATGTTGGACTAAAACTTCCATCACCCTTGACCTTTGGGAACTGGGGCTGGGGATGATGGGAGTTGTAGTCCAACGACAGCCAGAGGGCTGAAGTTGTGTGTAGTAGTTGTGCCGTCGGGTTGGTGTTGACTCCTGGGAAACAGAGCCATGTGGCTTTTCTTTGGTAGAATACAGGAGGGGTTTACCATTGCCATTTCCCGTGCAATATGAGATGATGCCTTTCGGCATCTTCCTATATCGCTGCTGCTCGATATAGGTGTTTCCCATAGTCTGGGGAACATACTAGTGGGGATTCGAACCCGCAGCCTCTTGCTCCCTAGGAAAGTTACTTCCTCGCTGCGCCATTAGGTGGTAGCCCTGGTTTAAAAAGATGCAGTCTGTAGTTGCTGTTTTTTGTATTAGAAGAATGATGTCAAAGTTATAATGAAGGCACTCCAGTCACGGGCCACCCTACAGATTTTAATCGGTGTATCGATCTTCAATATCCGCTACGTGAACGACTCTGCTTTTTCCTACCCCACTTCTTAGCATGGACTCGGTCTTGCTCAAAGCTGTGCACTGAGGAACTGATCGACCTTTGCCTGATAGACACAGGGAAAATAGTCGTCTTCTGATTTGGAGGTGGTGGTCTTGAGCCAGTGGCGAAATCTGGGGTTCAAATCCTGCCTCCACTACAGACTTTGAGAAAGCGATTGATTGCTCTCTTATCCTTTACCCTTTATCTGCAATGTGCCTATCATGATACTGAGCAACCTTGCAAGTCTGTTGTCAAGTTTAACGGGTATAACCCCTGCTAACTGAGCAAAGTGGCTCCTTTTTAAAGTGGCGATTGGAGAGCAACTGGCCCTATCCAGCCCCAGCACAGCCTCCCTCCAGTGGCTGATGCTGGGGTCAGATTGTGAGCCCTTTTTGGACCGGGGACCATCTCATTTATGTATTATTTATTTTTCTATGTAAACCGCTTTGAGAACTTTGGTTGAAGAGCGGTATATATATATATTCGTGGTAGTAGTATATATATTAAGAGTTTTGAATACTTGAAATATATTGTTCCCCTGCTAACTGAGCAAAGAGGCACTGTTTAAACTGATTCTCTTATTTAGCAGGGGGAGACCAATGCTGTATCCAGCCCCAGCACAGCACCATTCTAGTGGCTGTTGCTAGTGTCTACCTTTATGTTTTTGTGAGCCCCTTTGGGACAGAGAACCATCATTTTTTATTTATTTTTCCATGTAAACCACTTTAGGAACTCTTGTTTGAAAAGAATGAAATATTGGTAGGAGTCATAATCCTTGCAAACTTTTTAAGTGTCTAGCGATGGGGGTGGGGGGAGAGAGAGACTTTTCTCTCAAGATAAATGATCAATCATTCACAAAAGATTTTAAGAGCTTTAAAAAAAAAGTTTGCATATGTTTGCCTTTCCGAATATCATACATGCTCATTGATAGGGAAATCTGATCTGAAGGAACAGTGATAAAAAATCTTGTCTTTTTTGAGAGCACTAGATCTCTCCAGCTGCAGCTGAAAGCCTTTTCTCTGAAAGAGGAATAAATGTTTGTTTCCATAACACATTTGAGTTTGCATAGAGGCGGGTTTTTTGTGGGTTTTTTTGGCAGTCCAATCTCTCCCCCCGCACCATGAGCCTGCATCACCTCCAAAAAGAAACAGACAACTGAAGCTGCAACCACATTCTGTGCTCCTGGAACCAAAGCAGAAATAATTAAGGATTAATGAGATTCTTGCTACATATTCAGATGGCACTGGGATGCAGTTCTTCTCTGTGATTTCTTTTTCCTTTTCACCATCTGAATCTGCAGAAGAACTCTTGAACATCACTTCAGTTCCCAGCTTTCTGCAAAGATAGGGGCTACAAATGTAGGCACATGGAGACTCCTTGGCGCTGGGAAGGGAAATGGAGCGTTCACACCCAATAAGCCTGATTGTGGAGCTGCATGCAAATTGTGTTTTGATTTATCTCTTTTTCGCTCTTCCCCCCCATTTGAATTGATCTTGCATTAATTTTGCCAAGCGGCTCTGTGAGGCTGCAGATGTTGCCCTGTGTTTAATAAATCAACGAGACGGATCTGAATGAATCACTTCAGATGGATTCTCTGCTCGGTTTGATGTCTAGATGTTATTCTTAGCTTGTTATCGTGACAGATGCATTAATGTTCCCATGCACTGCCAGCAATGTCAAAGAGCGAGAAGCTTTTAAAGTGACGGTAACCTCTCATTCTTTCTGTCCTGATGTTTTGTAAGGTGGAAGATTCCCTCTCTCTCTCTATTTAAAAAAATAATAATATATTTTTAAGGAATAGGGAGAAACCACAAACGTAATAATGAGACTCTTCTGGTGGGCGGGTGTGTGGGGGAGACAAATGCAAACTCCTCCTGATTAACCTGCAAAATAGGGTTAAATTTGTAGACATTCATTCGGAATGATTAATTATTCTACCGTGGTAGAAATCAATAGATCCATCTAAAAATAGCACAAGGTCTTTTAATAGTGTAACCATTTTCTCAACATTAATATTTCATTGCAAAAAAGGATGGCCAAGCTAAGTAAGACAAGACTGAATATGTTGAAAAATGTCAGGACAAATAGAATTTCATTGTACCACATTGATTGAGGAGGTGGCAAAGAGAGACATTTCTAATTTTGGAGGTCGGGCTGTTGATTCAGTTGATGGGACATTTACTTGAGTGCTTCTTCTCTTCAACCCAGGAAACCTCTCCCTCCCTCCCTCTCTCTATCCACACACACACACACACATGTACGTACGTAAAAGAGTTGTCAAGTGGAACTTGGGATCACAGATCATAAAGATGCATACAGCACTGGGAAAAAACCTACGGGGCATGTTGTTTTAAATTCAGGACATGCTTGTGGAAATGGAAAAATATCTCGTTTATTGCTCTGTAGTGTTTTGCCCTTCTGTGTTAAATTCAGTTTATTACCAGTGTTATAATATTTTAATGGCCTCTCCAGATTTTCTTTTGCAAAGCTCATAATTAACCCATGGGGTAGTTGTACTTTGCACGGGATTTGTACCTGGCTGTTTAGTAATCTGGGACACAATCCAGCCATAGTTTAAAGAGTGCTTAAGTCTGACTGATTTCCAGTAAGGAAGCTGAGCTTGTCCTTGAGTCCCTCCTGCTGAAATTGATGAGATTTTGAATTAAATCAGGTGGACTATATCCTTGTTCTCTGATTCCCCCCCCCCGCCCCCTTTGAACAGTGAATTCAGATTGAGACATAGTTAATTCAACAGTTCAAATTCAAAACCAAATAAACTTCCTTTAAAAAAAAAGTAAAATTGAAAAATGAATTTAAAAATCTGAATGGATGCTACACCTTTTGGCTTCTGTTTGCACTCTGGATGAAAACTTGGGGGAATGGGGAAAGCAAGAAACTGGAAAGGTAGGCAAAACCAGTTGTTGACATTTTGACTTAGGTTTGATTGTCTTAATGCTGTGGCATCGCAGGTTCCAGTTTCAAAGCCAGAATAGCCCCACAAGATAGTGATGAATATGCCGTTCCCAGGGGCCGGCATATTCTGTCTTGTCTGCGGTCTTGTTTTCCGCAGTAAAGGTAAAATAAAGTTGTGCCGTTGTGTCGGTGTCGACTCCTGGCGCCCACAGAGCCCTGTGGCTGTCTTTTGGTAGAATGCAGGAGGGGTTTCCCATTGCCTCCTCCCATGCAGTATGAGATGATGCCTTTCAGCATCTTCCTCTATTGCTGCTGCCCGATATAAGTGTTTCCCATAGTCTGGGAAACCAGGGTGGATTTGATTTAAATCAAATTGATTTAAATCACGATTTAAATCACTAGCAGGGTGGATAAAAATTAAAAAAATCTGATTTAAATCAAAAAAATTGATTTTTTTTATTTAAATCGGATTTTTTTGATTTAAATCAGATTTTTTTGATTTTTATCCACTCTGCTAGTGATTTAAATCGTGATTTAAATCAGTTTGATTTAAATCAAATCCACCCTGTGGGAAACATACCAGCAGGGATTAGAACCGGCAACCTCTGGCTTGATAATCCAGTCATTTCCCTGCTGTGCCATTAGGTGGCTCTGTTTTTTTTTTTTACAAACCAGATTCTTTTGGGAAGGTGACAAAGAGAGTATGAAGGCACTTGGCCCCTTTTGTTGCCCAGCAGTGGGTATTCATAGGTACACTGCTTCTGCACATGTAGGCTCTACTTAGCGATGATAGCTACCAACAGTTGAAAATGGAAACTGTTCCTCATGGTAGTGAGAAGTGGGGAAGCCATGGTTAATTGCAGGTATATTGATACACAGTGGTGCATCAGCTGGTAACCTCCAGGCGTGACTATCGCAATGCATTCTACGTGGGGCTGCCTTTGTACGTCGTCCGGAAACTTCAGTTAGTTCAAAATGCGGCAGCCAGATTGGCCTCTGGGGTAACCCAGAGAGACCATATAATGCCTGGTCTTAAACAGTTGCACTGGCTGCCGATGTGTTTCCAGGCAAAATACAAAGTGCTGGTTAATACCTTTTTAAAGCCTGGGACCCGGCTTAGGTCCAGGTTATCTGAAAGAGTACCTTCTTCTGTGTGATCCCCCCTGCACGTTAAGGTCATCAGCAGAGGTCCGTCTCCAGATACCACTGGCAAGTCTGGTGGTGGCTCAGAACTGGGCCTTCTCTGCAGCTGCTCCCGGGCTGTGGAATGCACTCCCAGCAGAAATTTGTGGCTTGGGTTCATTGTTGACCTTCAGAAGAGCCTTACAACGTATTTGTTTGGTCTGGCCTTCCAAGGTTTTTAAATGGTTTTAAACTGTTCTTAAATTTGTTTTCATATTGTTTTACATGATTGTTGGTTATTGTTGTGGTGTTGTGCACTGCCCAGAGCCTTTGGACAGGGCGGTATAAAAATGTAATAAATACATACATATTTATTCACAAATAGCCATTGCTGCTTCGTGTCAAGCGGGTTTAGCCAAATTTAAAAGGTAGACATACATATGTATTTCAGGTGTATGCATTTTCTAATTTGCTCTGTGTTTTGCTGTGCAGAGCTCTAAGATACCTGTTGACTCACTAGCTTTAGTACCATGAAGTTTCCTGAAGACTATAGATGAACAAAGAGCTTGTTTTCCCCGCAAGAGACCTAAGTTTTGGGCGGTATAGAAATATGTAAATAAATAAATAAATAAATAAAATCCTGAATTTCGAAAGAAAGGGAGAGAATTGTCATTTACTTGAGTGATTTCTTGATCTTTTCCATTAAGAATTCCCCCCCCCCAACCATTTGTCATAGCAGACAAGTTTACAGATTTGATTAAGTATTTAAAGTGGTTTGATAGGATGCCAGGTTTTTCCTGCTCACCTCCTTGAAAACGGTAAAGGTAAAGTGTGCCATCGAGTCGGTGTCGACTTCTGGCGACCACATAGCCCCATGGTTGTCTGTAAAGGTAAAGTGTGCCATCAAGACGATTTTGACTTCTGGCGCCCACAGAGCCCTGTGGTTTTCTTTTGGTAGAATACAGGAGGGGTTGACCATTGCCTCCTCTTGCGCTGTCTTTCAACATCTTGCCTTTCAACATCTTCCTGTATCGCTGCTGCCTGATATAGTACCAGCAGGGATTCGAACCGGCAACCTTCTGCTTGTTAGTCAAGCATTTCCCCGCTGTACCTGCCCATAAGCTTGTATTTTACAATTTTATTGGCAGGAAAGAATTGCACAGTTGCTGTTCTTGGCTTATAGCTTCTGGTATTGTTATCTGCACCTCTGTTTGTCCAATACTTCAGTGGTGTTCTTGGAACATGAGTTGAAAGAACCAGCGTGGTGTAATGGTTAGACTGGGACTGGGGAGACGTGAGTCCAAATCCCAATTCAGCCATGAAACTCACTGGGTGGCTCTGGGCTGGTCACTTCTCTCTTAGCCTAGCCTATCTCACAGGGTTGTTGTGAGGATAAACAGAAGTATGTGTGCTGCTCTGGGCTCCTTGGAGTATGTTCAGGATAGAAATGTAAGTAAACCTTCTCTATGGTTGCCCCAGGGCTCTGGAACCAATTGAAATCAGAACTTGGCCATCTATTAAGTGACACTTGAAAACACACCATAAGAGCATAGGAACAGCCCTGCTGGATCAGGCCCAAGGAGACCCATCTAGTCCAGCATCCTGTTTCCCACAGTGGCCCACCAGATGCCTCTGGGGAGCCCACTGGCCAGAGGTGAGGGCATGCCCCCTCTCCTGTTGCTCCCCTGCAACTGGTATTTGGAGGCATCGTGGTGGCATCAGACTAGAGGTGACTCTCTTACCCGGCTTTTCGTTTAGACTGTTTTAAAGTTCTGTTGATGGTTTTAGAAATATGGTTTGTACAATTTAAGGCTTTAACTGTTGTGTCTTCATTTGTAAGCTGCTCAGAGATTGCATACGGGGTGCTGTATAAATGGAATGAATGAACGAATTCATCCATGGAGTTGCAAAACTGCATATGGAGCTTTTCTTGAAGGTACTTCTCACCAATGCTCCCCCTGACAGGGATTCCAAGATGCTGTTGATGACAACTCTGATAACCCCCATGCAAAAGCCATTGCAGCTGGGGATGCTGGGAGTTGTAGTCAACCACATCTGGAAATCCCTGTTAGAGGGAGCACTGCCTCACACACACTGGGGCCATTCAAACAACCGGGTGGGCGGGCGGGGGAAAGGCTTCTCAAATCTTGCCTCCACTGCCGGCGCCCCCCCCGCCCCTCTATCCTTGGAAGCCTGGTAGGAGGGCACTCCACACTCCCACATGATCAGTTCTACTCCATGCAGCGCGGAGCAATGCAGATCGCTCTGAGGCTGGGACTTGTTCCTGGCCTCCGAGAACCCCATAGTGTATGAATTTGCAGTGCGTTGTGGAGATCCAACACTGCCCCCCTCCACCAATGACAGTGTGGCACTTGCCAGTGCTTCAGTATTAGCTGAAAGCATCCAGCTCTGACACCTGGCAAAGGAATATAGGAAGCTGCCTTATACCGAGTCAGACCCTTGGTTCATCTAGCTCAGAACTGTTTAGACTGACTGGCAGCGGCTTCTCCAAGATTGCAGGCAGGAGTCTCTCTCAGCCCTCTCTTGGAGATACTGCCAGAGAGGGAACTTGGAACCTTCTGCTCTTCCCAGGGCGGCTCCATCTCCTGAGGGGAATACCTTACAGTGTTCACACTTCTAGTCTCCCATTCACATGCAAACCAGGGCAGACCCTGCTTAGCAAAGGGGAAAAACAGTGGTTCCCAACCTGGGTTCCTCTAGATGTTGAACTACAACTCCCAGCATCCTCAGCTACAAATTTATTGTGGCTGGGGATGCTGGGAGTTGTAGTTATGTATGTATGTATTTATTTCTTACATTTTTATACTGCCCCATACAAAAAAGTCCCTGGGTGGTTCGCAATCTAAAAACCATTAAAACATTAACACAATAAAAGCAATTTAAAATACAAATAAAAACTCTAGAACCTGAAGCTTTAAAGCTATAAACTAAAAGCCTGGCTAAACAGGTATGTCTTCAGGTCCTTCTTAAAAACATGCAGAGAAGGAGAAACTCTAATTTCATTAGGAAGCACATTCCAGAGTCCTGGGGCAACTCTAGAAAAGGTTCAGCAACGTCTGGAGGAACCCAGGTTGGGAATCACTGGCATAAGACATTGTTTGTAGCCCAAATGTGGTTTTGGTACAAGAGTTTTATTTCTTAAGGGCAGAGGTGTAAGCAGAGGGGCTGCTTGAGAAGCAACTCCTCACTGAAATCTTTTTTTGGGGAGAGGAAAGATACTATTTGGAGTTCAGTAAAAAGAGAGCAAAGTTCCTCAGATGCTTGGGGAAGAGGGATGGAGAGGGGTGGTGAATCTGTGCCCCAGCTTAAGGGTTGGAGTGAGAATATAGTATATTTGGATGGAAGTATAATGCATATAGCCTTTCAGTGGAGGAAAAAAACATCATGGCTCTGATTGTATTCTGGACACGCATTTTCAGGTTTTGGGCGCACAAATGCCAGTGTGATCAGAATTGCCTCCAAATTTTCTGAGCTCTTCGCTAAATATTTTATTCGTAAATAGAAATGTTGAAGAAGCAGACACCTTACTCGAGCAACATGGTTCTAAAAATGAAACCGCATCCCAGAGATTTGTTTTGTTTTTATTTATTTAAAATATTTTTACACTGCCCAGAACGTACGTCTCTGGGCGGTTTGCAACAAAACAAAATAAATAACAGGAAAAAAAATTAAAACCTTAGTTAAAATAAATGACAGCAGAAAAAGTTAAAACATTACAACAATTTAAAATTGTAGAACCATGGCTTTAAAACCATGTTTTAAAACAATGCAAATCTATTAAAACAGTATTTAATTAAAAGACTGGGTGAACAGATGCATCTTTAACGATTTTTTTTAAATGGTCAGCGATGGGGAGGCTCTTATTTCATCAGGGAGTGTTTTTCAAAACTTCGGGGCAGCAACAGAGGAGGCCTGTCCCCGAGCAGCCAACAGACGAGCCGGTGGCTACTGCAGACGGACCTCTCCTGATGATCTCAATGGGCAGTGTGGTTCATGACGAAGAAGACGTGCTCTTAAATATCCAGGAGTAAGTGATTGCTGTTTCTTGAATAAAACACCGCCTGTGCCCAGATCCTTGCTCGTGGCTTGTCTCCTGTGAAAAACAAGACACAAATGGAAAAGAATTGGAAGGGGAAGAAATCGTCCAGCATGGCTTTGTCAGGCCTCCTCTTTGTGTTGTGGAAGTTCCCCAGGAGGAAGGCCAAGTGAAAACTTTTAATGAGATGGAAGCACCTCATTAACTTCTTATTGCCGCACATCGGCCCCATATTAGGTAGAATGTTATCTGCATTAACTCACTTCTCACTTAAAAAAAACCAAACTAAGCATCTACTGCATATTTCCCCCAAACTTGTGATCCGTGTTCATATTGTATGATGAAAAATGGAGTCTGGGAAATATTTATCTTTTAAGAAAACCCTTGCCTCTCCATTGAACCAAAGGTACTTGGAATCACAGCGGGGCCTGAATTATTCTTAGTGATTGCCTGTGACCGGTCGTATTTTTCTCCATTGCTTAAACAGAAGTCTCTCTCTCTCTCTCTCTCCCCTCTTCACTTCTGTGGGCGGTTTCCACTTCTTTTCAGTTCTGAGCAGAATCCTCTTTTATCTGAGCCCTTGATTTCAGGAACAGGCTGTTACTTAAGCTTGCTTTTTGATTTGTCTTTAATAGCTTAAGTACCCCCAGTGACTGTTGCTGGTGTCTAGCTCACGTTTCTTTTTAGATTGTGAGCCCTTTGGGGACAGGGATCCATCTTATGTATTTATTATTTCTCTGTATAAACTGCCCTGAGCCATTTTTGGAAGGGCGGTATAGAAATCGAATTAATAATAATAATAATAATAATAATAAAAACAAACAAATGTGCTGAATATGAAAATGGCATAACTGGTGTGTGTGTGTGTGTGTGTGTGTGTGTGTGTGTGTGTGTGTGCGCGCGCGCCCCCAATATATAACACAGTGAATAGTTTAGATTTGTGCTTTCAGTCCTCGTTTAAAACTTTAAAAACTTAATTGTGCAAATACAAAACTCTGATTTAGACTCCAAATAAAGGCTTCAATCCTGTAAATGCTGAAGCAGTTTAAATCCCCCAAAGTGCATGAGGCTTAAGCTGCCTAACGGTGTACAGGACTTTCCTGGTAACATTTCCCCCGCTTTGTTTTGTCACTTTAGAATATTCTGCAGAAAATCCTTAACACCCAGTTGCTCAAATTTTTTACATCTTTGCCTTTGCTTGTAAGCTTAAGAAATCACTTTAAACAAAAGTGCTCTTCCTTTACCTAGAGGGGGAAAAGCACTGCACACACAATTTGAATCACTGCAATTTTGAAAAATGCCCTGGAAGGCGATTCTGGCGGCACGGTTAGGCTATGATTTGCTATGTAGGTGCAGGTATTTTTTAATGTGTTTTGATTAGTTGTGAATTACTAAGTACAACAGCTAGTCTAGCATGTAATGATTCTCAATGATTCTGATTTATTCTGCTTGATATATTAAAGCCATCCCTTGGGGCAGTGTGGTTTTGATCTCTGTGGCCGCTGCGAACACACGCTTCCGAGAGGCGATGTAGTCCAAGGAGAACTTTTCCCATTGATGCTGCAACCTGAGAATTAGAAATATTAATCGCTACTACCGAGGGCATTTTATCTGCCCTGAAAGGTTCCAGTCTACGCCTTTTATATCCTTGTAATTAATGACATAGTTAGATTGCCTCTGTGCCGATGTCCTTTTCACGTGAACTTCTGTGTTGCTTTTTCTGCCATGACTGAGTATAAGGCGATTACATTTCCTACAGTTGTACGATATTTTGACCTTCTAAGCCTGTTTGACTTGTTGGAGTGCATTGTGAGAGGCGTGCATTTTTGATTTAGTGCTGTGGATTCCAAATAAAAATAGAAAGTTCTGCGAAGATTGAGATATAATGGCTGTTTCCCTTCTTATATGCATTTATTCTTTCTCTTCTTATATGCAGTTATAATTTTTTTTCCTCTCTCTTTTTCAAACCTTAAAACTCTGCTCTTTATTAGTCGCTGAATGCAGCTTTGCCAACACTTAAAAGTTTTTGAAATGTTCAATCACTGTTGTGTACAATGATTCTATCAGGTTCCTTCTGACAGATATCTGGTAAGAAGCATGTAACCTGCATTTAGCCCATGTGCTATTTATGCGCTGGGTTAAAAAGGAAAAAGAGTCATATTGATCTGTCTGTGGATTAAAGTTTTTTTGAAATTGGCAACAGCTCACACACAAAAGGCTTCTCTTCCTCCCCGCTCCCCATCCCTTTATGATTTCTCAAGCTTGCCATTGATCTACTGGTTTTATTGCATTCATTATTTATTAAAAGAATTTGCAAGCTAAACATAACGCTAAGCTAGTTTGCACAGAGGGACTGCACTTAAGAAATTGAATGGAGATTGCATTAGAGATGAACATCTGTGCTGTTTTTCCACTCGTGTATTTATTGGTTTGTATAAAAGGTGTATTGGATTAACAGTTATAACTGTTATGGCTTGAAGCTCAGAACCGGGGCAATTTAGTTTTTGTTTGGAAGGTAGCTGCTGTGGCTTGCTCATAAAAGCCAAGACAATGTAACCCCAGGATGGGCTTCCTGTTTTATTAATGCTTCTGTTTTTGTTTAGGTATGAAACTCGAGACCTGATTATATGATCCATGGGATATAGTAGAGGATATATGAACTATACAGCCTGACGTGTGCAAGCTCTTTCTAGAGTTTCTGGTGACACTGAAAGACTTCAGCGGTTCCATAAACGACTTGGCCAATTGCACCCATGCATGGAAATTAAATGTCATCTTTCTGATCTGCAGTATATGCAGGCATCTCCAGATCCACTGGCCTGCTTGCCAGTGGAGAATGCCCTCAGCCCGCTGGTGAGCGTCCCAGTACCATACAGATCTTCTCCCCAGGGGTCTCATTCCCATTGCCATTTTGGTGGTGGTGGTGGTGGGGAAAAGTCTCTAGAGACTCTTTAAAAAGTTGCCAGAGATGGAGAGGCTCTTATTTCAGCAGGAAGCCAACTTGGGGGACTACCTTTCCACTCTGGTTTTGGTCAGAAATCTCAGCCTAACTGTGGCATCTGTGTCGCCCTGTGGCATCTGTCTCCCGGGGGGGCAGCTTGGCGTCGAAGGGGCTTCGGAGGTTAGCTGGGAACATGCAGCAGCGAATTGACACCACACACAGCAGGTTCTCGGAGAAACAACTATTTTAATGGGCGTTAGAGGCGTGCAGGTTACTTCAGCCACGATGGTTGTTCCCTTGAGGGTGCACTTGTCTCTTGAACCTTCCCTGCTCTGATTGGGATGTGCCTTCATACCCATTCTTTCGCTGTTCTCTCTGAGCTGCTCGATCCTATTATCCTCAGAGCTTCAGGCCCGACCTGTCTTCTAGGTGGTTGCCTAGGGCACCCATTCTTGGGGGGAGGCACCTCAGCTCCCTGGGAGAAAGTCGAGTGGGCAGGGCCCGCCTCCTTGCTGGTTTCTGCTTTGCTTTCTCCCTGCCTGCCTCCCTCCTTTCCGTTACTTCTGCGGCTGCTCAGGTGGGAGCGTCCATCCTGGTTTCTCAATTGTCCTGACGCAAATTGGAAAGGTTCATGTGCCGGTTGGCTGCAATTGGGCCCGGTTGGTCGCAGAGGGAAGGTCCTCACTGCACCATTCAAAGCTGCCTCGCAGGGAGATGGAGAAGTTGCTGTTGAGAGGAAAGGCGGCATGGGTGGGCTCTGGGCTTCTTGGCTCAAAGCAGCACAGGCTCCTCATTCGCTGCTCATCCGTGTGGCTGGCCATTCAACCTGGCGAACTAGCAGCCTGCATGGCTCCGGTTAAAGCTGGGATTTCACACTTCTCGGCTGGTGTGTATGTGCATGTTAAACCTTGCCTCGGGCCACCCCAACCAGATTGTAAGAGGAAGAACTCTGCCTCTGCCATGGGCCACTGGGAAATCCCACTCCCTCCGATGCCTCCCTTCCTTATAGGGCTCCATGCTGGTCAGAGGCCCCACCTTCTCATAATGACCCACTTCCATCTCCAGGTGAGGCTCAATCAGGTGTGCCTTTTCAGCCCAGGTAGCTCTCCCCCCCCCCCGCTGGACCCATCGATGTGGTTGGTGAAAAGTGGGCTCTCCAGGCCTCTGTCTTCTCTTGCTCCTTCTGGATCCAGTTGCCCCTGGACACCAGGCCACACTAGTACTGGCCTCAAATTGGAGCTTGACAAATCCCAGGCGTCCTCGTCATAGGGAGAATCTGCCCAGTGAGTTTGATTCTACTGCACTTATTTCATTCTGGTATCTCCAGGACTATCCAGTCGAGATACACATTTGGTTGAAGAGCAAATGGGGAATGAGTTGCCTGGGAATTGGGAGGCACACGGAAGCCTGAGGCTCATGTAGTTTCTGCGGTCCGCAGAGACATCCTGAGCAATAAAGCACTTGCATAACTAAGAAAACTGCACGAGAAGAGTGCATAGTTGCACAACCCCACCAGGACTGTAGAATTGTGCCCTTGTGCTATAGCAGGGGTTCTCAATGTTGGGTCTCCAGATGTTATTGGACTTCAGCTCCCATAATCCCCTGCTCCAGGGGCCTTTGGCTGGGGATTATGGGAGTTGAAGTCCAGTAACATCTGGGGACCCAATGTTGAGAATCCCTGTGCTTTAGCAATTTTCCTTGCAAGTAGGGGTGTGCATTAACTGAGGTTTGTGCACTGGTTTGGCACCGCAGGGAGGGGAGCGGTGAGTGGGATCTTGTAAAAAGAGGAGAGCAGGTCCTTGCCTTCTTTCTATCGCCACATGCAGCTTCCTGCTGTGACAGTGCTGCCCCCAAGAACCCACACGTGTGCTGGCATGCACATGGTGCCCATGCATGTGTTGCAAGGACCTGCTTTTCTCTCTTTTTTTAAGGTTCAGCTTGCTGCTACTCTCTCCATGGTGCCGAACCGGTTCGGACCTCATCCAGACTGGCTCGGTGCCATACCATTGCACGAACCTCAGTTTGTGCACATGCCTACTTGAAGCCAAATGAGGCATGCCACAGTTGTGCGACTGTTGTGCAATTATGCTTGCAGTAGTGCAGCAGTCTTCTGAAACACAACTTCTGTGCAACAGCGTTGTGCTTGCGCAGTAGCCTTCTGCACACACTTCATTAGTTGGGATGCAAACCAGTGATGTCTGCCCTCTGTGAAGTAACACATGCGTAGTAGAGCCTTGATCTAAGCAGCAAGCTGGGGGGGGGCAGGCCCACGCTAATGCCGGGGATGTGGCCAACAGCACAGAAAGCATGGGGGTGGGGAGGGATGGATAATGGAGTGGGGAGGAAGCGAAGGATCACCCTGGCAGCCCCCTTGTTCTCTGTAGCCCAGGGACATTCCCCCCCTGCTCCCCACGCCACCTCATTACCTCTATGCACCTGGATCTAAATGTCTTGCAGAATGGTGCGTTGACCATGGGGGACTTTTCTGAACATGTTGGATACCAGATCTTCCTATGTAAAGGTGCCTTCAGGCTCAATATTCATGGTGCAGATGGCAAAAGGGGAACTCATTGGCCATATCCCTAAAATGTAAGGATTTGTCTTGTCAACGCTGCAGGTCTGGTCTAGTTGCTGTTGACTGAGTAATGGCAAAGTCAAGAGTGCCTCCCCCCGCCGCATGGATTCCAGTTCTCCAAGATTCTGCTGGTCCCTCTACTGATCTGACCAATGTCTGGACCAGTAGTTCCCAACCTGGATTCCTCCAGATGTTGCTGAACTACACATCCCATCATTCCCAGCTACAATTTATTGTGGCTGGGGGTGAGGGGAGTTTAGTTCAGCAACATCTGGAGAAACCCAGGTTGGGAACCACTGATATGGACCCTGAAGTTGAGATGTGCATGAACAGCTTGCGCACAGGTTGGTGGGGCAGGGAGCGTTTCCCTTAAGGCGTCTGTAAGAAGCTCCTTGCCTTTTCTTCTCCACCCTGCTGCTTTTTGGGTCCCCAACCACCTGCACAGGGCTGCAGCACTGTTCCCAGGGCTCCTTCCCCTCACAGGTGGGTGATGAGAGTGCTTTGCTAGCACAGAGCTCCTCATCAGAGCGTGCGGTGGCTCACAAACCTCTTGGCGTCGTTTGCAGAATGCTGAAAATCAAGGTGGAGGGGTTGTGGAAAGGGTTTGCCAGTCGTCCTAAATAGCTGGCTAAAATCTATCATCCGGGGTGAAGAAATGTTGGCTCAATTTATCAGCCAGACAAAATATTTTACTCGTCAGATGGTTCCTCAAGCTATGTTGGCACATTACTCATTAGGACTTTTTTCACTCACTAGGCATCTACTCGTCACAGACTAGTAGACTAGTGGATTTCCTCAGCTCTGCCTGTCATGTTGTGAGTCTACTGTACGTTGTTATTCCTCAAAGGCTTTGTAAGGGGGATGCGGAACACTAGAATCATGCACATGGATCTGTGCTAGGGATGACTCAATTAAAACTTTCAGTCGGGGTTTAAGATTTGCCCCACCCCTGGGGCAAATCCCTGGGACTGAATTTGTCAGTGGATATGTTCAATATTTTTAAGACAGTTTGGTTTGTACATAATACGGATTGGGCAGGGGGACCTATTACAAATAACCTTCTCACAGTGAGTGGTTGTGTTTCTGTTTCTGCAATTCGTAAGTCATCTCTTACTTTCTCAGTAGTTTAAAAAGGCATCTATGCTGAAGCGTTAATAAACACATGTTTATGTGTTTATTACATTTTAACAGAGTGATTCTTTTGCGGGGTTTGAAATGGCAGGCAGCCCATGGTACCTGTCTGATGTGTATTATTGTTGGTTGAACATTTGATGATGGTAAACATACAGAGTGGTGCTTTTTTGTTTAACAAAAATATTTGTTGGTATCATTTATGTGGTATTATTAAGTTGGACTTTCAGCTTGGTGGCTGACATCCTGACTAAAATTTACTTGAGGAAGTCCCATTGAAATTAAAAGGACATGTGAGGTCCTTTTAATTCAAGTGGGACTTCCTCGCATAAATGTCCCCATGGTTTCTTCAGATCACCTGGCCTGATTGATAGGCCGCAGTACCTGTTCTGGCCTTCATCTGGGTGGCGCTGTAGGGCAGTGGAGATAAGGTAAATAACCTTCTGTCTGAGAGCCGCCACAGTGTTTCGGGGAGTAATGTTCCTTGTCGTGACTGCTGGACACCTCCCAGTGTTGGACAGGCTTCGGTGCAGTCAGATTATGAAAGAGAGACTCACTGGGCCCCCATGTATACCTTCACTTTCAGTTTGGGATCCATGGAGGGAAACAGTACAATATAATAAAATTATACCCTCTTAAGGCATCCAATTTGACTGGGCCCTTCCTCTCTATCGTGTGTTTTGCTTACTGCATAATCTGGTCCCGGTGTGCATTTTTGTTTTTAAGAAGCCCTCTGAATTTCTAGGTTGTGCTAGCAGCTGGAGGTCTCTGTCCTCCTCATTCTCTTTGGTTGGAAAATTCAGCCTTGTGTGTCATTTAGACTTTGTGACACATGGTACCCTCCCAGGGCCTAATGACTTGTCTGCAGATGAGCTGTTATTTATTACAGTCATGTAGAATAAAATTGATTGTCTTCTGAAATTAATCTTTCATTTGCCTCCAGCTCTGTTTTTAATACAGGACACACAGTTGCCTGTTTTGCAGAAATACTGTTTAATCACATTAATATCTTGCCCTCCTCTTTTCTCCCTTCTTCTCCCCCCCCCCCCCGCTTCACCCGCCTCTGGGCTGGAGAAGATAATTGTACAAACGAACAGCAAAATCTGTATCTTTAACTTCTCTTTATGATTAAATTATGCAAATGACTTATCTCCTGCCCTTCCGAGCACTAATCATCTAATTAGGAATGATGTGTTAAAGGGACAGTTTTTTTGAATCAAGAGAAGGAGGCAAAAAGCAGAAAATGGGGGCGGGGTGATAGTCAAGCTGTTGAAGGATGATTTGGAGTTGGGGTGTGTGTGTGTTTAGCAAGGGTCTGAATTTTAAATGCAGGGACAACTTGGGTTGGAACGGGAGGTCTGGAAGATTTGTCTTCTCTGTGTCCATGGAAGACATAATGCAGGAAGTGGCTGTTCAACGTAGAGTCATTCAATGGCTGAAGTCATAGAATTTTAGAGTTGGAAGCACCTTAAAGGTCATTTAGTCCACCCCCCTGCTAAGAGCAGGAATCTACCAGAGCATCCCTGGCAGATGGCTCTCCAGCCTCTGTTTTGGACACTTCCAGAGAAGCTGAGCCCACCACCACATGAGGGAGGTAGACTGTCCTGTTGTCAAACAGCGTTTACATCTAGCAAGTTCCTTAGCATGTCTAGCCTGAATCTGCTTCCTTGTAATTTCAACTCCTTGTTTCCGTTCCTGTCCTTGGGAGCAACATCTCTTCAGACATCTGAAGACTAAAATACACAGCAACCTTTCTTTTACTGAGTCAGACTCTTGGTCTATCTAGCTCAGCATTGTCTACACTGACTGGCAGCAGCTCTCTAAGATTTTAAGCAGGAGTCTCTCCCAGCCTTACCTGGAAATGCCAGGGAGTGAACCTTGGATCTTCTGCAAGCGGTCGAGCAGATGGTCTTCCACTGAGATGATCCCACCCGTAAGAGGAATATCATATCTTACAGTGCTCACAAGTAGTTGCCCTTGTAAATGCAAACCAAGGTAGACCCTGCTTAGCAAAGGGGACAATTCATGCTTGCTACCATAAGACCAGCTCTCCTTCAGGCTAGCTGAAATAGCTGTCCTGAGCTCTGGTATGATTTTCCTATTTAGTTGGAGTAGATAGCAGACTGGTTGCTGTTAAACAAAGGTTTTCAATAATATTCATAGTCTGGGGCAGGACTAAGTGGGGCATAGCTCATCGCAGGTTGGTTAGTTTAATTATGTTTGTAAGGGCTTGAACTTATGTTTTGAATTATTATTATAGCAAGGGTAAATTTTATAGTTGGTGATTCATGAAGAAATGTGAGCGGGAAGTCCATCTTTTATGTGTGTATTTGTAATGAATGACAATATTGTTGTTGTTAAAATTAATATAAAATGAACTTGGGGGAAAAAAGTGGGGCATAGCTCGGTAATAATGTACATGCTTTGTGTGCAGAAGGTCTCGGGTTTAATCCTTGGCATCTTTGGATGAAGGATTTCAGGTAATCGGTGCTGGGAAAGATCCCTTCCTGAGAGCTTGGAGAGATGCTGCCGGTCAGAGTAGTCAGTATTGAGATAGATGGGCTGGAATCTGACTCAGTGTAAGGCAGCTAAGTATTTCTTTGTATTAACTTTTTATAGTGCTTTAATTGGTCGGGAGATTCACCTGGTGAGGATAATTACAAAATGGGTTACAGGTTTCATAATTTGCTGAGAAATTATCTCTGTTGCATGTTCAAAGAGAGGAGGCGGCCATGGGAAAATGGGCCGGCTGGAGCAGTATGCAGGTTATAGGGAAAAGGTAGGAGGCCCTTAATTGAATCCATTTGCCCTGCCCACCAGTACTCTCTCGCTCAATCATGCATACTTGTAGCTTTCTGAAAATGATACTAAGTGCCAGGGCCCTGGATTGAGACTGTCACAAACCGGGAGGCAAGTCGGATAATTTGGGTAATGAGACAAAACAGGAAGATCCAATTACTCAGCCTTCAGGTGACACCATCACCTCCTCTGTGTCTGGAATCCCTCCAGGATCTTTCAGCCCAAATAAAAGTTTGCCAGAGCTGCTGGAGTTTTGTTGGTTTGTTTTTAAATGACAAAGGTCCTTTTAAAATATGAAAATCAGGGAAGGGACCAGACCTGAGCAGCAGCAGTAGAAATTGGCAGTCAGCTCCAAACGCCTGCTGGAGCAACATCCATCTTATGCTCTTCTATCCAGCTCTCTCACTTGGAGCTATCCGAGGTCCTGAACCCTTTCCCCTTGGAGCAGTCAAAAGGCTCTGTCCCTCCTAGATCTCTGCCCAAGTGGAGGCCCCACTTGGTCTTGAACAGGATAATAAGGTGGCTGGGGCTTTGCTCCCCTTGTAATTCAAGTATTGCCACCTATTGGTGCAGTGGGGAAGTAACCAGAGGTTGCTGGTTTGAATCCCCACTGGTATGTTTCCCAGACTAAAGGAAACACCCGTATTGGTCAGCAGCGATATAGAAAGATGCTGAAAGGCATCATCTCATGCTTTGTGGGAGATGGCAATGGTAAACCCCTCCTGTATTCTACTAAAGACAACCACATGGCTCTGTGGTTGCCAGGAGTCGACACCGACTTGACTGCACAACTTTAACTTTTTAATTCAAGTATTGGATGCAGATGAAAGGAGAAAGGAGTAAGCCAAACAGGTAAGGCAAAAACTTGCATGTTATCCAAGCCTGATCTGGATTCATTTTTAGTTAGTCCAGATTGGTAGTAACCAATTGGATACTGGGTTCTGCTGATCATGTTCTGCAGGCATATAGGAACACTGGAAGCTGCCATATACTGAGTCAGACCATTGGTCTGTTTAGCTCAGTATTGTCTTCACAGACTGGCAGCGGCTTCTCCAATGTTGCAGGCAGGAATCTTTCTCAGGCCTATATTGGAGAAGCCAGGGAGGAACTTGAAATCTTCTACTCTTACCAGAGCGGCTCCGTCCCCTGAGGGGGAATAACAGTGCTCACACTTCTAGTTGGTTGAATGTCCTGGGACAAGTCATCGTCTTGGATGCTGCTATAGTTCTGGAGCAGAGCATTGGCTTTGCATGCAGAAGAACCTGGAATCTTCTGCATGCAAAGCCAATGCAAAGAACTCTTTCTGAAACCTTGGAAAGTCGCTGCCAGTCAGTGTAGACAATACTGAGCTAGGCAGACCAAGGGTCTGACTTGGTAGAAAGCAGTTTCCTAGGTTCCTATACATGTAGGGATGGGGCTGTAGCTCACTGGGGGTGAAAAGTCTGTTTTTTGTGCAGAATGTCCTGAGTTCAATCCTAGGTATCTCCAGGTAGGGCTGGGGAAGACACCTCCAGGCTTTACCATAAGTTTTCTGTGAGACTTTACTGTGAACTCAACGCTATTCAAAAAACCGGATGCAAAAAGTGGTGGTGTTTTTTTTTTTAAAATCATGAATATAAATTGGGTTGCACTTGAGCGAGCAGTGAAAACGAGCCTGCTAACTTGGCAAAGAGGCACCTTTTAACATGGTGATTCTCTTTATTTAGCAGGGGGAGAGTAACTGGCCCTCTCCACCCCCAGCAGAGTGCCTCCAGTGACTGTTGCTGGTGTCTGTCGTATGTTTCTTTTTAGATTGTGAGCCCTTCGGGGACAGGGATCCATCTTATTTGATTGTTGTTTCTCCATGTAAACCTCCCTGAGCCATTTTTGGAAGGGTGGTATAGAAATCGAATGAATGAATGAAAAACCTGAATCATGTGTAAAGTGGTCCCCGCTAGCCTGCAGGGAGTTCAGGGTAAATCTGCCTGATACTTGAATACACCCGTTCCATTCTAGAGGAGATGCAGGCTAAAAGCCGGGTGTGAAAAACTTCCATCAGGAACCCCAGAGAATCCCTTTAGACAGTGTGGACAATACTAAGCCAATGGAATGTATGCCAACACGTGTGATTTTTTTTTAAAAAAATCACCTAGAGATGTAAAACAGCCAGAGAATAGCCATCCATCTCTTTTTGAAACTTAAATTGGGGCTTTTGTTCCCCCCCATCACATGACTGCTCTGTCATTGATAACCCTTGTCTGAATGTGTGAGTTGATCCATTGAGTACAGGAATGGAGCTTTCTGTTTGAAGGGATGGGGAGGGAAATGAATTCTCTGTCTGGGGACTGCTGGCTTATTCACTTGCAAAAGTTACCACTTGATGCCGTATTCATCGAGCGGTGCCCATTCATGTATTAATCAAACCTCAAAGAGTGGTGCACATGTGTCTTTCTAGCATCGAAGACAGCTGCAAATGTATGATCTCTTTCTCTCCCTCTGCCTAAGATCACACATCAAGGAACTTCAAGAATCTTGTATTCCTCTGCTCTGAACTGTTTGCCGTGCAAAAAGGTGTATGTAACATGATAATCGTCCCTTCGTGTCTCTGTCTCTGTCTGTCTCTCTCTCTCATACACTTCTAAACCTTCCCCTTCATTCTGTGTGACAATGATGGTGAATGCTAATGAAACAATACATAGGTTAACCCCCAGAGCAGTAATTTTTCAGATAATTAGTTAAAGAGTTGAGAAAGGAGGAAATGGGACTTCTTAGCCTGTAAAAGAGTCTGGCTGTGCATTTTGTGCTTGGATTCTTTGCTGTGTGATCTCATAGGAACATAGGAGACTGCCTTATGCTGAGTCCAGACCCTTGGTCCATCTAGCTCAGGGCTGTCTACTCTGACTGGCAGCAGCAGATAGGAGTCTTTCCCAGCCCTCCCTGGAGATGTTGCCAGGGAGGGAACCTGGGACTTAGTGCATTCAGGTGCTCTACCACTGAGCTACGGCCTCATCTGTAAGGAGGAGTCTCTTACAGTGCTCACATGTAGTCACTCATCTGAATGCAAAGTCAGAGACTTCGTAGAAACTCTGGTAGCATCTGTCAGAACTGTAGGCCACTCTGAAGGACTCTTCTGGGCTCTATCACCACATAGCCAGCATAGCGTAGTGGATAGAATGTTGGACCTAGGACCTGGAAGACCTGAGTTCGAATCCTCATTCAACCATGAAACTCACTGGGTGACTCTGGGCCAGTCATGTATCCCTCAGCCTAACCTACCTCACAGGGTGGAACCATCTGAGCTGGTTCCTCTGAGCTTCTTGGAGGAAAAGCAGGCTATAAATGTAAAAATAAACAGGCTCATCCAATATATGAGGATTCTTCTGGCAGCAGAGCAGTGACCTCTGGAAGAAGTAGGTCGGAGCAGGGGGGAATCAGAGTAACGCCATTATTTGATGCTGCTGTCTTATTTCTGCATTTCCAAAGGGAAATACTGAAAGGGAGGTTTATCTTGTTTCTTTGCAGCCATGCCAAGCTCAAGGGTTGTTTCTGTGATTTGGGGAGGTGGGGTACTTTTGACCCCCAGACCCAGATGAGCAAAGTACGCTTTTTGAAGGGGCATGGATTTTAGAAATCTGGTAGTGGGAGGAAAACAGCCTTCCCATTTGCTTTTTTTGGAAGCACAAAATGCCATCAGGCTAGTTTTTCCTTGCTGATCCCCCTTATGCCGGTCGGGTGGTGACTTTGGCACTGTGGGGCTGGTGCACAATGTGGCTTTCATCGAACTAGCTGACTGGGCGAGGACATCTGTGCCCCAGTTCTCCTTGACTCTTCCCCCCCCCTTCAGCCCCAGTTCGTTCCCACCTCCACCCTCCCAGTTTGTTTTCCCTCGGCGGCCAGGCTTCTCTTCCCCGCCCGCTGCCACTTCTCCCCACCACTTCCAAAAATCCTCAGTCAGCCATTCACTGGTCCCTGGTGTGGTGGGCGGCCAACCGCCTCCTGTTGCGCGCGTGCCACTACCGCCCGGCCAAACTCCTTGCTGCAGGAACTCTCGCGAGATGATCAGGACATCAACCAAAAGTAGACCAGTAGCATCTGGCAAAGGCCAGGGCAGGGGAAATTGTCTACGCAAACGTGGGAAAGGTTTGGATGAGCCCCTGCCGCCTATGTCTCCGCCACCTCCACTGTCCCTGCCGCCTTCATAGAAAGTACTAAGAACTCTTTCTTTTGCCCTGCCCCACCTTCGTATCGGGAATGCCCCTTTACTTGTAAAGTGGAATCCTCCCCAGATTCCCCTTTACAAGTCTATCCCTCGAACCAGCCTTTGTACCGGTTCGGCAGCTGAACTGGAGCCGAACCGGACGGGGCTGCGTCAGTTCGCAGATTCAGACCAAACCAGCCAAAACGGTTCCGTGCACCCCCCTAACTAGGATTCGCACATGAGATCTAGGAAGTAGAGCCTGAATCTGAAGTGCAGTCCATACCTGTTACTTGTGTTCAGGGACAGATGGTTAACTTTGGTCCTCTGTACAGCACCTAGCACATGGACAGTGAAGACTCTTAAAGGCTCCCTCCGCACCCCCAAAATGGTATCGCGGCTCTGAGAAACACAAAAGGCCCATGTCGGTTGGCTAATGCTTGTAAAAGGCTTTGAAGATGAAAAGGGAAAATAAATTTTCGCTTGCAAATCCTGACATTTCCTTCCTCAAGAAAGCCCGGCTTGCACGCCAATTGCTTCTATTTATTAGCTGTGATTTATTTGTGAAATTCCGGCAGGGAACCACACAAAGGTCTCCAAGTTGGAGACTGAGATAAATGGGGCATTTCTGAAATGTGTTTAGCTAATTAAAATGGAAACCGCATTAAAAATATATTAAAAAGGAAGTGGGGAAATTCTTCAGGGGCTGGAAAATTATTTACTTTCGGTGGCTGAAACTATTTCCCATCGAGACTTGGGGAGGAAGATCTTCCACCCAAACACCTGTGTTTGCAAACTAGCGACTCTCTGGCCCTGCCTTTGAGCGGTGTTTTCCCTATGCTTGAACATGTTTGAGCATTTTAATGTATACACCTGTGATTGGGTCCACTCAGCTAAATCATCAGAGTTCAGTTTTGTCCGCTAAATTGTTGCCAGATTTGGATTGGCCTAGAAACTTGGGGGATGAAGTTTAAGCAGTTGCTCCCTGAACTGGCTGTGAACTCTTCTCCACCCTTTGCGGAGTGAAAACCCAGAATGTTCACTCGAGGCACAAATGACCAGGCTCAAACTATCATACTTCAGACACATTATGCGAAGACCCAACTCCCTTGAGAAGCCCATAATGCTGGGAAAAGTTGAAGGAAGGAGAAGAAGAGGATGACCAGCAGCAAGGTGGATGGACTCAATGACGACAACAACAAATATTTATATACCGTTTTTAAAAAAAAAGTTTCCAAAGTGGTTTACATAGACAAGTAATAAATAAATGAGATGGATCCCTGTCCCCAAAAGGCTCACAGCAATGAATGCACCACTGTGAGACCTTAATGGCCAAGTTGGAGGCAGATTGTCCTGGAAGGAATTCCATCTATGTGGTCGCTAAGAGTCGACACTGACTTGACGGCACTTAATCAAACAAAAATCAGGAATTGCACAATGCATCGCGTGACGGGCACAATACATTGGAGGATTCTCCTCCTGGGAGTTGGGTGCTCGGGCTGTGTGCCGTCTGAGCATACACACAGCCACTGTTCCCTCTAACAGGGATTCCCAGATGTTGTTCACTACAACTCCCCACATCTCCAGCTGCAGTGGCCTTTGGCTGGGGATTCTGGGAGTTGTAGTCAACAACATCTGGGAACCCCTGTTAGAGGGAACACTGCACACAGCCCCATGATACACATGGATCCATACCTGGGGTAAAGTGTGGTGTTTGCACTTTTGCTCTTTAACCCGGGTAAAACCCCAGGTACATAACTTGGCATTGCAGGGGAGGCAGTGTCAGGATCAGCCATGATCCTCGAGCTGCACCCACGTAGGGCTGCTCATGTGCACAGCTTTGTTGTATAGCAAAATGCTTGCTCCCCTGATAATATGCTTTACCACCCCTTTGTTCCTCTAAACTAGTCCCCCCTGCCTTGTGCACTTAGGAACATAGGAAGCTTCCTTATACTGTGTCAGACCCTTGTTCTGTCTAGCTCAGAATTGACTGCACAGGCTGGCAGCCGCTTCTCCAAGGCTGTAGGCAGGCAGCCTTTTGCTGGAGATGCCCAGGAGGGAACTTGGAACCTTCTGCTCTTCCCAGAGGGGCCCCATCCCCTGAGGGGAATATTTTAGTGCTTGTACATGTAGTCTCTCATTCAGATGCAACCAGGGTGGACCTTGCATAGCAAAGGGACAATTTGTGCTTAATACTACAAGACCACCTATTGGTGCAGTGGGGAAATGACATGATAAGAAAGCCAGAAGTTGCCGGTTTGAATCCCTGCTGGCATGTTTCCCAGTCTATGGGAAAGACCTATATCGGGCAGCAGCAATATAGGAAAGATGCTGAAAGGCATCCTCTCATACTGGGCGGGAGATGGCCATGGTAAACCCTTCCTGTATTCTACCAAAGACAACCACAGGGCTCTGTGGGCACCAGGGGTTGACACCAACTCGATGGCATGCTTTGCTTTACCACCAGACCAGCTGTCTACCCCCCACTTTCATTGCTTGCAAGGGATGACCCCAAGGGGTCTGGTCTCTGCCAGGGCAAGGCAATATTTTTGTCCCTTTCCTCAGCCCCTGCAATAACTCGGTTCATCCCTGGGCGAACCCTTTCCCAATACAGTGTTTGTTCTAGGGCTGTGAAGAGCATTGATCCCAATTATCGTTATGCTCCTCAGAGAAATTTCATTGGGACCATCTTCTCCTTTCTCCCGTAAACTTGCAATCGTGAGCATTTTATTTTATTTCGCTTTTTGCCTTGCGCAGCATTTGGGCAAAGCAAAGACGAAATGTTTAATCCACTTGCCGATGCCTCTTGTTAAAAAAGCAAGTTAATTGAAAAGGGTAATTAAATCACCCTGGGCCTTCAGTCGGCAGCTAATCGAAGGCTAAGAAATCTGTGTTGCTCCGTAAACATGCTTTGGATGCAACCCCTTTCCCACGTTAGGGAATGGAGAAACACTCACTGACTTGTGCGAGTCAGAACTTTGGATCTGCCAAGTTTGGGGGTGGCAAGGGGTGGGTGCTATTTTGAAACTTTAGCCAGTGGTTTAGTGCTGTAGGGACAGGTTGGTACACAGTCCCGGTACTTGTTTTCCTTCCGGGTCTCAGCAGGGATTTTTCTAAATGATCAAAATCTGCTGCTCTTCTTTCTCCAGCGGTTCGTTACATAATTTAATATTGGAGTAGAACTGAGTTTATTGCCCTTCTTCTCATCTTCTTTTACAAGGAGCATCCTCTACCCTTGGGGGTTGACAATCCTAGCTGCTTTTCTGGGTGAAGAGCCACGGGAGGTCCAAGCTCTGTAGGATTAGGAAACTATCCTTAACTTCTTGTAGTAGAACACGCAAAATTATTGCAACACAGTGGGCTGTGTGGCCATTGGGGTGGGCGTGGCCTTGGGGGCAAGACTGCTGTGTGGGCGTGGCTATGGTAACTGTCACAGAGAGCATCTGCACTTGGTACGACATCACTGATTTTAGTCTAATGACTCCCAGCAGCTTTGGAGAGCCTCTTGGTTAGTGCATCCTCTGTTATGCTCCTGAGTGTTTTGAGCTCAGTCTAGACCAGGGTTTCTAGACCTTGGGCCCCCAGATGCTGTTGGACTACAACTCCCAGAATCCCCGGCCACAAAGGCCATGTCTGGGGATTCTGGGAGTTGTAGTCCAACAACATCTGGGGGCCCAAGGTTAAGAAACCCTGGTCTAGAAGATCAGTGTTGGCTGAGAATAGCTACCGAAACAAAAACAGCTGTAGAATAGAAGGTACATTCTGATGCGTTCTGATAAATTATCTTTCTCTAGTGATATTTCATCTAGATTGTCTGGAAGATATACTTATTTGCCCATATCCGAAACAGACAGATGATTTCTCAGAACACATCAGAATATATGTCCTGTAGCTGCTTTTGTTTTTGTGGCTGGATCATGCCCTTCTATCTTTCCTACAGAGGTGGAAAGTCAACACTTGAACTGAGAGATCCTGTGTTCATCTCACTGCAGGATCTCACCTGAATGGAGAGGTCTGTGCAGATGTTCAAACAGTGTGTGGTGCACACAGACATGTGTTTAGAATGTCTGTAGGAAGTGTACCAGTGTGCAGCTCCACCCTTCCTTTCCCCTCTCTCTCTCTCACTCTTTGAACTTGGGTTTTAATTTAGTGTTTAAAATTTGTACAACCAGCGCAGAACAGACTTCGCTGAACAAAAACAGAACCTCTTTTCCCCTTAAAGCATAAGAAGGCCAGTTCAATCATGTTTCAGCATAATAAATGGACCTGTTCTCACGACTGTTTTGAGGTGGGTATGAGCCCATCTCTGCTGGGCTCCACCAGCCTAGCGGTCACACAGTCACGGGCAGCTCCAATGCTGAAATCTGCAGCTTCAAGCCCGATCCTCCATGGAAGATCTTCCAAGGGCTGGGATGCATTCCCAGAATCCCCTTCCCTGCCAGCAGACCAGAAAAGCTTTGTGCCCTCTCATTGGCCATGAAGGAGCAGGAGGTGGGCCACTGTGGGGAACAGGAATCTGGGCTAGATAGGCCTTGGGCCTGATCCAGCAGTGCTCTTCTTATGGTAGGAACATAGGAAGCTGCCATATATTGAGTCAGACCATTGGTTAATCTAGCTCAGTATTGTCTACACTGGGCCTGCTCAACTTCGGCCCTCCTGCAGATGTTGGCCTACAATTCCCATAATTCCTGGCTATTGGCTGCTGTGGCTGAGAATTATGGGAGTTGTAGTCCAAAAACAGCTGGGGGGCCTAAGTTGAGCAGGCCTGGTCTACACTGACGGGCAGCAGCTTCTTCAAGGTTACAGGCAGGAATCTCTCATCCCTCTCTTGGAGATGCTGCCAGGGAGGGAACTTGGAACCTTCTCCATGCAAGCACACAGATGCTCTTCCTAGAGTGGCCCCATCCCCTAAGGGGGAACATTTTACATCTAGGCTCCCATTCAAATGCAAACCAGGGCAAAGGTATGCAATTCCTGCTTACTACTACATGTTCTTATGTCCTTAGGAGGCGGACACAGCCCTGCTGAAGCTGCTCCAGTTTTGGTAGCATAGAGTGTACTTTGAAAGCTAGTGCATCCATAGTAGGGGGGTGCACGGACTGTGTGCGGTGGTGTGGTCTGAATTTGGTGTTTCGTTCCGAATTTGAACCAAACCGCTACTTTGCGAACCGCTTCACTGGACTGACCAGCTGGACTGGGCTGGTTGAACAATGATCCAGCTTGACCCTCATGATCGAACTGCACAAACTGCCCAGTTCATGGTGGACTGCTTTGACTGCGAACCGGTCCGTGCCCACCCCTAGTCCATGGGGTCCAGTCACTGTGGCCACAGCTCTTGATGATTACCGTGTAGGTGAGGGCATCATACACGTCAGTAGCCCGGGTAGGAGCAGTATGCAGGTTCATAGGACCAGACCTCTGGGGTGGGAGGGCTCTGCTCTCTTCCACCCTTGATACAGTGCTGGGTAGCCCTTCTGGGAGCAACCTGGGCTGGAGGTGGGTGTGTGGGTTTTCTCGTTAATGGACATCTGGGTAAGTTCTCCTCCTCCTCTCTCAATGGTAGCAGTCATGAGAACCAGCCCACTGGGTCTCCTGGGGCATAGTGTTGTGTATGTAAGCAGTGGGATGGGCGATCTAGTTTTCCTTCTCCGATATTTACGTTTACATTTCACGCGTACGTATGATGTGGAGGCCTCGGGGAAACCAGAGTTCCCAGTCACGTGTAGACTCCATGCAGGCTTTTGATCACATTTTCCCTGTCCTCTGGTGCATAGTTCCTTTATACAGTGCCAGAGATTCAATGAACACACAAAGGTTACTCACAGAACCAAAGTGGGGCGGGCTGGAGGGAAGGCAGGAGCCTGTTTGCCTCCCCACAAGATGATCCAATCCTCGTTTGGGCCCCACCACCCATGCACCCACATGACCAGCGTTTCAGTGAACCCAGAAGTGTATGGGTGGTGGTGGTGGTGAAGAAGAAGCTAGGCTGCAAAGTATCCCACAATTCACTGCAGCACAGTGCTTGGGGAAACCTCCCTGCTGCTGGACCTCTCTTTCCCCCTGACTCTATGGTTAAAATGGCTGCTGGCAGCCCAATCACCAGTTGGGGTAGGAGTTTGTGCTTGTCTTCATACCTCACTATACGCCTGGTTTTAAGAGCAGGGCTAGCTGCGGGAGGAGTGGAAGGATTTGAAGTCATCCTGGCACTTCACATGGCCGACCCTACCTGGAGTAGCCCTGTCCTACCCTGTAGGGCTGGTCATGTGAATGACCTTACAGTCTACCAGGTCAGATCCAGTTTTAAATCCCGTTTTAAAATATGGAAGAAACGCTTGGAAGCTCACTTTCTCATAACCTTGCACGTGGATAAAAAAATTAGGCCCTTCAGTCTATTACTTGAGTAGTAAGGTTGGCCATTTAGCGGCGTCACTAAATTACTGTGTTTCGGCGATCAAATACTCTTCCTTGAGTCGAGCGACAAGACATCTGTTCTGGGCGGGAAGGAACAAGTCTGTTAAGTCGACTTATTCTTCCTGGCGGTCTGTTTTCTGAGACTGCTGCAAAGATCTCTGCTCCCCTTTTGCATATTGCACCCAAAGAAAAATGCCACCATTCTAACTGTGTTTAAGAAGTTTCCTGCCAACTTTTCATTAAGAAAGCTCCTTCGCCTGCAATCAACATAAATAAACTCTGCGCTTTTTTTGCTCTTAGGAGTCAGATTCTTAGTGGGGAGGGGGAAGGTTGGACCCTCACCTTTGCACCATAAAAACCTTGTTTATTGCAATCATCCGTCTTCAAAGATGTGCCCCACAATGGGATTTGGTAAAGCCATTACAAGGTGCTATATGAGTTCCATTTGCCTACAGTAAATAGAATGTCAGAAGTGTCAGAGGGAAATAAATATCGGGCTGGTTAAAAGGGAGCAGAGATGGCTCAAAGCATCATTGGAAGGATTGATTTATCTGGCGTGCTGCAATGACTACAGATGTGGATCTGTTATTCTAGATGAGCAATGAATTTGATGAGCTGATAACACAGGGCCGGCAAGGCCTGGTTTTAATTACTGATGAGGAATTTATTTGTGAAGCCCCGTGATTTACGGAGGGTTTGTTCTGTTATTGACAGGTGACCTTGGGGCTTTTATTTTTTGATGAATTAAAAAAAGTGGAACTCCTTCTCCCTCTCTGCTCCTGACAAAAGACGGTGGGCTTTATCTGCATCAGGAGCACAAAGAGGTCATTTTAGGTACAATGCTCCTTTGCAAATGGAAGCCATGTAAATATATTCTTTTCTGGTTGTGCTTCAGAGGTGGCTCTACCAGGAGGTAAGGTGAGGTTGATGCCTCAGGCGGCCAGTGTTGGATGCCATTACGCAGTGGGGCAGAGAGAGAGAGAGAGATCGGCATGATGGGAGGTACTCGGGTAAGCTTGCAGTTGTAGTGCGTTCCCAGCACTGTCAAGAGAGCCGACAACACGGACTGTATGAGATACACAGCAGAAGGGAGGAATGGCCACACCTGTCATCTGAGGGAAGGCTGTCCTTTCCAGAGTTCTCCTGGGTGGGAGGTGGCTGCCGACGAGTCTATTCACTGAAGGATGATGCTACAGGGAGTTTCCCCTTGGGGGCACCATTTTGGGGAGTAACCCCAGGCACTTAGCAGTATCTTCTGGATTTTAAGAATGTAAGGAGAGCCCTGCTGAAACAGGTCAAAGGCCCATCCAGTCCATGCACTGGACTCTCACACTGGCCAGCCAGGTGCATCTGGGAAGCCTGAAAGTGGGGGAAGGTCCCAGTTTTAAGGATTTGTTTGCTGTTTTAATGAGAGAAGTCCTCGGAAGGAGGTCCCCCCCCAAGTGACAATATTAGCATTATCTATATACTATATACCCTACTAACTGAGCAGAGACCCCTTTAAAAGTGCTGATTCTCTTTATTCAGTGGGGGAGAGCAACTGGCCCTGTCCATGCCCACCACATTATTCCTCCAGTGGCTGTTGCTGGTGTCTATCTTATGTCTTTGTTCCCTCTGATCCTGAGGGAAACATAGACCTCCGCAGTCAGTCTAGCAGCTGTTGATAGCCCTGTCCTCTGTTGATCTGCCTAATCCCCTTTTAAACCCATCTAGAGGGGTGGCCATCACCTCATCCCATGGCTGCAAATTCCATAGTTCAACTACATGTTGTGTAAAGACGTTCTTCCTTTTTGTCTGTCCTGAATCTCCCAGCATTTAGCTTCAGTGGATCATCTTGGATTCTAATATTATGGAACACAGAGAAAAACTATATCCCACTCTTCCTCCAAGGAGCCCAGAGCAGTGTACTACATACTTGAGTTTCTCCTCACAACAACCCTGTGAAGTAGGCTAGGCTGAGAGAGAAGTGACGGGCCCAGAATCACCCAGCTAGTTTCATGGCTGAATGGGGATTTGAACTCAGGTCTTCCCGGTCCTAGTCCAGCACTCTAACCACTACACCACGCTGGCTCTTTGCTTCTTTGAAGCCCCACTTGGGTATGCCCATTTAGACATTATGAAAGTACCTGTGGAATAAACAAAGTGTAGCAAGCAAGGTCTCAAAAGACATTTGCTTCTTGCTTTTCCACCAGCGACATGGTCTTTAGGGCACCTTACAATAGATAATTAAATAAGCACTGCAGATAACAATAAAAATCAATGATGTATGTAGCCATCCTAGCTGGAGGTAAGCAAGACCTTTCATTCCCTTCTGTCTCTAGCCCCTTGTTATGTTGTCATCCAAACGTCATTGTGGCCTTGAAACTCATATCTTACCTTATATTGTCGTATAATACCATTGTATCGTACTGCAGGCACGAGGAAGATTGCAATCCTCAAGTTTTTGTGGAAAATGTGGCGTTGACCATCTTTGTGTTTGCCAGTATTTAAATAGCAGTGACAAACCCCGATTCAGTCCTGCCATTTAAATTAGCTCACACTCCACTATGCTTAGAGAGAAGTTAGCACTTTTTTCTTCTGTATTTTTAGAAGCAGCTAGGCATCCGATACTTCCCACTGACCTGCGGAGTCCACAGTTTGCATGGGCAGCCCTGCCACTTAAATTAGCTGGATATGAATACGACAAATATTTATATACCGCTTTTCAACAGAATTTTCCAAAGCAGTTCACAATGCAATTAATTAATTAGTTAATTAATTAATTAAATCGCTCCCTGTCTCCAAAGGGCTCACAATCTTTAAAAAAAGAAAAGAAAAAGAAACCTAAGATAGACACCAGCAACAGTCACTGGAGGGATGCTGTGCTGGGGATGGATATGGCCAGTTGCTCTCCTCCTGCTCAATAAAGCCAACCACCACTTAAAGATGCCTCTTGGCTCAGTTAAGAAGGGTTAGTAATGCACTACGTTTTACACCAGTGGGCTCAGAAAAGGCAAACTCACACCAAGCTAATGGAGGAGGAGAAAGCAAGCGAAGTTCACTGCTCCGCTACTCAGTTGGGGAGAAAAGAGTATTTAGGAGCCGGGGATGGTTTCTACCCAGACATCCCAGGGCGGGGGGGGGGAGGACACCCCTACCATGCCTAATTGTATCCATTTCTATTCTGTCCCTCCACTTACCTGCCTTCTTTCTAACCTGAACTAATGTTGCTGTACACCCCCTGTTTGTTCAGCAGTTAATATTGATTGTGAATGTTTGAAGGACTTTATTAAAAAAAAAATTTGTAATCCACATTGAGAACCCTCTGGCTAAAAGGCAGGGGCTTGCGTAGGAGACTTCCCTGAGCTGTGCGTTTGTGGTAATTCAAGGGAAGGGGATGCCTTCTGGTCAGCCGTTTTTTCTCTTCCCATTTTGTCTTTACATCTGTTTTACATTTTCTCTTCAAAAAGATAGGCGCTCTCTTTTCATTTGTACGGTGTTTGAATGCAGTCTCCCTGCCGGTGGGTGAAATACCGATTTGTAATCTGCATGCGAGGCAGGGAGCTTAAAAACACCATGTCATTTCTTGGTTTTTAATGCCACAATACTGTACAGCAGGACATGCTATTGACTTGGGGAAGGCTGGGATTAATCACCGTAATTTCTCAGGACGCGCTTCCAGAGGTAGCTCCAGAGAGCCCAGATGTCCAGTTTTGTCGTTTAAAGAGGACTGCTTCGGAGATCTTTTAAAAGCCACTTAGTGGGAAATCATCTGGTAGAGTGTCTTTAGTGAAGATGTGTGTTTCAATTCATATGTCCCCCTGGGAGAAGCGGGGAAGGAATTGGATACTCTGTAACCGTCTTAATTTCTCCTGCCTGCCCTGTTTAGACGAAAATGTTTCTTAGGGCACTTTTGAATGGAAATAATGTTCCATGGTTTTTTGTTGGTTTGGATTTTACAAACAGCATACCACAAGACCAGGAGAGCTGGTCTTGTGGTAGCCACGTATGAATGGTCCCCTTTGCTAAGCAGGGTCTGCCCTGGTTGCATTTGAATGGGAGACCACATGTGTGCACTGCATATTCTAGATGGTCTGACTCCATATAAGGCAGCTTTCCTGTGTTCCTATGTACTACTCCCCACCTTACATCTTGGTAGCTCTAATGTCTGAAGAGGGCTTATGAACTCACTAGTTTGCCTTGAAAACTATTCATAAAAGGATGGATTGGGAGGGAAAACAGGAGACCACAGAGGCTGCTAGCCAGGAGACCCAGAGGCGGCATCATCTAAACTTCTGCATGTCTAGCAAGCATGAATTGCTAAGCAGGGTCCACCCTGGTTTGCATTTGAATGGGAGACTACATGTGTGAGCACTGTAAGATATTCCCCACAGGGGATGGGGCTGCTCTGGGAAGGGCACTGCCTGCTTGCATGCAGAAGCTTCCAAGTTTCCTCCTGGCAGCATCTCCAAGATCAGGCTGAGAGAGATTCCTGCCTGCAACCTTGGAGAAGCTGCTGCCAGTCTGTGTAGACAATCCTGAGCTAGATGGACCAGTGGTCTGACTCAGTATATGGCAGCTGCCTATGTTCCTATGAACTGGTGCATTCCACTCCAAGAAATTTGAGCTTCCGGAGGGATGCGTATCAGTAACACCCATGGGCCAGGAGGGATGTAGTGAAGCAGTGTAAGACTGTAAGCCAGAGGGCTGCTCTTCTAGATCTCCTTACTTCGATGTTCTGGGTCAGGAGGAGAGCCCGGGATGGGTTCATGGCTTCAGCCCACCTTTGACCCTTTCGGGAGCAAGTTGCTCACCTGGAGCTCTCCATGGTCCTGCAACTCCAACCTGCCATGCTTTAATCCGCAGGGTTTGGCAGCCTTTCAGAAGTAGCATGCCAAGTCTTTGGAGGCAGTCTGAGGAGAGGTGCTGCCCGAAGCGAAGTCTTGTCTTCATCTCACCCTGCCAGCTGTGCACACACACACTCTCTCTCCCTCCCCTTCAGTAAACGCTTGTGCTTTGTTTTCTGCATTTTGGGAGCCGACGAAGCAAAGCAGTTAGTTGCTGGAGGCAAAAGAGAGGGTGTGCATGAAGAAGACTGGCTGCTCCTACGCCCGCTGCCTGCCTCTGGATGGCACGCCACTGCTTGCTGCATCAGGCTGTGGACATCCAGGACCGGCAGCGGAGATCTCGAACTGTGCTGTTTGAACAGAGATTTCTAACTGTGCAGTTTGAGCACAATGGTGTCCACTTTTTTCCAAGCATTCACATGGAGTGGGAGAGCCAGCCTGTCAGTACTGCCAGAGAGACCTCCACCACCAATCCTGGCTGACCACTGCTTGCTACACTGGCCAGAGGCAGGTATTGGGTACTGCAGCCGCCGCTGTTGCTAGCAGTATGAGTGATGCTTAGCATCATTTTGTGTGCTGCTTTTGACACCCATGCAGGGTGGATTTGATTTAAATCACGATTTAAATCACTAGCAGGGTGGATAAAAATCAAAAAAATCCGATTTAAATAAAAAAAATCCGATTTTTTAATTTAAATTGGATTTTTTTATTTTTATCCACCTTGCTAGTGATTTAAATCATGATTTAAATCGTGATTTAAATCATGATTTAAATCGTGATTTAAATCAGTTTGATTTAAATCAAATCCACCCTGCACCCATGCCATAGTTTGTTGACCCCTGATTTAGGGCCTCAGTCCGCCTTTTGACTCGTGTTGGAGCACACTGAACATTTGGAGCTCTCCGTGGTCCTGCAGCCCTAACCTGGTCAGGCACTCTGTTAAGAGCATGTGGGTTCCCACTTGCAGGACAGAACAAACCTAGAAAGAGAGCAAGATGAAGAGAGCAGCACCCCCTCCCGGCAACATTGGATGAGAATGCTGAAAGTTTAGGGTAGCCCACTCTTAACAACTATTTACTGCAGTCTGTAAACCTTTAGCTTCCAATGGGCTTTATATTCTGAAGGGGGGCGGAATGGACAAGCTGCCATTTTGGTAACCTTCCTGGGTCAAATATTAAGGTCAAGAGAGGCATTGTAGATAGACTGTGAATCTTACAGCAGCAAGATTTTGGTTCTGATCCCTGTGCTATCATGACAATGATTTTGGAGGCCATGTTCTGGTTGCTGTCTCTCACCCTTGCCTTCCTCGCAGGGTTATTGTGAGGATCAAATGGGGAAATGTCCTCAACCTACAATGTGGGCAAGTGGGACGTGGTGGTTAGAATGTTGGACTAGGACTGGGGAGACCTGGGTTCGAATCCCCATTCAGCCATGAAACTCGCTGTGTGACTCTGGGGCATTCACTTATGCCTTGGCCTAACCTTATGTTGAGGATAAACATAAACCATGCATGTTGCTCTGGGCTCTTTGGAGGAAGAGTGATATACATGTACAAATAAATAAATGCGCTGCTTTGGAGTGGGAGGGGGCAGGCAGGGAAGCAAGATAGTAATGTGGAAAAGCCGCTCTTAACATCTTGCTGTTCCCCCCTCCAAGACCTTGGGTTGTTCTGTTTTCTAAACTCCTTGAGGCTTGAAAGCTGTGACCCTTGCTTCTCCCCCCCGCTTTTGGTTTTTTTTAGTGAGGAGGAGAAATCCATCCCCAGTGTGAGCAGAATTAATTGCTAAGTCAGAGAAGTTCATTTAGTGGAGTTACGCGATTATTGTACCTTCTCCTGTGGGGCTTTTCTACGGAAGGAGGAGCGGCCCGTCCTTCTGTGAATAGCATATACTTTATTATCAAAATATGCGAAGTGTTTGGCTCTAGGGGCCGTGTTATAATTAAACATCTATTGGCTGGTTTTTAGTCTATATTTGTGACTTAACTCTTGCCTTTAGCCAAATGTAATTAAAAAGACTATTAGATAATAGCCCTTCTGTGGGTGAAACTTAACGTAACCCTTTCTGTTCTGTGGAAGAAAAAATCCCAGTCGGACTGTTGCCTGTATAGAACGCTATTGCGACCTTGGATTTTGTTACTTACTCAGGAACAATATGAAAAAAAATCTTTAGGATGTGCCTATTATATGGTGGAGCAGGGAAATGACTTGACGAGCAAGCCAGGTTGCCGGTTCAAATTCCTGCTGGTATGTTTCCCAGATTATGGGAAACTCATATATAGCAGTGATATAGGAAGATGCTGGAAGGCATCATCTCATACTGTCCGGGAGGAGGCAATGGTAAAATCCTCCTGTATTCTACCAGAGACAACCACAGGGCTCTGGGATTGCCAGGAGTCGACACTGACTCGATGGCACACTTTACTTTACTTATTATGAGGGGTGTGTGTGTTTTCCCTCCCAGCCCATTATTTTGAATAGCCAATCGCTTCTCCAAGGTTGCAGGCAGGAGTCTCTCTCAGCCCTATCTTGGAGATGCTGCCAGGGAGGGAACTTGGATCCTTCTGCATGCAAGCAGGCAGGTGCTCTTCCCAGAGTGGCCCCGTCCCCTAAGGGGAATATCGTACAGTGCTCATGCATAGTTTCCCATTCAAATGCAAACCAGGGTGGACCCTGCTTAGCTATCGCTTAGCTGCAACCACAAGACTAGTAGTGTCCAGGCACTGCTGTGTGTGATGGCCACACCCTCAGGTACCTCCTAGAGTTCCACATTGCTTGGAAAAAACCTGAATCACCTTTATTATCTGCTTGGAAAAACTCTCCCCACAAATGAAAGAGCGCTGCCTTCTGCATGATCCCCACCGCATGCTAAGATCATCGAGAGGTCTGTCTCCGTATGCTGCCAGTCTGTATGATGGTGACTCAGGAGCGGGCCCCTTCTCTGTAGTTGCTCCTGGGCTGTGGAATTGAGCTCCCAATAGACGTTCATGGCTTAACATTTTTCCCAGCCTTCAAAAGAGCCTTCAAGACACATTTTTTTAAAAGCCTGGCTTTTAGTAATCTTTGAGTATTTTAAATTGCAGATTGTTGATTTTGTCCTTATTGTGTTTATTTTTGTGAACCACTGCGAGCCTTTGGAGTCGAGTGATATATAAAATAAAATAAAATAAAATAAAATAATAATATAAATGCTGAACATGCAGAAGCTCAGGGCATGGTCAGTGGACGTGTTCGCACAGGACTGTGGCTATTTCATTTTTATTAGGAACGTTGGAAGCGGCCTTCTACCGAGTCAGACCCAGCCCAGTATAGTCTACACTGACTTGCTGTGGTTACTCCGCATTTTCAAGCAGGAGTCCTTTCCCGGCCTGACCTGTGGATGCTGCCCTGGTGAACCTAGGACGGATGCTCTTCTATGGAGAGCATGTGGCCCCATCTGTCTTGCAGTAGTCACATTCCGCCTCCCACCCAAATGCAAGCTAAGGCAGGCCCTGCTTAGGGAAAAGGACTATTAATGCTCGCTGCCAAAGATCAGCTCTCCTCCTCCTTCCATGGAACACAGGACATTCTGCATGGTCCCTGCTGTTTTATCCTCACAACCCTGCGAGGTAGGCTAAGCAGAAAGGGAGAGAGAACACAAGAGAATGAAGGGCCCAGAGCAGCATTCTCTCTAACAGAGATTCCCAGATGATGTTGACTATAACTCCCAGAATCCCCAGCTGCAATGGCTTTTGCTTGGGGAGTCAACCTCATCTGGGAATCCCTGTTAGAGGGAAAACTTCTCTGGGACCTTTATTCATTCATTCTCTCTCTCTCTCTCTCTCCCCCTGAGTAGGGAACTGAACTGAGTAGGGGACCTGGGTTTCCTGCATCTTAGTCGGACACGGTCACCATTGCACCACACTGCCTCTCTCTGACTGAATTTTTGCCATTTGCTTTCCTCTAGTCCCACATCAGTATTCTCTCCTTTTCTCAGGGCTGTTTTGCACAGGGGCCTGTGGACCAACCCCAGCCTGCGTAGCAGTTTGCGGTTGGCTGTATCAGCGATGGGCCCAACCGGACAGGAACCCAGAGAGTTTCATATTGGCTAGCAGTGCCGTCACGACTGACTCTCTAATAGGAACCTGCCGTATACTGAGTCAGGCCATTGGTCCGTCTCGCTCAGTATTGTCTACGCTCCAGCCTTTCCTGGAGTTACAAGGAGAGTTGGTCTTGCGGTAGCAAGCATGACTTGTCACCTTCGCTAAGCGGGGTCCGCCCTGGCTGCATGTGAATGGGAGACTTGATGTGTCAGCACTGGAAGAGATTCCCCTCAGGGGATGGAGCCGCTCTGGGAAGAGCAGAAGGTTGCAGGTTCCCTCCCTGGCAGCATCTCCAAAATAGGGCTGAGAGAGACTCCTGCCTGCAACCCTGGAGAAACCGCTGCCAGTCTGTGTAGACAATACTGAGCTACATAGACCAATGGTCTGACTCAGTATATGGCAGCTTCCTATGCACCTGTGTTCCTACACTGACTGGCAGCAGCTCTCTGGGGTTTCAAGCAGGAGTCTCTCCCAGCCCTACCTGGAGACATTGCCAGAGATTGAACCTTCTGCATCCAAAGTGGATACTGTACTTACTGAGCTGCTGCCCCCTCCTCCTTCAAAATTACACAGGCATGGGGGAGGAGATCTTCGTCACCAGTAATGTTACAGGCGCTAGCCAATAGGTGCCTAAGAACATAGAAAGTTTCCTTATACCGGGTCTCCCATTGGAAGCTGCCTCATATTGAGTCAGAACATTGCTCCATCTAGCTCAGTATTGTCTGCACTGACTGGCAGTGGCTCTCCAGCCCTTCTTGGAGATACCAGGAAGTGAACCTAGGACCTTCTGCATGCAAGCAGATGTTCTTCCGCTGAGATCCGGCTCCAGCACACAGATGGAGTCGGATGAGCCCCGCTTAGCAAAGCAGACAATTCATGCTCACTGCCACAAAACCAGCTCTGTTCCCCTTTGGGGAGCTGCTGCCAGTCAGTACGCAGCACTGAGCTAGAAAGACCAAGGTTCTGGCTTGGGATAAGCCAGTTCCCCATATTTCCATGTTCCTAAGCATACAGTGTACATGACCTGGAGGTAAGGTGCTATATCTTGAACAGTTTCAAGAATAGGAAGGAACATAGGAAGCTGCCATATACTGAGTCAGACCATTGGTCTATCTAGCTCAGTATTGTCTTCACAGACTGGCAGTGGCTTCTCCAAGGCAGGGATCTCTCTCAGCCCTATCTTGGAGAAGCCAGGGAGGGAACTTGAAACCTTCTGCTCTTCCCAGAGCGGCTCCATCCCCTGAGGGGAATCTCTTCCAGTGCTCACACTTCTAGTCTCCCTTTCATATGCAACCAGGGTGGACCCTGCTTAGCTTAAAGGGACAAGTCATGCTTGCTACCACAAGACCAGCACTCCTCTAATGTTTCAGGAACTCTAAGGGAATAGGGCAGCAGATCTCTCTCTGCTAACTGAGCAAAGAGATTTTTAGGACAAAGTGGTGATTCTCTTTATAGAGAAGGGGGAGAGCAACTGGCCCTGTCCGTCCCCAGCACAGCACCCCTCCAGTGGCTGTTGCTGATGTCTATTTTATGTTTCTTTTGTAGATTGCGAGCTCTTGGGGGACAGGTAGCCACAATTATTTATTTATATCTATGTAAACCACTTTGGGAACTTTGGTTGAAAAGCGGTGTATAAATATTTGTTGGGTTCGCATTCGCCGCCTTGCTGGGATGAAAAATATGTGCAAAGGTGTGGCAGGGCTCATCAGATCTTGTTCCATTTGCTAGAAAGCGGGATTCTTTGCTGTGTTCATCCAAACGTGTTTGTCATGGAAGGGCTTCTATCATTTAATGTCATCCCAGATAGAGATTCATCATAGCCTTGTTTCCTCGTATTCATCATTCTGTCATTGCAGTTGTACTGCTGAAATTATGATTTCACTTTGAATGGATTTTTCCAGGGTGCAGAGCTGACCCGTGAGTGGAAGAAAGTGTAGGAAACTTTGGTGTGGCAAGGAAAAAGGCTGGGAATGTACCATGGAAGTTTGGGTCTTAAAACCCCCAAAATTTGTTATGTTCAATAAAGTTGTGCCCTCGAGTCGGTGTCGACTCGTGGCGACCACAGAGTGATGTGGTTTTCTTTGGTTTTACAGGAGGGGTTTACCGTTGCCGCCTCCCATGCAGTGTGAGATGATGCCTTTCAGCACCTTCCTATATCGCTGCTGTTTCCCATATTTTGGGATTCGAACCAGCGACCTCTTGCTTGCTAGGCAAGTCATTCCCCCCCTGTGCCATTAGGGATGTGCCAATTGATTTGGATTTGAATCGATTTGACTGGAATCTGGGCGTTGCATTATTAGAATTCTAATCAAATCACCCCTTGGGCAATTGGATTTGAATTTGAAATGAATTTTCCAAATTTAATTTAAATTCAATTCAAGAGCCATTTGGTGCTTTAAACCCATTTAGCACCCCCTCCCACCCCGGTTAAATACGCACCCAAACAAGACTGAATCAAATTTTTGAACTGAATTTAAATCTGATTTGCATTCAAAATGAATTTTTGGAATTCGATTCAAATTGAAAACAAATTGAAAAATTCGTTGCTTGCACATCTCTAAAGTTCAACACAGAGAGGACAGTAAAGTTCCTGTCTGTAACCTCTATTTGAAGGGGTCTTTACACAGATTCACTTTTAAAGCGAATATATAGACATTCGCACAGAAACATATGCAAGTGTATAGAGCAGGGTTTCTTAACCTTGGGCCCCCAGATGTTGTTGGACTACAACTCCCATCATCCTCACCCACAAAGGCCATGTCTGGGGATGATGGAAGTTGTAGTCCAACAACATCTGGGGGCCCAAAGCTAAGAAACCCTGGTATAGAGACTTGTATGCAGGTACAACATAATGTCTGAATAGGGTTCAAAATATCTCTGGATCAGGGCATTAGGTTACATACTTTGGCTATATCCTGCACACAGTAACACAGACAAAAAATTGAAAGGTAAGCATTGTCCGTGGTGCTCTGGATTGTAGTCCAACACAAATCTCACTAGGTGGAGCGGCCTCTGAAAGAGTTGTAGTTCAGTGATAGAGCATCTGCGTTGCACGCAGAAGATCTCTGGTTCAATCCCTGACAGCAGGTAAGCTTGGGAGAGACTCCTGCCCGAAACGGTGGAGAGCCACTGCCAGTCAGAGCAGACAATACTGAGCCAGATGGACCAAGGGCCTGACTCGGTCGAAAGCAGCTTCCTGTGTTCTTATGTAAGGAACAGCAATGGCTGAAATTGTATTGTTTGTCTATTGAGACACCATCCGAAACCATCATTAAGATTTCTCAAAGGGATGCCATAGGAATAACTTGGCTTAAAAAATAAACTTGGTAAAACTTATCCTTCTTAAGAACCGAATATATATATTTGACTTTATGGCCCAGTGGATGTTTTTTAGTCTTTTCTCTAGACTTCTGGGAGATCCTTTCTGCCCCTCAAGGCTGTAAAGAGAGGCTATGGAGGTTCATCTTCGAAACAGTGATCAGGCTTTGTGAGGTTTCATTCCAGGCTAATGGCTGGTGAAATTGTTCCGGGTAGTTAAAATGGAATGAAATGCATTAAGGAACATGAAGGGGAGCAAGCCAAATGGCTTATTGCCTTTCTTGGGCGGCTCAGTTGCTTGTGCATGTTTGTGCGTGCGTATGCCGGCATATTTTGTTTGTATCTCTGCAGAGAATATTTAAAATCCAGGCCCTGAGGAGCATGTTGTCGGAGAAAAGCGATGCACCCCAAACGGCGGTGCACAATTTCAGGGTGAGTATGGTCTAAAACCCAAGCCCTCTTCAGATGGTTGGTGCTCACACTTACAGCACCAAAGTTTGTGGGGAGGAAGTTCCGCCCTGGTGCTTCCAGGAAGTCCCGCCCTGGTGCTGCCACCCGCCCCCTCTCGCTGGTTGCTGATGGCGACTGCCCTGCTTGTCTGAAGGCTGAAGTGCTCTAACTGGGGTGGCCAGCACTTCTGGATTGCATCACGGAGCTTCCTGCTTCAGACTCATGGAGCTGTAGGTGGTTGGCTGGAGGCTGGCGAGGGACAGGGTGGATGTGGGACGCCCTCCCCGCTTTTGGTGCTGTAAGCATGAGCGCAGCAGATCTGAAGAGGGCTCTGGAATATAGGAACATAGGAAGCTGCAATATATTACTGAGTCAGACCCTTGGTCCATCTAGCCCAGTGTTGTCTTCACAGACCGGTAGCAGCTGCTTCTCCGAGGTTGCAGGCAGGAATCTCTCTCAGCCCTATCTTGGAGATGCTGCCAGGGAGGGAACTTGGAACCTTCTGCTCAGTGTTTCACCTGATGAATGTGTTTCTCACAAGCCCTTCTCCTTCTGAGGGGGAAAGGTGTCTCAAACATTCACCATGCTCCGGCACAAGCTCAGGTCAGTCTATGTCTCTGTCTCTGTCTCTGTCTCTCTCTCTCTCTCTCTCACACACACACACACACACACACACACACACACACACACACACACACAGAGCTAAATTTGCAGGGTTGTACTGCAAACTATTGTTACAGATCCATTCTTCTTGTTGAAGTATTTATATACTACTTTTGAGCAAATATGTACTCAAAGCTGTTTACATAGTAAAAGATAGGAGAAAATGTTCCCTGGCCCTAAAGGGCTCAGAATTCACAGAGACACAGACAGGCAGAGACACAGACAGGCAGAGACACAGACAGGCAGAGACACAGACAGGCAGAGACACAGGACATAGACAGGCAGAGACACAGACAGGCAGAGACACAGACAGGCAGAGACACAGCATGAACAGCAGCCACAGGAGAGATGCATCTGCTGGGCTGAAAAGTTGCCCTCTCCTCTGCTACATGGGAGGAAAGCTGCTTTTGTGGTAGCAACCATGAGTTGTCCACTTTGCTAAGCAGAGTCCATCCTGGTTTGCATTTGAATGTGAGACCTGTAAGATATTTCCCTTAGGGGATGGGGCCATTCTGGGATGAGCACCTGCCTGCTTGCATGCAGAAGGTTCCAAGTTCCCTCTCTGGCAGCATCTCCAATATAGGACTGAGAGAGACTCCTGCCTATAACCTTGGAGAAGCCGCTGCCAGTCAGTGTTGATAATACTGAGCTAGATGGACCAAGGGTCTGACTCAGTATATGGCAGCTGCCTATGTTCTTATATAATAAAGCCATCACTTTAAAAGGTTCCTCTTTGTCTAGTTAGCACACCAATATGTACAATGGGCAGCAGTCTGGTATCTTGTGCCCAGATTTCACCTGCAGCATCTACATGCAGTGGGTTTTGTTGCCACATCCCCCCCACTCCCCAATTCTTCCATAGAGTAAACGTGGGAACCAGACCTCTTTTGCTGCCTCAGCAGATCTTACAGTCGTTCCTTTTTAAAGTGGATTCCCCCCCACTTAAGTATATAACCTAAAATCTGCTTTGAAACCACAGTGCTTTTGAAAGGTGACTTCCCCCGGCCCCTCAGATGCACATACCCTGCTGAGAGTTGGGGGGGGAGTTCCCCCCAAACAGGGGATAAGCCAGCTTAAACCCCACCTGGTTTCTACAGGATTTCTTTTCTCCGCAGCTGCAAAAATAAAGTGTCATATCAGGTTGAGGTCACATTTGTCTAAGAAAAACTAACAGGAGGATTTCTTTTGTCAACACACAAGATGAGCAGGGATGATAAGGGCAAATTATACTCCTCTGATCTGTCCCTCTTAGAGAAGTGACTGGAGATTAAAGCTTCGGTCTGGAATTTCAATACAGCCATGCATTTTTCATGGAAGGCAATGTTTGGAAAAATTGCTGCGAAAGGGTCAGAATTCTTCATGAAATTGCCTGAGTGTGTTTTCTTTCTCCCTTAGTAGTTTTTGAACAAAAAACCACAAATGTTTCTTCATATTGGGGGGGGTGTGTGTTAATGGAATTGTTTTCCTTTTCCTTTCTTTTTCAGAAAAACTTTTGCCAGCTCAACTCTTCTAGAAACCTTTTTAGTTTCTAGAAATCATACTTCTCTAGTGTTGCAAACTCTTAACAACCCCTGATCCTTGGAGAGAAATGCACTTCTCCTCTAATCCTAGCATTCAGTGAGACTTATGGCCTATCACAGGCCTGCTCAACTTCGGCCCTCCTGCAGATGTTGGCCTACAATTCCCATAATTCCTGGCTATTGGCTGCTGTGGCTGAGAATTATGGGAGTTGTAGTCCAAAAACAGCTGGGGGGCCTAAGTTGAGCAGGCCTGGCCTATCACATAGGAAGCTGCCTTATACCGAGTCAGACTCTTAGTACTCAGATGGCTACTTACTGATGTCTATAATGACTAGTAGCAGCTCTCCAAGGTTTCGGGAAAGAGGTTCTCACATCTCTATCTGGAGAAGCTGTCTTAGGGGGTGTGCAAGGTGGCTTGGTTTGAGCTGGGCTCGATGTTGAACCGGCTTGGCTTGACAGGTTTGGGGTCGAACCGGACCGGCCACGACTGGTCCAAGTTTGAACTGAACCGGGTCCAATTCAAACCAAGCCAGTTTGGATCTCGACTGGTAAAGGGAAATCCAGTCAGGGTTTATTTTTACCAGTAAAGGGTGTGGAGGGAAGGGGGGCTTCTAAAGGTGGAGCAGCAGGGAGGGGAGTCATTTACTACTCAGAGAACTGCCATCTGCGGTGGTTCAGGTCTTCTTCAGCCTTCTTCGGACCTCTGTACATGTGCGGGGGCCACTTTAGTACCCTCCGTGCATGCACAAAGGCCATTTGCGTGACTACACAATTTGCATAGCCATGCAAATGGCCTCTGCGTATGTACAAAGGTCACTAAAATGGTTCCCGTGCATGTGCAGAGGCCCAAACTGGGCTTCTTTGGCCCGGGCTACTCTGAGGGAAGCTGGTGGGGGTGGGGAGCCCCCCTCCCCACTGACCCTGCCACGGATGGAAGTGTGAATAGTAAATGACATGCCTCCTGCCCGTTCTACCTTTAGGGAGTCCCCCCGCCCTCTCCTTTACTGGTAAAAGAGAATCCTCACCTGATTCCCCTTTACCAGTAGATAGCCAAACCAGTTCGACTGGAACCAAAACCAAGTTGGGCCGGGCCGGCTTGTATCTGGCTCGAATTTGAACCACACCAGCTTAGCTGTTTATGTGCGCATGCCTCAGCTGCGCATTGAACTTAAGACCACCTGCATGCAAAGCAGATGTTCACCCACTGAGCTGTGGCCCCATCCCCAACATAGGAAGCCGCCTTATATCGAGTCAGACCATTGGTCCATTTAGCTCAGTATTGTCTAGACTCTACACTGACTGGCAGTGATTCTCCAAGGTTTCAGGCAGGAGTCTCTCCCGGCCCTGCTTGGAGACACTGCCAGGGACTGAACCTCGGACCTTCTGTATGCTCAGCAGATGCTGTCCCACTAAACTAGACACCATCCACACCTGTTTGCACGGTGAATTGCTAGTACTACCTTTTTTTGGCCTCAGTGATTTAGAACCGATGGCTGACATCCAGATTAACACCACGCTCATGCAAACAACAAAGGGTGTTTCGAAAGTTAGTTCCGCAAGGACCATAGGAAGCTGTCTTGTACTGAGTTAAGAGGCTGTGGGTGATGGGAGTTGTAGTCCAACAACATCCGGGGACTCAAGTTTGAGATTCCCTGTCTTAGGGAGTGACATTCTGATTCAGACCCTGTGTGCTGCTGTCTCAGGCAGAAATTCAGCCCCAGCATCTACAACAACAAATATTTATATACCGCTTTTCAACAAAAGCTTCCAAGTGGTTTACGTAGAGAAATAATAAATACATAAATAAATAAGATGGCTCCCTGTCCCTGAAGGGCTTGCAATCTGCTTTTAGTCAGTTAAGAGGCACACCTCTTTTTGACTTGATTAGCCAGACAGCTAGTTTGTCACTTCTTTAGTAGACTCTGAAGCCATATACACTTTCCCCAGAGTGAAATGATCAGATCCTATCTGGATTTGAAGCAGGCATCAGAAGTGTAAGAGTGTGTGTGTGTGTGTGTGTGTGTGTGTAAGTGGTGGTGGGGGGCAGGAGGGATCTATGGCAAACCTCTCTAATGTTTTGAAACTCCTAATCTGTGCGCCTGTGAAAATATTTATCGTTTGCGAGCTCCAAAGCTGCCATTGATTGAACAACTGTAAGAATATTGATGTAATGAAAATGCTGTGTTTCAGGATGTGTTTACTTTAATAAAACAGCTCCCCGTTTTCCAATGATAGTATCTAGTCATGGATAAAAGCAATAATTGGTAGAGGAACATAATGAATGAATGGTTCTTGCCTTATCTTACATGAAACATGAAATTAATCAAAATAGCAGTCCTAAAAAAAATGGGAATAGCGTGTTTTCTTTGGGTTTAGTTGAACTGACGTGTGTGTGTGTGTGTGTGAGAGAGAGAGAGAGGTAGGTAGGTAGGTGTGTGTGTGTGTGTGTGTGTGTGTGTGTGGATGGGTGGGGGTTGAGTTCTGTATTGTGTATAGTTTTTGATTGGCTTTTAAAATATTTTATACAAATTTATATAAAGATGTTTCTGGTGTAACTCCAAACCATTGTTGGGTGCTATGGGCACGAGCCCTGTACCCTGCTCCTCAATTCCAGTGAATGCCGGAAGCTGCCTTATGGTCCACTTATGGTGAACCAGACCCTTAGTCCACTTAGCTCAGTATTAGGCTTGTTCACACAGTTGTTTGAATCTAGGTTTAATGTTGGTTGCCAGCATTGAAGTGATTGTGTGAACCCACACCAGGGTGGTTTATGGCCCGAGATTTTAACCTTGGCATGGGTTCACATGATCACACTAGAGTTGGTAACCCACATTAAACCTAGATTCAAACAACTGTACAGACAGGGCTGTTGTGTACTCTGAACTGGCAGCCGATCTGCAGAGTTTCAGGCAGGAGTCTGAAACTCCTGGGAGAGGAGAGCTGGTCTTGTGGTAGCAAGCATGACTTGTCCCCGTAGCTAAGCAGGGTCTGCCCTGGTTGCACATGAATGGGAGACTAGAAGTGTGAGCGCTGCAAGATATTCCCCTCAGGGGATGGAGCCGCTCTGGGAAGAGCAGAAGGCTCCAAGTTCTCTCCCTGGCAGCATCTCCAAGATAGGCGATAGATAGATACTGGAAAAGAGGCAAGGGAATCTAACACATGGGGGATGAGAAACAAGTTTGTGAGGACTGGGCTCTTTGCCCTATATGTCAAAGCTCTGTTCCAGGAAATGGCATCATTTTGCATGCGTTATGCGAACTCATTTTGACACTTGCTCATCTTTGGGACTTTCTTAGCTTTCTATGCTTTTCTAGCCTGGGGTTAGGGGAAAATAGAATATAAGAAACCAAAGCTCTGGCTCTAGAATGCCAAGACAACCCTTGCTCAGACATCCTCCGGCGTCTAAGATTTCAGCAGATGCTGCCCTCATCCTCTTATGTCGATCTTTTCAGCTTGGAAGTGACAAATCCCAGAAGCTGAGAGAGATAACTATGGATTCTTAAGAAGGCTTCTAGGGAACCCTTCCATTTTTGATCAGTATGGCTGTGGATGATGGGATTTGTAGTCCAACAAGAGATAAGGAACCGAGTTTGAGAGCCTTTGCTGTAGTGGGGAACCATTTGGCCCACTGGCTCTTCTGCGAAAGCATGATAGCATCCCAGCCCACTCTGCACTCCGTGTTCTCTGCGATAGGGGTTCTCAGATGTGGTTGACTACAGCCCCCATACTCCCCTGCCAAAGTCCTATGCAGCTGGGGGTGCTGGGAGTTGCACTTAACACTATCTGGGAGCTCCTGTTACAGAGAAGAAGAGTCTGCAATGGAACAAAGGTTCCCTGGCCCTTTTTAGGTCTACTTCAGAGGTCTCGCCTGAATTTTCATTAAGTGATAATTGGGCACATGGGATTTAATTAAAAAGAATAAAACAATAACATGAATAATAGAGAAAATTATTTATTATAAATAATATAGAATAACATTAACAATAGTTTGAAAAATCACCAGTCTCTAATTATTAGTCCCCTGCTAACTGAGCAAAGAGGCACCTTTTTAAAATTGGTGATTCCCTTTATTTAGCAGGGGGAGAGCAACTGGCCCTATCCAACCCCCAGCACAGCATCCCTCCAGTGGCTGTTGCTGGTGGCTGCCTTATGTTCCTTTTTTAGATCGTGAGCCCTTTGGGGACAGACTGAGGTGCAATAACCACTGGACCTTGGGGACCTGGTCCGGTCCTCCAAGGTCTGGGGGGAGGCCTCCACATGGCCGGGGCCTCTGGCAACCACCCCACACCCACCTTGCCAAACCTCGCTGCTTTGTTTTTGTTTTTCTAAATCTTACCGTGGCCGAGGTGTGGCTGCGGGGTGGGGGAAGCAGAGCAGTCTTTCTCCCCCCAACCCCCGGCAACAGAGAGACCAGAGTGATGCTAGTCCCGTCTGTTTGGCCCAGCGTCTTTAACAAACCGCGAGGTGCGCCTGCACAGTCTAGAGCAGGGATTCTCAACCTTGGGTCCCCAGATGTTACTGGACTTCAATTCCCATAATCCCCAGCCCCAATGGCCTTTCAGTAGGGATTATGGGAATTGAAGTCCAACAACATCTGGGGACCCAAGGTTGAGAACCCATGATCTAGAGATTGTCGCAAGCCTGTGACGTCATGGGCTTGCAACAATCTCAACCCGATCACGACAACCTCAACTTGATCAGCCAATCATGTTGGCAGATTGAACCAATTCGAAGGCCCAGAAAGGGCCTCCCAGCGGATTCCATGCACATCCCTAGTGGATTGGTCTAGATCAGGGATTCTCAACGTTGGGTCCCCAGATGTTATTGGACTTCAACTCCCATAATCCCCAACCAAAGGCCACTGGGGCTGGGGATTATGGGAGTTGAAGTCCAGTATCCTCTGGAGACCCCAAATTAAGAATCCCTGGTCTAGATGACCTCCATGACCTCACTATGATTCTGTGGGTAGTTTCACAAGTAACGCGGCAAGCCACCATAGCCCTGGGAGAACTGGGGAGCATAGGTATCTGAAGGCAGGGAAAGAGGGGGGCTGTTCCCCCCTGGACTGAGCCAATTCTCACAGAATTCAATGGGGCATACTCCCAGCGAGGGGAGGTATAGGAATGCTGGCTTTGCCCCCTGAAAAATCCTGTGCCCGTTAAAAAAAAAAAAAAAAAGAGGTATGGCAGTCCTACTTCTGGTCTCAGCAAGAATACGCCAAGATTGGTTCGAACCCTCCAAGCTCAGGATATTCTACCATAGTTGTGGTTTCTAACCACATCTCTGAGATAGGGCTGAGAGAGACTCCTGCCTGAAGCCTTGGAGAGCTGCTGCCAGTCAGTGCAGACAATGCTGAGCTAGAGGGACCAAGGGTCTGACTCAGTATAAAGCAGCTTCCGATGTGTCTTGAAGATGGGGCCGTAGCTCTGTGGAAGAGCACTTGCTTTGTATGCAGAATGCCCCAGGTTCAATCCTTGACATCTCCAGGTAGGACTGAAAAGGAAAAAACCCTTCCTGAAAGTATAGGGACCTAGGAAGCTGCCTTCTACGGAGTCAGACCCTTGGCCCACCTCGCTCAGTACTGCCTACACTGCTTGGCAGTGACTCTCTGGGGCTTCAGGCAAGACCTACCTGGAGATGTTGCCAGGGACGAAACCTGGGCCCTTCTGCACTGAATCAGATGCTCTTCCACTGAGCTCTGGCCCCATCCCCGAAGGAGAATATCTTACATCAGACAGTGCTCATATGCAGTCACCCATCCAAATGCAAACCAGGGCAAACCCTGCAGAGCAAAGGGGACAATTCCTGATCTCTACCAAAAGCAAGTTCTGAAGCAGGGCTCCTGTGTGCTACAGGCACAGGAAGTTATCTTATACGGAAACTATCTTATAAGGAAGCTGCCTTATACTGAGTCAGGTCATTGGTCCCGCTGGCTCAGTATTGTCTACATACACAGACTGGCAGCGGCTTCTTCAAGGTTATAGGCAGGAGTCTTTCCCAGCCCTACCTTGGAGATGCTGCCAGGGATGGAACTTGGAACCTCCTGCATGCAAGCCTGCGGATTCTCTTCCCAGAGCGGCCCCATCCCCTAAGGGGAATATCTTAGTGTTCACACATGCTCCCATCCAAATGTGAACCAAGGCAAACCCTGCTTAGGAAAGGGGACAATTCTTGATCGCTACCGAAAGCAAGTTCTGAAGCTGGGCTCCCGCGTGCTCTCTTTGCCACATGATGCATGAAGTTGCCCTCTGATTTTTAGAATTAATTCAGCGGGTGTACGTAGCGGGGATGTAATTTGCCTAGGGAGCAAGGTTTGGTTTGAATCCCTGCTGGTGCGTTTCCCAGGCTATGGGAAATTCCTATATCGGGTAGCAGCGATACAGGAAGATGCTGAAAGACATCATCTCAAACTGTGCGGGAGGGGGCAATGGTCAACCCCTCCTGTATTCTACCAAAGAGAACCACAGGGCTCTGTGGTCGCCAGCAGTCGACATCGACTCGACGGCACAACTTTACTTTGCCCTTCAATATAGACTTAGGAACATAGGAAGCTGCCATATACTGAATCAGACCATTGGTCTGTCTAGCTCAGTATTGTCTTCACAGACTGGCAGTGACTTCTCCAAGGTTTTTCAGGCAGGGGTCTCTCTCAGCCCTGTCTTGGAGAAGCCAGGGAGGGAACTTGGAATCTTCTGCTCTTCCCAGAGCGGCTCCATCCCCTGAGGGGAATATCTTCCAGTGCTATACTTCTAGTCTCCCATTCATATGTGTCCAGGGCAGAGCCTGCTTAGCTAATGGGACAAGTCATGCTTGCTACCACAAGACTAGCTCTCCTCTCTTGACTTGACTAGCATGCCAGAGGTTGCCAGTTCGAATCCCCACAGGTATGTTTCCCAGACTATGGGAAACACCTATATCGGGCAGCAGTGATTTAGGAAGATGCTGAAAGTTATAATCTCATACTACGCGGGAGGAGGCAATGTAAACTCCTTCTATATACTTCGAAAGACAACCAGAGGGTTCTGTTGTCTCCAAGAGTTGACACCGCCTCGTCGGCACACTTTCCCTTACTTTACCTTTCAATGAAGTCTGCAAGGTTTCCTGTGGACCATCTCTGCCCCAACCACCCCTATGATTCCAATGGGCCCTAAACTCTTCCGCACCTCCCATCACATGACGGCATCTATTGTCTGCGCGGTTTCACCTCTCCTAGACCCAACCTGTATTTAAACCAGCCATTGTTAGGAGCGCCGTATTTTATTACCGCTACCTTTTTCAGTGCTCCCCTCTCTCTGATTAGCTTGCTGTTTATATTTATTTTTACTCATGAAAAATTCAGCAGATGGTGTTGGATTAATTTTGTTGTAAATTAATCTTGCAGTTCATCACTAGACTTTTTTTTTTTTAATTTTATAAGAAGAGTTTAAAAGGCCATGAAGGCAGGAAGCTAGAACATGCTGTTTGGATATAATGTCACAGTTGAAATTCTACGATATATTAGCACCATGGATTTGCAGCCATTTCGCATTGTATAAAGAGTGTACAATATTGATCCTTCTAGATTGTTAGGTTTGCTTTTAAAGGCAAATGAAGCATTAACACCAGCATTGATCATAACGCTGGCACTGTAAAAGCTCTCCTGCTGTTCGCTTACTTCTAAGATAATATGAAGAGCAGTCTACTTTTTTAAATTGGATGACTAACGTGCTTATTCTCCCCTGAAGCTGCAAAAAACACGTTTCTGTTAGTCTGAGCAAAAAGGTAAGTGTGGCTGTCACAATTCTAACCATCTCTTGGACCAGATAGTCAAGCAGCATTTCTGCCCTCGGGGTTCCATGGATTATCAGCATCTTAGTGCAGTGGTGACCCCATCAACCCCAAGTGTGGCTCCTTAACTAATTTATTTTATTTTATTTTTATATCTATCTATCTATCTATCTATCTATCTATCTATCTATCTATCTATCTATCTATCACATTTGTATACCACCCAAAACTCTGGGCAGTTCACAACAGAACAATAAAAACAAATAAAAAGGTTAAAGCATTACAACAATTTAAAATGTTAAAACTATTAAAAACACAATTACAACAGTATCTAATTAAAAGCCTGGGTGAACAAATGTGTCTGGACTGCCTTTTAAAAAGTTGTCAGAGATGGGGAGGCTCTTATTTCAGCAGGAAGTGTGTTCCAAAACATTAGGCCTGTCGTCGTTAGTGTTGGACTAGTTGTTAGAGTGTTGGACTACATTAAGCCTGTAGCTGATAGAGTGTTGGATTAGGACTGGGGAGACCTGAGTTCAAATCCCCCTTCAGCCATGAAACTCACTGGTGATTCTAGGCCAGTCATGTATCTCTCAGCCTAACCTACCTCACAGGGTTGTTGTGAGGATAAACATAACGATGTACACGGCTCTGGGCTCCTTGGAGGAAGAGTGGGATATAAATGTAAAAATGAGAGACTATATGTGTGAACACTGGAAGATATTCCCCTTAGGGGATGAGGCCTCTCTGGGAAGACCATCTGCATGTTTGCATGCAGAAGGTTCTGAGTTCCTTTCCTGGCATCTCCAAGATAAAGCTGAGGAGACTCCTGCCTGCAGCCTTGGAGAAGCCGCTGCCAGTCTGTGTTGACAATAGTGAGCTAGATGGACCAATAGTCTGACTCAGTATAAGGCAGCTTCCTATGTTCCTATACACAGAGTGCTGGGAAGTGTAGCTCTTTCTCACAGTGCTCTCAAGAGAGGGCTCCCTCTCTCTTAAAGGGCCCTCCCAGAAATGAGAAAAGCACAGCATGGTGTGGATGGCAACCCAGTAGGATATGGCTCTCACATTGCAGGGCCCCCGCAGTGCCCCTGCATGAAAAGTAGTGAAGATCACTGCCCCAATATTTCTAGTTAACTCACTTCTTAATGGTAAGAGAAGCTTGACCACTGAACCTGTTTCCTAGGTCAGGAACTCCCAACCTTGAGTCCCAGTTGTGGTTGGAGATGGTGGGAGCTGTAGACCAACAGCATCTGGGGGCCCAGGTGTAAGAAACCCTGACCAGGGATTGGGTGGCTTTGCTCTCCACTGGAGATGTCCAAGCAGACTCTTATGCCTCCTAGGTACTGAGGCTGTTCACGTGACCAGAGATCCCTGGGTAGGAGAGGGTTAACCCAGAGATCCTTCCTGATCACCTGGCGATCTGGGAGCCCTCCTGACTCATCCGTGCTGACCCTGGGTAGCCACGTTCACTTCCCCGGTTAAAAGTGAGGTAGCAGGACAACCAAGTCTGTCCTATCACCTTCTGTGGCCATCTCTCTCCCTGTGTTGTTTGCAGTAAATTCAGCTCCACCTGCTGGGAGCCATGTTTATCATAGAGTTCTGGGCTTGCAGGGCCAGGCAGAGCTGAGCTGCTGTGGTATTAAGGGCTGCCTCTCCACAGCTTGCGCAGTGTGTGGTAGGATACTGGAGGACCCAGCTTGGGTTTTCTTCACTCCTGGAGCACACAGCAGCCCAATCATTTGGGGCTTGGGTGAGTTAATCCCACCAGGTGTTTGGATCTTCTGGGAGGCATGAGGTATGAGCATGCCTTGCCTCCAGCCCACTCCCATATGGTTGTGAGAAGACGTTTGCTGTATTGCTTTATGATTGCCTGTTATCCACTGCCTTAGTAGACAGTCTAAGTCGCTTGTGCCTTCCCCCTTAATTCTGCTTAGAAGAAGGATGCAAATGTTTAATAATAAACTAATAAACTGGGGGTTCAAGAGACCTGTGCTCACAAATCTGCCAGCCACAAACTTGCTTAAATAAGTTACCAGTCCTCAAACCTCCTCCGGATCTAAAAGGCAGCAGAATAGTGATGACTTAGATATCAGGACTGGAAAGGATACTTGAAATCTCAAGGAGCTACCTCTAGAAAGGCCAGGTGAGAACAATTTAAATATCTTCGTGTTGAACGTTATCCAGGCAACTGGACACTTGTGACATCTCCAGTTCTGTATTTATCTATTTGCACGTATAGCTTGGCCTGCCCTGAAGCCTTAGGGCAGGAATAGATTGGATCTGGTTTAAATTCAGTAAATGCAGCTAAAAGATTACAGAATGAAAAACTCCTAATCTTTCACTTCATGAGGATTCGGTGAGGATGGAGAAGGTAAATGTTGATCAGTAGCAACAAGCTTAATTAAAACATTAGAAGAAGTAACGTTGGCAGGTCAGTTAATTTTTGTAACAGTAGGCTATTACAGGGGAAGGGAAATCAGAAATCTAATAGTTGTTTCCTCTGCTGGCTGTCCTGCCAGCTCTTTGACCTTGGGGAGCACTGCCAGCAGCCACCCACAGAGCTTCACTTTGCTCCTTTGTAATGCCAGGTTGGTCCAGAATCAACCAGAAATCATCCATGATCTCATCATGGATGAAGGGGCCAACCTAGTGTGTATCATTGAGACTTGATTGTGGGAGGCTGGTGGCCCATTTTGGTCCCAGCTTCTTCCTCCAGGGTACTCTGTTGAGAAGCAGGTGAGGGGACATGGGTGGGGAGGTGGAGTGGCTTTGGTCTATAAGAATAACATCTCCCTTAACAGGATCCCTGTCGAGGTATCTGACCATATCGAATGTGTCTAGTTAAGTTTGAGAATCAGGGATAGAGTAGAACTTTTGTTGGTGTACCAATCACCCCTCTGCCCAACAGAGTCCGTAACTGAGCTTATGGACTTGGTCTCGGGCTTAGTGTTGGAGTCTCCCAGGCTAATGGTGGTGGGAGACATATCACTTTGATACCAATTTGTCTGGGGCGGCACAGAAATTAGCTGGACACAGGTTTGATCTTGTCTTTTGTTCTGATCAGGGTGGTGTTCTGTGGGTGGGAACTCCTGTGATTTCCCCATTGTCATGGATGGACCACCATCTGGTTAAGGTTTGACAATCATGTCCCACGTCACAATCACGACCAACTTCTGCAGCGGTGAGAGACCTATTAGGATGGTCCACCTGAGAAGCTTATTGGAGCCAATAAGATTCCAAGAAGGCTTGGAAGGATTTAGTTTTGGCTCTGCTGGTGATTCTGTTGATGCCCTGGTGGAGAACTGGAATAGAAAAGTCACCAGGGCAGTAAACATGATTGTTCCCAAGTGTCCTCTTTGACTCACTTCAAAATTGCCCCCTTGGGCAGCAAGGTAGACAACTGGAGCACAAGTAGAGAAAGACTCTACTTGAATCTGACTGTCTGGCAGGGAGGTTGTTGTAGAAAGTCGGAGCCATTTTTGGAAGGGCAGTATATAAATCGAATGAATGAATGAATGAATCAATCAATCAATTAATTAATAAAATAGATATTATAAATGCTTCTCTGAGGGAGGACAGGATTCCTTCCTGTCTTAAGGAGAATATCATTAGACCTGCATTGAAGCCTGCATTGGATCCCTCAGAGTTAAGCAACTATAGGCCATCTTCCATGGTTGGGCAAGGTAATTTAGAGGGTGATGGCCTCCCAGCTCCAGGAATTCTTGGAGGAAACTGATTATCTAGACCCATTTCAAACTGGCTATGGGGTGGAGACTGCCTTGGTTGGCCTGTTGGATGATCTCCAATGAGGAATTGACGGAGGGAGTGTGACTCGGTTGGTCCTTTTGGATCTTTCAGTGGTTTTCGATACTATTGACCATAGTATCCTTCTGGAATGTCGGAGAGGGTTGGGAGTGGGAGGCACTGCTCTGTAGAGGTTCCGCTCCTACCTCTCAGGTAGATTTCAGATGGTGTCACTTGGAGACTGTTGCTCTGCAAAGTGATAGTTACTGTATTGCAGTAATGCCAACTCCAAGACTGAATCAGAATTAGACAGAGATACTTATTGTGTGGGGTCAGAACGCAGGAGACGATTTTGATCTGCCAGTTCTGGATAGGGTCACACTTTCCCAGAAGGAACCAGTATGCAGTCTGGGAGTGCTACTGGATCCAAACCTCTCCCTGGTATCTCAGGTTGAGGCGGGGGCCAGAGGGGCTTTTTGTCAGCGCCGACTGATATGCCAGTGGCATCCGTTTCTTGAGATAAACAACCTCAGAACAGTAGTATATATGCTGGTAACATACAGACCTGACTACTGCAATGTGCGCTATATGGGACTGCCTTTCTACGTAGGCCAGAAACTACAGTTGGTACAGAATGCAGTAGCCAGGTTGGTCTCCAAGTCATCTTGAAGAGGCCATATTACTCCTATATTAAAAGAACTGCATTGGCTACCAATAAGTTTCCAGGCAAAATACAAGGTGCTGCTTACAACTTATAATGCCCTAAACAGTTCAGGCTCAGGGTATTGAAGAGAACGTCTTCTTCGCTATGAGCCCCATCGCCCATTGGGATCACTGATCTGTCATCCATGAATTTGTCTAAGACCCTTTTAAAGCCACCCAGCCTGGTGGCTTTAATTGCTTGTTAAAAAGGAAAATGAACGAGAAAGTAGAATTGGTCTTGGGTTTCCGGTTGCATGTGCTATTTCATTAAAGTGACCTTCTCTTTTTTTAAAGATCCTTGGCAAAACTAGATTTTAGCGGTCTAGGAAGAACCACAAAGCTGGCTGAGATTAAAGATGAAAAATAAGATCATTGGGAGGTGCACCCGTGATGATGGGGCTGACAGATCAGGCCAGAAGGAGCATGAGGGCAGAGAAGCATCAGCCCCCGTAATGTAGAGATGTCTGGTGGAAAGATTGCTCTATCACTGTGATGGCTTCCTAGCATGTTATAAATCTAAGATTGTTCTTTCCTGCCACGGAGATGAGCCGGCTCTTTCTCCTTCCCAGAATGAAATGTCGGACCGAGGCAAGGCGCCGAAATGAAAGCACACAGAGAAAGTGGCGCAAGTTATCTTTTTAACATAAATCTTTGGGGGAAACACTATCGGAGCCATTCGTGATTTGGGGGAGGAAGAAAAAAAACACTTCCATGCCAATCTTCTGCCTGCCCGAGGAGAGAAACTCAAGTCTTAATAGCCAGTCTTATCCCCTGTGAAGTCCTCTTGTGCTTTTCTGGTCCTTGGAATGAAGATATGTTTCTCTGCAGTGGAGTTTGGCAAGGGAATGTTTGACATCTGGGGAATGCTCTTGTGTTATCAGCATCTTGATCAAATGCATTAACCATTAGTGATTATATTGATTTATTTAAAAAGTGTCACCAGTCTGGCAATCCATATAGATCTGCAAGGCGTACACCCTCCAAAATTTCATGGATGAAGACTGGGGCACACTTGGGGGTACTGGCAGCACCCCAGTTGTACACCAAGAATCACCACCTGTGTGTGCTTGATATTACACTGTTAAATTGGTACGTGAGCCAGCTGGGGTGGTCAGTACCATTGGGGGGGACGGGGATGGGGACAAATGCTTAATGTGATTTTTGACAAGGTGATCATGTAAGAACAGCCCTGCTGGATCAGGCCCAAAGAAGCCTATTTAGTCCAGAATCCTGTTTCACACAGTGGCCCACCAGATGCTGCTGGGAAGCCCACAGGCAAGAGATGAAGGCATGACATCTCTCTTGCTGATGCTCCCCTGCAACTGGTATTCAGAGGCATCTTGCCTCTGAGGCTGGAGGCGGCCCATAGCCACCAGACTAGTAGCCGACTACTAGTAGTCGGCTATTAGTAGCAGACTAATAGTAGCAGACTAATAGTCGGCTATTAGTAGCAGACTAATAGACCTGTCCTCCATGAACTTGTCTAAGCCCCTTTTAAAGCCATCCAAGCTGGTGGCCATTACCACATCCCATGGCAAAGAATTCCAAAGATTAATTATGCACTGTGTGAAAAAGTGCTTACTTTCATCGGTCCTACATTTCCTGCCCTTCAGCTTCATGGGATGACCCCTGGTTCTAGTGTTCTGGGAGAGGGAAAAGAGGTGGATAACAATGCAAGACTTTCAGCTTTCTGTGTGTTATCATACTTTGATTGTCCTGACCAATGGGCCGGCAGTGGCCAAATTGGCAATGGTGTTCTAAAAGCTTTTAAAACCAAAAAAACTAGTATAAAATGTTATCAGTGTTGTCAGAGGAATGGAGACAGACATTGGCAGGAATGTCCTCCAAAGACTACTCCATGGAGAGAGGACAACCATTTGTTACCCAGACCCTTTTCCCTGTGCAAAAATGTCTGCAATTTTACCCTGTTTGGGGGAAGTAGGGATAAAGAAGAAGGGAAAACACAGAGAAAACCCTAGGTGCAACAATGCTATCACCTCTTTTCCATCTCTAAGAGGGTGATTGATTGATTGATTGAGTGAGTGCCATCAAGTAGGTGTGGACTCTTAGCGACCACATAGATAGATTCTCTCCAGGATGAGGTGTCTTCAACTTGGCCTTTAAGGTCTCTTAGTGGTTCATTCATTGCTGTCGTAATCGAGTCCATCCACCTTGCTGCTGGTTGTCCTCTTCTTCTCTTTCCTTCAACTTTCCCCAGGGTTATGGACTTCTCAAGGGAGCTGGGCATTAATCCCCTGAGTTGGTACTGATGGCACAAGAATTGTTTTGCTCTGGCTGAGATCCTGACTTGTCCTCTGGGAGTGATCCAATGACGTACACATTTCTGATCTCTGCCTTGGAGGTGACCGTGGCTCAGCCTGGCGTATGATACGAGGTTCGTGGTTGAATCATGTGTACCCTCAAGCTATGCCGCATGGCCACATCCTGCCTCCGTAAGCATGTAGCCTGGGGAAAGCTCTTTTGATCAAAGAGGATATTTTCTAACACAGGCGTGGGCAAACTGGGCCCTCAAGCCATTGTTCAACTACAGCTCCGATCATCCTCAGCTGCAATAAATTGTGGCTGGGGAAGATGGGAGTTGTAGTTGAACAACAGCTGGGGACTGAAGTTTGCTCACCCCAGTGCTAGTGGGTTCTGGCACTTTTCTGGCACTTAAGTGAGTTCTGGCACTTAATAGCACCACTTAATAGTGCTGTTTGGGCCACATTGAATATGCATCTTTAAATTCAATAACATCCTATTTTCATTGCTCTATTTCAGTATGTTATTGAATGGCATCAGGCTCTCATAGCTTGCATTTATAAACAATCATCCTCTCTGTAGCCCAGGATTAGATGTTAAGGCTTTTAGAATATATTTATTAGCCCCCCCTCACACAATCTCCACTCCTTACCTGTCGTCACTTTCATCTTAAAGAGAGAGAAATTAAGGATTCCGATACAACCGGGTTAAAGAGAGAGAGAGATTAAGGATTTGGACATAGTAGGGTTAAAGGCCTTGTTTGCAAAATCACCTTTTAAAAAACAAACAAACCTGTATTGTCCAAGCTGCTTGTTCTGAGGGAGGGTTTGTCAAAGACAGAGCGCGCATGCGTGCAGGCGCCGATGAAGACAGAGTGAGAAATTTGCTGGCCCAAGGTCACACAGAAAATGAGTGGCAGAGCAAAAAATGGAAGCCATGGATTTCTGCTCTCTTTCCCTCCCTGTTTTAACCACTGCCCAGCTCACACTCTCCAGCATGTACAATTTGAAAGGAACATGTGGGGGCAGCTATTTTTCTGAGAAGATAACACTCTGGGGCTTGTTTAAAGAATGAGGGGATGCTTGAGAGATGAATTGAGGGTCGTTCATGCAGGCAGGGAAACCAGGGGGACCTCACCTGCATGGATTGGCTTATTCTTACAGGCTGCTGTTGGTGTCAGTTGATATTGGCAATGAATTCTGTTTGCCCACCCAGGAAGAGTCATGTGGTTGCTCTGTGTGGGGAGCAGGAAGGAGGTAGAGGGCGGAATCAGTTGTTGAGGCATTCGGAGTGAATGACATTCATCCTAATGAGACGTTATGATCCTTACGGATGCATAACCTAAGGACGAGAGGGAGGTACCAGCAGACTCGGAGTAACCCGCAGATATGTCCATTTCACACACATCTACAGGGGAAAACTCTAAGGCGGCCAACCTGCCAAACTGTCCCAGTGGTGTTCAGTGGAGCGGAATGTTCGCAGACTCAGAGGGCACTTAACAGACGATGAGGTGGGCGGAGCTAATGGAACCCAGTGCCAAGGAGGGCTTAAAAAGAAAGAGCGAAAAGCTTCTCCACTTGAAGAATACTGCCTCAATATTTAAAGAAGAATGTGCTAAAGAATACTCCCTCAGTGTTACAGCAGGGACTTTTGTCTTGGTTGCTAATTTTTGTTTTTTCGCCATGCTCAGCCACAGGCTCAGGTAACACAAGCACACCAGGGATATACTGCAACATTTGTTGTGGGTCCATAGTTGTTTAGTTTTATTACTTATTGAAGAATTGGCTAAACTTCTCCCTTCATGCTTCTCCTCCCATCTCAACCAGTAAAAGGGTTTCGCACAGATCTCCTGACTTGCTTTTCTTAATGAAAGCTGAAATAGAGGAGGTCTGGAATATCCCTGATTCAGCCAGGCCCCACTGTGTCTTCAGTTCACTCCTTTCCTTTCTTTCCTCTGCCGTTTTCCTTTTAAAAGAAATAATGAAGACATCTGCAATGGACATGACTTGCAGATTTTAAATAATGGAGTGTTTAATGGAATCGTGAATAAATGGTAACAGATTTGTCTGTCAAAAATTAAATAGCGGTATTCTTTGATTAATATCAGAATCTAATCTAAAATAGTTTTAGCCATTTCATACAGGTGACATCTGTGCTTAAATATAATTTTCCTCTCCCTGTTCTGGCATGACTGTTAATTACTTACTCAATGTAGTTCAACATTTAGTTAATAAATATGTCAAGCTTTTACCATGGTGTTCTTTTTGCAGAGTTGTGAATTTGCAATTAGTTTTAGATTTACTACATGGTGACAGACAGTGCTGTATAAATAGAGGTTAAACACACAATTTACATATTAATTTCATGATTCATTTATTCAATGATTTATGTGGATATAGATTGTATTTAATCTCTGTGCTGTAGTTGTCTGAAGCATGACGGACAGAATCGCTATGCCGGCTGAGCAGTAATGATGGTTGTATTGAGCTACAGGAAGCTTAGAAGAACTGGACAAAAAAAACAGAGAAAGATTTGGAAACCTGAGTATGAATCAGCTTTAATGCTTCCGGGGTGTGCACATGTGGAATGGGTGGGGGCCGGGGTGTCTGTGGAGATGTTGGTTGATGAAAAGCAATACAGGTTTTAAAAAATGACATAGAGAATCAGGATTGCATCTGTTCAGTGTGCAGGCACATACCAAAAAAACCCCCAAATCTAAATGGTGATCTGAGAAAATCTGATTTCTGCCATCAGAATACATCATGTGAATTTGTGTATGCCTTCTTTGCATCATTATTACATTTCCAGATTTCATATATTGATTGATTGATTGATTGATAGGTTTATATACTGCCTTTCTTTAAAATAATATCAAGGCAGTTTACAATACATTTTTTAAAAATACAAAATGATTCAACAGTTAAAACAATACAAATATTAAATTGGAATATAAAAATACAAATGTATTTAAAAGTTTAAGAAACACAATAAAATCATGGAACACAAACTGCCATGGAATAATAAAATAATTCATCCATCCATTCATTCATTTATAATATTTATATACTGCCTGATATATCTCTAGGTGGTATACATAATCCAAATTCCAATTTAAAAACAAAACACTTCCACAGAATAAAATCAATTAAAAAACAATTCACAGAATAAAACAAAACAATTTCACAGAGTAATACAACTAAGCAGTTAAAATTAGCTTCAATTAAAAGTCTGAGCAAACAGGTGTATCTTAAGGGTTTTGAAAAAAGCAATCAGAGATGGAGACGCTCTTATTTTGACAGGGATTTTGCATTCCAAAGCCTCGGGGCAGGCACAGATAAGGCCTGGCCCTGAGTCGCCACCAAACGGGTTGGCACCAACCATAACAAGACCTTCCCGGACGTCAGGGTTCATGACAAAGAAGGCACTCTCTTAAGTACCCTATACCTAAACTGAGCAGGGCTTTATAGGTAATGACCAACACTTTGAATTCCACTCGGAAACATGTTGGCAGCCAGTGAAATTGTTTAAAAATCAGTGCTATATTCTCCCTTTGGATTGTCCAAGAGACCAACCTGGCTGCCGCATTCTGTACCAGTTGTAGTTTCCTGTCTATGTGCAAAGGCAGACCCACATAGAGGGCATTGCAGTAGTCAAGCCTGGAGGCTACCTGCATAAAGAGGCTACCTGTTTTAAGGTCTTTTACCTTGAGAAATGGACATAGCTGATGTATCAGCCAACAGTGTTCTTGTAGACCACACTCTACCTCCTCTCCCACACCCTCTCACTTGCTCCACCACAGAGTATCCTGTTGGGAGAAGCTGGAACTAGACCAGACTGCATAGCAGGTCATACAAAATGAAGAGAGGGGTGGTGGTGGTGAATTGTTGAATAGAATAGAATAGAATAGAATAGAATAGAATAGAATAGAATAATATACTTTATTTGTTAGCCCCCCATAACTAATTGTTCTCTGGGCAGCTTACATCACAACATTAAAACACGAGATAAAAACACACCACACATTAAATAATAATAGACCATAATAAAAGAGCGGGGGTGTACAAAATACAATACAGAACAATTAACCCCCCCCAATATCAATTAAAATCAGATTCTTTTTTTATTTAAAAGGCCTGAGTGAACAAAAAGGTCTTCACCTGGCATCTAAAAGAACAAAATGATGAAACCAGGCAAACTATACAATTTTTAAAATGTTGGTTTACAACAACATGAAACAAATTAAATAAAAAATAAAAAAAATAAAACTACAATTCTAGTTAAAAAGCTTGGGTGAAGCTTGGGTGGGTTGGCTTCCAACCAACACTTTGTATTTTGCCCGAAAACATATTGGTATCTACTGTAATTCTTTTAAAATAGGAGTAATATGGTCTCTTCGTGATGACCCAGAGACCAATCTGGCTGCTGCTTTTGCACCAGTGGTAGTTTACGGACTACATACAAAGGTGACTCCACATAAAACACAATGCAGTAGACAATTAGTTGTCAGGGAGAAAGGTTCAGCCTAGCTGCATACTTGGCATGCTAGTTTCCTAAGTACAAAGAGTCCTCTTCTTTTTTCTTTTTAATGTGGAGTACTGAAATGTGTAATCCTTCTCCCCACATCTTGAATCTGCTAAGCATAAATAGGATGGAACTGATTTGGTGCAGTGGCAATCAGGGGTTGCTACTACACTGGTGCTTATGCTGATGGCAAGCAAGCTGGCATCTTATTCTGGTTGACATTCTAAGTTCTGCTTGGTTATACACCTCTTGAGATCTCTGTATTATTTATTTAAAACATTGGTATCCCACGCCTCCAGTACACTACTGTTCGGGGCCGCTCACGACATTAATACAAAGATACAATGTAAAATAAGATTAATAAAATTAACCAAATTTAAGTTAAGTTTAAGATGCTTGGTACTCCTGGCTTTTGGCAAATCTGGATCTAGTATTCCACCTGTTTACATCGAGGCCTGGCCAGTTCTGTTATGGCAGATAGGTTTGGACTTCATATTACCAGACCCCAATCCTGCCCCTTCAACCGGGGAGACCCGAGTTCAAATCCCCATTCAGCCATGAGACTTGCTGGGTGACTCTGGGCCAGACACTTCCCTCTCAGCCTAGATAGGACAGCTTTTCATCCACCCTGAGTAAGATGCTGCAGAGGGAATCTGGGTGGGGTGTGCCAGCTCCTGCCTCTCACACAATCACTCTCCCCATATCCTACTTGGTTTGGGTTCTCATGACCAGGGCTGAAGAAATGTTGGCTCAGTTTATCAGCCAGACAAAATATTTTACTTGTAAAGCTGTGTTGGTACATTGTTCATCAGGCCTCTCCCCACCCCCATTTGTCAGGCATCATTTTTCACTTGTCATAGACTAGTAGACTGGTGGCTTTCTGCAGCCCTGCTTATGACCACTGATTAGGAGTGTGCCTGCCTCTCTTGCCCAAGCTGTATGTTGCTTCTACCCAGATGGGGATTGTGTGAATGAATCTAGAGTTTATTAAATAACACTACTTCTGAATATCCTAGCCTAGGCATCACGATTAAATTTCTAGGTGCCATGGCTCCCTGGCATTTGGGATTTGTCAAGCCTCTTCTATTCTCAGGTTTGTTTGGGACTTTGTGATTCTGTACCTCTTTGCTACAGTTTATATCCCCACATGCTTTGACTGCTGCCGCCTCTTCTTGGGTCCAGTTTTGATTATTACTCTGCTTTTTAATATTCTGCATCAGTTTTTAATGACTGTTCACTACCTCGTTATTTTCTAATGGGATATTTTCTGGTATGAACATTTGGATAAACAATAAATAGTTGGAGCTAGAAGGGTACATTTCTCACTCCAGCTGAAACCAGCAGGGAAGAGCCCCTGTTGACATGAAGCGGATTGTTGTGTTCAAATCTAGGGGTGTTCCCAACCAACCGCTCGATCCTGAACCAGTTTGCCTCAACGGTTTGATTGAACCGAACTGAGCGTTGTCCGTGGCGGACCAGTTCAGCGGTTTGTAAAAGAGAATCCGGTAAGGAAAAGCAAAGGAGTGGGGGTGTCCTTACAATGTCTTCTAAAGGGTGGGTGGGTGGGTGGGGAACCTTTAAAAGCCGGCACTCCCTCCAGCAATCCACGTCACTGAGTTTCTGGAGGGAGTGCCATGCACTTGGGCTGTACCGGGGGCGGGGCGGCGGCGGCAAGGAGCAGCAGTGGCAGGGCTGGAAAGAACCTATTACTTCTAAAGGTGCCCTCTTGCTGCCCTCCCGGCCATCTTCTAGAAGACTTTTCAAGGATTCTCCCAGCCCTTTGCTCACCGGATTCCCCTTTACAAGCATAGCCCTTTGAACTGTTGAATTGGTTCGGCCAAACGGACTGGACCGGCTGGTCGGTTCAACTGAACTGGTTCACAGACCAGCAGTTTGGTTCGAATTCAACCCGAATTTGAACCACACAGTTCTGTATGCGCATACCCCTTTTTTCAAACCTGGCTTTTCAACCCTGTGAAATTGCAAGTTGTGAAGTCGCAGACACTGGAGGGAGCAGCTGCCAAACAATACTTAAATGACATGCTTAACAAAATAAATATTGAACTGCCACGTCACCCTCCCCCCCCCCCCGAGGATAATCTGCTTAAAGTAAATCTTTGTAAACCGCCTCTGACATTTTTTTTTGTTTGGAAATTACTTGAACATTATCTTCTGTAGAAGTCTTTTCTTAAATCATCTCAGAAGTTGTTGAACAGCAACAAGAGAAAAATTGTAATATGGAGTGTTTTATCAAATGCTCCTAACAAAACGGATTTTTGGGGTCGTAAATGAAGATTAGAATTATTGTTGGCAGCAAGGAAGAAATGGGAATGATGTATTATCCAAAACATCGATATGTTATTCCAAAATGAAATGAAAAAACCCACTCTCCACACCCTGCCTCCTCCATGCTCTTTTGTTTTTTACCAAGCAGGAGAAAATGAATAAATGTTTTTAAGCGTTTGGGATCCAGAAACCCTTTTTGGGGGGCTGGGGGCGGAAGCGAGGAGGGGAAGAGTGACAGGAGAGAGACCAGCTGCTGTGCGACATTATGCCAGCCAAAGATACAGTCATAAAAGAATTGTGTCAAGGCAAGCAGCTCTGAATGTGTACTTCAGGGCTCCCGATTACGGAATGAAAATTAAATATTATAAATAGGGCAATTTGGCAAAGAGGATTTACTTGTGGTGTTTAACTCCTAAAGTGCCAATCCATCCAAAATGAGCTTTTAATTTCCATTGTGCACCTGGAAACTAGTTTTCAGAACACCGAAGGGAGAATATCAGTGAGGAATTTTTAAAACCTTGGTTTGGAAACACTCAGGAAAAACTTCAGAACACAGACTGATAGTAGCTTCTGTTGAGGGAGTAGCCACTGGTGCCTGTAGAAGGCCTATTTTGCATGCAGAAGGTCCCAGGTTCAATCCCTGGCAGCATCTCCAGGTAGGGCTGGGAAAGACTCCTGCCTAAAACCCCAGGAAGTAGCTGCCGGTCAGTGTAGACAATACTGAGCTATATGGACCAAAGGTCTGACCCAGTATAAGGCAGCCTCCTCTGTTCCTATGAGCTCCAGTAGGAACGTTGCACAAGGACATGTATTCTGCAACGCTGAAACGCATCTGCCTCCCTTCAGCCTGACTTTTCATAACCAATCGCTGGGAGTGTGTTGTTGCAGCTCTGTAAACCTCTGACACCATATAATGCATTCTCCAGCTCTTTCCTACTTGGTTGGAAAGGTGATCCTGGGGAATTGTTTGTTGAATAACCCCATGGTATACTGTACATCATTTTTATTCTTTGCAATAAAGATGGAGAGGCTACATACCATCTGCACAAAGTTAGCTGGGTGCTTGTAGAAAACATTATGGTCTGCTGTCGCATAGATCTCTCCAGGTACAATATATTCAGCTCCTTGCCATTTCGCTGGGAGGGGAAACAAAAACCTCCCTGCACCACCAGCCTTTATACCCGGCGTTTACAACTAGAGGTGTGCACAAAACGGGAAAACCCAGATGGGCTCGAATTGAACTGGACTCAAGCTGAACCAAGTCTGGTTTGGTTTTGTGCACACTCGAACCCGGCCCGGTTCCACTGGGCTTGAAGCTCTACCGTAAAGGGGAATCTGGTAAGGATTCCCTTTTACCAGTAAAGGGAAAGGGGGGAGCAGGGGACTTCATTAAAACTAGTTGTAGCAGGAGGGGAGTAAATTTTTAACTTAAAAGTATCCCGCCAGTGGTGGTGGCCACGAGAGTGGCGGTGGCAGCTTCCCCACCCACCCCTGCTGGAGCGGACAGGGCTGTTTCGGGCCTCTGCATTTTATTGATCTCCATGCATGTGCAGAGGCCCGAATCAGCCCTGTCTGCTCTGGTGGGGGTAGGGAGCCGCCACACATACCCCCCCCACACACACACCAGCTACCTGCGGAGCTGGCGGCAGCACTCTTAAGGTAAAAATTTACTCTTTTTCCGCTCCAGTTAGTTTTAATGAAGCCCCCTGCTCCCTACTTGGGAATCCTTACTGGATTCCTCTTTACCAGTAAGTTCTGTGCCAGTTTACTGAATTGGGCCCGAACGGAACTGGGCCCGGTTCATCCCGAATTTGGGCCGAACCGCGCCCGGTTTGGTTTGACTCGAACTCTTCAAGTTGAGCCAGCCTGAACTGAGCCTGGCTTCATTTCAGCTGGCTCGCACACCCCTACTCCCAACAGGGGGTACTCGATTCTTTTCTGCCTCTCTACACTACAGCTGTGCTATTTGTTACTCATCTGAGGTTCACTGTTGAAGCCGACACATCCTCTGCACTGTGTCCTCTGTAGGAGGAGAGGGAGGAGGGTGCAGATCCTGCTCTTTGCTCTAGATTGACTGGCTGTATGCTGAAGCTCACTGTCCCCCTCCCCTCTGACTTCAGAGAATTAGTACTGAGTACCCCCCCCCATTAACTGAGTGTGCATGAGCGCCAGTGACTTTAGAAGCCTCTCTCCCTAACACTTAGAGTTTGTTCTCTCTCCCTCTCCCCACATACACACATTCTCTGCAACTGTGAGCTACTCCAGTCACTGGCTTCCCTCTAGATTAAGTTACTCATAAGTGGTCTTTCTGAAATTAAGGGGACAAGTTTACTTGTCCCATTAACTTCAGCGGGAGTACTCCTGAGTAATTTAGTCTGGATATATAGGACAACGAATATTTATATACCGCTTTTCAACAAATGTTCCCAAAGCGGTTCACATGGATATAAATGAATGAATGAATATGCCTCCCCATTCCCAAAGGTCTCACATTCTAAAAAAATGAAACATAAGCTAGACACTAGAGGGTTGCTGTGCTGGTGGTGGATAGGGCCAATTGATCTCCCTCTGCTAAATAAAGAGAATCACCACCTTAAAAAGGTGCCACTTTGCTTAGTTAGCAGGGGATGTAAGCCAGTGACTGGAGTAGTCTATTTCATAACTGCAATACATGCCACATGTGCACTCACACATAAATATTCTCTTTCTCTTTCTCTCTCTCTGTCTCTCGTCTGATTCAGACATTCTCTTGTATGAATGTACATATGTCTGTACACTCGTATACATGTTTGTGTGAATGACTGTACCTGTGTACACTGTACACTCGTACGAGTGCTGAATATAACGTGTGGATGGGCCTTCTCTCTAGAGCAGTGGTTCCCAGGCAGGATTTCTCCAGATGTTGCTGAACTACAACTCCAATCACCCCCAGCCATGATAAATTGTAGCTGGGAATGATGGGAGTTGTAGTTCAGCAACATCTGGAGAAATCCTGCCTGGGAACCAAGTTCTCATTTATGTGGTCAATGCTTGTGTCCGGATTATACCACGACACATTGCAGGTTCCTCTGATCTGAGCGGCTGTTGGCCATTGGGGCTGGGCATGAGGGGAGGTGTGGTCAGAATTGTCTGGGGATGCAAGACTAGGAACCCCTGATGAATGAATGAGACATCCAATGATGATTTGCATGTTTGATTGGGGAGGCCAAGTTATTACCTAACAACCAGAACTTCCGTATTGCTTCAGTGGCCACACATTCAGTTTCCAGTCAAGGTTCATGCGCTGGCAGACACACAACCTGGCAGGCATTGTATGGAGCTATTGATTGTACGAACTGGTGCTTTGATACTGGGACAGTAACACAGTCCCCATCATTTGAGCAGCCTTGACTGCCCTTTTCCAAATAGTCATGATCACTGAACCAGTGGTGGGGGGCGCATGTCCTGTCCATCATGTTGGGGTGGAGAGTTGGTCTTGCAGTAAAAGTAAAGTGTGCCGTTGAGTCGGTGTTGACTCCTGGCGCCCACAGAGCTTTGTGGTTGTCTTTGGTAGAATACAGGAGGGGTTTCCCATTGCCTCCTCCCATGCAGTATGAGAGGATGCCTTTCAGCATCTTCCTCTATCGCTGCTGCCCAATATAGGTGTTTCCCATAGTCTGGGAAACATACCAGCAGGGATTCGAACCAGCAGCCTCTGGCTTGGTAGTCAAGCCATATCCATGCTGCAACATTAGGTGGCCTGGTCTTGTGGTAGTGAGAATAAATTGTCCCCTTTGCTTTGTATTAAAGGGAATGTAACAGAACTGTGGGAACTAAAAGGAGGGGCTTCTACCCCCGGAGGTGTCCCAGGGGTTGTTAGTGCGTATTAACCCCCAAATGGCTGCCGGGATCTGAATGTTCCGTGTATGTATTTTTTAGTTTGTTAAACAAACTGTTAACTGTATCATAGCAGAAATAACTTTTGTTCTGTAACCTATTTCGTATCAGTGAGAGAGCGTTTTGCATGCAGGAAGGTCCCAGGTTCAATCCCTGGCAGCATCTCCAGGTAGGGTTGGGAAAGGCTCCTGTCTGAAACCTTGGAGAGCTGCTGCCAGTCAGTGGGGACTAGAGATGTGCACAAAACAAATTTTCTGATTTGTTTCAAACTCAAATTGAATTCTGAAAATTCATTTTGAATTGGAATCAAATTTGAATCTGGTCTGAAAATTTGATTCAAATCAAATTCGAATCAATGCGACCCTATTTTGGTTCCTTTTTAAACCAACCAGAGGGCCTGAATGGTTTTTAAAAGGTGCCAAACGTCTCTCGAATAGAATTCAAATCAAATTTTGAAAATTGGATTCAAATCGCCCCTTTAAGGGGTGATACGATTTGAATTTGAATCACTCAGATTCAAGTTGAATTGATTTGAATTGGATTTGGATTCAAATCGATTTGCATATCCTTAGTTCAGACAATACTTCGTTCATCTCAGCATAAGGCAGTTTCCTACGTTGTTATACATTGGGGGACGAAGCTGTTGCTTAGTGGTAGAACATCTTGCATGAAAGTTCATTCCCTGGCATCTCCAGATGAGGTTCGGAAAGACCCCTGCCTGAAACCTTGGAGATCTGCTGTCAGTCAATATAGACAATACTGAGCTAGATAGACCAATGGTCCAACTGTAAAAGGCAGCTTTCTAAGTTCCTTTGTAATCACTGGATTGCACAATTGAGGCCTCCATATGATTTCCATCCTATGTCTCTTCTAAATGCATCCTTTCCCTTGGCACACAGAGACTTTAATCAAATTCAGCCCAATGTTGCCCCATTTATGTTCGTTGTTGAATGAACTTGCAAGCATACATTCATCAACCACTTGCAGCTGGCAAATTTTAAATGCACTTGAGTGAATTCAAATTTCTGTTTAAAAAGTGCACTTCTCGGGTTTGCTTTGCATCTGGTCAGAAATAATCTCCCCAGTTCAAATTTTGTCTGTCTACTAATTGCATTAAATTGTTGGCAAACGAAAATATTTGGTGAGTAGTTTTAGATGATGAGACAATGAAAGAAAATGGTTGTCTGCATATAGACAATACAGTAAGAGCGAGAGGTTAAAATCCACAGACCAAACTGTGTGCTAGGAATGAGAATAGGTCACCTCTTGTACTATGAAGAGCTGTTGCATATGACCAGCCCTGTTTGACTTAAGAAATCATTTTGTATTCTCCTAGGATTTTAGGTTAATGAAGGTTGTGTCCAGAAGTGCACAGAGCAGAAGTGCACAACTTTGGCCCTGTTGTTGAGCTATGAATCCCATCATTCCTGATGATTGACCACTGTAGCTAGGGATGATGGGATTTGTAGTCCATCAGCTAGAAGACTGACTTTGTGCACTCCTGGCATAGAGAATTGGTAATATCTGCAATCTTATTATGTTCCTATGTCATATATTCATTCTGTGATTAAATGTCTAGGTCTCTTATATGCTGCATATAGTTGGTTTGGTATATATTAATTTGAAGTATAGCTTGCTGGTTAGGACCTACTTGATGGTCTGTCTGTTTTTTTTTCCTTGACCTGAATAGATTACAGCCTCTTGACTCATAAACTTCACAAGCTTCTCCCCATTTTTTAACTGCAATGTGGAGATTTGAATAACGTTAAGATTCTTTCTGGAATGTTATTTACAAGTGATCCACGATTAATTTCTGCAAGTGTTCTTCATTGTGTTTATAAAGCTGGCATTCTCAAACTTGGGTTCCTAGATGTTGTTGGACTACAACTCCCATCACCCCCAACTTCAGTGGCCTCTCATATAGCTCTCCCTGGCCTGTGAGATCATGTAGAGAGGCTCTCCTTCTGAAGCACGATCGTTGGCAACATGTGGATGAGCCTTTCCTGTGGTAGCCCTTGCTCTCTGGAATTCCCTGCCCCTTGATATTCGACTTGCCCCCTCCCTGTTTAATTTAAACAAAGGTTGAAGATTTTTTCATTCCAGCAAGCCTTCCCCTAATTCTATACATTTCTCTGTGACTGCCCTGTTTCAGTGATCGCCTTATCCTGCATTACTATGATGTCAGAGGGTGTATTTTACTGTGTTTTTATTTTGCTTTTTAATACATTTTGCTGTAAGCCATCATGAATTGGTTTTTGACGAATGGCCAGGGATGATGGGAGTTGTAGTCGAAGACTATCTGGGGACCCACGTTTGAGAACCTCTATTGTAGCAAATGTTGGGAAGCATTTATCTTCATTGTAAGACTCTGGGGCCAGTGGCAACCCTAAATGCAATTCCCTGGCTTATTGTTTATTAGGCCTGTGTGAAGCTTTAGCCAAGGCAGAATACTCTGCACAGTAATAGGAACATAGGAAGCTGCCATATACTGAGTCAGACCCTTGGTCCATCTAGCTCCATATTGGCTACACAGACTGGCAGTGGCTTCTCCAAGGTTGCAGGCAGGAATCTCTTACAGCCCTATCTTGGAGATGCTGCCAGGGAGGGAACTTGGAACCTTCTACATGCAAGTATGTAGATGCTCTTCCCAGAGCTGCGCTATCCTCTGAGGGGAATATCTTACAGTACTTACACATGTCTCCCATTCAAATGCAAACTGGGGTGGACCCTGCTTAGCAAAGGAGACAATGCATGCTTGCTACCCACAAGACCAGCTCTCCTCTAGTCCCCCAGCGCCATGCAAAGATGACCACTCTTATCATGCTTGAGTCCTTGTGAGCAGGTGCAGAGGAAGGCCAGAGGCCCCCTAGCCCCGCTCCTTCATCTGACATCAGATGCATGGAGCATTTAGCCACGCCCCTGCATTTGACATCAGACATGGGGGTGTGGCTTAGTTCTCAAATAGAACCGCACAGCCTGTTTGCAGCCCGGCCGGAGCGGCTGTCCCTGCCTGTAAACGTGGCCCTGTTTGAGAGTTAAATCACGCCCCTGCGCATCTGATGTCAGATGTGGGGTGTGTGTGTCTGGGGTGTGAGGAGTGGCCCCTGAGGGGCGGCAGCCCGGATTCTTTGAACCCGTCCGATCAATGGTGGCTCCGCCCCTTCCTGTGAGGTGTGTGTGGGGTGCTGGGAAGTGTAGTCCTTCCCAGAGCTTTCCTCTTAGAGTTGTTACGAGAAGGCTCCGCCTCTCTTAAAGGGCCCTCCCAGCATTGAGAAAAGTGCAGTATTGTGCAGAGGTTAGCACAGTGGAAAATGGCTCTCACATGTCTGTGTTGTTTTTTTAAAAAATTGGCCCCCCACCTGAAATGTAGTGAAGATCACTGTTCTATCCATTAGAGGTGATGTAGTCATGCTCAGCTCTTTCACTGAAATGTGTAGGGCTTAAATGTATTTCACGTGCCTGGTGCTTGCCTCAATTGGTCAGTTTCATTTCGTGGCTTCTTCAACCACCTCTTCAGAGTTAGGGCTGGATTTGTAAGTCAAGAACATGTACTAATGCTTGAATATAATTTTCTAAAAAAGGTGTCAGTTTAAAAGCAGGTAATGCTAACGCAATCAAAAGATGGGGGCTGGGTTAGAATTTTTGATTGGCTTTGAAAATGCCCCATAAGCACTGTAGGAACAGCAGTGAAGGTGCAGTGGAGAGGTTTTGTGATATGAAGGTACAGGAGAACCTCAGTATTTGTGGGGGTTCCGTTCCTTGCCTACTACCGTAATGGAACTGCAAGTAATGAGGCATTACTCCTAGGGGAAATGGGGGGGTAGGTTCCTGAATGGAGGGAAAGTGCTTAAAAGGGGGAGAGGCACCAAAAATACCACAAAATTCTGTACTGTACAGAATTCCATGTGTCTAGGAATACCCTCAAAGCTGTGAAATGCCCCCCCGCCAAACTGTGAAAGTTCGCAGAAAAAATGAATCTTTTGATTTTAATTGTTTTGTTTTTATTTTAATGTAAACCACTCTGAGCCATTTTTGGAAGGGTGGTATAGAAATAACTAAATAAATAAATAAAATCTTTCCCCCCAAAATGTGCCCCAAAATTATTATTTATTATTATTATTTACATTTTATATCCCGCTCTTCCTCCAAGGAGCCCAGAGTGGTGTACTACATACTTAAGTTTCTCGTCACAACAACCCTGTGAAGTAGGTTAGGCTGAGAGAGAAGTGACTGGCCCAGAGTTACCCAGAAAGTATCATGGCTGAATGGGGATTTGAACACGGGTCTCCCTGATCCTAGTCCAGCACTCTAACCATTATACCACGTTGGATCTAAAATGGCTCAGGCGGACAAAATGGTGGCCGGAAGTAACCTCCACGGTCACTTCTGGCCCTCTAGGACCTGCAGATACATAGATTTTAACCTGACTATATCCGTGGATACTGAATATGGGTGTCAATCATACCCCCGCAGATACGCGAACTGCAAATAGCGAGGTTCTACTGTATTTGCTGCTCACTTGAAATTGTTTGTTTATATGGTTGCTATATAGTTCGATATCTTGTGGTTCTGAGTGTAAAAGAAACTAGGCTGTCAGGGCTGTTCTCACAACTGTAAAAGCTGGATAGGAGAGAGCACCACCACCTTTTTTTGATTGTCTGGGACCACGGAACTCCCTCACACTCACTCCGTTTGGACCTGAGGAACCTGGCTTTGTTATCCAGGTCCAAACTAATGTCGGAGCAAAACAGTTCCTCTTCTTCCCTTGAGTTTGGTCATCTGCTTGTGCGATCGGCAATAAATGCAGCTTTGGCTGCTGGTGACCATCTTTATCAAAGAGTCCTGTGGCTTGCAAGGCCAGGCAGAGCGCCACTGCTATAGTACTGAGGAGTGCCTCTCTGCTGCTCGCACTATATGCATTGTTGGATTGTGGAGGACTCAGCCCAGGTCCCCCCCCCCCGGAGTGCATAGCAGCCCAATTATGTAAGGGTTGTGTATGTAAATGCAACCAGGGGTTTGAGTTGTCTGGGAAATGTGAGGTACAACCATGCCTCCCTTCCAGCCCACCTCCATGTGGCCATGTGAAAAAGCCCAATAGAAATTGAATCACAATTTTTTTGCTTTTCAGGGTGGCCAAGGGTAGAGTGGGCACATCCGACACCTGTAGCCTATGGACTTTCATAGCCCTGGATTGAATTGTGAGGTCATAGAATGTTCACAAACATTCCAACATCTCTGCTGATGAGGGAAGGACAGTTTGCAATAGAATGTTGACAAACAGGGCAGTTTTTGTTGCACAGTCGAGGGTGGTAAAAGTCATCCTGGATGGGAGCAAAATTTCAGCAGAGGAGAAAGCATGTGCAGTTTGCAAAGGAAAGGGTGCTATAGAGGCATAGAGGTGGAGGGCTTGAAACAGAGCGGGAAGAAGGTCTGGTTTCAAACTTTCTGAGTGGGAAAATGGGAGACAAGAAAGTTTAAATGGTGGGTCCAAAAGTAAGTATTGGAAAGAAGGATGGGTTGCGGAGGTAGAAGCTTGAAAGAAATAAAAGCAGAGGCAGGGAGGTGAGAGGGTTGCCTACATGCAGAAAACGAGAAGGGTAACAATTGAAGGTTTTGCAAGCAGGTGAGCAATGCCATTTCTAATGGCAGAAATCTATGGTGGCACATTAAGCACAAATAAATGAAGGCGAGTTACAAGAATCTCTCATTCTGTGGTGAGTTCTCTGCAAATAAAGTTTGTCATGAATCACAATTTTTGAATCACATGATAAAACGTTTATTTGCAAACTCACGAGTTATTTGAGAACTCACCACAGAATGAGAGATTCTTGTAATAGATTCCTTCCATTAACATTAGAAAGGCTGCTCTTGGTGGTTGTGTTTCTGTTTCCCTACCCTGTGAGGAAAAAGGAATTCCAGAAGAACTTGTACGAGTGCGGTGAATATTGATATACTTGTTCCTGTATCTACTCTTGAGTCAGACACTGGGAAGGAGACCTTCTTCTGCAGTTCTTACTCACGTAGAGTTTAACAGTAGACCCCCAAGACCTTTTGTACATTTGATTTGGGTTAAATTATTGGTAGCTCTCCTTCCAGAAGCAAAATTTCTCAACATCAGAACTCCTCTTTCCCTGAATCATTTCCAGATAGGGCTGAGAGAGATTCCTGCCTGCAACCTTGGAGAACTGCTGCCAGCCACGGGTTCTCAGTGTTGGGTATCCAGATGTTATTGGACTTCAACTCCCATAATTCCCTGCCCCAGTGGCCTTTGGTTGGGAATTATGGGAGTTGAAGTCCTATAACATCTGGGGACCCAACGTTGAGAATCCCTGGTGTAGACAGTACTGAGCTGAGAGTCTTACCCAATAGTCTTACTGGGTATAATGCAGCTTCTTGTATTAGGAATTTCTTGTATTAGGAATGGGGCTGCAGTTCAATGGTAGAATGAAGAAGGTTCCACGTTCAGTTCCTGGCAGCATCTCCAGTAAGGCTGGGAAAGACTCCTGCCTGAAACTTTGGAGAATCCTTCCAAGTCGCCATATTATCAAACAACAAATCAACAGCATAAAGGATCTGAAATATAGTACATAAAAACAAAATGACACCTTGATAATAACAGATCTGTCGTTTTGTTTTTATGAAACTTTGGAGAGCTACTGCCAGTCAGTGTAGACAATCCTGATTTAGATGGAACAATGGTCTGACTCAATAAAAAGCAGCTTCCTATATTTATGTTCCTCACCAGGTTGCCCTAGCACCTTATCACTGGGCCATTTCCCATGTATATCCAATAAGGGAAATACATTGGGTGACATTTCTAATGTAATATCAGCAGACTAATGCTGATTTAAGAAATTCAGAATTGATGGTTAGATGTATTTCAGCCAAAAAACAAACAAACCAACAAAACAATTTCTTTCTTTTTTTGCAGATAGTGTCATGTCTAACAGCTCACTATTAATTTCAATGTAATTTAAACTGTATTTATTATGATGATTACAGCAGCTGTTTAATTATGATGAAAGCAATGGTTTCCCTAACAGCTTGGGAAATAAAGCAACAATCCTATCAGTAAAAAATCCCCGCTAGTATTTGGAGGGGGGAAAATAAATAGAAATTATGATTTGGGCCATATCCCAGAGAGTGCTGCTTTTATCATCATTAGCCCATGGTAATGTCTCAGATTATTTTGGCATCCCCCCCCCCCCGCCGGCTGCCCAATATGTGCATTTCAAGGTTAAAATGGGTTAAAGGAAGGTGCTCTCCTCATTTGAAATTCACATTGTGGTTTAAGAACAGATTTGACAGTCATAGCTCATGTGTGACGAGATGGTAATCTTGTCATGTGAATGCAATATGTTGGGCTTCTTCAGCAAAAATTGAATCCCAAAACCATTGTTGTTCTTAATTATCAGGATGTTTAAAACAGCATTTCGTTATAGATTTTCAGAAAGGAAAATATAGCTCAAGGTAAGCTATGATGAGGTAATATAGGACAAGGCAAACTGTCTGTTTTTAAAGATAGGTTGACATCTACGCGAATGTTGCACACGCCAAATAATGTTTTCACCCACACAATGGAAGGAGGTTGATTTTTGCTGACACCGTGTCTCTCCCCCACTCCCAATTCACATTATGCCTTCCGAAAATATGCCTCTACAGCTGGACTGTGAGGGACATATTTTGGGGAGGCTGGTCTTGTGGTAGCAAGCATGTCTTATCCCCTTAGCTAAGCAGGGTCTGCCCTGGTTGCATATGAATGGGAGACTTGGTGTGTGAGCACTGGAAGAGATTTCCCTCAGGGGATGGAGCCACTCTGGGAAGAGCAGAAGGTTCCAAGTTCCCTCCCTGGCAGCATCTCCAAGATAGGGCTGAGAGAGACTCCTGCGTGCAACCTTGGAGAAGCCGCTGCCAGTCTGTGAAGACAATACTGAGCGAGATAGACCAATGGTCTGACTCTGTATATGGCAGCTTCCTATGTTCCTGTGTTCCTATGAGGCTGCAGAAGGAAGAGAGAGACAAGGAAAATCAACTCTCCCCTGTTTAGTACACGAAACATTATTCAGCATGGACGACGTTAGTCTGGATGTCAGCAGGATTGTAGTGGTAGAATCCAAGGGAAAGAGTTGTGGTATGCAAGGAAAAGGCAGTGGAGGGGAATGAGGAATATTAATAGTTTTAACGAAATTGAGAGGCAAGTGCAGACTGCTTTTCAGGGCTCTTGCTGCTGGCTGTTTGTTCGCCCCGCCTCAACTCCAGCACTGGAATACAAGTCCCATTCAAAAGCTGGCCTGGATCAAGGAATGGCTTAACCAAAAACACCACAATAGTGCATGGATTGCCAGAAGTATGTGGCATTTTGTTCAGGAATAAAACTGCTATGCTCTCTTGGCTTTTGGGTAACCGGGAGAGCTTTGCATGTTCGGACAACTGAAGGCTGAAGAGAAAATGTGTGTGTTGTGTTTGTGGATTTCTACCCTCCTACTCCTGTTGTTCCTAGAGCATTTGCGCAATGATATTGTTTGTTTAAACTTATAGATTAACATATATTTTTGCTTGGCTTTCTTTTCCCGGTCGGAACTGGCCTATTCACGTACTTCTGGGATTGGAAATTTCA